>NW_027361808.1:5170000-5837500 GCF_039654945.1 Dendrobates tinctorius | reverse complement strand
GGGTCTGTACCGGCCTGCCGGGGGGCTGTGCCGACTGTCCGGGGGTCTGTGCCGACTGCCCGGGGGTCTGTGCCGACTGCCGGTGGTCTGTGCCGGCCTGCCGGTGGTCTGTACCGGCCTGCCGGTGGTCTGTACCGACTGCCCGGGTGTCTGTGCAGGCTGCGGGGGGCTGTGCCGGCCTGCCGGTGGTCTGTACCGACTGCCCGGGGGTCTGTGCAGGCTGCGGGGGGCTGTGCCGGCCTGCCGGTGGTCTGTACCGACTGCCCGGGGGTCTGTGCGGACTGCCGGGGGTCTGAGCAGACTGCGGGGGTCTGTGCAGGATCGTCCGATGGGACTACAAGTCCCATCGGGCGATGCCTGCTACCATGACGGTGATTGACACATTAGCCGATGATGGGACAGTAGTAGTTCCATCATCCGGCTAATGTGTTGAATGTACAAAAAAAAAAATACATACTACATACATACTACATGCTACATACTACATACATGCTACATACATGCAACATATATACTACATGCATGCAACATACATACATACTGCATATATACCACATATATACTACATGCATGCATACTACATATATACCACATATACCGGAGGGCTGTGCCGACTGTCTGGGGGTCTGTGCAGGCTGCGGGGGTCTGTACCGGCCTGCCGGTGGTCTGTACCGACTGTCCGGGGGTCTGAGCGGACTGCCGGGGGTCTGTACCGGCCTGCCGGGGGGCTGTGCCGACTGTCCGGGGGTCTGTGCCGACTGCCCGGGGGTCTGAGCGGACTGCCAGTGGTTTGTGCCGGCCTGCCGGTGGTCTGTACCGGCCTGCCAGTGGTCTGTACCGACTGCCCAAGTGTCTGTGCAGGCTGCGGGGGGCTGTGCCGGCCTGCCGGTGGTCTGTACCGACTGCCCGGGGGTCTGAGCGGACTGTCGGGGGTCTGTGCAGGATCGTCCGATGGGACTACAAGTCCCATCGGGCGATGCCTGCTACCATGACGGTGATTGACACATTAGCCAATGATGGGACAGTAGTAGTCCCATCATCCGGCTAATGTGTTGAATGTACAAAAAAAAATAAATAAATACATAATACATACATACTACATGCTACATACATACTACATACATGCTACATACATGCAACATATATACTACATGCATGCAACATACATACATACATACTGCATATATACCACATGCATGCAACATGCATACTACATATATACCACATATATACTACATGCATGCATACTACATATATACCACATATACCGGGGGGCTGTGCCGACTGTCCGGGGGTCTGTGCAGGCTGCGGGGGTCTGTACCGACTGTCCGGGGGTCTGAGCGGACTGCCGGGGGTCTGTGCAGGATCGTCCGATGGGACTACAAGTCCCATCGGGCGATGCCTGCTACCATGACGATGATTGACACATTAGCCAATGATGGGACAGTAGTAGTCCCATCATCCGGCTAATGTGTTGAATGTACAAAAAAAAAAAAATACATACTACATGCTACATACATACTACATACATGAAACATATATACTACATGCATGCAACATACATACATACTGCATATATACCACATGCATGCAACATGCATACTACATATATACCACATATATAATACATGCATGCATACTACATATATATTACATATACCGGGGGGCTGTGCCGACTGTCCGGGGGTCTGTGCAGGCTGCGGGGGTCTGTACCGGCCTGCCGGTGGTCTGTACCGACTGTCCGAGGGTCTGAGCGGACTGCCGGGGGTCTGTACCGGCCTGTCGGGGGGCTGTGCCGACTGTCCGGGGGTCTGTGCGGACTGCCGGTGGTCTGTGCCGGCCTGCCGGTGGTCTGTACCGGCCTGCCGGTGGTCTGTACCGACTGCCCAGTTGTCTGTGCAGGCTGCGGGGGGCTGTGCCGGCCTGCCGCTGGTCTGTACCGACTGCCCGGGGATCTGTGCAGGCTGCGGGGGGCTGTGCCGGCCTGCCGGGGGGGCTGTGCCGGCCTGCCGCTGGTCTGTACCGACTGCCCGGGGGTCTGTGCAGGCTGCGGGGGGCTGTGCCGGCCTGCCGGGGGGGGCTGTGCCGGCCTGCCGGTGGTCTGTACCGACTGTCCGGGGGTCTGAGAGGACTGCCGGGGGTCTGTGCAGGATCGTCCGATGGGACTACAAGTCCCATCGGGCGATGCCTGCTACCATGACGGTGATTGACACATTAGCCAATGATGGGACAGTAGTAGTCCCATCATCCGGCCTATGTGTTGAATGTAAAAAAAAAAAACATACTACATACATACTACATGCTACATACATACTACATACATGCTACATACATACTACATGCATGCAACATACATACATACTACATATATGCCACATGCATGCAACATGCATACTACATATATACTACATATATACTACATGCATGCAACATACATATATACTACATATATACTACATGCAACATACATACTACATATATACTACATGCATGCAACATACATATATACTACATGCAACATGCATAATACATGCATGCAACATACATACATACTACATATATACCACATGCATGCAACATGCAAACTACATATATACCACATATATACTACATGCATACTACATACATATATACTACATGCAACATGCATACTACATATATACTACATGCATGCAACATACATATATACTACATATATACTACATGCATGCAACATGCATACTACATATATACCACATATATACTACATGCATGCAACATACATATATACTACTTGCAATATGCATACTACATATATACTACATGCATGCAACATACATATATACTACATGCATGCAACATGCATACTACATATATACCACATATATACTACATGCATGCAACATACATATATACTACATGCAAAATGCATACTACATATATACTACATGCATGCAACATACATACTACATATATACCACATAAAAAAAATAAAAAATAAAAAACAAATCTGAACTGAGAAAAGTAAGTTAATGTGTATGCACAATGTCAGTGCATATTAACACATGACCATTAACCAGAGAAAACAAAAAGCAAAAAACACAAATATCCTGAACTAAAAGTAAAACATATACTGCAAATAATGCATAAAGGTAATAATAATAATAAGGGTATTTAGTAAACATAATTTTGATCAAAATAATGTACAAGCCATCCCGCCACGTCACGGCAACCCTTGTGGGACAGTCCCTACTCTAGTATTTAAAACCTTATCACTTGCCAAGTGGCGTGAATGTGAATAAGGGTCGAGCGGCTGAACCACTTGTAACAGCTTAGGCCAGACTGGATGGCTTTCCCAGCTCAGAAAGAGGGCGGTCACACCCATATATGCACTGAATGCACAATGAAATGAATAAAAAACAAATCTGAACTGAGACAGTAAGTTAATGTGTATGCACAATGTAAGTGCATATTAACACATGACCATTAACCAGAGAAAACAAAAAGCAAAAAACACAAATATCCTGAACTAAAAGTAAAAAATATATTACATTGTGCATACACATTAACTTACTTTTCTCAGTTCAGATTTGTTTTTTATTCATTTCATTGTGCATTCAGTGCATATATGGGTGTGACCGCCCTCTTTCTGAGCTGGGAAAGCCATCCAGTCTGGCCTAAGCTGTTACAAGTGGTTCAGCCGCTCGACCCTTATTCACATTCACGCCACTTGGCAAGTGATAAGGTTTTAAATACTAGAGTAGGGACTGTCCCACAAGGGTTGCCGTGACGTGGCGGGATGGCTTGTACATTATATTGATCAAAATTATGTTTACTAAATACCCTTATTATTATTATTATTATTATTATTATTATTACCTTTATGCATTATTTGCAGTATATTTTTTACTTTTAGTTCAGGATGCAACATACATACTACATATATACCACATGCATGCAACATGCATACTATATATACCACATATATACTACATGCATGCAACATACATACATGCTACATATATACCACATGCATGCAACATGCATACTACATATATACCACATATATACTACATGCATGCAACATACATATATACTACATATATACTACATGCAAAATGCATACTACATGCATGCAACATACATACATACTACATATATACCACATGCATGCAACATGCAAACTACATATATACCACATATATACTACATGCATGCAACATGCATACTACATATATACCACATATATACTACATGCATGCAACATACATATATACTACATGCAACATGCATACTACATATATACTACATGCATGCAACATACCTATATACTACATATATTACATGCATGCAACATGCATACTACATATATACCACATATATACTACATGCAACATACATACATACAACATATATACTACATGCATGCAACATGCATACTACATATATACCACATATATACTACATGCATGCATGCAACATACATATATACTACATGCAAAATGCATACTACATATATACTACATGCATGCAACATACATACTACATATATACTACATGCATGCAACATACATACTACATATATACCACATGCATGCAACATGCATACTATATATATACCACATATATACTACATGCATGCAACATACATATATACTACATGCATGCAACATATATATAATACATATATACTACATGCAACATACATACTACATACATACTACATATATACCACATGCATGCAACATGCATACTACATATATACTACATATATACTACATGCATGCAACATACTACATATATACCACATGCATGCAACATGCATACTACATATATACTACATGCATGCAACATAGATATATACTACATACAATACATTCATACAACACATACATATAGACATACAGTACATATAACATAGAGTACATACTCACCATCACTTGTCACTTTGATCACCGAAGCCATTGTCATTTTTGGAATAAATATTAAAATAACAAACAAACAATATACTCCCTGATCCGCAGAAATCCACGAGAGTCCCACGACGATCTTGCGTGGAGAACTGCAGCATCAGCTGATGCTACCGTTCTCTACGGGGCCCAGGAAACCAGTGTCGGGAGGTAGGTATCCTTCCGCCCTGTATTCATCCGCCAGTGTAAAAAAAAAAAAAAAGTCCCTAGTCTCATTTTATGGCAAAAGCTGCATGGTAAATTTTTCACACAGCAATGCCATAAAATGAGACTAGGGACTTTTTTTTCTTTACAGTGGCGGAGGAATACAGGGCGGAAGGATACCTACCTCCCGACACTGGTTTCCTGGAGCCCGTAGAGAACGGTAGCATCAGCTGATGCTGCTGTTCTCCACGCAAGATCGTTGTGGGACACCCGTGGACTTCTGCGGATCAGGGGTGAGTATATTCGTGCTTTGTTATTTTAATATTTATTCCATAGATGACAATGGCTTCGGGGATCAAAGTGACAAGTGATGGTGAGTATGTACTCTATGTTATATGTACTGTATGTCTATATGTATGTATTATATGAATGTATTGTATGTAGTATATATGTATGTTGCATGCATGTAGTATATATGTAGTATATATGTAGTATGCATGTTGCATGCATGTAGTATATATGTTGTATGTATGTATGTATGTTGCATGCATGTAATATATATGTGGTATATATGTAGTATGCATGTTGCATGCATGTAGCATACATGTAGTATATATATGTTGCATGCATGTAGTATATGTAGTATGCATGTTGCATGTAGTATATATGTATGTTGCATGCATGTAGTATATATGTGGTATATATGTAGTATGCATGTTGTATATATGTTGTATGCATGTAGTATATATGTGGTATATATGTAGTATGCATGTTGCATGCATGTAGTATATATGTAGTATATATGTAGTATGCATGTTGCATGCATGTGATATATATGTAGTATGTACAGTTGTGGCCAAAAGTATTGACACCCCTGCAATTCTGTCAGATAATACTCAGTTTCTTCCTGAAAATTATTGCAAACACAAATTCTTTGGTATTATTATCTTCATTTAATTTGTCTTAAATGAAAAAACACAAAAAGAATTGTCCTAAAGCCAAATTGGATATAATTCCACACCAAACATAAAAAAGAGGGTGGACAAAAGTATTGGCACTGTTCGAAAAATCATGTGATGCTTCTCTAATTTGTGTAATTAACAGTACCTGTAACTTACCTGTGGCACCTAACAGATGTTGGCAATAACTAATCCATGTCAACTGGCTGCAAGTGTGATTTAAAGTTGACTCAACCTCTGTCCTGTGTCCTTGTGTGTACCACATTGAGCATGGAGAAAAGAAAGAAGACCAAAGAACTGTCTATGGACTTGAGAAACCAAATTGTGAGGAAGCATGAGCAATCTCAAGGCTACAAGTCTATCTCCAAAGACCTGAATGTTCCTGTGTCTACCGTGCGCAGTGTCATCAAGAAGTTTAAAGCCCATGGCACTGTGGCTAAACTCCCTAGATGTGGACGGAAAAGAAAAATTGACAAGAGATTTCAACGCAAGATTGTGCAGATGTTGGATAAAGAACCTCGACTAACATCCAGACAAGTTCAAGCTGCCCTGCAGTCCGAGGGTACAACAGTGTCAACCCATACTCTCCGTTGGCATCTGAGTGAAAAGGGACTGTATGGCAGGAGACCCAGGAAGACCCCACTTCTTACCCCGAGACATAAAAGAGCCAGGCTAGAGTTTGCCAAAACTTACCTGAAAAAGCCTAAAACGTTTTGGAAGAATGTTCTCTGGTCAGATGAGACAAAAGTAGAGCTTTTTGGGCAAAGGCATCAACATAGAGTTTACAGGAGAAAAAAAGAGGCATTCAAAGAAAAGAACACGGTCCCTACAGTCAAACATGGCTGAGGTTCCCTGATGTTTTGGGGTTGCTTTGCTGCCTCTGGCACTGGACTGCTTGACCGTGTGCATGGCATTATGAAGTCTGAAGACTACCAACAAATTTTGCAGCATAATGTAGGGCCCAGTGTGAGAAAGCTGGGTCTCCCTCAGAGGTCATGGGTCTTCCAGCAGGACAATGACCCAAAACACACTTCAAAAAGCACTAGAAAATGGTTTGAGAGAAAGCACTGGAGACTTCTAAGGTGGCCAGCAATGAGTCCAGACCTGAATCCCATAGAACACCTGTGGAGAGATCTAAAGATGGCAGTTTGGTGAAGGCACCATTCAAATATCAGGGACCTGGAGCAGTTTGCCAAAGAAGAATGGTCTAAAATTCCAGCAGAGCATTGTAAGAAACTCGTTGATGGTTACTGGCAGCGGTTGGTCACAGTTATTTTGGCTAAAGGTTGTGCAGCCAAGTATTAGGCTGAGGGGGCCAATACTTTTGTCTTGCCCATTTTTGGAGTTTTGTGTGAAATGATCAATGATTTGCTTTTTGCTTCATTCTCTTTTGTGTTTTTTCATTTAAGACAAATTAAATGAGGATAATAATACCAAAGAATTTGTGTTTGCAATCATTTTCAGGAAGAAACTGAGTATTATCTGACAGAATTGTAGGGGTGTCAAAACTTTTGGCCACAACTGTATGTATGTTGCATGCATGTAGTATATATGTAGTATGCATGTTGCATGCAGTATATATGTTGCATGCATGTAGTATATATGTGGTATATATGTAGTATGCATGTTGCATGCATGTAGTATATATGTATGTTGCATGCATGTGGTATATATGTAGTATGCATGTAGTTTATATGTGGTATATATGTAGTTTGCATGTTGCATGCATTTGGTATATATGTAGTATGTATGTATGTATGTTGCATGCATGTAGTATGCATGTTGCATGTAGTATATATGTATGTTGCATGCATGTAGTATATATGTAGTATGTATGTTGCATGTAGTATATACAGTGGGGCAAAAAAGTATTTAGTCAGTCAGCAATAGTGCAAGTTCCACCACTTAAAAAGATGAGAGGCGTCTGTAATTTACATCATAGGTAGACCTCAACTATGGGAGGCAAACTGAGAAAAAAAAATCCAGAAAATCACATTGTCTGTTTTTTTTTCATTTTATTTGCATATTATGGTGGAAAATAAGTATTTGGTCAGAAACAAGCAATCAAGATTTCTGGCTCTCACAGACCTGTAACTTCTTCTTTAAGAGTCTCCTCTTTCCTCCACTCATTACCTGTAGTAATGGCACCTGTTTAAACTTGTTATCAGTATAAAAAGACACCTGTGCACACCCTCAAACAGTCTGACTCCAAACTCCACTATGGTGAAGACCAAAGAGCTGTCAAAGGACACCAGAAACAAAATTGTAGCCCTGCACCAGGCTGGGAAGACTGAATCTGCAATAGCCAACCAGCTTGGAGTGAAGAAATCAACTGTGGGAGCAATAATTAGAAAATGGAAGACATACAAGACCACTGATAATCTCCCTCGATCTGGTGCTCCACGCAAAATCCCACCCCGTGGGGTCAGAATGATCACAAGAACGGTGAGCAAAAATCCCAGAACCACGCGGGGGGACCTAGTGAATGAACTGCAGAGAGCTGGGACCAATGTAACAAGGCCTACCATAAGTAACACACTACGCCACCATGGACTCAGATCCTGCAGTGCCAGACGTGTCCCACTGCTTAAGCCTGTACATGTCCGGGCCCGTCTGAACTTTGCTAGAGAGCATTTGGATGATCCAGAGGAGTTTTGGGAGAATGTCCTATGGTCTGATGAAACCAAACTGGAACTGTTTGGTAGAAACACAACTTGTCATGTTTGGAGGAAAAAGAATACTGAGTTGCATCCATCAAACACCATACCTACTGTAAAGCATGGTGGTGGAAACATCATGCTTTGGGGCTGTTTCTCTGCAAAGGGGCCAGGACGACTGATCCGGGTACATGAAAGAATGAATGGGGCCATGTATCGTGAGATTTTGAGTGCAAACCTCCTTCCATCAGCAAGGGCATTGAAGATGAAACGTGGCTGGGTCTTTCAACATGACAATGATCCAAAGCACACCGCCAGGGCAACGAAGGAGTGGCTTCGTAAGAAGCATTTCAAGGTCCTGGAGTGGCCTAGCCAGTCTCCAGATCTCAACCCTATAGAAAACCTTTGGAGGGAGTTGAAAGTCCGTGTTGCCAAGCGAAAAGCCAAAAACATCACTGCTCTAGAGGAGATCTGCATGGAGGAATGGGCCAACATACCAACAACAGTGTGTGGCAACCTTGTGAAGACTTACAGAAAACGTTTGACCTCTGTCATTGCCAACAAAGGATATATCACAAAGTATTGAGATGAAATTTTGTTTCTGACCAAATACTTATTTTCCACCATAATATGCAAATAAAATGAAAAAAAAACAGACAATGTGATTTTCTGGATTTTTTTTTCTCAGTTTGTCTCCCATAGTTGAGGTCTACCTATGATGTAAATTACAGACGCCTCTCATCTTTTTAAGTGGTGGAACTTGCACTATTGCTGACTGACTAAATACTTTTTTGCCCCACTGTATGTAGTATATATGTATGTTGCATGCATGCAGTATATATGTGGTATATATGTAGTATGCATGTTGCATGCATGTGGTATATATGTAGTATGCATGTTGCAAGCATATGGTATATATGTAGTATGTATGTATGTTGCATGCATGTAGTATGTATGTAGCATGTAGTATGTATGTTGTATGTATTTTTTTTTTTTTACATTCAACGCATAGGCTGGATGATGGGACTACAGACCCCCAGGCAGTCGGCACAGCCCCCCCGGCAGGCCAGCACAGCCCCCTGGCAGGCCGGTACAGACCCCCGGAAGGCCGGTACAGACCCCCGGGCAGTCGGCACAGCCCCCCGGCAGGCCAGCACAGCCCCCCGGCAGGCCGGCACAACCCCCCGGCAGGCTGGTACAGACCCCCGGCAGTCCGCTCAGACCCCTGGACAGTCGGTACAGCCCCCCGGCAGGCCGGTACAGACCCCCGCAGCCTGCACAGACCCCCGGACAGTCGGTACAGACCACCGGCAGGCCGGTACAGACCCCCGGGCAGTCGGCACAGCCCCCCTGGCATGCCAGCACAGCCCCCCGGCAGGCCGGCACAGCCCCCCGGCAGGCCGGTACAGACCCCCGGCAGGCCGCTCAGACACCCGGACAGTCGGTACAGACCACCGGCAGGCCAGCACAGCCCCCCGGCAGGCCGGTACAGACCCACGGCAGTCCGCATAGACCCCCGGGCAGTCGGCACAGACCCCCGGACAGTGGGCACAGCCCCCCGGCAGGCCAGCACAGCCCCCCGGCAGGCCGGTACAGACCCCCGGAAGGCCGGTACAGACCCCCGGGCAGTCGGCTCAGCCCCCCGGCAGGCCAGCACAGCCCCCCGGCAGGCCGGTACAGACCCCCGGGCAGTCGGCACAGCCCCCCGGCAGGCCAGCACAGCCCCCCGGCAGGCCGGCACAGCCCCCCGGCAGGCTGGTACAGACCCCCGGCAGTCCGCTCAGACCCCCGGCAGGCCGGTACAGACCCACGGCAGTCCACACAGACCCCCGGGCAGTCGGCACAGACCCCCAGACAGTCGGCACAGACCCCCGGTATATGTGGTATATATGTAGTATGCATGTTGCATGCATGTAGTATATATGTGGTATATATGTAGTATGCATGTTGCATGCATGTGGTATATATGCAGTATGTATGTATGTTGCATGTATGTTGCATGTATGTAGTATGTATGTAGCATGTAGTATGTATGTAGTATGTATGTAGCATGTAGTATGTATGTAGTATGTATTTTTTTTTTTTTTTACATTCAACACATAGGCCGGATGATGGGACTACTACTGTCCCATCATTGGCTAATGTGTCAATCACCGTCATGGTAGCAGGCATCGCCCCGCAACCTGCACAGACCCCCGGACAGTCGGCACAGCCCCCCGGCAGGCTGGTAAAGACCACCAGCAGGCCGGTACAGACCCCCGGCAGGCCGCTCAGACCCCCGGACAGTCGGTACAGACCACCGGCAGGCTGGCACAACCCCCTGGCAAGCCGGTACAGACCCACGGCAGTCCGCACAGACCCCCGGGCAGTCGGCACAAACCCCCGGGCAGTCGGCACAGACCACCGGCAGGCCGGCACAGCCCCCCGGAAGGCCGGTACAGACCCCCGGCAGGCCGGCACAGCCCCCCGGCAGGCCGGTACAGACCCCCGGCAGTCCGCTCAGACCCCCGGACAGTCGGTACAGACCACCGGCAGGTCGGCACAGACCCCCGGCAGGCTGGTACAGACCCCCGCAGCCCGCACAGACCCCCGGACAGTCGGCAAAGCCCCCCTGCAGGCCGGTACAGACCACCGGCAGGCCGGCACAGCCCTCCGGCAGGCCGGTACAGACCCCCGGCAGTCCGCTCACACCCCCAGACAGTCGGTACAGACGCCCCCCGGCAGGCCGGTACAGACCCCCGGCAGTCCGCTCAGACCCCCGGACAGTCGGTACAGACCACCGGCAGGCCGGCACAGCCCCCCAGCAGGCCGGTACAGACCCCCGCAGCCTGCACAGACCCCCGGACAGTTGGTACAGGCCACTGGCAGGCCGGCACAGCCCCCCGGCAGGCCGGTACAGACCCCCGGGCAGTCGGCACAGACCCCCGGACAGTCGGCACAGCCCCCCGGTATATGTCGTATATATGTAGTATGCATGTTGCATGCATGTAGTATATATGTGGTATATATGTAGTATGCATGTTGCATGCAAGTGGTATATATGCAGTATGTATGTACTGTATGTTGCATGCATGTAGTATATATGTTGCATGTATGTAGCATGTATGTAGTGTGTATGTAGCATGTAGTATGTATGTAGTATGTATTTTTTTTTTCTTACATTAAACACATAGGCCGGATGATGGGACTACTACTGTCCCATCATTGGCTAATGTGTCAATCACCGTCATGGTAGCAGGCATCGTCCGATGGGACTTGTAGTCCCATCGGACGATGCCAGCACAGCCCCCCGGTAGGCCGGTACAGACCCCCGGCAGTCCGCACAGACCCCCGGGCAGTCGGCACAGGCCCCCGGACAGTCGGCACAGCCCCCCGGCAGGCTGGCACAGCCCCCCGGCAGGCAGGTACAGACCCCCGGCAGTCCGCTCAGACCCCCGGACAGTCGGTACAGACCACCGGCAGGCCGGCACAGCCCCCCGGCAGGCCGGTACAGACCCCCGCAGCCTGCACAGACCCCCGGACAGTCGGTACAGACCACCGGCAGGCCGGTACAGACCCCCGGCAGGCCGGTACAGACCCCCGGCAGTCTGCTCAGACCCCCGGACAGTCGGTACAGACCACCGGCAGGCCGGCACAGACCCCCGGCAGGCCGGTACAGACCCCCAGCAGGCCGGTACAGACCCCCGAACAGTCGGCACAGCCCCCCGGTATATGTGGTATATATGTTGTATGTATGTATGTTGCATGTATGTAGCATGTAGTGTGTATGTAGTATATATGTAGCATGTATGTATGTATGTTGCATGCATGTAGTATGTATGTAGTATGTATGCAGTATGTATGTAGCATGTAGTATGTATGTAGTATGTATGTAGCATGTAGTATGTATGTAGTATGTATTTTTTTTTTTTTTTTTTACATTCAACACATAGGCCGGATGATGGGACTACTACTGTCCCATCATTGGCTAATGTGTCAATCACCGTCATGGTAGCAGGCATCGCCCGATGGGACTTGTAGTCCCATCGGACGATCCTGCACAGACCCCCGCAGCCTGCACAGACCCCCGGACAGTCGGCACAGCCCCCCGGCAGGTCGGTACAGACCACCGGCAGGCCGGTACAGACCACCGGCAGTCGGTACAGCCCCCCGGCAGGCCGGTACAGACCCCCGGGCAGTCCGCACAGACCCCCGGGCAGTCGGCACAGACCCCCGGGCAGTCGGCACAGACCCCCGGCAGGCCGGTACAGAACCCCGGGCAGTCGGCATAGACCCCCCCACCCGGAAGGCCCGAACTGACGGCGCATCATGATGCGCACAGACTGCGCATCATGATGAAGTCATTTCGGCAGCCAATCAGAGCCACAGCAGTGGCTCTTGGCATTATGGGAACTTCCGATTCCGATATCCAATATTGAAAAAAATCGGTACTCGGTATCGGAATTCCGATACAGTGAATATCGGCCGATACCTGATATTTGCAGTATCGGAATGCTCAACGCTAACCCTGACGTCGCTTCTGGCAGCCTCCAGCAAGGAGTTCCAGGCTGCTCTGCACTCAGATGCCAGCCTGGAGAAATTGAGACACCTCGCAGAGACGCCCACCTCCGAGCCTGATAAGGAGAGGGTGTTCTGGGAACGAGGAAGGTTGTACCGGGAGACAGTACCCGGAGATCTTCAAAAGGAGGGGTTGAGGGAAAGACAGCTAGTCGTCCCCCTACAGTTAAGAACTGAGTTGTTGCAGATTGCCCATGAGATTCCACTCGCTGAACACTTGGGGATCAGCAAAACAAAGGCACGGCTGTCTCAATACTTCTATTGGCCCAAGATGGGGACAGATGTCGCGACCTACTGCCGCTCCTGTAACATCTGTCAAAAAGTGGGTAAGGCGGGGCCTGCTCTTAAGGCTCCCCTTATTCCTTTGACAGTGATAGAGGAGACTTTCCAGAAAATCGTGGTGGACATTGTAGGCCCGCTGGCCGTCCCCAGCAGCTCTTGAAAGTGATACATTCTCACCGTGGTAGACTACGCTACCCGGTACCCAGAGGCAGTAGCTCTGTCTTCAACCAGGGCAGATAAGGTGGCTGACACACTGGTGACCATCTTTTCAAGGGTAGGATTTCCCAGGGAGATGCTTACCGATCAAGGAACCTGTGATGGTGTGATATGCTATATGGATATCATTTTGTGTATATTGCTATTTCACTGATTTGCATAGTGTTAATCTTGATGCTTTGTATGTCTGCAGCCTGACTTTCATCTATGACACTTGATGACCCCCTGTAGTGTCATAATCCCCCAGGCACCTTTTGTCAAGTCTGGGAAGCCTGAAAACCGCCCCAGCCGGTTTGACTCTCCCTGGACATAATGAGGGGGCTGGGGAGGACAGGGGCTGGGCAAGTCAGTTGCTGTGTGCAGAGCATGGTGTGAAGACAGGACTTCGGAGAGAAAGAAGAATATATGGAACATGTTATCACTGTCAGCTGGATTTTGGACTCTCATCTCCCTGGACATGTTATACTGTTACTGAACTGCATTCAGATTATGGACTATCTATCTTTTGTGGGGTGGACTGAATATGGACCTTTCATATTTTTGCCTATATAAATGTCTTGGAATTGTTCACTCTCCTCTTGCTCTGTTGATTGTGTGATACCAGAGAAGGAACCCGTGACAACTGGTGGCAGCAGTGGGATCAACAGAGCGTCACCCAATGGAGAACCACCCACAGAGTGAGTACAAAAATTGGACTGTATGCAGTTTACAGGAGAGAGCCAGAGACCTGGGCCTGAACTACCAGGGACTGACTAAAGAGGCCTTAATCGATCTACTGGTGGGCGCTAGCCCGGCCACCTCCTCCCAGATGTCTGAAGGATGAGCAATGGAGACAGGGATCCCCATACAGAAAAGCCAGTGGTTGGTGTGGTATGAAGAAGAGATGGCATTCTGGGCCCCGGCGTCTCTCAGGAGTACAAGGAGGAGGCTGCCCGCCGGGCACAGCGGAGACAGGAAGCAATGGAGCTTGAAAAAGGGAGTAATGCAATGTGGAGTGTAACCCCAACAATTCGGGAGCCTGTACGGATCACCCGGACAGAGTTTAAGCCATTTGATGAGGCTTCTGGAGATGTGGAGGGGTTCTTCAAAGACTTTGAGCAGCAGTGTGCTGTGATGGAGGTGCCCCACTCTAGCTGGATGCGTTTGTTAGTGGGGCTCCTGAACGGAAGCATGGCGGAGGCTTACCGAACCATTGATGCACTGTGGAATCGGGATTATAACATTGTAAAGCGGACTATCCTGGATTACCATGCTATCACCCCTGACTCATATAGGGCCAAGTTCCAAGACCTCCCATGCACCACGGGGGGATCGTTTAGGATGTATGCACATAAGATGTCTGAGACATGTCGGAGATGGCTGGAAGCAGAAATCGCCTTTACTGTGGAAGATGTTATACAGGCGTTCCTTATAGAACAATTTCTTGCCAAGTGCCCTGCAGAGGTACGGGAATGGGTCCGGGAGCGCACGCCGTGTACCGTGGATAGAGCTGCAGCCCTGGCCGATGAAGCCCTTACTATCCGGCCGCAATGGAGGAGGCTTCTGGACAATGAACCACGGCCTGCTCCCGTGCCCCATCCCCCTCCAATTATATCTGCCCTTCCACCTAGTCGCAAGCCGATGACAATCACGCCTCACAATCCTAGGCCCCAACAGTTCCGACCACGACCTGGGGGTATCACAGAGAGGAGATGTTATGTGTGTGGGCAACCTGGACATTTGCAGTTTGGATGTCCCTCAAGGATTCGGAGGGAGCCCCACGCAGCCCCACCTCGTCCAGTGCATCTGTTGCACTCCATCCCGCCTGAGGAAGAGCTACCACCATCCCCACCAGAGTGGACCACCGACCACGGCACCATAGATACTCCTCCTGGAGTGTACGGACTTCAGCCTCTGTCCTTTGGCTACCCAGAGCAACGGCAACGCCACCTGCAGGATGTCCTAATTGATGGATACAAAGTGTCAGGATTTAGAGACACGGGGGCATTTCTGACTATCGCTGACACCCGTGTGGTTCGACCCGAGGCAATTCACCAGGGTGCAGAAATTCCCATTGTCTTGGCGGGGGGGTGTCCGCAAATATATACAGCGAGCTTTGGTGCGTTTGGATTATGGTTTTGGAGAAAAACTGTGCTGGATTGGAGTTATGGGAGGACTTCCTGCAGATATCCTCCTTGGGAACGACATTGGGGAGTTACAGTGTCATTTTGTGGGAGCAGTCACCCGTCTACAGGCCCTTCAAGCACCACAACATCCGGACCCCACTGAGGAGCAATCTGTTTGGCTAGAAGGTCCGTGGGCCTCTCACTCTTCTGAAAGAACAATTGGAGGGAGATATCGCAGACATTGGAATGCCCATCATTCTCTACGTTCCAGAGTTCAGAGATCGTCTCGCCCAGCTAGTGGCTAATGAACAACAGCAAATGGCTCAGTCCAGTCAAGAAACCTGGTATGACCGTAACGCCAGGACACGGGAATTTATGGAAGGACATCAAGTGCTTATAATTATTGCAACCCCTGTCTGTTATGATTGAGTCACCGTAGGAGGCAAAAATAGAAATGCTAGCTAAGTCCAGAAAACCAGAGAAGTTGGCAGCTATCGGATTGCAAACCCCTGAACCTATCAACACAACTAGCAGTAGCCGTGTGGAGCTCCTACTATGCCCTAGGCCCCTCGATCACAGCCGGAGGACTACATAGCCTAAAGACAGAAAGGGAAATCTAAACTGCCCCAGAGCAGACCCCAAAGCAAAAGGCAGCCCCCCACATATAATGACGGTGAAGCAAGAAGAAAGGACAAAACACAGACAGAAAGATAGACTGAGCAAAGATGGGGTCCACGCTAGCTTAGATAGGAAAGGACAGGAAGGCTGCTGTCTGCAATCCGTGAAAAACCCTATGAAAATAAGAGCCAACAAATTGACAGTAAAAAAGGCCCTGAAGACGCTAGACTTCAAAAAAGCTATGTCAGTACTCAGGAATATTCTGAAGACAGAGCAACAGGCAAAAGGAGATTCAGCTCACCCCAGCAGGGAATGGCAGAATCCAGAAAAGCAAGGAAAACAAAAACTAATGCAAAAAGGCAAAGCCGAAATCTTAGCTTTAGATGAGCAGGAATCAGACTGGTTTCCTAGAAGTCCACAGAGAAATCACCCGCAGGCCAGAAGGGCGTCGGCAGCCTTATATCCAGTCATTAACTCCACTCAGCCAGTCATCATCATCAGCCCCAGGTGTTTGACAATCAGGCTCACTACCTTTCTTCACCAGAAGAGGGAGTTCCTCGGGCCTCAGTAATGAAGGGGAAAATGAACTCACAACAGTACCTCCCCCTTGAGGAGGGGTCACCGAACCCTCAACCACGCCACCAGGGCGATCAGGGTGAGCCCGATGAAAGGCACGCACCAATCTTTTGGCATGAATATCAGAGGCAGAGACCCAGGAATTATCCTCCTGACCATAACCCTTCCACTTAACCAAATACTGGAGTCTCCGTCTAGCCAGACGGGAATCCAGTACTTTCTCTACCTCATATTCCATGTAACCTTCAACCAATACAGGGTCCGGAGGTGCAACTCCCGGAACAACAGGTTCAACAAACCTCTTCAACATGGCATGTTTATATCCTGTTATCTTTTGGCATCATGGAGCATATCGAGTATCAGTGGTATTGAAGTCTGGGGCCTCCTGATGAACCGTTACACCGGGGAAACGCGTCGGGGCGACTTTGACGATAAGTAGCCACCGGGTGGTGTTCTAGAAAACTCTTTATTCATTTGTTTATTATAGAACAATACTACATCATGTTTATCTTTATACACCATCAGGGGTTTCTTTATCTGCATTAACAGAGGCGATTATCAATTGCCATATACTGCTAATTTATTGCTGGGACGTGATGTCCTTGTCTGCATGTTTATCTTATTCATCATGCTGGTAGCAATTTATTGTTATTTTCTGGCTCATTGGTTTATTGTTTATCAATAGGCAATTTTAATAGTTGTTCTGTGAGGGTTATTGTTATTAGCCTTTTTCTGGGTTACCTTTATTATTATTATATTTGTGGGCTTATTGCCCTGGTTACTCTTGCATTGTATTCTGTGTATGCTAAGGTTTTTCCCTTCCTTCATATCTTTTCTATCTGGCATTGTTTTCCCACCTGTGAAATTAGGGTGAGGTAGGGGAGACAGGGTCAGACGACGTTGAGTGGGGGCGCCAAACAACCGTATCTATTAGGGTACCAACCTCCACGGCAAGGAAGGGTGCAGATAGTATATTGTAGCCTTTAACAGGGCTTTTAAGGAAATTTATTGATTATTTACTCACGGTCATAGGTGTTTTTTAATTTCTATTGAATAAAATTAAATTTTATGGGAATACATGTTCACTTAAAGGCATGAACAACCCACTAGAGCGAGAACACGATTTAGACCGGGAGCACGTCCCACAGGACTGCACAAAATTCCTGACATCACGAGACAAGGAGGGCCACCAAAAAGACCGACTCACCAGATCTCTAGTACCAAAAATACCTGGCTGACCAGCCAAAGCAGAGCAATGAACTTCAGACATCACTCTCTTCTTCCACTGGTCAGGAACATACAACTTTCCACTGGGACAACGCTCAGGTTTGTCCTCCTGGAACTCTTCCAGAGCACGTCTCAAATCGGGCGAGATGGCAGAAAGAACTACCCCTTCGCCTAAGATGGTAGCAGGCTTGGTCACCACAGGAGAATCAGCAAAGAAGCTCCTAGAGAGGGCGTCAGCCTTGACATTCTTAGTTCCAGGAAGAATAGAAACCACAAAATCAAAACGTGTAAAAAAACAAGGCCCACCTAGCCTGTCTAGGGTTCAAGCGCTTAGCCGACTCTAGGTAAATCAAATTCTTGTGGTCAGTGAGGACCTCGACTTGATGCTTAGCTCCCTCCAACCAATGTCTCCACTCCTTAAATGCCCATTTCATGGCTAACAGTTCCCGATTCCCCACATCATAGTTACGTTCAGATGGAGAGAACTTTCGGGAAAAGAAAGCACAGGGATTCATTTTAGATGTTACAGGATCCTTTTGGGACAAAACAGCTCCTGCACCAATCTCAGAAGCATCCACCTCTACCAGGAATGGAAGTGAGACATCAGGTTGCCGCAAAACCGGGGCGGAGGTGAATCTTCGCTTCAGCTCCTGAAAGGAAGAAACAGCCTCCGGAGACCAATTTAACACATCAGCACCCTTCTTAGTCAAATCAGTCAATGGCTTGGCAATACTAGAAAATTTTGCTATAAATTTCCGATAAAAATTAGCAAAACCCAAAAACTTCTTGAGGGCCTTCAAAGAAGTGGGCTGAACCCAATCGTAAATGGCCTGTACCTTGGCCGGGTCCATTTCAATAGTTGACGGGGACAAAATAAATCCCAAAAAATAAATCCTCTGTACTCCAAAAAGGCATTTAGATCCTTTGACATACAGGGAATTCTCCCTCAAGATCCGGAACACAGTCCGAATATGTTCCACATGAGAATCCCAATCCTTGGAGAAGATCAAAATATCATCCAGATAGATAATCAAAAATTTATCGACAAAATCTCGGAAAATATCGTTCATGAAGCACTGGAAGACAGAAGGGGCATTAGTGAGCCCAAAAGGCATCACCAGGTACTCAAAATGTCCCTCCGGAGTATTAAACACCGTCTTCCATTCATCCCCATGCTTAATGCAAATAAGATTATACGCCCCCCTGAGGTCAAGCTTGGTAAACCAGCAAGCACCTTTAACTCTGGAGAATAGATCAGAAATCAGGGGTAACGGATACTGATATTTAACAGTAATTTTGTTGATAGCACGATAATCAATACAAGGTCTTAATGATCCATCCTTTTTGGCTACAAAAAAAAACCCGGCACCTAAGGGTGACGAGGATGGTCTAATATGACCCTTCTCCAACGCCTCCTTAATATAGGATCGCATAGCCTCGTGCTTGGGTACAGATAAATTGAAGATCCAGCCCTTGGGAAATTTACACCCCGGGCTCAGTTCAATAGCACAGTCATAACTCCTATGAGGAGGCAGAGACGCAGACTTATTCTCACTAAATACATCATAAAAGTCCGCCAAATAATCAGGAACATCATGCGACTGAGGAGAGGTGGAAAACACCGGAGCCTCACTAAAGGCACACCGACAACCCCAACTCACCACAGACACAGATTTCCAATCCAAAACTGGGTTATGAATTTGTAACCAGGGAAACCCCAGAACAATAGTATCATGTAGATTATGTAACACCAAAAACCTGCAATTTTCTTGATGGTCTGGGGCGACCCGCATTACCACCTGGGTCCAAAACTGAGGTTTATTTTTAGCCAAAGGAGTAGCATCAATCCCCCTCAAAGGGATAGGCGTCTGCAGAGGTGTCATCGGAAATCCACAACGTTTAGCAAAATCCAAGTCCATTAGGTTTAGAGCTGCTCCCGAATCCACAAAAGCCTTGGCGGAAAATGTGGACAGGGAGCAGATCAGAGTAATAGCCAGAAGAAACTTAGGTTGAACACCACCAACAGAAAACGTGTGTGCAAAGCGTTTCTCGCGTTTAGGACAGGCAGAAATAATATGCGAGGCATCTCCACAGAAAAAACACAACTTATTACGCCTTCTGAACTCTGACGCTGCTCTCTGGAAAAAACTCTATCACATTGCATAGGTTCAGACATCTGTTCAACAGGTGGCAACACCTCTCGTGCAGCTCTGCGTTCGCGTAAACGCCGATCAACCTGAATGGCTAAAGACATAGAATCGTCAAGACCAGAGGGAACAGGAAATCCCACCATAGTATCTTTTATTGCTTCTGACAACCCCTTCCGAAAGAGAGCAGCCAAGGCATTATCATTCCAGGTAGTAAGTACTGCCCACTTTCGGAATTTTTGACAGTACAATTCTGCAGAATCACGACCCTGGTTCAATGCCAGCAGGGTCTTTTCAGCCTGATCAATGGCATTAGGTTCGTCATACAACAACCCCAAGGCCTGAAAAAATGCATTCACATTAGTCAGAATAGGATCATCTGGTTTCAAAGAAAACGCCCAATCCAGGGGATCGCCACGCAGCAAAGAGATGACAATTTTAACCTGCTGCGCGGAGCTCCCTGACAAGTTAGCCTTCAAGGCAAAAAATCATTTACAATTATTTTTGAAATTCAAAAATTTAGACCGATCCCCAAAAAATACATCAGGTGTAGGAATCTTTGGTTCAGCAGCATGTGAATGAGCAAGGTAGGCGGAAATTCCCCGCAGCGAGCTGCTCCACACGATCAGACAATTGCTTTATCTCCATTGAGAGAAAAAAAAAATTCCCCCTACGGCCTCAGAGATATAGAGGAAAAAATATACACACTTTTTTTTTTTTTTTTATACAATTCTTTCCTGCTATTGAGTACCCTAGAATCTGCGGAATGGCGGGTGATTCTGCTATGATTGAGTCACCATAGGAGGCAAAAATAGAAATGCTAGCTAAGTCCAGAAAACCAGAGAAGTTGGCAGCTATCGGATTGCAGACCCCTGAACCTATCAACACAACTTGCAGTAGCCGTGGGGAGCTCCTACGATGCCCTAGGCCCCTCGATCACAGCCGGAGGACTACATAGCCTAAAGACAGAAAGGGAAATCTAAACTGCCCCAGAGCAGACCCCAAAGCAAAAGGCAGCCCCCCACATATAATGACGGTGAAGCAAGAAGAAAGAACAAAACACAGACAGAAAGATAGACTGGGCAAAGATGGGGCCCACGCTAGCTTAGATAGGAAAGGACAGGAAGGCTGCTGTCTGCAATCCGTGAAAAACCCTATGAAAATAAGTGCCAACAAACTGACAGTAAAAAAGGCCCTGAAGACGCTAGGCTTCAAAAAAGCTATGTCAGTACTCAGGAATATTCTGAAGACAGAGCAACAGGCAAAAGGAGATTCAGCTCATCCCAGCAGGGAATGGCAGAATCCAGAAAAGCAAGGAAAACAAAACACTAATGCAAAAAGGCAAAGCCGAAATCTTAGCTTTAGATGAGCAGGAATCAGACTGGTTTCCTAGAAGTCCACAGAGAAATCACCCGCAGGCCAGAAGGGCGTTGGCAGCCTTATATCCAGTCATTAACTCCACTCAGCCAGTCATCATCATCAGCCCCAGGTGTTTGACAATCAGGCTCACTACTTTTCTTCACCAGAACAGGGAGTTCCTCAGGCCTCAGTAATGAAGGGGAAAATGAACTCACAACACCTGCCACTGTACAAGGAACTATAAACGACTGAGCAATGTGGACTATAGTGAGCAGGCCAGAGGTCTGTGTAGACCTCATAGCGTGCTCACTTATTATGAGGGGGGAGAGGTTGTGATGGTGTGATATGCTATATGGATATCATTTTGTGTATATTGCTATTTCACTGATTTGCATAGTGTTAATCTTGATGCCTTGTATGTCTGCAGCCTGACTTTTATCTATGACTCTTGATGACCCCCTGTAGTGTCATAATCCCCCAGGCACCTTTTGTCAAGTCTGGGAGGCCTGAAAACCGCCCCAGCCGATTTGACTCTCCCTGGACATAATGAGGGGGCTGGGGAGGACAGGGGCTGGGCAAGTCAGTTGCTGTGTGCAGAGCATGGTGTGAAGACAGGACTTCGGAGAGAAAGAAGAATATATGGAACATGTTATCACTGTCAGCTGGATTTTGGACTCTCATCTCCCTGGACATGTTATACTGTTACTGAACTGCATTCAGATTATGGACTATCTATCTTTTGTGGGGTGGACTGAATATGGACCTTTCATATATTTGCCTAAATAAATGTCTTGGAATTGTTCACTTTCCTCTTGCTCTATTGATTGTGTGATACCAGAGAAGGACCCCGTTACAGAACCCAATTCATGTCTCGCCTAATGGAGGCTCTCTGTGAGAAAATGCAGGTGAAGCACCTGGTATCGAGTGCGTATCACCCACAGACTGATGGTTTGTGTGAACGCTTCAACGGTACCCGCAAACAGATGCTCCGCATGCTGGTTGAGACCCAAGGGCGCGACTGGGAGCGGTACCTCCCACACCTGCTATTCGCTTACAGAGAAGTTCCGCAGGCCTCGACTGGGTTCTCCCCCTTCGAGCTCCTGTATGGCAGGTGAGTCCGGGGACCCCTTGCGTTGATAAGAGAATCCTGGGAAGATGAGCCAAGCCCCACAGAAGTGTCCATCGTGGATTATGTCATGCGCTTCCGTGACAAGATGCAGACCTTGACGCAGTTGGTGCATGACAACATGACGCAGGCTCAGGCTGACCAAAAGCACTGGTACGACCAGAACGCCCGGGAGCGGACCTACCAGGTGGGTCAAAAGGTGTGGGTGCTGGTCCCCGTACCAATGGATAAGCTTCAGGCAGCCTGAGAAGGCCCATACGTCGTCCATCAACAGCTCAACCCGGTCACCTACATGGTCACGCTTGACCACGCTCGGGGTAGGTGCAAGGCCTTTCACGTCAACATGCTGAAGGCGCACCACGAACGTGAAGCTTGCGTCCTACCGGTCTGCAACCTGCCCGAGGATAGGGAGGAAGATCCCCTCCTGGACATGCTGGCCCAAGCCAAGGCCGATGGGTCCATTGAGGACATGGAGATAAGTGGTTTGCTAACTGTATCCCAGCGGTCGCAGTTGGTGGAAACCCTGGAACCCTTCCGGGCCGTGTTCACCAACCGACCTGGGAGGACGGAGTTAGCGGTTCATGAGCTGGACACCGGGAATCACGCCCCACTATGGCGAACACCTTATCGGATCTCTGAGGCGGTGCAACAAGTCATGCGCCAAGAGATCGATGAGATGTTAAGGCTGGGGGTGATTAGACGGTCAAAAAGCACGTGGGCTTCACCTGTAGTCCTCGTGCCTAAAAAGGATCGAACCATCCGGTTCTGCGTGGACTAGAGGGGGCTCAACGCCATCACAACCTCTGATGCTCACCCGATGCCGCGCATCGAGGATCTGCTTGAGCGGTTGGCAAAAGCAAGGTACATATCCATCATGGATTTGAGTCGGGGTTACTGGCAGATCCCTCTGAGCCATGAGGCACAGGAGAAATCTGCCTTTATCACCCCCTTTGGACTGTACGAGTCCACAGTCATGCCCTTCGGCATGATAAATACCCCTGCCACTTTCCAGCGGATGGTCAACCACCTGCTTCGGGGACTGGAAGAGTACGCAGTGGCGTACTTAGACGACATCGCCATCTTCAGTTCCACCTGGGAGGAACACCTTCAGCATCTCCAGGAGGTGCTCAAGAGTCTTCAAAAGGCAGGCCTGACTATCAAGCCGGGAAAGTGCCAGATGGGCATGAGCGAGGTCCACTACCTGGGGCACCGGGTAGGCGGGGGTTCCATGAGTCCGGAGACAGAAAAGGTGGACGCAATCGCGTCCTGGCCCACTCCCAGGACCAAGAAACAGGTGAAGTCCTTCTTGGGCACTGCAGGGTACTATAGGCGGTTTGTTCAGGACTGTAGCGCCCTTGCAAAACCCTTGACTGACCACACCAAGCAGATGCTACCCCAAACAGTCAACTGGACAGATGACTGTGAGGCGGCTTTCCAAGCTTTGAAAGCAGCCCTGTGCAGCTCTCCAGTGTTGAGAGCAGTCGACAGCAGTCGCCCGTTTCTGGTACAGATCCACGCCAGTGAGTTTGGCCTCGGTGCTGTGCTCAGCCAGGTCGACTCGGGGAACCAAGAGCACCCTGTGTTGCACCTGAACCGGAAACTTTTGCCGAGGGAAGTGGCATACTCGACCATCGAGAAGGAGTGTCTGGCCATGGTGTGGGCACTGCAACGTTTGCAGCCCTACCTGTACGGGCGCACCTTCACGGTGGTAACCGACCACAACCCTCTGAGCTGGTTGCACACAGTGTCTGGAACCAATGGAAGGTTGCTCCGATGGAGCCTTGCCTTTCAACAGTACGACTTTACTGTACAACACAAAAAGGGCAGCGAGCATGGAAATGCTGATGGGTTGTTCCGCCGGGGCGAACCCGCTGAGGTGCGCATGGCCGATTACCGAGAGGTAATGCCTCCGTAGCGCCCTCTAAAAGGGGGAGGTGTAATGTAAAAAGTCTGTGAGATCTGTATGTTGAAGTAAAGTATGATATTTCTAGAATTTTCTAGAAATCTCCCCTTTCCAGCTGAGTTACATTGTACACTGTCAGCTTGCAGCAGCCCCTTCCCCCCAAGTCTTATCAGCTCCCTGCTTGCATCTGAAACATGAAACCGTCCATTTCCTCTTGAAGCACAGCAAGGGAGAAAAGGTCTCTTTGCTGAAAACACAGGTTGTATGCCAGTATATGGGAAGTATTAAACCAAGTCATATTGTAAAAACCATACGCAGCACGCAGCTGCGAAGGGCATGAGGGCAGCTTTCTAAGTCCTAATTTTCACGTTATAACCTCACCAGAACCTGAGATATGGATTGCTCCCAAATGGAGTGTCCTAGCTAGTGCATTCTTGATGTTTTCTTGTTGGATTCGTTAAATCACAAACAATGATGCCCTATGTGTGGTGGTACGGGCTTTTCTCATTTAGATATAGGTATTCTAAGTTTTGTAGCCAAATCATAACTTAGAGGAAGGGGGGTGGAACCTCCCCAGCCGGCCCCTTTTGCTGAGGTCACACAGCCTAGACCATAAGGGATGCGAGGGGACAATGAGCTCAGTGAGCTGAGGTCCTCATGCCAGAGAGACGTGCTTATGAGTGGGGATGTTTGGTTAAGCGCCCCTTCCCCCCCAGCCACATGGGATGCCTAAAGAGTCATAAGCAACCGTGAGAGTACTTTCTGTTTTCATCTATTTTTGTTTTATATTTGCATTTGTACATATTTAATGTCTAAACTTTATAGCAACTTTTATCTGTATAATCACTGCCCTTTTGGGAATAAATCTTAAAATTATCAGTTTGTCTCCATGCTCTAAGAAACAAACTATGCGCCTCTTTTAGATAATCGCTACTGAATTCAGGGGTTTGCCATGGACCCTCTTAATTTAACTCTGTGAATTAAGAAAAGCGTGGATGGTGGCAGCGTGGTGTGTGCTATTGATTAGGCTAGTTTGCAGGACAGAAGGGTCTTATATTGCTAAAGGGGGGCTGCGGCCACAGCATTGATAATTCCCTTACTGCGGTAGCCTAATTGTCCATGCACAACAAGCAGTCTGTCTGGGGACTAATTATCCTAGGTGTAGTTCCCTAACTGACCTGAGGGTAAGGGGGCACCAGAGAGCTGCGAGTTCCAAAGTGGAACTGAGAAAGTGGGATATACATAAATCCCCGCAGTTCTTGGAAGGTTGTTAGCAGTGGTGGGGCATCCAAAATAACCCCCCTGTGGTAAATTGTTAGAGCAAGGTTAGCTTTCTGCATTTTTGTCACATGATGCCAGTGGTGGGATAACTAAGATAAGCCCCCACTGTGCCTGTGATAGCCGTGTGCCGGCAGTGTGTCGCGTCCCTCCGTCCGCTGATACACCTGAGTCAGTGGTGGGATTGTGATATATTGGTGACACAGGGTCCACTGTCCATCGCATTTTGGTGGCAGAGGGACCCCCGTTCGTCGCAGGCTCCTTTAACACATGCCACAATTCATGATCCTTTGATACGGCAGAGAAATAGCGGTATAGTGCAATGAAAAATACTTCACTTCTTACATCACATGACTGATATCCATTTTAAATTCTCCAATAGCTCCAAAAACAGACAGTATATTACTCCATACTAGTGTTGAGCGATGCCTTCTGATGTCGGATCGGATTGTATCGGATTGATACCCCAAAAATATCAGATATCGCCGATTCCAATACCGGAAACCAATGCAAGTCAATGGGACACAAATATCGGAATGAAAATAAACCCTTACTTTCCTTGTAGGTTAATTCTACGTGAAGGAAAACAACTAAGAATAATGTAGAATGTATTGGGGGATGTGGAGGAGACATTAAAGGCATAGAGGTTTAGCGCAATCAAATGGAATAGCAGGAATTAATTTTTTTTTTAAGACGTTGGGAGTTACAAAGATATTGACTATGTTAAAGGGGTTGTGCAGCAATAGAGGGAGACGTTCAGAAAAGGCACATGTTGGTGGAGTGTTGGAACGGAGTGCTTCATCTAGCTTGGAGGTCGATTGAGCCCCTGACCCGGAGGACATGGCACGGATGCGGGCACCCGTATGCCCAACAGACTGTGAGTAAAGCTTTGGAACTACATGCCCTGGTGTCCTCCAGTTATTCCTGCGCCAACACACTCAGCACTGCTACATCTCTGTGTCTGACACTGCACCATCTACGTCTCTTCACTACCTCTCCATCTACACTGCCCTGGGACTACAGCCCTACCTGTGGAGGGCCACAACATCATTGCTGCACCACACCATCTGTCCCAGAGGATCTGTCTGCAGCGTCAGCTTAACATCTTCACACACAGGTGGCGTCACGAATCATTGACTCATAAACTTTAATCATCATCCTCACGTTCAACATTTCCCTTTTACAATGGATGCTCGGTGCCATGGTCCGGGTCACAGCTACCGTGACATCTTCCATTGAAACCAACGGGCCCGGTACCGAGTACCCCACCAGCCCTGGTGGGCGATCCAACTTGGTGGAAATACATAACAGAACAGGTTGTCTGGGCTTTTCACACAATCTCAGGGCATATCTAGGCCGCAGAATGCTGACAATAAGTGAATTACCTTCTGTGGCTAGTCTGCACGGTTTCCAAGCTATCATCTCTTGCTTCTAAGATAAATGTCCAGGGGGGGGGGTGTTCTGGCATTGAAATGAGAACTGGTCGTTTCCTCCTCCCTCACTAGTTTCACTTTCCATAGATCACTGATCAGCGTGTGTCTGGGGGAGGAGCAGCTGGGTGGTCTGCTCGCAGCCAATCACAGCCATGCCAGTAGTTACATGCCTAACATGCCTAACAGGATGTGCCCACACTTCTTAGGATTCCTCATTGGCTGAATCAAATCAAACTGGCTCATAGCATTATGGGAACTTCCGATTCCGGTATTCGATATGTATCGGAACTCAGTATCGAAATTCCGATACCGCAAATATCGGCCGATACCCAATATTTGCAGTATCGGAATGCTCAACACTACTCCATACAGTATTATGGCCACTGCATAGTGCGCTATACAGAGTAATAAGGCCCATATATTTCTCCATACAGAATCATTGGTCCCATATAATGTTCCATACAGTATATGATGAGCTCCACATAATGCTACAGTATATGTTGGTCCCCATGGATGAAGCTCCACTGTCTTATGGGCTCAAATAATGCTCCATATATAATGGGCCCCATTTCTAATGCTCCAGTGTATAATGGGCTCTGTAAATGCTGCTCCAGTGTCTGATGTCCCCCATTTGGAAAGCTCCAGCATATGATGGGCCTCACGGATGATGCTCTAGTGTACGATTGGTCCAAATAATGCTCCATATATAATCTGCCCCATTTACAATGCTCCAGTATGTGATAGGCCCCATGGAAGATGCTCCAGTGTCTTATGGGCCCAAATAATGCTCCATGTATAATGGGCCCCATTTCTAATGCTCCAGTGTATAATGGGCCCTGTAAATGCTGCTCCATTGTCTGATGTCCACCTTTGGAATGCTCCAGTGTATGGTGGGCCCCATATATCATTCTCCAGAGTATAGTGTTCCCCAAAATTAGTCCCAACCTTTAAAACAATTAAATAAGTCTACTCGCTAGGGAATCCCTGTACTAGTCTGGACTCCTCGTCGTCCCCATCTTCCATCTCTCTGCACTTGGACTGTTTAGGCAGAGGGTGTACAGACATGATGTCATCGCGCTCTCTGACCAGAATGTCACTGTCAGGAAACGTGGATGACGTCACGGCGGTGGAGCAGGGAGAGGTAAGTATTTCAACTTTGCAAGTGCTGTGATCCTGAGCAAGCAGGGGGGGCCCACTCGTTGGCGATGGCACTGACACAGGGCCCCTCATAGTACGGCGGTGTGTCTCCCACCAGCAGAGACACTTTTGTGTACTATGAGTTGCCCTGTGCCAGTGCCGTCGCCCATGAGTATGCCCCCCCCACCTGCTCAAGCAACCTGCACTTTCATCTGCATCTTCCTCTTTGTCACCGTGTAAGGTGGTATAGTATGCGGGAAGGGGAACCTGAGTTTCATCAGGGTCAGATTCTGGCTGTGTAGAGTGCGAGGGCAATGTAGTGGTCTGGGTCAATGTACCAGCAGAATCATCTAGCAGTGGCTGGGCATCAGTGCACTTGTGGTGCCCCCCAGGAGTACGGTCGCCACAGTGGCACTACCTTTCTCCTAGGGAGTGTGATGTCATGCTTGGGAGCAACGAAGGATCTCTCTAGCAGTTAAACCAACACACAACACAGTTCCCACTCCAGGCCAGCAGGGAGAGCTCTGAACCTGACTGCTGAGGAGCTGCTCTCTGTGGTCGGGAGGAGGGAAGTTAGTGCAGAATGTGAAGGGAAGGGGAAGTGTGTGGATGTGAGAAGGGGAGCTGGAGGATGAGCAGAGTTAAGGCTCATTCCTATCTGGAGCGCATGGTCCGGATTCCGGTCTCCGAGTTTGTAGGGACACTGATGGTCCTGCAGGCCCCAGCAGCGACTTGTGTGAGCCAGAAGGAAAAGGCTATGGCTGCCTGCCATACGAGAAAGTTTCAAAAGAGAGTCAACAGGGGGAACTTCAGTGACCTCAGTACTGCAAGTACCTCAGATAAGCGCTAGAACTGAGGCCACACTACCTATCTGCAGAGACAGAATTCCTAATTTGCTTCCAGGCTGACCATCTACTTCTCCATCTGTACTCTGGGTCCTGCACGGCACTTACCAAGTACAGGTAAAGGAACTGCACGACTGTGTCTGTCATATTTCTCCTGCGCCTGGCGCACGGCTCTGCTACATCCTGCACTGCACACCATCTTCCAACTCTTTCATCTGCCCTGCAACTACGGCCCTACCTGTCCATGGTTTCTACATCTTAGCTGCACCACAACATCTGCCCCAGAGAAGCGACTCTGCAGCGCTGGTCAATTTGATCAGAAACCACAGGTGGCGTCACGTATCATTCACCTATAAGCGTTATTCACCCTTTTGCATGGACGCCCATGCCCACGGACCGGGTCACCACCACCGTGACACATCCCTCTGAGACACCGGCCCGGTACCGATTAACCCCACTGCCCTGGCTGGCCACCCACACTCGATGCCAGATTTATCTTGGACTGGGGAATTCACGATTTGACTTGATAACCCAGACATGGTATGTGGGAAAGAGCTACATGGACTAATGTGAAGTGTGGTCTGCTGCATCATTCACTTTTGGTGGGGGTGAAGGACACAAGGAAAGGGGTTCTTCCTGACCAGGAGCCAGCACTTGACGACTCAGTGCTTGCATTTTTTGAAACTTCAGAAGAGGAGGGCATATTTGCTGGAGTCTGTTTCGGCAATGTAAGCCAAAACCAGTTCCTGATGCTCCGGCTTTAAAAGCGGTTAACCTACTCCCAGAAAAGGCAGCCTTCCAGGCGTTCTGGAGCCAGACCATGACGCAGGCTCAACACCTCCTGCCTTAGCTGCTATTGTGCTTTTGCCACTACCAGCAGATGCACCACCACCATCAGTGCCAGCTGGCCCCCCCACGCCCATGTCCATGGCCTCTTCCACCATACTTCCAAATTTTGGAGAAAATGTACCCAAAACAACATCAGATATATGGTACTGTATCAGAAGTGTACAGCTCTATACAGTCAAAGGATAATTGTCAATCTCCCTATATATTTCATGAGTCACACAGAGACGCTTACAAGCTCAGTATGGATTAGACAAGAATATAAAAAGTAGAAAAAGGGTACAGTATTATCAGATACCAGGTATATATAGTATAATTTAAACATTCTAAATCTCCGTATATATTTCAGGAGGCAGACACAGACGCTCTCAGGCTCAGTATGGATTATGACACAATATAAAAAGCCGTAAAACGGTAATGGATCTTAAGCGTTCAGCTGTACACAGTGTAGGGGTCATTGTCAATCTCAGTATTTATTTCCACAGTCAGAAATAGACTCTCACTTTGTCAGTTTGGATTAGACCAGAATATAAAAAGCAGTAAATGGGTAATGTATCACAAGCGTAGAGCTGTATACCATGCTGGGGTAATTTTTAAATCTACATATAAATTGCAGGAGTAACCCACAGACTCTCACACGCTCAGGATGGATCACACCACAATATAAAAAGAAGATCCGCAAGAAATAATCACACATGTGGGCCAATGTTCCAGGTGTCAATGATACACTTAGAGTGATGGGTGGAGGAGGACTTCCTGGCAGAAAGGGTACGGTATCACCAGATACCAGGTATATATAGCATAGTTTAGAGTTCGGTTTGGTTCGTCGAACAGGAGGCAAGTTCGTCGAATGTTCGTCGAACGTTCGACGAACACCGTCGAGCCCCATTGAAAACAATGGCAGGCAAACACAAACACATACAAACACATAGAAAACAATTACAAAACACCTTAAAAGGTGTCCCAAAGCAGACATAATGCTCAGAAGACAAAAATAACATATGGAAAAGGGCAACTACATATAGAAAAGAGGTGGAGGAGTAAAAGGAGGAGGAGGAGACACAGATATAGGCATGTTATGCCCTTATAAAGTCAAGAAAGGCTGGACTAAAAATCTAAAATACAAAAATCTAAAATTCTAAAATTGAAGACGATCATATACCGTTGGACTTCCCACCATAAATTATGCCAACTGCCGATCGGGCGGCGTTATTCCCATGACCCTCTGAACAGCATCCATGAAGGCAAAGTGTTTGGTTTCCGGGGGCAGTATGGTTGCAAAGCTGAACCTTAAAGGAATGTCCAGAAGGGCACCAACAGGAGTGGAGCCTGTGACTTAATTGGACTCAACACGGGCAACCTCAACCATGCCAGCTACGGAAAAGATGGACAGATTGCAAGCTTTGTCGATTCTGTGGGTGGTGGTGCATGGCTGTTTTTAGTTGTGCTAGCGATTTGTCAGCTTAATTCCGTTAACGAACGAGACTCTGGCATGACCCCGTGGTCCGCATCCAGCTTACTAGAGGGACACGCAAGGCTCCGGCACGCGAGATCGAGCAATAACAGGCCTGTCATGCCCTTACATCTCTGGGGCTGCATGCGCGCTACACTGAAAGGACCAGCGTGTGTCACTTACAGGTGCGGATAACCCACTGAACCCAGTTAGTGATGGTGATCTGGGATTCCAATTCTTCCCCGCGAACGAGGATTTCCCAGTAAGTGCAGGTCAATTGGAATTCCGGAATTAGACCTAAGCAGCATTCCAGAAAGAATGTGAAAAAATTAATTGTCCAAACCACAGGAGCTGTAGCTTGCTTAACAGCTGGGCTCCTCTGCTGAGTAGCACGCAGTGCTTACATAAACAGGCGGCGTAGCTTGGCTCACGGGTGGGCAACTCTGCTGAGTAGCAGACAGTGCTTACATAAACAGGCGGCATAGCTAGGTTCACGGGTGGGCTCCTCTGCTGAGCAGTAGACACAGGTACTAGGCCCAAAGTATTGACTGGGCTAAATGGAGTTAAAAAATGGTTCTTACATAAACAGGCGGCACAGCTTGGTTCACGGGTGGGCTCCTCTGCTGAGTAGCAGACACATTTACTAGGCCCAAAGTATTAACTGGGCTAAATGCAGTCAAAAACTGGTTCTTTCATAAACAGGCGGCATAGCTAGGTTCACAGGTGGGAACCAGACAGTGCTACAAGGCCCAAAAGGATTTTCTGGACAAGATGAGAAAAAAATTATTAGAAACACACACGGTGTAGCTCCTTGACAGGTGCACTACACCGCTGGCTACCAGACACCGCTACTATGTCATGAAACTGTCTATTAACATTTAAAACCATCATTAATGTGAAAATAAAGTTACGCTTTTGGTGAACGAACCGTTCTCGAACGGAACCTCGAACAGCCGAATTTTAAGCAAAGTGTTCGAGTTCGACGAACGGCTTGAACACCGTCCAAAACAGCTCGAATTTGAACTTAGCGAACAGGTCGACTCGAACACCGCTCATCTCTAATCAGGAGGCAGACTCAGACGGTCTCAGGCCCAGTATGGATTCGACAAGATTGTAGAAAGTTGAGAAAGGGTACAGTATCACCGAATAACAGGTATATATATAGCATAGTTTACACATTAAAAATCTATGTCTATATACCAGGAGGCAGACTCAGACGGTCTCAGGCACAGTACGGATTCGACAAGATTGTAGAAAGTTGAGAAAGGGTACAGTATCACCGGATAATAGGTATATATATAGCATAGTTTACACGTTAAAAATCTATGTCTATATATCAGGAGGCAGACTCAGACGGTCTCAGGCCCAGTATGGATTCTACAAGATTGAACAAAGTTGAGAAAGGGTACAGTATCACCGGATAACAGGTATATATAGCATAGTTTACACATTAAAAATCTATGTCTATATATCATGAGGCAGACTCAGAGGGTCTCAGGCCCAGTATGGATTCGACAAGATTGTAGAAAGTTGAGAAAGGGTACAGTATCACTGGATACCAGTTATATATAGCATAGTTTAAACATTAAAAATCTCCGTGTAAATTTCCAGAGTCCGACAAAGACACAGCCTCAGTATGGATTAGACAAGAATCTAAAAAGTAGAAAAAGGGTAATGTATTCGAAGCGTACACCAGTATACACTGTTGGGGTATTTTTCAATCTTCATATATATTTCTGTCTCAGTAAGACAGTCCAGACTCTCTGCAAGAGGAAACGAGATGGATACAAGTACAGACGGAAAGTCGAGTGATTGCAGAAATTTTGGAATTACTAATCACGGGAAAAACTCCTGGGAGAATTCTCAGAGGCGATGCTGACCCTCAATTACTTTGTCTGTGGAGACAGCAAAAACTCTTCTTTGTGAAGAAATGTTTGCTGTATAGCAGTACCGTGGATCCCATCACCGTTACTCATCTCCATCAAATTGTGATCACAGGGAGAGATGTAGACATTGTCCTCACTGCCTATCATGATCTGTCAGGTAACTTTGGAGTGCAAAAGACAGAAGCCACAGGCCGTAGGCGATTCTATTGGATTGTCATGAGAGGACACATTTAAAAATGTGGGCAGGAATGTCACACGTCTGTGAGTAGGAAAACCGTGAAAGCTGATGATAAACCACCACTGCATCTCATTGTGAGTCGACGTCCATAACAAATGGAAGCCATTGATCAACCGAAGATAGAGCCCAGCAGGACAGGGCATAGCTACGTCTTAACCATCATCTATCAGTTCACCAAATTTGTAGTGGCAGTCCCAGTGAAGGATTTAACAGCCCAGACTACACAGCGGTGGAGCAGGGAGAGGTAAGTATTGCAAGTGCTGAGGCCCTGAGCACGCAGCGGGGGCCCACTCGTGGGCGGCGGTACTGGCACAGGGCCCCCCATAGTACGCCGGTGTGTCTGACGGCAGGTGTGCACCCCCGCCGTCAGAGACACTTGATTGTACTATGAGGGACCCTGTGCCAGTGCCGTCGCCAAAGAGTGCGCCCACCCACCTGCCAAGGGCAACGGCACTTGCACGGGTGCGTGCGCCAGGTGGTGACCTCGGCCCTGGGGGGGGCAGCCCAGTTAGGGAGGTTGAAAAAATGGCATATCTTGATGTTGGACATTCAGCAGCTGCAAATGGAGGAATTGGAGAAGTCTGAGGAAGAGGAGGACAAAAGCGAGCCATTTTTCTGGCAACCTACGTGTCAGCAGGGGAAGGTGGGACAAAATCCTTTGAAACCCATGCATGGTTCATTTTAATGAAGGTTAGATCATCAACATTTTGGGTCGACAGACGGGTCCTTTTCTCTGTCAGGACTGATCCAGCAGCACTGAAGACTCTTTCGGATACCACACTAGCAGCAGGGCAAGCGAGCTCCTGTAAGGCATATTGTGCCCATTCAGGCCAGGCGTCCCGTTTACAGGCCCAATAGTCAAAGGGGAATGACCTGTGAGGGAGAACATCGATATGGGAGGAGAAGTAGTTTGTAACCATAGTTGACAACTGCTGTCTCCTGTCACTTGCAATCGATACATCGATGCATTATTAATAGAGTTGAGCGACTTTTGGTTTTTATGGTCGAGTTTCGTTTCGTGAAACCCGACGTTTCCAAAAGTCGGGTCGAGCAAGATCAGCCGATTATAGGGAAAAGTCGGGGTCGTCCCGAAACACGAAACCCAATGTAAGTCAATGGGGAATAAAAGTCGGCAGTGAGAGGAGGACAGGAAACACACCTACAGTGCTCATTTGAATGCCAAAAGCATCAATTCTTCTTACTTAAGCTTGTCAACCTTAATTAACTTCATAATACAAGTTACGCACTGAAAAATGGGGGTTATTTGGCTAAAGTTGTGGGGGGGTAGGGCTGGCTCCAGGTTTTCATGTGCCCTGGGCGAAAGAGCGCCCCTTTAACACATAATACCACAACTCATCATGCTCCGATACGGCAGAGAAATAGCGGTATAGTACAATGAAAAATACTTCACTTTTTACATCTCATGACGAGGCCCATCTATTTCTCCATACAGAATCATTGGTCCCATATAATGTTTGAAACAGTATATGATGAGCTCCACATAATGCTACAGTATATGTTGGTCCCCATGGATGAAGCTCCACTGTCTTATGGGCCCAAATAATGCTCCAAACATAATGGGCCCCATTTCTAATGCTCTAGTGTATAATGGGCCCTGTAAATGCTGCTCCAGTGTCTGATGTCCACCTTTGGAATGTTCCAGTGTATGGTGGGCCCCATCTATAATTCTCCAGAGTATAGTGCTCCCCAAAAATTGCTGTCCCAACATTGAAAACAATCAAATAAGTCTCCTCGCTAGGGAATCCCTGTACTAGTCTGGACTCCTCGTCGTCCCCATCTTCCATCTCACTGCACAGTATTTCAACCTTGCAACTGCTGTGATCCTGAGCAAGCAGGGGGGGCCCACTCGTTGGCGACGGCACTGGCACAGGGCCCCTGATAGTACGGTGGTGTGTCTGATGGCGGGTGGGCCGAACCTGCACTTTCATCTGCAGCTTCCTCTTTGTCACCGTGTAAGATGGAACTGTATATGGGAAGGGTAACCTGAGTTTCATCAGGGTTAGATTCAGGCCGGGTAGCGTGTGAGGGGAATGTAGTGGTCTGGGTCAATGTACCAGCAGATTCATCGAGCAGTGGCTGGGCATCAGTGCACTTGTGTCGCCCCCAGGAGTACGGTCGCCACAGTGGCATTACCTTCCTCCTAGGGAGTGTGATGTCATGCTTGGGAGCAACGAAGGATCTCTCTAGCAGGTTAACTGATTGGGCGGCGTTATTCCCACGAGTCATGACCCTCCAAACAGCGTTCATGAAGGCAAAGTGTTTGTTTTACGTGGGCATTATGGTTGCAAAGCTGAACCTTAAAGGAATGTCCAGAAGGGCACCACCAGGAGTGGAGCCTATGGCGTAATTTGACTCAACACGGGCAACCTCAACCATGCCAGCTACAGAACAGATGCACACATTGCAAGCTTAATTCCGTTAACGAATGAGACTCCGTCATGCCCCGCGGTCCGAGTCTGGCTTACTAGAGGGACACGTGAGGCTCTGGCACATGAGATTGGCCAATAACTGGTGTGTCATGCCCTTACATGTCCGTGGCTGCATGTGCGCTACACTGAAAAGGCCAGCGTTTGTCGCTTACAGGTGCAGATAACCCGCTGAACAACGTTAGTGATGGGGATCACTGATTACAATTATTACTCGCGAACGATGATTTCCCAGTAAGTGCAGGTCAACCGCAGTTCCGGAATTAGGCCTAACCGTCATTCCTGAAAAAAATGAAAAACCTACGTGTGCAAACCACAGGTGCTGTAGCTTGCTTAACAGCTCGCCAGCCCTTCTCACGCCCAGTATGGGTTACACGTGATTGCACAAAGGTGAGAAAGGGTACCGTATCCCCGGATAACATGTATGGATAGCGTACACATTCAAAATATATGTCTATACATCAGGAGGCAGGCTCAGACGGTGTTAGGCCCAGTATGGATTGCACGTGATTGCACAAAGGTGAGAAAGGGTACCGTATCCCCGGATAACATGTATGGATAGCGTACACATTCAAAATATATGTCTATACATCAGGAGGCAGGCTCAGACGGTGTTAGGCCCAGTATGGCTTGCATGTGATTGCACAAAGGTGAGAAAGGGTACCGTATCTCCGGATAACATGTATGGATAGCGTACACATTCAAAATATATGTCTATACATCAGGAGGCAGGCTCAGACGGTGATAGGCCCAGTATGGATTGCACGTGATTGCACAAAGGTGAGAAAGGGTACCGTATCCCCGGATAACATGTATGGATAGCGTACACATTCAAAATATATGTCTATACATCAGGAGGCAGGCTCACACGGTGTTAGGCCCAGTATGGATTGCACGTGATTGCACAAAGGTGAGAAAGGGTACCGTATCCCCGGATAACATGTATGGATAGCGTACACATTCAAAATATATGTCTATACATCAGGAGGCAGGCTCAGACGGTGTTAGGCCCAGTATGGATTGCACGTGATTGCACAAAGGTGAGAAAGGGTACCGTATCCCCGGATAACATGTATGGATAGCGTACACATTCAAAATATATGTCTATACATCAGGAGGCAGGCTCAGATGGTGTTAGGCCCAGTATGGATTGCACGTGATTGTACAAAGGTGAGAAAGGGTACCGTATCCCCGGATAACATGTATGGATAGCGTACACATTCAAAATATATGTCAATACACCAGGAGGCAGGCTCAGACGGTGTCAGGCACAGTATGGATTTGACGGCCCAGACTACACAGCGGAGGAGCAGGGAGATGTAAAGATTGCAAATGCTGGGGCCCTGCCCAAGCAAGGGGGGCCCACTCGTGGGCGTCGGTACTGGCACTGGGCCCCTCATAGTACGGCGGTGTGTCTGACGGCGGGTGTGCACCACCACCATCAGAGACACATGATTGCACTATGAGGGACCCTGTGCCAGTGCCTGCGCCCAAGAGTCGGCCTACCCACCTGTCCAGGGCAACGGCACTCGCACGGTGTCATGCGCTAGGTGGTGACCCTGGCCATGGGGGGGGGAGGCAGCACAGTTAGGGAGTTTTAGAAAGTGGCATATGCTGATGTTGGACATTCAGCTGATGCAAAAGGCGAAATAGGTGAAGTCCCAGGAAGAGGTGGACCAAAGCAAGCCATTTTTCTGTCACCCTATGTGTCATCAGGGGAAGGTGGGACAAAATCCTTGGAAACCCTTGCATGGTTCATTTTAATGAAGGTTAGATCATCCACATTTTGGGTTGACAGACGGGTCCTTTTTTCTGTCAGGATTGATCCAGCTGCACTGAAGACTCTTTCCGACAGCACACTTGCAGCTGGGCAAGCGAGCTCCTGTAAGGCATATTGTGCCAATTCAGGCCAGGTGTCCAGTTTAGCAGCCCAATAGTCAAAGGGGAATGACCTGTGTGGGAGAACATCGATATCAGAGGAAAAGTAGTTTGTAACCATAGTTGACAACTGCTGTCTCCTGTCACTTTCCATCGATGCTGTATTACCAGTTGTGTGAGCGGTACTTGAAAAATCAGTCCACAACATTGTCATGAAACCCCTGTCTCCAACGCCACTTCTGCTGTGTGCACCATGAACACCTCTGCCAAGCTGCCCCCGGCCCGTACGGCTCGTGTGAGAACCATCACCGCTGCTGTGTGCTGGGAATGCCTCAAGCAACCGATTTACCAGAGTTGCTTGTTTATTAGCCAATATTAGGTCAAGGTTCTCCTGTGGCATGATGTTTTGTAATTTGCCTTTATAGCGTGGATCCAGGATGCTGGCCAACCAGTAGTCGTTATCGTTCATCATTTTGGCAATGCGGGGGTCCCTTTTTAGGATCCGCAAGGCATAATCTGACATGTGGGCCAATGTTCCCGGTGTCAATGATGCACTGCGAGTGCTGGTTGGAGGAGCACTTTCTGGCAAATCCACATCCCTCCAGTCACGCACAAACCCTGTACCAGACCTTGCCACGCCAATATTTTCACTTGCCCCACGAGATGCATCCTCCTCCCCTAAGTAATCATCCCCATCATCATCCTCCTCCTCCTCTTCTTCCTCCAACTCGTCCAGGAGAGGTCCCTGAGCAGACAATGGCTGAATGTCATCAAGGATTCCCTCCACCTCTTCCTCCTCGTCAACATTGGCTGCAGACGCCTGCTCCTTAAGGTGCGTCAAAGTTTGCATGAGCAGACGCATAAGAGGGATGCTCATGCTTAGAATGGCGTCGTCTGCACTTACCAGCCGTGTGCATTCCTCAAAACACTGAAGGACTTTACAGAGGCCTTTCAGCTTCGACCACTGCACACCGGTCAACTCCATGTCTGCTCTCAAAGTGCCTGGCCGTGTATCCTCCCACAAATGCATTATGGCCTGCCTCTGCTCGCACAGCCGCTCCACCATGTGCAGGGTGAAGTTCCACCTTGTTGCAATGTCGATAATGAGGCGGTGGTTGGGAAGGTGGAGCAATCGCTGCAGCTTCTGCATACGAACGGAGTGTACAGGCGACCGGTGGATGTGCGCGCACAGTCTTCGCACCTTATGGAGCAGGGCTGTTAACTCCGGATAATTTTTGAGGAAGCACTGCACCACCAGGTTCAAGGTGTGAGCCAGGCAAGGTATGTGGCTGAGTTTTGAAAGGGCTATGGCTGCCACAAAATTACGGCCGTTATCACTAACTACCTTGCCTGCCTCAAGATGTACACTGCCCAGCCATGACTCAGTTTGTCGCTTCAAGTACTCGGCCAGCACCTCGGCGGTGTGTCTGTCGCCCAAACACATCATCTGCAACACAGCCTGCTGACGCTTTCCACTAGCTGCTCGATAGGGGGACACCTCGTGTGCAACAGTGGCAGCTGCAGATGGAGTGCTCGTACGACTGCGCTCTGTGGACGAGCTTTCGCTTCTGGAGGAGGAGGAGGAGGAGGGTGGAACGCCTACAGCCAACTGTTTCCTATACCGTGGGCTAGGCAGCACTGTCCCACCACCGCTGTACCCTGTGGACCCTGCATCCACCACATTAACCCAGTGCGCAGTGATGGACATGTAACGGCCCTGGCCATGCCGACTGGACCATGCATCAGTTGTGAGGTGCACCTTTCCACTCACTGACTGCTTGAGTGCATGGACAATGCGGTCTTTCACATGATGGTGGAGGGCTGGGATGGCTTTGTGAGAGAAGAAGTGGCGACTGGGTAGGTCATAGCGTGGTACTGCATAGGCCATGAGTTCGCGGAAAGCTGCGCTTTCCACCAACCGATAGGGCATCATCTCAAACGAGATTAGTTTGGCAATGTGGGCGTTCAAACCCAGTGTACGCGGATGAGAGACTGAGTACTTTCTTGACCTACTCATAGTGTCTGGGAGGGTGAGCTGGACTTGAGAGCTGCATATGGTAGAAGTAGTGGTGGACAGGGCGGACTGAGAGAGGGTTGATGATGGTGATGGAGTTGGTGTTCTTTCTGATGGCCTAGATTCAGTATTTCGTTGATATAACAGTGAGATTCCCTGACTGCTGTGGCCTTGCAACGACACCTCAACATTTGCTGCTGTGCTAACCGGTGGGCTTACAGTGGGGGAAACAATGTAGCGTTGCTGACTACCTTCTTTGTGATCAGTTGCACATGTGGCACTTGAGGTTTGGTGTTGTGTCCACGCTTGCAAGTGCATGCTGGTTAAATGTGTAAGCATGCAACTGGTATTCAAATTTTTCAGATTTTTCCCTTGGCCAAAGGTCTTTGCGCACTTCTTACAGATAACCTTGGCCTGATCATGAGGATTTTGTTCAAAAAAGTGCCACACTGCACTCTTCCTACTTTGGCAGACATTTTGCGGCCTAGCACGCTGTGATGTTTTGACCCTCTGGACAAGCTGTCCAGCAACTCTTTTGATTTTTGGAACCTGTCTTTGGAGTGCTCCGGGACTGCCAGATAACAGCTGTAGCGATGTTGATGTCTGCTGTGGTTGCTCCTCATCTGACCTATTGGAAGCAGCACCCTCTTCCCCCAATGGATGCCAATCTGGGTCAACAACTGGGTCATCCATCACCTCCTCTTCAATGTCATGTGCACCTTCCTCTGTGTCACCGTGTATGGTGGTATAGTGTGCGGGAAGGGGCACCTGAGTCTCATCAGGGTCAGAATCTGGCTCTGTACACTGCGAGGACAATGTAGTGCTCTGAGTGAATGTACCAGCAGAATCATCTATCAGCGGCTGTGCATCAGTGCACTCCATGTCAGATTCATCTTGGCCTGGGTCATTCACCATTTCACTTGATAATCCAGGCATGGTATGTGAAAACAGCTCCATGGAGTAATCAGTAGTATGGCCTGCGTCATCCTTCAATCTTGGTTGTGGTGAAGGACACAAGGAAAGGTGTGGTTCATGAACATGAGCCTCCAATGACGACTCAGTGCTTTTACTTTTTACAACTTCAGAAGAGGAGGCGATAGAGCTGGAGGCTGAGTCAGCAATGTAAGACAAAACTTTTTCCTGATGCTCTGGCGTTAAAAGCGGTTTGCCAACTCCTAGAAAACTAAGCCTTCGAGGCCTTATGGAGCCAGACGATGACGCAGGCTCAACACCTCCTGCATTCGGTCCTATTTTGCTTTTGCCACTACCATCAGATCCACCACCAACACCATCATTACCAGCTGCCAACCCCCGCCCAATTCCACGGCCTCTTCCACCAGCCTTCCTCATTTTTGGTTGAAATGTAGACAAAATCCAACAAACTATATAGTAATGTAAAACAAGGTACAAGGTGTCTATAGGACAGGGGAGATTTAGATTTTCTGCACACACTAGTGGACACTGGACACTTTTGGATTGTGTGAGGCCCACTGAATATCAGAGCGCTATGTCACAGTCTCGATGGCACAGGTGTGAAAAAAGTGACTACAGGATAAGGGAGATTTTGAATTTCTGTGAGATTTTGAATTTCTGCAGACACTTGAGGACACTGGACACTTGGATTGTGTGAGGCCCACTGAATATCACAGCGCTATGTCACAGGCTCGATGGCACAGGTGTGAAAAAAGTGACTACAGGATAAGGGAGATTTTGAATTTCTGGGAGATTTTGAATTTCTGCAGACACTTGTGGACACTGGACACTTGGATTGTGTGAGGCCCACTGAATATCACAGCGCTATGTCACAGGCTCGATGGCACAGGTGTGAAAAAAGTGACTACAGGATAAGGGAGATTTAGATTTTCTGCAGACACTTGTGGACACTGGACACTTGGATTGTGTGAGGCCCACTGAATATCACAGCGCTATGTCACAGGCTCGATGGCACAGGTGTGAAAAAAGTGACTACAGGATACGGGAGATTTAGATTTTCTGCAGACACTTGTGGACACTGGACACTTGGATTGTGCGAGGCCCACTGAATAACACAGCGCTATGTCACAGGCTCGATGGCACAGGTGTGAAAAAAGTGACAACAGGATAAGGGAGATTTAGATTTTCTGCAGACACTTGTGGACACTGGACACTTGGATTGTGTGATGCCCACTGAATATCACAGCGCTATGTCACAGGCTCGATGCAGCAGGTGTGAAAAAAGTGACTACAGGATAAGGGAGATTTTGAATTTCTGCAGACACTTGTGGACACTGGACACTTGGATTGTGTGAGGCCCACTGAATATCACAGCGCTATGTCACAGGCTCGATGGCACAGGTGTGAAAAAAGTGACTACAGGATAAGGGAGATTTTGAATTTCTGGGAGATTTTGAATTTCTGCAGACACTTGTGGACACTGGACACTTGGATTGTGTGAGGCCCACTGAATATCACAGCGCTATGTCACAGGCTCGATGGCACAGGTGTGAAAAAAGTGACTACAGGATAAGGGAGATTTTGAATTTCTGCAGACACTTGTGGACACTGGACACTTGGATTGTGTGAGGCCCACTGAATATCACAGCGCTATGTCACAGGCTCGATGGCACAGGTGTGAAAAAAGTGACTACAGGATAAGGGAGATTTTGAATTTCTGCAGACACTTGTGGACACTGGACACTTTTAGATTGTGTGAGGCCCAATGAATATCAGAGCTCTATGTCACAGGCTCGATGCAGCAGGTGTGAAAAAAGTGACTACAGGATAAGGGAGATTTTGAATTTCTGCAGACACTGGACACTTTTGGATTGTGTGAGGCCCAATGAATATCAGAGCGCTATGTCACAGGCTCGATGCAGCAGGTGTGAAAAAAGTGACTACAGGATAAGGGAGATTTTGAATTTCTGCAGACACTTGTGGACACTGGACACTTTTGGATTGTGTGAGGCCCACTGAATATCAGAGCGCTATGTCACAGGCTTGATGGCACAGGTGTGAAAAAAGTGAATTGTAGAATTGGGCAGAATAGGAATCTCCCTAGAGTGTAGGTCTGTAAGAATGGAACAAGTCCTCCACAGTGACACACAGATAGCTTCACTGTGGCTGTGATAACAGCCGTTACACGGTACTGTGTGAGGAGCGTACACCGCTGTATGGTGTGAATAAATGCACGCTCAGTACCTTAGCAGGACAAAAAAAAAATTGGGATTGCTTTTAAAAAAGCAGTTTGCAGAGCAGTGGGGAAACAGCAATGCAGCTGTCAGGAAGCCTTAGAAGGCAGCCTAACAACCAACACCGCTGATCCACCACAATATAGCCTCCCCTTGCATTGCACACACAGTGACTGGTGTGTTGCACAGGCAAAATCGCTAGCAGCAGAAGCAGTTTTTTTTTCTTCTTCCCTGCCTAACGCTCTCCCTACAGAATCAGCAACCTCTCCCTATGCTAAGATCGGCAGAAGTAAGATGGCGGTCGGCGTGCACGCCCTTTTATAACCCGTGTGACGCCCACCAAAGCAAGCCAATCACTTGCATGCCCTTCTGAAAGATGGTGGCGACCCCTGCCTATGTCATCACGTTGCCCACAGTGTCCGTGGATCCTGATTGGCTGAAAAAGAGCGCTAAACAAACTTTTGAAACGCGACTTTGGCGCGTAAGTCGCCGACCTCGTGGCCGACCTCATCCTAGGGTCGGGTTTCGTTTCATGAAACCCGACTTTGCCAAAAGTCGGCGACTTTTGAAATTGTTCGACCCGTTTCGCTCAACTCTAATTATTATTAGTCGTGTGAGCGGTACATGAAAAATCAGTCCACAACGTGGTCATGAAACCCCTGTGTCCAACGCCACTTCGGCTGTGTGCACCACGAACACCTCTTGTATGTTACCCCCTACGGCTCGTGGGAGAACCATCACTGCCGATGTGTGATGGGAATGCCTCAAACAAACGGTTTACCAGAGTTGCTTGTTTGTTTATAGCCAATATTAGCTCTAGGTTCTCCTGTGGCATGATGTTTTGGAATTTGCCTTTATAGCGTGGATCCAGGATGCTGACCAACCAGTAGCCATCATCGTTCATCATTTTGGCTATGCAGGGGTCCCTTTTTAGGATCTGCAAGGCATAATCACACATGTGGGCCAATGTTCCAGGTGTCAATGATGCACTGCGAGTTCTGGGTGGAGGAGCACTTTCTGGCAAATCAACATCCCTCCAGTCACGCACAAACCCTGTACCTGACCTTGCCACGCCAACAATTTCTCTTTCCCCCTGAGAAGCATCCTCCTCCCCTAAATAATCATCCCCATCATCCTCCTCCTCCTCTTCCTCTTCTTCCTCCACCTCGTCCAGGAGAGTTCCCTAAGCAGACAATGACTGACTGTCATCAAGGCTTCCCTCCTCCTCTTCCTCCTCGGCTGCAGATGCCTGCTCCTTAATGTGCATCAAAGTTTGCATGAGCAGACACATAAGTGGGATGCTCATGCTTATGATGGCGTCGTCTGCGCTTACCAGCCATGTGCATTCCTCAAAACACTGAAGGACTTTACAGAGGTCTTTCAGCTTCAACCACTGCACACCAGACAACTCTATGTCTGCCCTCAAACTGCCTGCCCGTGTATCCTCCCACAAATGCATTACAGCCTGCCTCTGTTCGCACAGCCTCTGAACCATGCGCAGGGTGGAGTTCCACCTTGTTGCAATGTCGATCATTAGGCGGTGCTTGGGAAGGTGGAGCAATCACTGCAGCTTCTGCATACGACTGGAGTGTATGGGCGACCGGCGGATGTGCGAGCACAGTCTTCGCACCTTATGGAGCAGGGCTGTTAACTCCGAATAATTATTGAGGAAGCACTGCACCACCAGGATCAAGGTGTGAGCCAGGCAAGGTATGTGTCTGAGTTTTGAAAGGGCTATGGCTGCCACAAAATTCCGGCCGTTATCACTAGCTACCTTGCCTGTCTCAAGATGTAGACTGCCCAGCCACGACTCAGTTTGTCGCTGCAAGTAGTCAGCCAGTACCTCCGCAGTGTGTCTGTTGTCGCCCAAACACATCATCTTCAACACAGCCTGCTGACGCTTACCACTAGCTGTTCGATAGTGGGACCCCTCGTGTAAAACAAGAATAGGGGCACCACAATCAATAGATAACGAAGTGGGATCCAACCCCAGCCCATACAACAAGACTGTATGAACAAAACAAGAGAGCAGGGATGGGCTATGCACGGGGGGATCACCACAGACAATTGGTTAGCATTTTAGAATGACAGCTTTTATTGAACATGTATAAACCACACACAGATTAAGAACATTAAAAAGTCACACATGTGACTTGGCAATCGCATATACTCGCTCACAATAGAACCTACACCCTGCAAATACACTCCACAGGAGACCCGCCTATATAAACAGCATACCAACTGGTGGCTAAGTGTAAGAAATGAAAAAGGGGATAAGAATATATATGGGCATGAAATAACACCCACCAACCATAAAACATATGAAATGATGAGAACCAATGGTAATCAATGGTATTATATCCCCTAAATGAGATCATAAATATCACACCTAATCACCATCGCCCACAGTGCCCGTCATGAGAGTCATGGATGCACATGATTATCCACCAATCAATGTATACTCAAGTCCAACTGATAGAAAAGACAAGAACTCATGACCACTGATGGACAGGATCAATAGCCCGTCAGTATTGGTATAAATGGCATCAAGGCACGGGGCCCATGTGGAACGAGATCAGGGAGGACAAGTGCCCGACGCGTGTCGCCACCCACAGTGGCGCACCTTATGGATCAGGGCTGTTAACTCCGAATAATTATTGAGGAAGCACTGCACCACCAGGTTCAAGGTGTGAGCCAGGCAAGGTATGTGTCTGAGTTTTGAAAGGGCTATGGCTGCCACAAAATTCCGGCCGTTATCACTAACTACCTTGCCTGCCTCAAGATGTAGACTGCCCAGCCATGACTCAGTTTGTCGCTGCAAGTAGTCAGCCAGTACCTCCGCAGTGTGGCTGTTGTCGCCCAAACACATCATCTTCAACACAGCCTGCTGACGCTTACCACTAGCTGTTCGATAGTGGGACACCTCGTGTGCAACACTGGCAGCTGCGGATGGAGTGCTCGTGCAACTGCGCGCTGTGGATGAGCTTTCGCTTCTGGAGGAGGAGGAGGATAATCGAACGCCTACAGCCAACTGTTTCCTATACCGTGGACAAGGCAGCACTGTCCCACCGCCACTGTCCCCTGTGGACCCTGCATCCACCACATTAACCCAATGCGCAGTGATGGACATGTAATGGCCCTGGCCATGCCAACTGGACCATGCATCTGTTGTGAGGTGCACCTTTCCACTCACTGATTGCTTGAGTGCATGTACAATGCGGTCTTTCACATGCAGGTGGAGGGCTGGGATGGCTTTTCGAGAATAGAAGTGCCAACTGGGTAGGTCATAGCGTGGTACTGCGTAGGCCATGAGCTCGAGGAAAGCTTCACTTTCAACCATCCGGTAGGGCATCATCTCTAACGAGATTAGTTTGGCAATGTGGGCGTTCAAACACTGTGTATGCGGATGAGAGGATGAGTACTTTCTTGTCCTACTGAGAGTCTCTGGTAGGGTGAGCTGGACTTGAGAGCTGTATGTGGTGGAACTAGCGGTGGACATGGCGGACTGAGAGTGGGTTGGTGATGGTGATGGTGTTGGTGGTCTTGCTGATGGCCTAGATTCAGTCTTTCGTAGCAATAACATTGTGATTCCCTGACTGCTTTGGCCTTGCAACGACACCTCAACATTTGCTGCTGGTGGTGTGCTAACCGGTGGGCTTACAGTGGGGGAAGCGATGTAGCATTGCTGACTACCTTCATTCGGAGCAAGTGCACATGTGGTACGTTTGGTTTGTTAGTCCGTCCACGCTTGCAAGTACATGGTGGTTAAATGTCTAAGCATGCAACTGGTATTCAAATTTCTCAGATTTTTCCCTCGGCTAAAGGTCTTTGCGCACTTCTTACAGATAACCTTTCCCTGACCATTAGGATTTTGTTCAAAAAATTGCCACACTGCACTCTTCCTACTATGGAAGACATTTTGAGGCCTTGCATGCTGTGCTAATTTGACCGTCTGGCCAAGCTGTCCTGCAACTCTTTGGGTTTTTGTAAACCGTTTTTGGACTGCAATGGGCCTGCCAGATAACAGCTGTTGCGATGTCGATGCCTGCTGCGGATCCTCCTCCTCCTCTTCTGAGCTATTGGCAGCGGCACCCTCTTCCCCCAATGGATGCCAATCTGGGTCAACAACTGGGTCATCCATCACCTCCTCTTCAATTTCATGTGCACCTTCCTCTGTGTCACCGTGTAAGGTGGTATAGTATGCGGGAAGGGGCACCTGAGTTTCATCAGGGTCAGATTCTGGCTCAGTACACTGCGAGGACAATGTAGTGCTCTAAGTGAATGTACCAGCAGAAAAATCTAGCAGTGGCTGTGCATCAGTGCACTCCATGTCCGATTCACCTTGGACTGGGGAATTCACGATTTGACTTAATAACCCAGGCATGGTATGTGAAAAGAGCTCCATGGAGTAATCTGTAGTGTGGCCTGCTGCATCCTTTACTTTTGGTAGGGGTGAAGGACACAAAGCCTCCACTGACGACTCAGTGCTTTTATTTTTTGAAACTTCAGAAGAGGAGGTGATAGAGCTGGAGGTTGTGTCAGCAATGTAAGCCAAAACTTGTTCCTGAAGCTCCGGCTTTAAAAGCGGTTTACCTACTCCCAGAAAAGGGAGCCTTCGAGGCCATGTGGAGCCAGACGATGATGCAGGCTCAACACCTCCTGCCTTAGGTGCTATTGTGCTTTTGCCACTACCAGCAGATGCACCACCACCCCCACCACCATCAGTACCAGATGGAAACCCCCGCCCACTTCCATGGCCTCTTCCACCATACTTCCTCATTTTTGGAAAAATGTACCCAAAATACCACCAGCTATATGGTACTGTAAAACAAGGTACAAGGTGTATATAGTATTGTGGAGAATTTGAATCTCCCTAGAGATTTTAGGAGGCTGATCTATTATCTCAGGCCCACTATAGATTACACCTCAATTTAACAGGCTGAAATTGGCTGGTGTATGACAAAGTACAAGGTGTGTATATAATATTGGGGAGAATTGGAAGCTCCCTAGAGATTTTAGTTGGGTGAACTATCATCTCAGGCCCACTCTCACACCTCAATTTAACAGGCTGAAATTGGCTGGTGTATGACAAAGTACAAGGTGTGTATATAGTATTGGGGAGAATTGGAGGCTCCCTAGAGATTTTAGGAGGCTGAACTGTTATCTCAGGCCCACTATAGATTACACCTCAATTTAACAGGCTGAAATTGGCTGGTGTATGACAAAGTACAAGGTGTATATAGTATTGGGGAGAATTGGAAGCTCCCTAGAGATTTTAGGAGGCTGAACTATTATCTCAGGCCCAATATAGATTACACCTCAATTTAACAGGCTGAAATTGGCTGGTGTATGACAAAGTACAAGGTGTATATAGTATTGGGGAGAATTGGAAGCTCCCTAGAGATTTTAGGAGGCTGAACTATTATCTCAGGCCCACTATAGATTACAGCTCAATTTAACAGGCTGAAATTGGCTGGTGTATGACAAGGTACAAGGTGTATATAGCATTGTGGAGAATTTGAATCTCCCTAGAGATTTTAGGAGGCTGAACTATTATCTCAGGCCCACTATAGATTACAGCTCAATTTAACAGGCTGAAATTGGCTTGTGTATGACAAAGTACAAGGTGTGTATATAGTATTGTGGAGAATTGTAAGCTCCCTAGAGATTTTAGGAGGCTGACAATGATGCTCTCAGTCCAAGTATGGCAGCAGGCAGCCTAATAAGCAGGACTGCTGCACACAAAAGTGTGGAAAAATGAATGTTTGGTAACTGTGCAGAAAAGAGGAAGAAAAGTATTTTTGCTTTTAAAAATGCAGTTTGCACAGCAGCAGCAATGCAGCTATCAGGGAGCCTTATAAGGCAGCCTAATAACCAACAGAGCTGAAGCACAAAAAATATAGCCTCCCCTGTCACTGCACACTAACTGTTGTGTTGTGCAGTGAAAATCGCTAACAGCAGAAGCAGTTTTTTTGTTCTTCTCTGCCTAACGCTCTCCCTTATTCAGAATCAGCAGCTGCAACCTCTCCCTAATGCTAATATCGGCAGAAGTAAGATGGCGGTCGACGTGCACACCCTTTTATAGCCCCTGTGACGCCACACAAAGCAAGCCAATCACTTGCATGCCCTTCTCAAAGATGGTGGTGACCGATGTCCATGTCATCGCATTGCCCACAGTGTGCGTCCTCCATCATTGGCTGAAAAAGGGCGCTGGAAGCATCATTTGAAACGCGACTTTGGCGTTCTGGTCGCCGACCTCATGGCCGACCTCACGCTATGGTTGGGTTTCGTTTCATGAAACCCGACTTCAGCGAAACTCGGCGACTTATGAATTTGACCGACCCGTTTCGCTCAACTCTACTAAACAGCTTTTTCAGAGCTAATAATATTCCTCGGTACCAGCATATACTAAACAGCTTTTTTTAGAGCTAACTAATATTCCTCACCTATTGGTGAAATAGCTTTCATTTATCTAGCAGTTGTACGACTTGCGTAAAGCCTGCAGACATACGCAAGCATCACTATTTAACAGTAACTGACACACCTGAGTCTGCTGTTGGCATGTGTAATAAAGGAGATATGAAAAAATACTCTGCTATTGCTGAAATAACGTACATTTATCTAGCAGTTGTGTGACTGGCGTAAAGCCTGCTGACATACGCAAACATGACTATTTACCTGAGTCTGCTGTTGCTGTGAGTAGTAAAGCTGATAGCTAAAAAAAATTACCAACACATTGCTAGATACAGGGAATTTGGACATAATACCTCTTTGAGGGTACTTGTGACAAATAAAGCCAGGACATTTTTTTTCAGAAAGCATTCAATATGGGAATGGGTGATGTTAAGGAACGAGGACGTGAATGTGCTGGTGCCCGCCAAGGCCATGTGACAGATCAGAAGGTGACTTTATCTCATTCTAGCTTCCTGTCAAAATTTGGTCTGCTAGCTACACCATTTTCAAACCCAGACAATTGTGAGGATGTTGTGGGTTGGATTACAGACAAAGGTTCCAGTGTGTTGACAAGCAGCACCACCACCAAGTCTTCCACACAGTCCAGTATCAGTAGCCAAAAGGCTGGGCCTCACAATCCTCAACCTGGTCCTCCTTCCTCTCCCCATCAGAGTCCCAGGAGACATATGATACCAAAGCTGGCCACTCTGAAGAACTGTTTACGTTCCCTTGTAATTATTCTGGCCTCTCACTGTGCACCATTAAACAGGGTCATGAGGAGGTGGAGTGCAGTTATGCACAAAAATATGATCACCCACGGCCAGAAGAAAGCCATGTCGGGGAGCATCAATTCATGTCTGAAAAGGTGGAAGATAATGATTATGCACAGCTGCCATCAGGTCAGCCTAAAATTGCAACTCAGAAGGAGGATCAGGTCGATGAATTGGAAGACTATGTTGTCGATGATGAGGCCACTGATCCAACCTGGCACAGTGGCATGCATAGTGAGCACAGCAGTGTAGATAGGGATGTATTCATAGCACGAAAACAGGCAAGAAAAGGAAATGGTTTCACCAAAGGGAGAACTCGGTCAACTGTTCTACAGAGCTCCCCCACTTGTCTAGATAACAGGCCAAGGGTGCGTGGTTGCCCTGTATGGCAGTTTTTTCGGAAAGTCATTCAGACAAAACATCTGTAACTTGTGACCTGAGCACCAACAGCATGCAGAAGAACATGGCAGCCAAGAACCCCAGTAGGTGGGTGGAACGCCTTAGTACAAAATCTGTGTCTGTCAGGTCTCTGGATTCCATGTTTCATCTGTGGTACTTTTTGCCATTTTTCAAGATGACGTCTGCTGCCTCGCTTCTGCTCGTGTTATCCTTCTTCCCTGTCTTTATAACCCTGGTTCCTCCTCCCGGTCCTTGCTTGTGTATTCTGCTAGAATTCCTGGCTTGTCTGCAAGAGACTTTTCCCTCTTCAGATACTCCGCCTTCTCAGCAAACCTTCTCAGCTCGCAGTGGTGCTTGTGCTACAAGCTGTTTTGTCTGTGTTACTCTGCATTCTTCTCCTGCCTGCTAAGGCCTGTGTCAGACATCAGTTTTTTCTGTCAGTCTAAATCCACCAAAATAGCGGAAAACGGATCCGCAGGCGGACTGACAGAAACGGGGGGTCAGCGGATCAGCGGATGTATGGATCCGCCGATGGTAAAAATTTAAAGGAACGTGCCTGGGAAAAAAAGCAAAAAAATAAAAAATTATTACCGCCGGATGTGGAAGAGCATCTGCGGTGAGTGATCATCTCGCGGTATGTGGGTGATCGCGCGATGAGAGACCATGAGGGAGGAGATCGCGCGATGAGATACCATGAGGGATGAGATCGCGTGATGAGAGACCATGAGGGAGGAGATCGCGCGATGAGAGATGGTGGGAGAGATGTGGCTGGAGATCAGGCGAGGAATGGAGGAGGTGGCGGGTAAGGAGAGAGAGCGAGAGAGAGAATTTTCATCCAGCAGCGAGACTTGATTCAGGGTTAAAAGGGGAAAATGCGGATCCGGACAGCAAAAAAAGTTGCATGGTCCATTCGGTGTTCTCAGCGGACGCCAAAATTTTGGTGGATCCGCACAAAAACGGACGCAACGGACGATCATCAGTCAAAATCCGCCGATAATGAAAGTCAATGGGGAAAAAAGCAGATCCGCAAAGAAAAATGGCGGATCCGTTTTTTTTCCAAAACAGCGGATTTTGACTGATGGTGACAAACGGATGTGTGAAACAGGCCTAAGACACGTAAGCTCGGCCTGCTACAGCTAATCTTGTTTGGTATCCGGTGCCAGCTTATTTGACTGTTTCTGGACTCGTAGCTCTGCACTGCTTCCGGACTCTTTTCTATTGACTGCCAGCTCTTGTATGGACTGTGTTTTATTATCTGCATTTCTCCATTACAATGAGTGCTACGCCCATAAAACTTTGCGTGCAGCAGAGCGGCAAATGAACTACTCCTAAGAGCACCTGTATGCCGTTCACTTGAACTGTTGTGCACGTGCTGCAACCACGTTTATGCATATAAATACTGACTCAACTGCAGCGGAGCTGCAAAGGAACTCCTGATATCACCTTATTTGCTGTGTTTTTTAACTTGCTCACGTGTTGCACCTGTGTTTGTTTTGAATAATACAGACTTTACACTGCACTCTGGTTCAGCTGCCTTATTTGTCTCAAGCCAAGAGATTCCTGAGTGTACCACTATAATTGTTATGGTGTCTGAGGGTGAGACCACTCCCCCTTCTCCTATGTTACAGACTTCACAATCTGCTGTCCAGGAAGCAGGTGCTGATGCCTCCTGCCCATAACCTGCAGTTGCACAGACACAACAGTCAGAAACCAAATCCAGTTCATTGTCCCAAAGCAGCGTTCAGTTATCCATGCCCCAGATATTCAAGAGGAAGCAGATACAGCCACCCACCCACAGGCCCAAATGCTGACCACCCTTATTGCCAGATTGCTAGCCGTGGAAAGGTTGCCATTTGTGGGAACTGAATCTTTCCACGACCACTTGGTGGTGGCTGACACACAATACTCGCTTCCCAGCTTCCCATCCGCCACTATTTTTCCAGTGTGCCGTCCCAGCATTACAGAATCACCAGTTACACAATATCAGCTGTGCTCTGGCCAACGCATTCACAGGGAAGATCCACCTAACACGTGAACAAGTTCTTGTGGACAGGGACGTGACATTTCCCTGACAATACACTGGGTGAACCCAGTGGAATCTGGGACAGTCAGAGGCTGGGACATCACACATCTTACCAACACCAAAAATAGCGGACCCAACTACCATCAGCATTTCAGTCACCTCATATGCCAGTTCCTGTCTCTCCTCCTCCTCATCCTCAGCTGAACTAACCTCCCAGTCACTCCTCAGCTGGAAGCTCTGCAGCACTGCCTTGACAAAGCAGCAGCACGCTCTACTGAAGCTCATCTGTTTAGGTGATAAAACTCACAACGCAGCAGAGCTGATGAAATGGATAAAAGACTAGACCGATCAGTGGTTCCCCCACTAAACCTCCAACCAGGCCTGGTTGTGTGCAATAATGGTAACTTGGTGGCGGCTTTAAAGCTCGGTAAGCCGGTACACGTTCCATGCATGGCCCACGTGCTGAACATGTTTGTACAGCAGTTTTTAAAAACATACCCTGACTTGCTCGACCTACTTGCCAAGGTATGCTGTGTCAGCAACCATTTCTGAAAGTCATCTCAGGCTTTCACCGGTCTGCCTGCGCTTCAGCAGCGCTTTAATTTACCTCATGACCGACTGATTTGTGACCTGCCCACAGGGTAGAATTCGACCTTTCATATGATGACAAGGCTTAGTGAGCAGCAGAGCTTAGTGAGCAGTGTCTGAATTCCAGCTTCCAAATGCCCATCAGAGTACCACTCAGCTCCCACACATAACAACTGCTGAGAGGGTATGGATCGCTGACATATGTGAGGTTCTTAAAAACTTAGAGTACTGCACCAAGATGGTGAGCGCAGATGACGCTATTATCAGTGTAACCATCCCACTGCTCGGTCTGTTAAAATGTTTGCTGCAGAATCTCAAAGATTCTCACTGCCTCCTGAGGAAGAAGCGGTGAAATGCACGTTGGGGCGGCAGGCTTGGGGAATCCTTGACCACATATTAGATGTAAGTACAGTGCATAGCTTTAGTTACAGGCGTTTTTGTCTGGGTCACGGTTTAAGCACTGGCAGCAGTATATAATTGTCCACCTGCAGTGGGCTTATTTAGTTGTAGTATCCAGTTTGTATCGCATATTTTGCTAGCACTGGAAGATTGCATGACACTCTATCGTCAGTGTATTAATTAGCCGTATTTGCACTATAAAAGCACTATTTGCACTTTGTACTTGGTTTGATTATGCATTGAGCCTATTCATATAGTTAAAAGTCTGCATTTTATATGTCAGTATGGAAAAATAAACACATTTTAGGATGCTTGCAGGTTGATAATATATGGTTTCAGCTATTTAAGACTACCTGTACCGTTTATTTTGGATTAACCCTGTGTCATATGCCTAGTGGAAACTGTTTATTGGTGTATATTTTTAATATATTTCAATAAAATTGGTTACATATTTTTTCCTAAATACTCGTTTCTTTCTGCTATAATTAGCTAGAAGAATTATGTGTTATTGCAGAATCTCAAAGAGGAAGCTTTGAATGCCTAGCAGGTGGCTATGGAGAAAGATTTTACATTGGTTGATGCCATACAGCTCAGCCTCAGACTATATTCTCAGGCCACATTGGTTGATGACGAGGAAGAGGAGGAGGATGAGAAGGAACAGGAGTTTTTGTCTGCACAGAGGTGACTCCCAATCTCAGCTTCATGCCTGTCCAGCATGGATGGCCTGAAGAGTAGGAGGAGGCGAGGCATTGTGAGGAGGAAAGGATGGTTAGTGTTCGTCCTGGTGGGGACACTGAATTTTTGACTCTTTGCAGTCTGCCACACATGGCACAATTCATGTCCAGATGTCTTTCCCAAGACCCTCACATGAAAGACATTTTGTCTACCATGAAATACTGGCTGTGCACCTTTCTTGATCAAAGGTACAAGGAGAATTTTCCTTCTCTCATGTCGGAGTCTGACATGCCATTTTCACTGTATGCATGCCAGAGGGCCGTTGTTGAAGAGTTACTGAAAAGATTACCCTCAGACAATGCAGCTGGCAGAGGTACTGGCACTTTTCACCCATGAGGATTAAAGGGGAGAGACATGCACACCAGATGCAACTCAGGCCGGGTGAAAATGTCCACCAACTGTGCCATTTTCATGAAACCATCACATCAGCAAGGGCTATCTGTGGGTGTAACTTTGACAAGGAGGGAGAAGTTGACCAAGATGGTTAAGGAGTACTTAAGTGACCATACCAGTGCCCTGATTCTTCAGTGCCCTATAACTATTGGTTGTCCAAGCTGCACACTTGGTCTGACCTCTTCTTGTACACTTTGGAGGTGCTTGCATGCTCTGCCGCAAGTGTGTTGTCTGAATCAGTTTTTAGTTCGGCCGGTGCAATCATAATGGATAGGGTCAGCTTGTGTTCTTTGAAGATCTATGGGAAGTTGATGAAGTGTGGGGTTGCTCAGAGAAGAGACAGAACAGTCGTATGGAAGCCCCACTACAGCAGGAGGCTGTGGGGGTTCCTGTTAATGGGATGTATAAGGAGCATGAGGTATCACCACCTAAAGGCGATAGTCCAGAGTTCGGGGTGACTGGAAGAAAGTGTGAGCCTGACCAACTCGGGGTCTTAGCTGGGGTGACCAAACATGTGACTGTGGGAAGTGGGGGAGCTCCAGGGTTGGGGTCCGACACCTGTTTAAGTGGGGATTTGCTGTTCCAAGATGACAGAGTTAGTGAGGGTGACTCTAATTCAGACTGTGACTCGAATGCAAGGGAACGAGTGTGCAGTAAGGTAGAACCCAGTAAAAATGACAGATCTTCCTCTTGTCGCAGGGGCCATGGAAAGGCGGGACAGACTACACCCTCAGAAAAAGGATGAACGAGAGGCAGGGTCAGGTGCAGATCAGGTTATTGTCCTTGATAAGAAGGTCATTTTATCTTTGACAAACCCCAGCACAGAGGTAGTTGGTGACGGGCTGGAATTAAAACAGACCTGAAGTAGACCCACATCTGCGATGCCAGGAAAGGGTGAAATGGCTCTGTATGGTGAAGGCTCCAAATTACCTGATGCTTAAGAGCTGGAGTTCTCTGACGTTACCAAGAGTTGAGAGGTACCTAAGAGTGAATGGGCAGAGAGCCCTTCAGAGTCCATAGAGCTGCTTAAAGAGACAGTCAAATGAGAAAGGTTCCTAAAGACAAGTGATTGACCACAGAGTGGATGAGCTGTAGAAGGAAGTCTCTGAGCTCGGAGGTCACCTGTCAGCGTGTCAAACTATGAACAAGGCCCTATTTAAAGATACGGAGGTGCTCAGAGAGGCCCAAGAGAAGCATCAGCAGGATCTTCTCAGAGGATGAGCATCGCTGTCTGGCAGAGGAGCGGGATAAAGTTCTTAGAGAGCTCAAGATAGAGAAGGAGGCTAATGCCCGGCTCCTAAAATACACGGATGATCGGGAAATCGAACTGTCGCACCCTCTCGGTCTGATTACAATGAAGGAGAGTGAGCTTGAGAGGCTGACCAAAGAAGGGGCCTCCACCGAGGAAGAAATCCAGCAGGGAAAGGGCCACTCAGATGGCCACACAAGGGACGTCAATGTCTTGGAAAACTGCGCTGACGCTCACGACGAGGAGGTCCAACAATATATCCAAGAAGGTGAGACTTCCATTTTCAAGTGTATAATAGAGGTACCCGAAGACATGCGAGAAGCATGAGCCAGTGAGGATGTGCATGAGACCTTTAGAAAGGTGATAGAAGCATGTAATGTGAACTTGGCACCAGAGACAAAGCAGTTGGTCAAACTGTCAACTAAGGAAGTCACGGTGAAGCTAGTGGATATTCTGAGAGGCATGCACCTACAATGCCTCCGCACAAAGCAGATGATCCTGTTGAGAAATAACAAAGCCGCTCAACGTCTGGAGCAGGCAAGGAAGGCACAAAGTTGGCTGGGCTTTGTGGAAGACATCATTCAAGTGCCCAGAAGTCTGGTGAGGAAAGTCATCGGAAGACTTGGGAAAGTAATGCATTAGATGGTGAATAGGTCCGGTGTGATGAGGGTGAGGATTCCGGCTGATGATGAAGCCCAGGTCATGGGTTAAGATGGGATGGTTCCATTCCTCGTTGTCGGATCCATGGAGAGCCTTGGGAATATCCGGATGCTCCTGGAGTATCGCGTGTCATACCTGAAAGAGGTAGAGCAGCTGAGACAGGGGGCAGATCAGTAGAGAGCTACAGGAAATGGGAAGAAGATGGCCGCCACCTTCAACTTGTGTTATAGAGAGGCAAAGAGGTTCATTTAAGACTGGAAGTCCTCAAGCTGAAGCTAACAGAGGACATAGAGATAACTGGAAGGACTGCTCTCCAGGCAATAAAGACCATAGGAAAAGTGGCCAGCAGAGACATAACAGAAAGTGGCCTGATGGAAGAGGTAGAAATAGTGACGCCTCAGTTAACTCAGGGCTGAGTGACCTAGGCGGGAGACCCTATAACGAACGTGTTGACAAAGAGTCAGACCAGACTGGTGGTATGGGTCCAAGGGAATTGCGAAGCCAGATTTACCGCCAGGGGTGCGGTTGGTCTGACAAGGGGTCATCTCTGTCAAAAGACGTGATGGATGATGGGTATCTACAAAAGGGTTTAGCAGCAGGGCCCAACTTTGACAGATGGTTTGACTGGCAGAGACGACTGAGAAGGATCTCAGGTCGGGGAATAGAAAGTGCCAAGCCCCACGGCTTTAGGCAGAGGCGGGAATATGTGGCATGGCGACTGGTCATGTGATTGATGGGCGGTATATATCGCAGAGGTGGGTGGCCCTGTGATGGAAGCCTGGGTGTATTTTGCTCAGCAGATCTACTGCTGAGGGTTTTTCTATACATTGGGAGGCTTCCAGGTGACTTGGAGAGATGGGTGAGTCCAGTCACCTACATACCCACCCAAGGGGTGTGTTTCTGAATACCCAAGATGAAGCCTGTATGTGATTGTGTGTTTAAGGACCTGCGGTGATGTCACGATCACCTGACTAGCCATGTGATACGTACCTGCAAGTGGTTAAGGCTACCTAAAGGAGACTATGTGTTTGGCACATGTTGCAGTGCTGGCTAGTCTGAGTCAGAGGAAGGAGGCCTGTGAGATACCTCCGGAGTGGACGGTCTGACAACTGTGAGTGATACTAACCGGGGTCAGTGAGAGACGTTTGTGGGATGCCTCTGAGGATAACAGGCATCTAGGAACCTGTGTGGCCGACACCAAGAGGTAACGGACAGGAATACGTGTTGTGCTGACCAGGGTCAGAAAGAGACTGTATTTATACTGTGTTTGTTGGCTACCTCTGTGGACATGAGGCATCCAAGAACCTGTGTGGCCAACACTAATAGGTAACGGAGAGGAATCCGTGTTATGCTAACCGGGGTCAGTGAGAGACTGTATTTGTTTCTATAGAGCCGAATGTATAATGGACTGTATACTGGCTGCTGTAGTGTACTAAGTTCCTGAGGAGTGGTTGATATTGTATTTAACAAACCGAATGAACTTTTTTTAACCCTAAGTGTCCCGTTGTCTACCTCAAGGATCAGCCAAGTGAGCACTCCCCGTTCAATCATAGTGTGGAACATTACAGCTGCTAGTCTGAAAATCTTACCCACACATCCCTTTATAAAGGGAAATTCGACATAAAACCTCTGGTTTTACTGCTGACATACACAGCACTCTAGTAAGTGGGTGGGATGCCTGCGTAGAAAATTTGTGTCTGAGGGTGAAACCACTGACCTTTCCCCTGTGTTACGTCCTTCCCAATCTGCTGTCCAGGAAGCAGGCGCTGATGCCTCTTGCCCACAACCTGCAGTTGCACATACAGTAAGAACATTCAGCAATCACTTTTTGGTCCCACGGCAGCATTCAGTGTTTCCTTGTCAGAATGTATGTCTCTTCCCAAATTGTTACTTAATTGAATATAAACTATAGGAAGAGAGAGCGCAATAGGGTCTTATCTGGATAAACTTTGAAAAAAGATAAGATAAATATACTCACCCTTTGCAGGAGAGATTTACGCATGTAAAGTCAAAGGTCAGCCTGCTGCACGTCCAGGGCTCCACTACGTGGCCGAAAACATCAGTTTTATAAGGATTACATTTTTGGACTTTGTGCGCTGCTTGACAAATTACCACATTCAAGTTATGTCGAAGGTTTAACCATTTATTTCCAAACGCGTTTTGAAGTGTACAACACTTCTTCCTCAGGGGATGTTTATCCCCTGAGGAAGATGTGTTGTACACTTCAAAACGCGTTGGGAAATAAATGGTTAAACCTTCGACATTACTTGGATGTGGTAATTTGTCAAGCAGCGCACAAAGTCCAAAAATTTAATCCTTAGAAAGTGCATACATATTCCTTAGCACTTTATAAGTAACAATTTGTTTTATATTGTCCGGTGCTGGCTAAAGACCGTTCCTGGCTTTTCCAGGCTCCTAAATGAGACTTGTGTAACTATATTAAATTGTCGCTTCCCTTAAATTTTCTAAATTTTGGTAAAAAAAAATGATGGTGGGTTATTGGCCAGTTTCTGTACATTTTAACAGGGCTGCCATTAGGAATTTCAGGCCTAATACTGGTAAATTTTGGGAGCCAATTGGCGAGTTTGCCCAGGCTCCACCTAAACCCCGCCACCACCACTCAAATCGTCCACAGTCCCACCGCCCTCTCTTGGAAAAACTCCACTTCTGCACCACATCCTCACCAATCACACATTTACAGTTCCCATCACCACATACATAGCCAGCAGCTTTTGTTTTGGCCAAAAGATTTTTTAATCCACCACTATGGCAAGGTAGACTCTTTTGGCCGGGCTCTGCTCTACTGTAACTTACTAAACATTTGTTAAAATATCCAATACAATTTAGGTTTATTTTTATTTATTTTTCAGTTTTTAAAATGACCAATAATCTCACAAACAAGGAACAAATACCGTCACACGATGACCAGACCACATATTACCATCATATAGTGATCAAATAATACCACATGCAAGTAAGAAAAACTGCCACACCATGACCAGACCACATATTACCACGACATGGTGACCATACTACATACAAGGAACAAATAATGCCACACCATGTCCAGACCACATATTACCACCACAGTGATGGAAAAATAGCACATACAAGGAACAAATGCTGCCACACCATGACCAGATCACATATTACCACCACATCGTGAATGAATAATACAATACTCATCATTAGAGTTGAGCGAAACGGGTCGAAAAATTTCAAAAGTAGGATGAGGTCGGCCACGAGGTCGGCGACTTACGCGCCAAAGTCGCGTTTCAAAAGTTTGTTTTGCGCTCTTTTTCAGCCAATCAGGATCCACGGACACTGTGGGCAACGTGATGACATAGGCAGGGGTCACCACCATCTTTCAGAAGGGCATGCAAGTGATTGGCTTGCTTTGGTGGGCGTCACAGGGGGTATAAAAGGGCGTGCACGCCGACCGCCATCTTACTTCTGCCGATCTTAGCATAGGGAGAGGTTGCTGCTGCTGATTCTTTAGGGAGAGCGTTAGGCAGGGAAGAAGAAAAAAAAACTGCTTCTGCTGCTAGCGATTTTGCCTGTACAACACACCAGTCACTGTACAGTGCAAGGGGAGGCTATATTGTGGTGGATCAGCGGTGTTGGTTGTTAGGCTGCCTTCTAAGGCTTCCTGACAGCTGCATTGCTGTTTACCCACTGCTCTGCAAACTGCTTTTTTAAAAGCAATCCCAATTTTTTTTTTTGTCCTGCTGAGGTACTGAGCGTGCATTTTTCACACCATACAGCGGTGTACGCTCCTCACACAGTACCGTGTAACGGCTGTTATCACAGCCACAGTGAAGCTATCTGTGTGTCACTCTGTGAGAATAAGTCGAGGACATGTTCCGTTCTTACAGACCTGCACCTTCTAGTTTTGTCTAGCTTTCAAACAGTTAAATATATTTGCTGTTTGATCACATTCAAAACTATAGAGAGACAGCGTGTGTCAGTCCGTATACTTAAAAAACACGGAGCTTGACAATTTTACGTACACCGGACAGCCGTGTACGTGCGCGCTCCTCTCAGTACCGTGTAACGGCTGTTATCACGGCCACAGTGAAGCTATCTGTGTGTCACTGTGAAAGAATAAGTGGAGGACTTGTTCCGTTCTTACAGACCTACACTCTAGGGAGATTCCTATTCTGCCCAATTCTACATACACCTTGTAGTTTGTGATACACTAGCCAATTTCTGCCTGTGACATAGCGCTCTGATATTCAGTGGGCCTCACACAATCCAAAAGTGTCCAGTGTCCACAAGTGTGTGCAGAAATTCAAAATCTCCCTTATCCTGTAGTCACTTTTTTCACACCTGTGCCATCGAGCCTGTGACATAGCGCTCTGATATTCAGTGGGCCTCACACAATCCAAAAGTGTCCAGTGTCCACAAGTGTGTGCAGAAATTCAAAATCTCCCTTATCCTGTAGTCACTTTTTTCACACCTGTGCCATTGAGCCTGTGACATAGCGCTCTGATATTCAGTGGGCCTCACACAATCCAAAAGTGTCCAGTGTCCACTAGTGTGTGCAGAAATTCAAAATCTCCCTTATCCTGTAGTCACTTTTTTCACACCTGTGCCATCGAGCCTGTGACATAGCGCTCTGATATTCAGTGGGCTTCACACAATCCAAAAGTGTCCAGTGTCCACTAGTGTGTGCAGAAATTCAAAATCTCCCTTATCCTGTAGTCACTTTTTTCACACTTGTGCCATCGAGCCAGTGACATAGCGCTCTGATATTCAGTGGGCCTCACACAATCCAAAAGTGTCCAGTGTCCACTAGTGTGTGCAGAAATTCAAAATCTCCCTTATCCTGTAGTCACTTTTTTCACACCTGTGCCATCGAGCCTGTGACATAGCGCTCCATAGCGCTCTGATATTCAGTGGGCCTCACACAATCCAAAAGTGTCCAGTGTCCACTAGTGTGTGCAGAAATTCAAAATCTCCCTTATCCTGTAGTCACTTTTTTCACACCTGTGCCATCGAGCCTGTGACATAGCGCTCTGATATTCAGTGGGCCTCACACAATCCAAAAGTGTCCAGTGTCCACAAGTGTTTGCAGAAATTCAAAATCTCCGTTATCCTCTAGTGACATTTTTCACACCTGCGACATCGAGCCAGTGACATAGCGCTGTGATATTCAGTGGGCCTCACACAATCCAAAAGTGTCCAGTGTCCACAAGTGTCTGCAGAAATTCAAAATCTCCCCTGTCCTATAGACACCTTGTACCTTGTTTTACATTACTATATAGTTTGTTGGATTTTGTCTACATTTCTACCAAAAATTAGGAAGGCTGGGGGAAGAGGCCGTGGAATTGGGCAGGGGTTGGCAGCTGGTAATGATGGTGTTGGGGTGTTGGTGGTGGATCTGATGGTAGTGGCAAAAGCAAAATAGGACCGAATGCAGGAGGTGTTGAGCCTGCGTCATCGTCTGGCTCCACAAGGCCTCGAAGGCTTAGTTTTCTAGGAGTTGACAAACCGCTTTTAAAGTCAGAGCTTCAGGAAAAAGTTTTGTCTTACATTGCTGACTCAGCCTCCAGCTCTATCGCCTCTTCTTCTGAAGTTGTAAAAAATAAAAGCACTGAGTCGTCATTGGAGGCTCATGTTCATGAACCACACCTTTCCTTGTGTCCTTCACCCCAACCAAGATTGAAGGATGACGCAGGCCATACTACTGATTACTCCATGGAGCTGTTTTCACATACCATGCCTGGATTATCAAGTGAAATGGTGAATTACCCAGGCCAAGATGAATCTGACATGGAGTGCTCTGATGCACAGCCGCTGATAGATGATTCTGCTGGTACATTCACTCAGAGCACTACATTGTCCTCGCAGTGTACAGAGCCAGATTCTGACCCTGATGAGACTCCGGTGCCCCTTCCCGCTCACTATACCACCATACACGGTGACACAGAGGAAGGTGCACATGACATTGAAGAGGAGGTGATGGATGACCCAGTTGTTGACCCAGATTGGTATCCATTGGGGGAAGAGGGTGCTGCTTCCAATAGCTCAGATGAGGAGCATCCACAGCAGACATCGACATCGCAACAGCTGTTATCTGGCAGGCCCGGAGCACTCCAAAGACAGGTTCCAAAAATCAAAAGAGTTGCTGGACAGCTTGTCCAGAGGGTCAAAATATCACAGCGTGCTAGGCCGCAAAATGTCTGCCTGGAAGAGTGCAGTGTGGCACTTTTTTGAACAAAATCCTCATGATCAGGCCAAGGTTATCTGTAAGAAGTGCGCAAAGACCTTTAGCCGAGGGAAAAATCTGAAAAATTTGAATACCAGTTGCATGCTTAGACATTTAACCAGCATGCACTTGCAAGTGTGGACACAACACCAAACCTCAAGTGCCACATGTGCAACTGATCACAAAGAAGGTAGTCAGCAACGCTACATTGTTTCCCCCACTGTAAGCCCACCGGTTAGCACAGCAGCAAATGTTGAGGTGTCGTTGCAAGGCCACAGCAGTCAGGGAATCCCACTGTTATATCAACGAAATACTGAATCTAGGCCATCAGAAAGAACACCATCACCATCATCAACCCTCTCTCAGTCCGCCCTGTCCACCGCTACTTCCACCATATGCAGCTCTCAAGTCCAGCTCACCCTCCCAGACACTATGAGTAGGTCAAGAAAGTACTCAGTCTCTCATCCGCGTGCACTGGGTTTGAACGCCCACATTGCCAAACTAATCTCGTTTGAGATGATGCCCTATCGGTTGGTGGAAAGCGCAGCTTTCCGCGAACTCATGGCCTATGCAGTACCACGCTATGACCTACCCTGTCGCCACTTCTTCTCTCGCAAAGCCAACCCAGCCCTTCACCATCATGTAAAAGACCGCATTGTCCATGCACTCAAGCAGTCAGTGAGTGGAAAGGTGTACCTCACAACTGATGCATGGTCCAGTCGGCATGGCCAGGGCCGTTACGTGTCCATCACTGCGCACTGGGTTAATGTGGTGGATGCAGGGTCCACAGGGGACAGCGGTGGTGGGACAGTGCTGCCTAGCCCACGGTATAGGAAACAGTTGGCTGTAGGCGTTCGACCGTCCTCCTCCTCCTCCAGAAGCGAAAGCTCGTCCACAGAGCGCAGTCGTACGAGCACTCCATCTGCAGCTGCCACTGTTGCACACGAGTTGTCCCCCTATCGAGCAGCTAGTGGAAAGCGTCAGCAGGCTGTGTTGCAGATGATGTGTTTGGGCGACAGACACACCGCTGAGGTGCTGGCCGAGTACTTGAAGTGACAAACTGAGTCATGGCTGGGCAGTGTACATCTTGAGGCAGGCAAGGTAGTTAGTGATAACGGCCGTAATTTTGTGGCAGCCATAGCCCTTTACAAACTCAGCCACATACCTTGCTTGGCTCACACCTTGAACCTGGTGGTGCAGTGCTTCCTCAAAAATTATCCGGAGTTAACAGCCCTGCTCCAGAAGGTGCGAAGACTGTGCGCGCATATCCGCCGGTCGCCTGTACACTCCGTTCGTATGCAGAAGCTGCAGCGATTGCTCCACCTTCCCAACCACCGCCTCATTATCGACATTGCAACAAGGTGGAACTCCACCCTGCACATGGTGGAGCGGCTGTGCGAGCAGAGGCAGGCCATAATGCATTTGTGGGAGGATACACTGCCAGGCACTTTGAGAGCAGACATGGAGTTGACAGGTGTGCAGTGGTCGAAGCTGAAAGACCTCTGTAAAGTCCTTCAGTATTTTGAGGAATGCACACGGCTGGTAAGCGCAGACGACGCCATCCTAAGCATGAACATCCCACTTATGCGTCTGCTCATGCAAACTTTGACGCACCTTAAGGAGCAGGCGTCTTCAGCCAATGTTGATGAGGAGGAAGAGGAGGAGGGAATCCTCGATGACATTCAGCCATTGTCTGCTCAGGGACCTCTCCTGGACGAGGTGGAGGAAGAAGAGGAGGAGGAGGATGATGATGGGGATGATTACTTAGGGGAGGAGTATGCATCTCGTGGGGCAAGTGAAAATGTTGGCATGGCAAGGTCTGGTACAGGGTTTGTGCGTGACTGGAGGGATGTGGATATGCCAGAAAGTGCTCCTCCAACCAGCACTCGCAGTGCATCATTGACACCGGGAACATTGGCCCACATGTCAGATTATGCCTTGCAGATCCTAAAAAGGGACCCCCGCATTGCCAAAATGATGAACGATGACGACTACTGGTTGGCCAGCATCCTGGATCCATGCTATAAAGGCAAATTACAAAACATCATGCCACAGGAGAACCTTGACCTAATATTGGCTAATAAACAAGCAACTCTGGTAAATCGGTTGCTTGAGGCATTCCCAGCACACAGCAGCGGTGATGGTTCTCACACGAGCCGTACGGGTCGGGGGCAGCTTGGCAGAGGTGTTCATGGTGCACACAGCAGAAGTGGCGTTGGTGACAGGGGTTTCATGACAATGTTGTGGACTGATTTTTCAAGTACCGCTCACACAACTGGTAATACTGCATCGATGGAAAGTGACAGGAGACAGCAGTTGTCAACTATGGTTACAAACTACTTTTCCTCCCATATCGATGTTCTCCCGCACAGGTCATTCCCCTTTGACTATTGGGCCGCTAAACTGGACACCTGGCCTGAATTGGCACAATATGCCTTACAGGAGCTCGCTTGCCCAGCTGCAAGTGTGCTATCGGAAAGAGTCTTCAGTGCAGCTGGATCAATCCTGACAGAAAAAAGGACCCGTCTGTCAACCCAAAATGTGGATGATCTAACCTTCATTAAAATAAACCATGCATGGGTTTCCAAGGATTTTGTCCCACCTTCCCCTGATGACACATAGGGTGACAGAAAAATGGCTTGCTTTGGTCCACCTCTTCCTGGGACTTGACCTATTTCGCCTTTTGCATCAGCTGAATGTCCAACATCAACATATGCCACTTTCTAAAACTCCCTAACTGTGCTGCCTCCCCCCCCCATGGCCGGGGTCACCACCTAGCGCACAACACCATGCGAGTGCCGTTGCCCTGGACAGGTGGGTAGGCCGACTCTTGGGCGCGGGCACTGGCACAGGGTCCCTCATAGTGCAATCAAGTGTCTCTGACGGTGGTGGTGCACACCCGCCGTCAGACACACCGCCGTACTATGAGGGGCCCAGTGCCAGTACCGACGCCCACGAGTGGGCCCCCCTTGCTTGGGCAGGGCCCCAGCATTTGCAATCTTTACCTCTCCCTGCTCCTCCGCTGTGTAGTCTGGGCCGTCAAATCCATACTGTGCCTGACACCGTCTGAGACTGCCTCCTGATGTATAGACATATATTTTGAATGTGTACGCTATCCATACATGTTATCCGGGGATACGGTACCCTTTCTCACCTTTGTGCAATTACGTGCAAGCCATACTGGGCCTAACACCATCTGAGCCTGCCTCCTGATGTATAGACATATATTTTGAATGTGTACGCTATCCATACATGTTATCCGGGGATACGGTACCCTTTCTCACCTTTGTGCAATCACGTGCAATCCATACTGGGCCTAACACCGTCTGAGCCTGCCTCCTGATGTATAGACATATATTTTGAATGTGTACGCTATCCATACATGTTATCCGGGGATACGGTACCCTTTCTGACCTTTGTGCAATCACGTGTAATCCATACTGGGCGTGAGAACGGCTGGCGAGCTGTTAAGCAAGCTACAGCACCTGTGGTTTGCACACGTAAGTTTTTCATTTTTTCAGGAATGACGGTTAGGCCTAATTCCGGAACTGCGGTTGACCTGCACTTACTGGGAAATCATCGTTCGTGGGTAATAATTGTAATCAGTGATCCCCATCACTAACGTTGTTCAGCGGGTTATCTGCACCTGTAAGCGACAAACGCTGGCCTTTTCAGTGTAGCGCACATGCAGCCACGGACATGTAAGGGCATGACTCACCAGTGTCATGACGGCGTCTCGTTCGTTAACGGAATTAAGCTTGCAATGTGTGCATCTGTTCTGTAGCTGGCATGGTTGAGGTTTCCCAGGTGGAGTCGAATTTAACCGTAGGCTCCACTCCTGGTGGTGCCCTTCTGGACATTCCTTTAAGGTTCAGCTTTGCAACCATACTGCCCACGTAAAACAAACACTTTGCCTTCATGAACGCTGTTTGGAGGGTCATGACTCTTGGGAATAACGCCGCCCAATCAGTTAACCTGCTAGAGAGATCCTTTGTTGCTCCCAAGCATGACATCACACTCCCTAGGAGGAAGGTAATGCCACTGTGGCGACCGTACTCCTGGGGGCGACACAAGTGCACTGATGCCCAGCCACTGCTCGATGAATCTGCTGGTACATTGACCCAGACCACTACATTCTCCTCGCACGCTACACGGCCTGAATCTGACCCTGATGAAACTCAGGTTAACCTTCCCATATACAGTTCCATCTTACACGGTGACAAAGAGGAAGCTGCAGATGAAAGTGCAGGTTCGGCCCACCCGCCATCAGACACACCACCGTACTATCAGGGGCCCTGTGCCAGTGCCGTCGCCAACGAGTGGGCCCCCCCTGCTTGCTCAGGATCACAGCAGTTGCAAGGTTGAAATACTGTGCAGTGAGATGGAAGATGGGGACGACGAGGAGTCCAGACTAGTACAGGGATTCCCTAGCGAGGAGACTTATTTGATTGTTTTCAATGTTGGGACAGCAATTTTTGGGGAACACTATACTCTGGAGAATGATAGATGGGGCCCACCATACACTGGAACATTCCAAAGGTGGACATCAGACACTGGAGCAGCATTTACAGGGCCCATTATACACTAGAGCATTAGAAATGGGGCCCATTATGTTTGGAGCATTATTTGGGCCCATAAGACAGTGGAGCTTCATCCATGGGGACCAACATATACTGTAGCATTATGTGGAGCTCATCATATACTGTTTCAAACATTATATGGGACCAATGATTCTGTATGGAGAAATAGATGGGCCTCGTCATGAGATGTAAAAAGTGAAGTATTTTTCATTGTACTATACCGCTATTTCTCTGCCGTATCGGAGCATGATGAGTTGTGGTATGTGTTAAAGGGGCGCTCTTTCGCCCAGGGCACATGAAAACCTGGAGCCAGCCCTACCCCCCCACAACTTAAGCCAAATAACCCCCATTTTTCAGTGCTTAACTTGTATTATGAAGTTAATTAAGTTTGACAAGCTTAAGTAAGAAGAATTGATGCTTTTGGCATTCAAATGGGCACTGTAGGAGTGTTTCCTGTCCTCCTCTCACTGCCGACTTTTATTCCCCATTGACTTACATTGGGTTTCGTGTTTCGGGACGACCCCGACTTTTCCCTATAATAGGCCGATCTTGCTCAACCCGACTTTTGGAAAAGTCGGGTTTCACGAAACGAAACTCGACCCTAAAAAAGCAAAAGTCACTCAACTCTACTCATCATTAATAAAAAAACACAGTACTAATAATTGCCATTATACACAGGAGCTCTGTATATAGTGTATAGTGCACAGGTAATAAAGTGATCACCAATGACATGTATAGGAACTCTGTATATAGGGTCAGTGTACAGGTAATACAGTGATCACCAGTGACATTATACATAGTAGATTTGTATATAGTGTTACTGTACAAGTATGACAGTGATCAATGGTCACATTATATATGTGGCGCCCCTGAGGCTCAGTCGCCCAGAGGAACTGCGCCTTCTCCTAAGGTGTAGTGCCCCACCAACTAGGTAAGTTGGGAACTCCTTTCCACACCCCAACACCTGCACCCACACACAGGATAGTTCAGTAATGGACCAGATTGCGGCTCCATGCGATAGAGGCTACAGCTGTCTGTCATACAAGTAGAGTTGTTAGGAACATCTGACAGGAGGAACTTCAGAGTAACCACGGTACTGGAGCTCTTCACACTAAAGGCGCAATAGAGGAGTCGTTCAGGAAAGGTACATGTTGGCGGAGTGTTGGCGAGGAGAAGCCTAACTTGCCCGGGAGGTTGATTGAGTCTCTGCCCCGGAGGACACAACATGGCAGCAGGCACCAGTGGTTACCAAGAACTGTGAGTAAAGCGTGGAAACTGCAAGCCCTGGTGTCCTCCACTCCTTCTTGCATCCGCCAGCACTGCTACACTCCCTGCGCCGGACACTACACCATCAAGGTGTCCCCACATCTACACTGCCCTGGGACAACAGCCCTGCCTGTGGAGGGTTATACCACCATTGCTGCATCCCACCATCCGTCCCAGAGGATCTGTCTGCAGCGTCGGCTTAACATCTCCCTTGCCGAACACCACAGGTGGCATCATGAACTATTCAATTCCATTAACCACACACCACCATTGACATTGGGCGCCCAGGGCCACGGACACATCCCAATGACACCGACCCGGTACTGAGTACCCCACAGCCCTGGGAGGGCGACCCAATTTTGGCGTGACGAACAGGATGACGAGACCCGATGCCATCGGGTTCTGTGCCCCTGAAATTTGTGAGACTTTGAACTTTTGAAAATGTGCAGAAGACCTGATTTGATAGACTGTAAAATGGACCTTAGAAATGGTTGCTTGTGCAGAGAAGAAGGGCGTGAAGAGATGGGAGGTCCTAGGAAAAGACCGCGAAGAGTATTGGGCCTTCCCTGCCTGAATTACTATGTGACTGATACATGGCCCACCCCCCGAGGGGTTCGTATACTGGCTTGGTATGGAGGCGCTGGAAGAAGACGCTGCCCCTGGAAGGAGAGGCAGAAGAAGGCAGTGGCGGGAAAGGGGCCGAGGCAGGAAGAGGAATGCCAGAACGCCATGATGAAAGAAGACGAGAAGTCAGAAGAACAAGGGGAGGGGAGGCCACTCGCTCCTAGGCCACCCCTGCGGAGGCTGCGACCACTGATACATCCTCAGCAGCGCCACCACCGCCTTATAACCGATGTTGCCATTGGGTGAGTCCCATCCGGAGGAGGTATATGAGAGCTCTGGAGCAGAACGGAGGACTGGGACCGCACCCCCGCCTGGACAGGGAGCGGCTGCACCGACCTCCACCGAGACCCCGACTGACCTGGCCCCGGCACAGATCCAACTGCGGCCTATCCCACCAGTCACCCTGGGAGTTGCGGCTGCTGCCATTTACCACCCGGTACCAGAGCCGGAAGCGCGACTGGAAATGCCAGGTATGAATCCTGCCCCGGGGTTGACCCTAGCTTTGGGAGCGGAACCTACAGATAGGAATGGCCCGATTGACCTCCGCCGACCACCCCCGACTGCAATACCGTTAGCTGAAGTCCCGATGGACACTGAAGAATCGGATTCTGGGGAATCAGCGGCAGCAGTGGTTGAGTCCCCAACAGCCTCAGAAGCACCATCGGAGGTAGCGGACATACCGTCCCCGCAGGCAGTAAACGTTACAATGGCCCTTTCCATAACCCCAGCCAGTCCCTATCTCACCCTGTGGGAGGCAGAGTATATGCGACTAGCAAGTAGTCAGCAGGATGAAGATACCCCGTCTGAGGACAGTCCCAGTTCAGCTTCCAGAACCCAAGGAGGGGACCACAATTAAGAATTACACTTTTCAAATCTCTTTACCCAGGAGGGTTTATTTGCATCAGTTGTGCCTTGTTTTGCTATCATGTTTTTGTTTTTCTGGTAGCACCTTTAGTTGCCCTGTTTTGATTGGCAGCGTTCTTCAATCTGAACTAGCGATTATGAACTTGGAGTGATCCAAAAACTTTTCTTGTAAATAGTTGCACCTCTTTAGGTGCCCTTTCTTGGTTTTACACATAGAGACACTTTGCAAAGATAATGTTTTTGCATGGACACTTTTCGAAGATGATATCTACCTCAAAGGACACTGCAAGAGTTCCCGGCTGGGAGTGGTGTCCAGCACTTACAAGAATAAATGTTGAATGTTTTACTGCGAAGTATTTGATAATGTGTTTTATAAGAGTATTAGTAACTGAGAAATGGCTTTTATAGAAGATTAGAAGAATTAGGAATGTCTGATCTAGAGATGAGTGATGTGAATAAAGAATTGAAAGTAGACAGGTGACGGACCAGGTACTTGCGGTCAGCGTCTTGTGTCTAGAAGAGACAGTGAAAGTAGAGAAATAAATGTGTACTAAAGAGAGAAAATGAGAAAAAATGTGTTACAGAGAATAGCACTTTGAATTGAGAATTGCACTTAGAATTAAACATTTTAGATAGAATTTAAGATAGAATTGTTTGTAACGTTCAAGATGAGTACCTCCTATACTAGGAAGATTAGTGTAAGAAATGTTTATGCATTACAAAATTTTGTATGTTTCTTTGCTGTTTACTTTGTTGTCTTGCAGCCCGCGGACGTGCTGTGTTTAACGGAGGGGTATGTGGCGCCCCCGAGGCTCAGTCGCCACAGAGGTACTGCACCTTCTCCTAAGGTGTAGTGCCCCACCAACTAGGTAAGTTGGGAACTCCTTTCCACACTCCAACACCTGCACCCACACACAGGATAGTTCAGCAATGGACCAGATTGCGGCTCCATACTTAGAGGATAGCAGAGCACCTTTTGTGGGTCCTTGCTTCGTAACACGAGATGTGCTGGGAGGTGGGTGGAGTTAGATATAAAAGAGTGGGAAGGTTTAGAGAGGAGTTCAGATGAGTCTGGAGGAGAGGCTGAGAGCAGGCTGACAGGTGGTCAGCCTGAGGGGAGCTCAAGGCAGAGGAAGGCAGTCAGTCAGGAGAGGCTGAGGACTGGTCTTAGTGGAATGAGCTCCCTAGGAGAGGAAGAGGGGAAGGAGTGCTGCAGCTGTCTCTGTGATCTGAGTCAGCTGGCACTGGGAAGGAACAGAAGGAGAAGGACGTAGAACTGCAACCTAAGCTTCCATAAGAGAGAGAAGGAACAGCGCGGAACGAAGGAGTAGGAGAACAGAGAGGAGTTGTGGGTTGGAAGAGGAACCCTGCCTATAGGTTCTCAGCGCAAGGCTGGGGCCCGGTCCCCGAGGTTGTATGGACACTTATGGTTCTGCAGCAGACACCGGTGGAGTAGTTGGCTGTAAATGCATTACTCCCATCTAAGACTTGGGACACAACAGGAACCGAATAGAGAGCCAGGACTCAGAGAGGAGTCCCCGATAGAGGCTACAGCTGTCTGTCATACAAGTAGAGTTGTTAGGAACATCTGACAGGAGGAACTTCAGAGTAACCACGGTACTGGAGCTCTTCACACTAAAGGCGCAATAGAGGAGTCGTTCAGGAAAGGTACATGTTGGCGGAGTGTTGGAGAGGAGAAGCCTAACTTGCCTGGGAGGTTGATTGAGTCTCTGCCCCGGAGGACACGGCATGGAAGCGGGCACCAGTGGTTACCAAGAACTCTGAGTAAAGCGTGGAAACTGCAAGCCCTGGTGTCCTCCATTCCTTCTTGCGTCCGCCAGCACTGCTACATTCGCTGCGCCTGACACTACACCATCAAGGTGTCCCCACATCTACACTGCCCTGGAAAAACAGCCCTGCCTGTGGAGGGCTATACCACCATTGCTTCATTCCACCATCCGTCCCAGAGGATCTGTCTGCAGCGTCGGCTTAACATCTCCCTTGCCGAACACCACAGATGGCGTCACGAACTATTCAATTCCATTAACCACACACCACCATTGACATTGGGCTCCCAGGGCCAAGGACTGGGTCACTGCTGCTGTCACACATCCCCCTGACACCGGCCCGGTACCGAGTACCCCACAGCCCTGGGAGGGCGACCCATATACAGGAGCTCTGTATATAGTGTCAGTGTACAGGCAATATAGTAATCACCAGTGACATTATACATGTGAGCACTATATATAGTATACAGTGTATAGTGTCAGTGTACAGGTGACGTTGCTAGTTGAAGTCATTTAGCTTCGTTTTTCATCCTTGTCCAGTGCACACCGCTATCACTTCTTCTAGCCAGTTATCTAGAGCACATTCCCCAATTTTTCTCCAACCTCTACACTACGCCAGATGAAGAAAAAAAGCGATCGTGTCGCCCTGCACAGTAACAGGACATCTCCTCCCCCGCACTGAAAATAGTATCCTCAAAAATAATATCCTTTAATTTGCCCCTACAGTAATAATATCTCACATTCTAGACACCACGCGTCCTCCCATTCTACCTCATGTCTCTCCATACTTCTCCTATGTCTCTCCATATTGCCCCCATAGTCATCCGTAGTAGTATAATGCACCCCATAGTCATATATAGCAGTATAATACACCCCATAGTAGTATAATGTACCCCATAGTCATATATAGTATAATGCACCCACATAGCAGTATAATGCACTCACATAGACGTATAATGCACCCACATAGAAGTATAATGCACCCTATAGTACTATAATGCACCCCAAAGCACTATAATGCACCTCCATAGCACTATAGTGGACCCCCATAGCACTATAATGTACCCTCATAGCACTATAATGCACCCTATAGTACTATAATGCAGCAACCCCAGGTGGCGTGGGGCTTTGGTCTTGATTCATATCGCTTATGGGTAAGCACTTTTGGCATTTATTTATGATGTATATTTAATTGTATTTTGGCCGTTTCCAACAGTGGGGGATTTAGTACATATACTTGCCAGTACTTTTATAATCTAATCCCATGGTGGTATAATGCACTCTGGCATTTTTTACATGGTATTTAATCTGTGACCTTGCCTTCATTACCTGATCCTTTTGTATGTATTCATGTTTGTGACAATTATGTCTAATAAAATTATATTTATTTTATATTCTTTGGACTTTGTACTCCTTATGGTGTCTTTGGTTATCAAGTTCTAATGTGGAGTGTCCTGTGGAAGCCCTCTATTACCTATCACTGATATGGGTCGAGTGGGTGTTCTAGCATGCATTGTGCTTTGGATGGTTTATTATCAGAATAGTATAAGGTTCAGTTTCCCATTGATCATCCAATATGTGCAATCTTCTCTTTCTTTTCAAGACTTGTTCTCCCGGCGACAAAGGAACGGCAGGTGCATTTTGATTGTAAAGCTTCTCCTGCTTTTGCCTTGCCTCGGCTAGACTCTTCTCCACACACTCTTGTACTCTTCTGTACTGTTGCTGCCTTTCTGTGTCCCAGTCAGCATCTGGTGACGTTACTTCTGGCGTGAGGACTCCTATGTCCAAATCAATAGGCAGCTTACCAGGTCTTCCTCTCATTAAGTAGGCTGGGGTACAGTTGGTGGAGTTCACTGGAATATGGTTGTAAAGGTCCACCAGATCGGGCAACTTCTCTGGCCACATATTCCTCTCCTCCAAGGGCAAAGTCTTCAGGAGGTCAATCACTACCTGGTTCATCTTCTCGCACATGCCATTGGTCTGTGGGTGGTACGGTGTTGTCCGGATCTTCTTACAACCATACAGGTTACAGAATTCTTTGAACACTTCTGCCTCGAAAGCTGGACCTTGATCTGTAATCACTCTTTCAGGATACCCATGGGGTCTACAGAAGTGCTGTTGGAATGCTCGGGATGCCGTCCTTGCCGTTTGATCTTTGACAGGCACAACTACCAGGAATCTTGAGTAGTGGTTCACAATGGTAAGAGCATAGATGTAGCCTGACCGGCTTGGAACCAGCTTCACATGGTCCAGGGCTACCAACTCAAGGGGCTGTTTGGTGATGATTGGCTGCAGAGGAGCTCTTTGGCTGTCTCGATCCTTTCTCTGCAGGTTACATTGTCCACACTCCCGGCACCACATCTCAATGGCTTTCCTCATACCAGCCCAGTAGAACCTCTCTCGGAGCAATGCTTCCAACTTCTTCCATCCAAAGTGTCCAGCTCCATTGTGGTATGCTTCCAGGACCATTGATGCCTCTCTCTTTGGGACTATCACCTGCCAGACCAGCTCATGAGTGCAGGCATTGATACTCCTCCGACACAGCTTTCCTTCATAGATAAACAGCCGGCCTCTCTCTTTCCACAATTGCTGAGTTTCTTCAGAAGCATCCGACACCGGGCGTGAGTCAGCTTGTGTCAGCAGCTCCTTCACCAGACGGACTGCAGGGTCACTATCTTGCGTTTCCATCCAGTCATGATGGGACAATGGATTCAGGGTGACCTCCTTCAAGCCAGACCGTCGGTTCCTCACTCCTTGAGCACGTTGGGCCGCAAGAGGCCGGTGGAAGGGAGGCAACTCTATTTCCTCAAGAGCCTCAGGGTCTTCTCCTGCATCTGACAGATTAGGCATCCTGGACAGCATGTCAGCATTGGCATTCTTGTGTCCTGCTCGGTACTTGATAGTAAACTCATAGTTAGACAGCCGAGCATCCATCGCTGCTCCAGTGCACCTAGTTTTGCAGTGTCCAAGTGCGTCAACGGATTGTTGTCCGTGAAGATAGTAAACTTGGCGGAGGCTAGGTAATGTTTGAACTTTTCAGTGACAGCCCAGACTATGGCAAGAAACTCCAGCTTGAAAGAACTGTAGTTGTCAGGGTTTCTTTCAGTGGGACGCAACTTCCTGCTGGCGTAGGAGATCACTCTTTCCTTTCCATTCTGTACCTGCGACAGTACCACTCCAAGTCCCACATTGCTGGCATCGGTGTACAGCACAAAGGGTTTGTCATAATCTGGGTAGGCCAGAACTTCGTCACCTGTGAGAGCCATCTTCAGCCGAGTGAAGGATCTCTCCAACTCTTCAGTCCATTCAAAGGTAGAATTTTTCTGTTTGGTCTTCTTGGACTGCCCCACCAGAAGATTTTGTGTAGGGGTGGCTATTTCAGTAAAGCCCTTGATGAATCTTCGGTAGTAGCCTACCAGTCCAAGGAATTGGCGTACTTCATGAAGGTTGCTGGGCTTTGGCTAGTCCCTGATGACTGTGACCTTGTCAGGATCTGGTGCCACACCTTCTGCACTGACCATATGACCGAGGTACTGTACCTTGGGTTTCAGGAGGTGGCATTTGGAAGGTTTCACCTTCAGGCCAAAATTGGACAGAGCTTCACACACTTCTGCCAGGTGTTCCAGATGATCTTCATAGGTTTTGGAGAAAACAATGACATCATCCGGGTACAACAGGACCGTTTCAAAGTTCATGTGTCCCAGGCAGCACTCCATCGGCCGTTGAAATGTCCCTGGAGCGGTGCAGAGCCTGAATGGCATATAGTTGAACTTACAGAGACCCATTGGAGTGGTAAATGCCGTTTTCTCCTTGTCTGCCTCTGCCACGGGGACCTGCCAATACCCACTGGTGAGATCCAAGGTGGAAAAGTAATTTGCAGTTTTAAGTGCAGCTAATGATTCCTCAATTCTAGGTAATGGGTAGGCGTATTTATGTGTAATGCTATTAATTTTCCTGTAATCAACACACATTCTCATGGTACCATCCTTTTTCTTTACAAAAACTATTAGAGCTGCACATGGGCTGTCTCTGATAACCCTTGCTTCCTTCATCTCTCTCAACATACTCTTAGCACATTGGTATTGTGTTGGGGTATAGGTCTGTACCTCTCCTTTATGGGTGGATGGTCTCCAGTGGGGATATGATGTTGAACCCATTTTGCCTGCCCAAAATCTAGTGGGTGTTTGCTGAATACCTGCTCATACTCTTGTGTCACTCTGTAAACCCCATTTTTCTGGTATGAAGGCGTAGAGTCAGTTCCCACCTGCAGTTGCTGACACCACTCCTCTGGCTGCTTCACAGGGCCATTGTCCTCCACCTGACCGGATGAGACCAAGGGCTCTGTTGCCTGCAAAGAGTTGTTATTAAAGGGAATCTATCACCTTTTTTTTGGCTTTGCAGCTGCTGGCATAGACATCGGGGGCTTATCTACAGCATTCTGTAATGCTGTAGCTAAGCCTCCGATGTAACCTGAAAGAGAAGAAAAACATGTTATATTATACTCACAGAGGTGGGCGGTCCGGTTCGATGGGTGTCGCCATCCCGTCCGGCGTCTCCCTTCTTCATGCGGTGACATCCTCTTCTCCCATCCTCTAATGGCTCCGGTGCAGGCACAATGCTCTGCCATGTTGAGGGCAGAGCAGAGTCCTGCAGTGCGCAGGCGTCGGGAGAGGTCTGGCGCCTGCGCACTGCAGAATTCTGCTCTGCCCTCAACAGGGCAGAGCAATGCGCCTGCGCCGGAGCCATTTCAGGATGGGAGAAGAGGACGTCATCGCATGAAGAAGGGAGGCGCCGGACCGGACCGCAACACCCATTGGACCGGACCGCCCACCTCGGTGAGTATAATATAACGTGTTTTTCTTCTCTTTCAGGTTACATCGGGGGCTTATCTACAGCATTACAGAATGCTGTAGATAAGCCCCCGATGTGGGCAGCTAATAGGGGATAAAAAGGTGACAGATCCCCTTTAACAGTGAGCATGAACCCTAAATTTGGTACCTTCCCCTGCCTGCAGTGTATGCAAAGCAACAATGTTCAAAAGGGTAGCTTCTTCCATCACCCTCATACAGGGAAAAAATACAGCATTAAAGAATATTATACATGCTACACATCCTTTGCTGTATATATAATCAAATGCCCGTGCGGGCTACTCTACGTGGGAGAAACTACGCAACCCATAAGGGATCGGATCTTGAAACACAAATCTGCCATCAGGTGTAAAAATTTACTTCTTCCGATCACTTCCCACTTCATCACTGCAGGCCATTCAATTGCTCAACTAAGGTTTCAGGTTATAGAGCAGGTCCAACTTCCACGCAGGGGCGGTAACCATATTAACCCCTTCACCCCCAAGGGTGGTTTGCACGTTCATGACCGGGCCAATTTTTACAATTCTGACCACTGTCCCTTTATGAGTTAATAACTCTGAAACGCTTCCATGGATCCTGGTGATTCTGACATTGTTTTCTCGTGACATATTGTACTTCATGTTAGTGGTAAAATTTCATTCAAATAACTTGCGTTTATTTGTGAAAAAAATGGAAATTTGGTGAAAATTTTGAAAATGTCGCAATTTTCCAACTTTGAATTTTTATGCCCTTAAATCACAGAGATACGGCACACAAAAAACTTGATAAGTAACATTTCCCACATGTTTACTTTACATCAGCACAATTTTGGAACCAAAATTTTTTTTTGTTAGGAAGTTATAAGGGTTAAAAATTGACCAGCGATTTCTCATTTTTGCAACACCATTTTATTTTTACAGACCACATCACATTTGAAGCCACTTTGAGGGGTCTATATGATAGAAAATACCCAAAAGTGACACCATTCTAAAAACTGCACCCCTTAAGGTGCTCAAAACCACATTCAAGAAGTTTATTAACCCTTTAGGTGCGTCACAGGAATTTTTTGAATATTTAAAAAAAAATGAACATCTAACTTTTTTTCACAAAAAAACACTTCAGGTTCAATTTTTTTTTACTTTACCAAGGGTTATCAGGAGAAATTGGATGGCAAATGTTATTGTACAATTTGTCCTGAGTACGCTGATACCTGATATGTGGGGGGGAACCACTGTTTCGGCGCATGGCAGAGCTCAGAAGGGAAGGAGCGACGTTTGACTTTTTCAGTGCAAAATTGGCTGGAATTCAGATCGGACGCCATGTCACGTTTGGAGAGCCCCTGATGTACCTAAACAGTGGAAACTCCCCACAAGTGACCCCATTTTGGAAACTAGACCCCCCAAGGAACTTATCTACATATGTGGTGAGAACTTTTAACCCACAAGGGCTTCACAGAAGTTTATAACGTACAGCGGTACAATTAAAAAAATCATATTTTTTCCACAAAAATGATCTTTTCACCCCCAATTTTTATTTTTGCAAGGGTAACAGGACCCTAAAAGTTATTGTGCAATTTGTCCTGAGTACGCTGATACCCCACATGTGGGGGTTACCACTATTTGGGCGCATGGCAGAACTCGGAAGGGAAGCAGCGCCATTTGACATTTTTGGCTGGATTTGAGATCGGACACCCTGTCGCGTTTGGAAAGCCCCTGATGTACCAAACCAGTGGAAACCCCCCACAAGTAACCCCAATTTGGAAACTAGACCCCCCCAAAGAACTTATCTAGATGTGTGGTAAGCACAAGTGCTTCACAGAAGTTTATAACGCCCAGGCGTGAAAATAAAAAAATCATATTTTTTCCACAAACATGATCTTTTAGTCCCAGATTTTGTATTTTCCCAAAGGTAACAGGAGAAATTAGACCACAAAAGTTGTTGTCAATTTGTCCTGAGTATGCTGATACCCCATATGTAGGAGGAAACTACTGTATGGGCACACGTTGGGGTTCGGAAGGGAAGTAGTGATGTTTTGGAATGCAGACTTTGATGGAATGGTCTGTGGGTGTCATGTCGCATTTGGAGAGCCCCTGATGTGCCTAAACAGTGGAAACCTCCCACAAGTGAACCCATTTTGGAAATTAGACTCCCAAGGTACTTATCTAGATGTGCGGTGAACACTTTGAACCCCCAAGTACTTCACAGAAGTTTATAACATAGAGTCATAAAAATAAAAAATAATTTTTTCCACAAAAATTATTTTTTCCCTGAATTTTTTATTTTCACAAGGTTAACAGGAGAAATTGGACCACAAAAGTTGGTGTGCAATTTTTCCTGAGTAGGCTGATACCCAATATGTGGGGATAAACCACTGTTTGGGCAAATGGCAGAGCTTGGAAGGGAAGGAGCACCATTTGACTTTTTCAACGCAGATTTGGATGGGATTGAGATCAGACCACCAGGTCGCATTTGGAGAGCCGCTGATGTGCCTGAACAGTGGAAACCTCCCAATTCTAACTCCAACCCTAACCCCAACACACCTCTAACCCTAATCCCAACCCTAGCCCTAACCCTAGCTCTAACCCTAGCTCTAACCCAAACCCTAATGGGAAAGTGGAAATTAATACATTTTATTAATTTTATTATTTTTCCCTAACTAAAGGGGTGATAAAGCGGGTTTGATTTATGTTTGGCAGCTGTCACACACAAAAAGATGCTTGTTCTTGCAAAAAATAGATTTTGCATAGCCAAATTTTGAGAGCTATAATTTTTCCATATTTTGATCCACAGAGTCATGTGAGGTCTTAGTTTTTGCGGGACGAGTTGACTCTTTTTGGTACCATTTTTGGGCACATGACTTCTTTTTCGCGTTTTACTCCGATTTTTGTGATGCATAATGAACAAAGACAAGTAATTCATGAATTTCTTTTCGGGGGGTCATTTACACCATTCCACATGTGGTAAATTTGATAAAGCAGTTCTATTATTCGGGTTAGTACGATGACAGTGATACCTCATTTATATCTTTTTTTATGTTTTGGCGCTTTTATGCAATAAAAACAATTTTAAATAAAAAATAATTATTTTTGCATCGCTTTATTCTGCGAGCTATAACTTTTCTATTTTTTCGCTGATGATGCTGTTTTGCGGGACAAGATGACGTTTTCAGCAATACCATGTTTTTTTATATCTGTCTTTTTGATCGCGTGTTATTGCACTTTTTGTTCGGTGGTATGATGATAAAGCATTGTTTTTTGCCTTGTTTTTTTTAAGGGGTTCACTAAAGGGGTTAACTAGTGGGACAGTTTTATAGGGCGGATCGCTACAGACGCAGCGATACTAAATGGGTGTATTTTTATTGTTTTTTTATTTACAAAAAAATGAATTTATTAGGGAAGATTTTTTTTAATTTAGGATTTTTTTTAAAATAATTATTACACATCACTGTTTAGTGTCAGATCGCTGATATGACACTTTGCAGTGCATTGTGTCCGATCAGCGATCTGATAGGCACTGCAGGCGGCTTCTAAGCGCCTGTCAGCAGGCACTGAGAAAGCCGCCTCTCTTCAGGACCCGGAAGGCCCCCGTGGCCATCTTGGATCCAGGGTCTTGCAGGGAGCAGGCCCTCAAAACAATGCGAGCACATCATGTTGTTCCGAAGGTCTCTGTGAAGCACTCAACGAGCCCCCTCCCTGCGCCATTCTTCCCTATGCCCTCGGCACACTGCGATCATGTTTGACCTCAGTGTGCCAGGGGTTAATGTGCCGGGAGCGGTCCGTGAGTGCAGCTGATCGCTATGACATACTATCCCGTCCATGGGCATTAAGGCCCAGGGCACATGGACGGGATAGTACGTCACATGTCAGGAAGGGGTTAAAGGTTTGGTTCAATTCGCCGAACATTTAGACGTTAGTCGAATGATTTGCCAAACATATCCGAATGCCATTAGATTCATTGGGAGGCCAAACGTATACACAACACCTTAAGGGGTGACAAAAAGCTTCTCAAACAGCTAAAATTAGGGGCAGACACCATGAAAAGTGGTGCAACACTCATGCAACACTTCCAATTTTTTTTGTATTCCAGCCACACTCAGAAGACACAAACATTAGTTTCTTACAGTACTATTGGTAGAAAATAGTGATAAGCGAACGTGCTCGCCACTACTCGTTACTTGCCCAAGTACCACGGTACTCGGTATATTCGACGAGCACCGAGCATTTACGGTATTATTCGGAGGGAGCTCGTGTCTCCACATTGCATTTTTGGCGATCTTTAGCGCACCAATGAACATGCAGGGATTGCCTGCCATGAACTGTAATGCCGCAGCCATCTTTGTTGTGGTATTGTAAGGAAAGAACAGTTCGTCGGATGCAGTGAGCAACCGGAGACAGAGAAGGGATTAACAAGAATTTACTGGACAATCAATAACAGTAATACTTCACGCAGGGAGGTAAAGGCAATGGCAAAAGAATATACTTTACAAGACACTTATCGGTTGCAGTTCTGGCAGGGGGAAGGCTGGAATATCTCCCGGCGGCAGTTCAAATGATGCACAAAGTCTCTGGCTCTGCTATGAAGAAGCGAGTAACACTGCCGCCCGACAGTGCCGAAGGATTCGGTCCTCTTTGTTTTGGGTACGCTGTAACGTAGAAACAGTCCTTTGTATGAATGCCTCAGAAATGGTGCTGGGCACAGGTTGCAAGCACGTGCACAAGCCGCAGCAATCCACGGGCTTTCAGAGTAGTCGCTAAGGCTACTTTCACACTTGCGTTAGGAGGCACAGCGTATGCTCGGTGTGAAGCTCCACTCCCTGCCATGCCTCCTCCGGTCAGCTCTGCCTATGGACGCATGACGCTGCATGCGACCTGCGTACCCTATCTTTAGCATTGGGAACGCAGGCTGTGCGCAGGTATGCTTTTGCCGGTGCATGCGTCTTTTTGACGGTGCGCCGAACGCACCAAAATGCAACATGTTGCGTTTAGCGCAGGTTGGCGAACTGTGAAAATAACGCATGCCCCGTCAAAAGCATACCTGCACATGGCCTGCGTACCCAAAAGATAGGGTACACAGGTCGCATGCAGCATCACGCGCCCACAGGCGGAGCTCACCGGAGGAGGCATGGCAGGGGGTGGAGCTTCCTGCCGAGCATACGCTGCGCCTCCTAACGCAAGTGTGAAAGTAGCCTAAGCTGTTGCTCCGGTATCTCTGGTGAAGCAAGGGTATTCAACGGTGCGGGTACAGATGGTAACTGAGATTGCTCTTGATGCTATTCAAAGTCAGCACACGGAGGTCTGAAAACAGTAGTCGTCAGTAGGAGCAGCAGAGAGGGAGTCAACCGTCTCCTGTCGCCTACCTGCTAAGCCTGCCCCGTTCCTGTGCTCAGGTCTCCTTTTGTACCCCGTACCCGCTGCTGTCTGACAGAAAGATCTTTCCCTCTCAGAGGACAACTCCCCCATCAACAGTGGTGACAGCCCAGATAGTTCCGGCCTTAACCCCTTTCCTTCTTTGGACGTAATATACCGTCCATGTGCCCTGGGCCCTAATTACCATGGACGGAATATTACATCATAGTGATAAGCGGCGCCCACGTGGTCATAGCTGACACCCGGCACTATGTGTCAGGGGCGGTCACGGACCGCCCCCGACACGTTAACCCCTTGTACACTGTGATCAAACACGATCGTGGTGTACAGGGGGTTAAAGGGACGCATCGGCAGGGAGGGGGCTCCCTCCGTGCTTCCTTGAGCCCCCCACGGCAGCGCAATGTGCAGCGCTGCTGCGGGGGGCTCCTTTCCTGCAGGTCCCCGGTTCCAATATGGCGGCAGGGACCTCCGGGGGCCTGCAGGAAGCTGGCTTCCTCGCTGCCCACAGAGCGCAGGCATGAGGAAGCCAGCTGCACTGCCTGTGACAGATCGCTGACCCCTGGGACATTGTAATAAAGTAAAAAAAGAAAAAAAAAAGTGTAAAAATAATTAAAAAAAAAAATCGCTAAATAAATTAAAAAAAAAAAAAAATATTCCCCAATAAATTCATTTTTTGGAAATAAAAAAAACAAAACAATAAAAGTACACAGATTTGGTATCGCTGCGTCCGTAACGACCCGCCCTATAAAACTGCCCCATTAGTTAACCCCTTAAGCGAACCCCTTAAGAAATAAAAATAAAAAATGAAGCAAAAAATAATGATTTATTATCATACTGCCGAACAAAAAGTGCAATAACGCGCGATCAAAAAGACGCATATAAATATCCATGGTACTGCTGAAAACTTCATCTTGTCCTGCAAAAAACGAGCCATCATACAGCATCATCAGCGAAAAAAAAAAAAAGTTATAGCTCGCAGAATAAAGCAATGTAAAAATAATTATTTTTTATATAAAATTGTTTTCATTGCATAAAGCCGACATGACATAAAAAACGACATAAATGAGATATCGCTGTAACCGTACCGACCCGAAGAATAAAGCCGCTTTATCAATTTTATCGCACGCGGAACGGCGTAAACGCACCACCCAAAAGAAATTCATGAAACGCTGGTTTTTGTAAATTCTGCATCCCAAAAAACGAAATAAAAACCGATGAAAAAATGTCACATGCCCGAACATGGTACCAATAAAAACGTCAACTCGTCTCGCAAAAAATAAGACCTCACATGACTCGGTGGGTCAAAATGTGGAAAAATTATAGCTCTCAATATGTGGTGATGCAAAAACTATTTTTACAATAAAAAGCGTCTTTTAGCGTATGACAGCTGCCAAATATAAAAACTGCCATAAATAGTAAATCAAACCCCCCGTTATCACCCCCTTAGTTAGGGAAAAATAATAAAATTAAAAAAATGTATTTACTTCCATTTTCCCATTAGGGTTAGGGCTAGGGTTAGGGTTAGGGTTGAAGTTAGAATTGGGGGTTTCCACTATTTGCGCACATCAGGTGCTCTCCAAACGCAACATGGCGTCTGATTTCAATTCCAGCCAATTCTGCGTTGAAAAAGTCAAATGGTGCTCCTTCCCTTCCAAGCTCTGCCATGCACCCAAACAGTGTTTTACCCCCTCATATGGGGTATCAGCCTACTCAAGACAATTTGCAAAACAACCTTTGGGGTCCTATTTCTCCTGTTGCCCTTAGGAAAATAAAAAATTTGGGGCAAAAATATCATTTTTGTGGGAATAAATATGAGTTTTTTATTTTCACACCTGGGCGTTATAAACTTCTGTGAAGCACTTGGGGGTTCAAAGTTCTCACCACACATCTAGATAAGTTCCTTGGGGGGTCTAGTTTCCAAAATGGTGTCGTTTGTGGGGGGATTCCACTATTTTGGTACATCAGGGGCTTTCCAAACGCGACATGGTGTCCGATCTCAATTCCAGCCAAAAAATTCAAATGGCACTGCTTCCCTTCCGAGCTCTGCCATGCGCCCAAATAGTCGTTTACACCCACACATGGGGTATCAGCGTACTCAGGACAAATTGCACAATAACTTTTAGTGTCCTGTTACCCTTGAGAAAATAAAAATTGGGGGTGAAAAGATCATTTTGTGGAAAAAATATGATTTTTTAATTGTACCGCTGTACGTTATAAACTTCTGTGAAGCCCTTGTGGGTTCAAAGTTCTCACCAGTCACCACATAACTAGATAAGTTCCTTGGGGGTCTAGTTTCCAAAATGGGGTCACTTGTGGGGTGTTTCCACTGTTTAGGTACATCAGGGGCTCTCCAAACATGGCGTCCGATCTGAATTCCAGCCAATTTTGCATTGTAAAAGTCAAACGGCGCTCCTTCCCTTCTGAGCTCTGCCATGCACCGAAACAGAGGTTCCCCCCCACATATCAGGTATCAGCGTACTCAGGACAAATTGCACAATAATTTTTGCAGTCCAGTTTCTCCTGTTACCCTTGGTAAAATAAAAAAAATTGATCCTGAAGTATTTTTTTGTGGAATAAAAGTTAAATGTTCATTTTTTTTTAAATATTCAAAAAATTCCTGTGAAGCACCTGAAGGGTTAATAAACTCAGATTCTGAAAATTGGTTTAATATATCCTCTAACAAGAAGGATACTCATTGTCATTTTGTGGTCACAGCTGAATTTATGGGGTCTAGAATATTTTGGTGTCCAGTCATTTGGTATTCCAGGACTGGGAATAGTTGCATATACAGTATATCTGTTCTGGAGTCTGTTACATGATATATACAGATGCCTCTACGAATAGACTGTGACAACTGGATTGACTGAGGTTTTTTATTGCACTTGTTTCATTTTATCTTTTGGTAGCTTTTATCTATAACATTAAAAGTTATGTTTTAATACTATCTCTATTGCTGATATCCTATACATGTGAGAGATTTGTGGCTTTGATCCACTAGTGCTGGTTTTTCGTTACACTAGAACAAATAATTTTCGGCTGTGACATTTGGATATTATTGGTAATATGTATGGGTGAAGATGAAGACCTTGTGTCAGGGGTGTGTTGATAGTTACGGATGGTGCACTCCTCTTTAAACTTAGTTTTTCACGAGCATCCATCAGTTTGTTTGGTTTTCCTCCAACACTGATCTACTTTCTCTAATTCAGCATCTCACGAACATTTTGCACTTTGCCCTTTATACGGACATGTGCGTCTTTGGCAACATATTTTTTACTGGCATATTTTTTACTGATGAGCATGAAACACATTCTGGTACTTGGTGGTGGGCCGGCTAAACGACGAATCATTGTAGGCTGTATCCTGGATCTCATACCTCCCATAGCCACCGCTGTTATTAATCCTGTATGCTACCATTCCTGTTGTCACCATGCACCCTTTTCCTGATCACTTCAACCAAGGATTTGTCCACCAAATTTTTACTAAAAACCTGCACCTTCCTAGTAGCAACTGTGTAGGAAACCACATTACTGTTTTCCCAGGTGTTTATGATGCCCCTAAAAAACATTTACACAGTATGTTGATATGTACCCCCCCAGGGGAAAATGTTTGTCAGCCCATACACTTAGTGAATGGGCATTTCAAGTATAGGTGAACCGCTCCTTTGTAATTTGACATTTTTTTTTTAATGAAATCCTCCTCCACGTTTCTTCCAAGGGAGATTGTGGTGTGTGCAAATTAGGGCAAGGCCTTGCATTCATTTCACGGAAAAACTTTATGGTAATAAAAAAAAAAAAGAATAATGGAAAGTTTTCTTTCATGTGGCCATTCAGTACGTGGTTTCAAAGGGTTATTGGGGTGCATGTGTAGGTACGTGTGCTGACTGGGGGTTGGTCCCTTTCGGCCGCAAACAGACTGGAGACAGAAACCAATGTGCGTTCAAACAGGTCCTCTTTATTGGCCATCCTCTCAACGACCTCAGCACCACGACAGCTCCTACACACCGGCCTGGGTACCTTTCACTTCCTGCTCTCCACTAAAGCGACGTCCCTCACGGTTCTTTCACTGTGGCTGCCTTAGGCCCACCACCACAGCGCTTCCCCTGGCCGAATCCATCTGTCTGGTACCCCGGGCATCCTCTGTCCAGCGGCTATCCTGTCAGGGCCACCCCCCTGACTGTCTCTCCTTCCAGTCCCTTTCGGAGCTCATCCTTCTTCAGTCTCCTCCTATGCTGAACTCCTCCTCCTGGACTGGCTTCCCTGGGGCTCTTTCTCTCCCTTTTTATTCCCATGTCTGGGAATTCCCCTCTTGAGTCCTCGTAACTCCACCCACCATGACTATGCGGTTTCTTAAGTATTTACTGATGCTAAGTCCTTTCCCTGATTTCTTTTGTCTCCCTCTAGTGGCCAAACTTTACTCCTTCTGCTATTCTTTGTCTCCCCTTAGTGGCTAAAACCCGGTCCTACACCATCTCTTCCTGATTCCAGCTGTTTCCCCATACGTATATACAAATTCACGTCAAGTATATTTACTGCCCATCTTACATTCACTGTTCCTCTTCAGACAGGTCCATAGGTCAGTCCACTTCTCTACGCATGTAACATTGGTGCAGGGCAGGCCTTGCATCCAGTGCATAAGCAAACAGTATGGGAGACACACTGTCTTCTAATGGGAACAATTTTGTCATGAAGCCCTCAAGTAAGTCTGCTGAAATGGTAATTGGGGTGCATGTAACATTGGTGCTCGGCAGGCCTTGCATTCAATGCATAAGAAAAAAGTATGGGAGACACACTTTCTTCTAATGGGAACAGTTTTGTCATTAGGCCGTAAAATGCGTCTGCTGAAAGGGTTATTGGGGTGCACGTAATATTGGTGCCAGGCAGACCTTGCATTCAATGTATAAGCAAACAGTATGGGAGACACACTTTCTTCTAATGGGAATAATTTTGTCATGAGGCCCTCAAGTACGACTGCTGAAACTTTTTTTGGGTGCATGTAACATTGGTGCCGGGCAGGCCTTGCATTCAGTGCATAAGCAAACAGTATGGGAGACACACTTTCTTCTAATGGGAACAATTTTGTCGTGAGGCCCTCAAGTATGTCTGCTGAAACAGTTATTGGGGTGCATGTAACATTGGTGCTGGGCAGGCCTTGCATTCAATGCATAAGCAAACAGTATGGGAGACACACTTTCTTCTAATGGGAATAATTTTGTCATGAGACTCTCAAGTACATCTGCTGAAATGGTTATTTGGGTGCATGTAACATTGGTGCAGGGCAGGCCTTGCATTCAGTCCATAAGCAAACAGTATGGGAGACACACTTTGTTCTAATGGGAACAATTTTGTCATGAGGCCCTCAAGTACGTCTGCTGAAGGGTTATTGGGGTGCATGTAACATTGGTGCAGGGCAGGCGTTGCATTCAATGCATAAGAAAAAAGTATGGGAGACACACTTTGTCCTAATGGGAACAATTTTGTCCTGAGGACCTCAAGTATGTCTGCTGAAACAGTTATTGCATACCTCCCAAGTTTTGAAGACGGGAAGGAGGGATAAAGGTTGGGGCGCGCACAGCACACCGCAGCAAATTGTAGGCCACACCCTGACCACACCCATTTCACAACTAGTCACACCCATGTCCATGCCCCAACCGCACCCATTTAGCATTGCTTATCACACTGACTGGTACTGAGTGCACAGTGGATGGCATTATGGGCACAGTGGCTGGCATTATGGGCACAGTGGCTGGTACTGTTGGCACACACCTACTGGTACTGAGGAAAAGAAAGAACAGAGAGAGAAAAAAGAAAGCAGAGAAAGAAAGAAAAATAAAGAAAGAAAAAAAGAGGGGAAAGAAGGAGGAGAAAGAAAGAACAGAGAGAAAGAAAGAAGAAAGAAAGAAACAGAGAGAGAAAGAAATAAAGAACAGAGAAAGAAAGAGGGGACAGAAAAAAAGAACAGTGAGAGAGAAAGAAAGAGAACAGAGAGAGAGAGAAAGAACAGAAAGAGAGAAAGAAAGAGGGGAAAGAAAGAGAACAGAGAGAGAAAAAAAGAACAGAGGTAAAGCAAGGGAGAACAGAGAGAGAGAAAGAAAGAACAGAGAGAGAAAGAAAGATTAGAGAGAACAATAATAAGATTAGAGAGAAAGACAGAGGGGAAAGAAAGAAAGAACAGAGAGAAAGAAAGAACAAAGAGAATGAGAAAGAAAGAGGAGAAAGCAAAAACGGAGACAGAAAGAAAGAAAAAGAAAGCATGAGGGGAAAGAAAAAACAGAGAAAGAAAGAAAGAACAGAGAGAAAGAAAGAGGGGACAGAAAAAAAGAACAGAGAGAGTGAAAAAAAAAAAGACTGATAAGAAAGAAAGAACAGAAAGGGAGAGAGAAAGAAAGGGGAAGGAAAGAACAGAGATAAAGAAAGAAAGAGAAAGAAAGAACAGAGAGAAAGAAAGAACAGAGAAAGAGAAAGAATGAGGGGAAAGAAAGAAATAACAGAGAGAAAGAAAGAGAGAAAGAGAAAGAAAGAACAGAGAGAAAGAAAGAGGGGAGAGAGAGAAAGAAACAGAGGAAAGAAAGAACAGAGAGAAAGAAAGAAGAAAGATAGAAAAAGAACAGAGAGAGAAATAAAAAGAAAGGTGAAAGAAAGAACAGAGCGGACGAGAGAAAGAAATAGGGGAAAGAAATAAAGAACAGAGAGAGAAAGAAAGAAAGAAAGAAAGAGGGGAAAGAAAGAACAGAGAGAGAAAGAGGGGAAAGAAAGAAAGATCAGAGAGGGAGAGAAAGGAAGAACAGAGAGAGAGAAAGAACAGAGAGAGAAAAAGAAAGAACAGAGAGAAAGAGAGGAAAGAAAGAAAGAAAGAACAGAGAGAGAAAGAAAGAGGGGAAAGAAAGAACAGAAATAGAAAGAACAGAGCGAGAGAAAGGAAGATCAGATAGAGAAAGAAAGAGCAGAAAGAGAAAGAAAAAGATTAGAGAGAGAAAGAAAGGGAAAGAAAGAACAGCGAAAGAAAGAACAGATAGAGAAAAAGGTAGCGGGGAAAGAAAGAAAGAAGAGAGAGAGAGAGAAAAAAACAGAGAGAGAAAGAAATAAAGATTCTATAAAGATACTGTAGCAGCCTGGCTCACATTGTAATGCCCACCTGAGCCTCCTGATGCAGGACATATCATGATCCGCTCACATGGCCAACATCACCGAGTCCAAGGTGATCCCACTGTCCGTGCTGTCGGATGAGGACACCGTGATGGATCTGAAGCATTCCCTGAAGTGCCTCCATGGTTCCGTCACAATCTCCTCCCGAAATTACCTAATTTCCGGTCAACTTCCAGGACGTCACTTCCGGTGGAACGTCTAGTGCAAATTTTAAAGTGCTCCTTGGGGCTCGCTCCGCCGTGTACTCCTGTGTCTGCGGGAAAAGTAACCTCCCGGCTGGGGCAGTGGGGCAGACTCAAAATCAAGACTGTCCTGCTGGATCCTGAATGGTTGGGAGGTATGAATGCTCCCCACCATATACCTTGTACATGCATGGCTCTGCACACCTCATACACACCTGGTTCATCTTTGTATGCCTTGTACACACACGGCTCCGCTCTGTACACCTCACGCACACACATGGCTCCACTCCGTAAACCTCATACACATGCGGCTCTGCTCCGTACACCTTGTACACATGCGGCCACGCTCTGTACACCTTGTACATACATGGCTCCACTCCGTAAACTTTGTACACATGCAGCTCCGCTCCATACACATGCAGCTCCATTTCGTACACCCCATACACACACGGCTCTGCTCCGCTCCATACACACACCGCTCAGCTTTGTACACTTTGTACACACAGGGCTCCGTTCTGTGCACCTCGTACACACACGGTTCTGCTCCGTACACCTCGTAAACACAGGGTTCCGTTCCGTACACCTCGTACACTATGCACACATGCAGCTCTGCTTCGTATGCTCTGCTCCATACAAACGCGTCTCCTTTCAATACATTTTGTACACACAGGGCTCCGTTCCGTACAACTCGTACACACAGGGCTCCGTTTCGTACACCTTGTACACACACGGCTCTGCTACGTACACCTCATACACATACGGCTCCGCTCTGTACACATTGCACACACAGGGTTCCTGTTGTGAATTCTCTTGATCTGACTTCTGAGTCGGGGCTCCCTCTGGTGGTTACTGTGGGTAGTGGACCTGGCCGGGTTGACAGAAGTCTGCCACCTGACGACGATTGGAAGTCAGGGGTTACTGACTGGGAGGATAAAAGTGAGCAGGCTTCCCTCAGTTGCTGCTGTTGATTTGTTCCTTCCTGTGCATTTTGAGGTCTGCTATCTACTGCCTGATCCTGCACTTTTTATTTAAGTTGTTCATTTGCTAATCCTTTGCATCTGATTTGGTTTTGCCTTTTTCTGCTTTTCTGTGAGGGTTCAGCGTGCTCCCTTCTTGCGCTGTGCTGGACCCCCCTCCATATGTTACAGCTTGTGTCAGTTTGTTCAGTTCCCTATTATATTAGTCTCTTTTGCTTTGCTGCCAGTTCACACCAGAATGCTGATATAGTGGGGGAGAGGTCGTGAGACCTCAGTGTTTTTTGTACATCAGACGTGTTGGATTTTTTAGGGTTTTTGTGTGATTGCAGACAGTGTCTTTCCTTTCCTATCCTATCAAGACAGTTTGGGCCCCATCATTTGCTCAGTCTATTTTCTGCCTGTGTTTGTACCTCATCTTGTCTCACCGACAATATATGTTTGGGGGCTATCTATTTCTTTGGGGTTCTACTCTGAGGCAGTTTAGATTTCACCTTTCCTGCTTTAGGCATAGTTAGCTCTCCGGCTTTGCCGAGGCGTCTAGGGCATCGTAGGTACGCCCCACGGCTACTGCTAGCTGTGTTAGGGGTCTGCAATCCGCTAAGTTAACAGAATCACCAGTCAAAACTGTAGACTCTAGAGGACTCTAAAGAAGGAAAGAATTGTAAAAAAATAAAAGGTGCTGAATTTTTTTATATATTTTTTCCTCTTTTTCTCTGGGGCCATAGGAGGATTTTTTCTTTAATGGAGATTAAGCAATTGTCTGATCGTGTTGAGCAGCTCGCAGCTGAAGTGCTGGGAATTTCTGCCTATCTCACTCAATCATCTGCTGTAGAACCTAAGATCCGTATTCCTGATATGTTTTCTGGGGATCAGTCTAAATTTTTGAATTTTAAGAATAATTGTAAACTATTTTTCGCTTTGAAACCTAACTCATCGGGCAGCTCGGTGCAGCAGGTTAAACTGTCATCTCCCTGCTGTGCAGCGATCCCCAGGACTGGGCTTTTTCTCTGACACCTGGAGATCCTATTCTGGCTAATGTGGATGTGTTTTTTCAAGCCCTGGGGTTTTTGTGTGATGAACCTAATGCTACTGATCAAGCTGAGAAAACCTTATTGGCATTGAACCAGGGTCAGGATGCTGCAGAGTTATATTGTCAAAAATTCTGATGGTGGGTGGTCCTTACTATATGTAATGATGATGCCCTAGCAGCTCTCTTTCTGAAACGTCTGGCAGAAACTGTAAAAGATGTTATGGTGGGATTTCCTGTCTCTTCTGGTCTTAACGACTCTATGTCATTAGCCATTCAAATTGACCGATGTTTACGTGAACGTAAAACTATGCAAGAGGCGTAGATGGGTTCCCGTAAAAATTTTATTGCCTGGATACAGCTGCTGTATTCGAGTCCAAAAAACAAAAGTTGAATTAATGGGGAGATCTCAAATACAATTAACTTACACAGAGGGACCAGACAGGGGTGCCCCCTGTCTCCCCTACTGTTTGCTCTGGCAATTGAGCCCTTGGCAGTAGTAATTCGGGCAACACCTGAAATTAAGGGGTTTGGGTATGAGTCTTTGCAAGAAAAAATAGCGTTGTATGCTGATGACATGCTCTTGTTTTTGGGAGAGTGGCTGTCTTCTCTGATGGTGGCAATGGAAGTCTGTGGATCCTTCGCAGTGATCTCTGGTTTATGTTTTAACTGGGAGAAATCTTCAATTATGCAGGTGGGAGATGCTCTCGAGAACTCCTTGGAATTGGCCAGATGATTAGATGTAGTCAAAGTGTTTAAATAGTTGGCAATTCATATTGGGTATAATATACAAGATTTTGAGCGTTTAAATATTACCCCGCTACTTGCTAAAGTTCATCCAAAAATAAAGGACTGGTACAAGTTACCACTGAGTATGGTGGGAAGGGCAAACCTGGTAAAAATGGTTCTCATGCCACAAGCTTTGTTGCCCTCCACAATGCACCCATTTAATTTCCTGGTCGAATCTTTTATCAGATAAACAGAATATTTAGAGAGCTTATCTGGAAGAGGAGTGGTCCTAGAATTCAATTGGAGGTTTTGCGTACATCTAAAGAACTGGGGGGATTAGCGGTCCCTGACCCATTTGTCTATTTTCTTGCAGTGCAGTTGCAGCATTTCAGAGGATGGGGGGAGGAGGATTCCTTCATGTGAAGTTCCTCGAGATGTATGCTTACATGCGTAGTGGGAAAGGACTTACTGGTGCAGGCGCTAGACTCAGGGCGGTTCCGTCAGGGTCAAGCTATCAATAGTCCGCTAATGAAGTGCATGGATAAGGTATGGAACACGGCCAAAGAAATATTGGGTACACAGGGAGTCACGGCGCATTCCCTTATCTGGAGAAACTTGATATGTACAGCGCTAAATAAATTAGAGGGTTTTGAGCTATGGGAGAGGAGAGGGCTTAAACTAGTATCACAGCTTTATTCTGAAGGGGTGTTTCGATCTTTGGAGGATCTCAAACAGACATTTTCCATCCTTTTAAAATATTTTTTCAATATCTCCAGCTGAGACATGCTTGTAAAGCACAACAGTGACTCGCTCCACTAGGTAATCGAGCTTAAACTCCACTGTTGGATAGAGTAGTGATGGGAGGAGGATCAAAAGGTATTATATCCATGATATATGCAACCATGTTGGAAAAGAGAGTGGCAAGTTTGGAGACGCTGAAGAATAACTGGCAAGTTGATGTAGGTGATTTAACAGATGATGAATGGGAGGATGCATTGCAAGAAGTCATGAAAGTCTCGGTTAGTGAGGCGCAGAGAGTGTCACATTGTATTTGCTTCATTGAGTTTATCAAACCCCTGTATGGCTGTTGAAAATGGGCTATGCTAGAGAGGCAGATTGTTGGAAATGTGTAACGCCCAATGCGGATCAGATACACATAACCTGGAACTGTCCTCGGTTACGTAGGTTTTGAGGAGGTGTGAATGATTTACTTAATACTGTCTATCAATGTCAAATGGTACTAGACCCCAAAATGGCTCTTCTGGGGCGGGTGGAGACTTTGCTGCTTTCGGAGGAGCACCAGTTGGCAGTCTCACGAATATTATATCAAGCTCGTAAAAGGGTGGCGACTCACTGGAAGGGATCTTCTGTACCCACAATCATGGAAGTTACCGATGCAGTTAATAATAATATAGATATGGAAAAATATGTGTATCACAAGAAAAGAACAACTAAGAAATGGGAAGATATGTGGGCACCTTGGTTGGACACACCCGGGTTGGCGCCTCCTAGATTAACATGGATGAGAGCGTTGAGGAGGATATAACCCAAAAATTGTAGCTGTGAGAGACCAAATTATCTGACATAAAAAAATTAAATATGCAAACAGTGTATAATGCTCCATATATAATGGGCCCCATTTATAATGCACAGGTGTATGGTGGGCCCCATGGATGATGCTCCAGTGTATGATGGGCCCCATTTATAATGCTCCAGTGTATGATGGGCCCATATAATGCTCCATTTATAATGGGACCCATATGATGCTCCAGTGTATAATGGGCCCTATCTATGATGCTCAAGTGTATGATGGGCCCCATATAAAATTCTACAGTGTATAATGCTCCCCATATATTGCTCCAAACATTAAAAAAATTAAACACCTCTCCTCGCTGGGCACTGCTCTACTCTAGACTCCTCAGGGTCGCCATATCCCAGCTCTCTGCACTTGGACTGTTAAGGCAAATGGCGTACAGACGTGACGTCATCGTGCTCTCTGATCTGAATGTCACTGTCAGGAAACGCGGAAGAGGTCACAGCGGTGGAGCAGGGAGAGGTAAGTATTGCAAGTGCTGGTGCCCTGAGCAAACAGGGTTGGCCCACTCATGGGCGATGGCAGTGGCACACGGCCCCTCATAGTACGACGGTGTCTGTGACAGCGAGTGGGCCCCCCCACCGTCAGAGACTTTTGCATACTGTGAGGAGCCCTGTGCCAGTGCCGTCGCCCAAGAGTGGGCCCCCCCCACCTGCTCAGGGCCCCAGCACTTGCCCAGGTCTGCCAGGTGCTGATGTCAGCCCTGGGGTGGGTACAGGCCAGTTAGGGAGGTGGAAAAACTGGCATATGTTGAGGTGTAGGCTGGACTTTCAGCAGCTGCAAATGGAGGAATTGCAGAAGTCGGAGGAAGAGGAGGACAAAGCGAGCCATTTTGCCGTCAACCTATGTGTCATCAGGGGAAGGTGGTACAAAATCCTTTGAAACCAAGGCATGGTTTATTTTATTGAAGGTGAGACCACCAACATTTTGGGTCGACAGCCGGGTCCTTCTTTCTGTCAGGATTGATCCAGCAGCACTGAAGACTCTTTCTGATAGCACACTACCAGCAGGTCAAGCGAGCTCCTGTAAGGCATATTGTGCCAATTCAGGCCAGGTGTCCAGTTTAGAGGCCCAGTAGTCAAAGGGGAATGAACTGTGAGGGAGAATATCGATAGGGGAGGAGAGGTAATTTTGAACCATAGTTGACAACTGCTGTCTCCTGTCGCAATCGATTCAGTATTAACAGTCGTCTGAGCGGTCCTCGAGAAATCAGTACACAACTTTTAGGAATGGCGGAACGCACTAAATAAAAATATAAATAAAGTGCATTCGCCGCTCGGGGTCCACCGTGCGGTAGATGGTATAACCGCTGCTAGCTGGTGGCAGAGCAATATGGCGGAGGTGCGCACGGGGTTAACCTTCACCCAGGTGCGCAGAGCAGTCACTGTTTAGTCAGCGAGATGCTACAGAACATAAAGTGCTGAGCCTGTTAGGGTCACAGGAAATAACACTCAGGGTAAATGGTCACAGGAGTAGCCCAAGATGGCGGCAATAAGTCCTTCTAGACCTACCGTGTGTGTCCGTATGTATAGCGTCGCAGCCGCGAACGCTCAAGAGGGCTGCTACTGCAGCGCGGCGTGGATACTGGTGCTCAACAACACCGCTATGGTGCAAGCGCAATGTCGGACGCTAGCAGCTGTGACTATGGAGCAATAGCACGCTGGCGCTGGTACTGGCAATAACTCAATCCCTCACACAAGCGTATTATCAAAGGGCAGGGGTTTCAAATGAGTCATTCACCAGATCATGCATCCATCCTCATTCACACAGCAGCAAGTATGACTATACTAGCGCATGGCGGAATAGCAACGGGCGCCTTTTATAGCAGCCGGGACCTTCCAGGAGCTTCCAGACCTCCGAGATGGACCAATGAGATCTGGAGCGGGACCTGAGCACATGACTCCCGATCTCCAATGGGAGATCGTCTCATGAGCATGCTCAGAAGGCAGATGGAAGAACTTAGCGTCTGGAGAGATTTGCTGCAAGGCAATCTCCTCTGCAATCTCTTCTGCAGTAGATAAAGCGCAGGAGACTGCAGAATGTGAGGGTCTGGATTCCTGCATAGTAACCGCAGACATCTGACTCCTAACAACAATCTGGTCATGAAACCCCTGTCTCCAACGCAAGTTCGGCTACGTGCACCACGAACACCTCTTCCATTTGGCCTAGTACGGCTCGTGGAAGAACCTGCCCCGCTGCTGTGTGCTGGGAATGCCTCTAACAAACGGTTTACCAGAGTTGCTTGCTTGTTTGCCAATATTAGCTCTAGGTTCTCCTGTGGCATGATGTTCTGTAATTTGCCTTTAAAGCGTGGATTGAGGATGCTGGCCAACCAGTAGTCGTCAACCACTTTTTTGTTTTTTTACCACGTTTTTGGACAGCTACGGGCCTGTCAGATAACCACTGCTGCGATGACCATGCCTGCTGCGGATCCTTCTCCTCTTCTGACCTATTGCCAGCTGCACCCTCTTCCATCAATGGATGCCAATCCAAGTCAACAACTGGGTCATCCATCACCTCCTCTTCAATTTCATCTGCACCTTCCTCTGTGTCACCGTGTAAGGTGGTATAGTATGCGGGAAGGGGCATCTGAGTTTCATCAGGGTCAGATTCTGGCTCAATAGACTGCAAGGGCAATGTAGTGCTCTGGGTCAATGTACCAGCAGAATCATCTAGCAGTGGCTGTGCATCAGTTGACTCCATGTCAGATTCATCTTGGACTGGGGAATTCAGGATTTGACTTGATAATCCCGGCATGGTATGTGAAAATATCTCAATGGAGTAATCTGAAGTGTGGCCTGCCGCATCCTTCACTTTTGGTGGGGGTGAAGGACACAAGAAAAGGTATTGTTCATGGCCAGAAACCTGCACTGACGACTCAGTGCTTGCAGTTTTTGAAATTTCAGAAGAGAAGGCGATAGAGATGGAGGCTGGTTATGCAATGTAAGCCAAAACCTGTTCCCGATGCTCCGGCTTTAAAAGCAGTTTACCTACTTTCAGAAAAGGGAACTGTCAGAGACACCGCACTACACTCGCTCACAGAGCCAGTGCGCGTGTCCTGAGTACTGAAACAGTGCTAAAAGATACCTGTGGAGCAGGGCAGCAGAGGTGACAATGTGTGCTTCAAACTATTAGTGTCAGGGTCCAGTCAGCGCTGGAAAGTAAAGAGGCACAGGACCTGCGGACACTGAAATTAGCAAGCTGGCACAGGACCTATGGTCAGGTGACTGCAAGGGGGCGGGGCTTAGCATCCTGCTTTCAGATATGACAGGACACCATACAACAACTCAGAGTCAGGCAAAATGGAGGTCACAACAGTACGGGCAAACGAGGCACAGGAGGGACAAACAGGCGGGTAGTCAGACAAAGCCAAAGGTCATACACAAGAAGGCGACGTGGTACCAAGGGGACGAGCAGAGAGAAGTCGGGTCACAAGCAGAGAGTCATACACGAGAGATAGCTCAGTACAAGAGGGGCAGGCAGAACACGTAACAGGGACAGAACCGGATCAAAACCAAACAAGCAAGCAAGATATCAGGCACTAGGCACACGTACGCAAAAGGTCAACTAACTCAGCCGAGGGCAGGAGTATAACTGACACCGGACCTAGGTCCAGTGAGCATTAAATAGCCGCCCTCTGCCAGAGAGAGGCGGAACAATTAACCCCCAGTCTGATCAGGACAGGCCAAAGCGAAGCCCCATCCTGGATCATGACAGGAACCTTACAGGCCTTCTTGAGCCAGACGATGATGCTGGCTCAACATCTCCTTCCTTAGCTGCTATTGTGCTTTTGGCATAACCAGCAGATGTACCACCACCACCATCAGTACCAGCTGCTCCCCCGCCCACGTCCGCAGCCTCTTCCACCATACTTCCTAATGTTTGGTAAAATGTACCAAAAATACCAGCAGATATATGGTACTATATGAGGAGCATACAGCTGTATAAGATGTAGTGAAAAATTTAAATCTACGTATATATTTCCTTAGTCACAGACGCTCTCCCAGTATGTATTTGACTGTAATCAAACCAGCAGATATACGGTAATGTATCAGAAGCGGACAGCTGTATAAAGTGTAGGGGAAATTTTAAATCTCCCTTTATATATTCCCTTACTCACACCCAAACGCTCTCCCAGTAGGTTTTTGACCGTAATCCAAACAGCAGATATACAGTACTGTATCAGAAGCGGACAGCTCTATACAGTGTATGTATGGAAAAATGTAAATCTCCGTCTATTTATTTCCGGAATCACACACAGACGCTGTCTTTGTATGGATTTGACCGTACTCCAAACTGCAGATATACGGTACTGTATCAGAAGCGGACAGCTCTATATGGTGTATGTATGGAAAAATGTAACTCTCCATCTTTTTTTTTACGGAGTCACACACAGACGCTGTCTCACTATGGATTTGACCGTCATCCAAGCAGCAGATATACGGTACTGTGTCAGAAGCGAACAGCTCTATACGGTGTATGTATGGAAAAATATAAATCTCCGTCTATTTTTTTTCGAAGTCACACACAGACGCTGTCTCAGTATGGATTTGACCGTAATCCAAACTGCCAATATATGGTACTGTATCAGAAGCGGACAGCTCTATACGGTGTATGTATGGAAAAATGTAACTCTCCATCTTTTTTTTTTACGGAGTCACGCACAGACGCTGTCTCAGTATGGATTTGACCGTAATCCAAACTGCAGATATACAGTACTGTATCAGAAGCGGACAGCTCTATACGGTGTTTGTATGGAAAAATTTAACTCTCCGTCTTTTTTTTACGGAGTGTGGTGCAGTGACCACTGTGTCCACTAGGGCGTGCTGTATGGATGTCCCAGGAGAGTGAATGAATGGCAAGATACTGAATGACCGTTATGTATCTCAAGGTGGGTGGCTTTGAGATGGAGATTTATGTGTGTGTTAATCAGCAGTGATACTGCTGATGTGCTGGTTCAATGTGTCAGGGACTAGTTACCTACAAACCCACCCAAGGGGTGTGTTTAATAATGCTATTGTAAAGTGTATATGTGTGTGTGAAGGACCTGTGATGAGGTCATAGTCATGTGACCCGGTGAGCGTGGCTATGGACCATATAATGTGGCCAGGGTAGGTCACATGGGGTAAATGCTGGGACCCGATTGGTCCAGTGTGGAAGGTCCCGCTGAGATGGAGCTTCCTGGCTAACAGCCTGGGGAGGGGCTGTGGTGAATGGCTGCACATGTCTGAGAGTTCCCAGGGGAGGGAATGAATGTCTGCAGTAAGCTGAAGCAGCCATGAGGAAACCCGGACATGGGTGAGATAAGTGAGGCTAAGAAAGCCTGTATGTTGGACATTGTACAACCTGTGTGAACACAGAGTTTACAGAGTGAAACTCTGCCATGGACGCTCTGCTGGTTATATGAAGTTTTGTTGCTGCTTTGGGTTTATGATGTTGAATAAACCGCATGGCCTATGCTTGCTTTATGGAAAATTTGTGCCGGATCTGATTTTGTGGCTGCTGAGCGAGTATCCCCTACTAGAATAACAGCGCTACCTCACAATTGGTGGAGAAAGCTATGAGCTATGTTGTAGCCTTGTTGCTGGGAGCAACAGAAGAGGACTGTAAAGTCAGTTGCTAAGGGCAACGCTGAGCCAGGAAGGCTGACGGTTGGGCAAGCCACTGCCTGGCTGTGGTTCTGGAACCGTGGGGTGGCCTAGTGAGTAAGGCACTGTCCAGATCGGTGAGCCCAGTGAGGCCGTTTCCCCAGGAGTAAGAGACTTATAGGATACCTCTGCAGTAGAGAGGTCCGAGAACCTGCGCGGCCAGCAAGTGACGGTCGTGTAAACCATGTTGTACTGACTGGGGTCAGTGAGAAAGAGACTGGTGATTGATAGGGTGCCTCTGTGGAGAAGAGGTATCCGAGGACCTGTGGGGCCGACACAAGTAACGGACAGGTGTTGTGTTGTACTGACCTGGGTCAATGAGAGAGACTATGTATCTAGAGGGTTCAGTGAGCAAGGTCCTGGAGGGTCAGTGTTGGGAGATTCTAGGAGAAGAATCGGATCCCTGGAGCACGCAGTATGACCTTGGACCTGATGAGGCGTGAGTTTTGGGCAGTCTCAGGAGGAGATGGATGTCCTGAAGAGCACCCGCTAAGCCCCTGGACCTCGTGGGAAACCCTGGGAGGAGGGCCGCTCCCTGAATAGCACCTGGTGCGCCCTGTGTGCTGGACGGTCTCAGGTGGAGATGGTACGTCCTGAAGAGCACACAGAAAGGACACGTGAGGTTTTTTTGTTTTTTTTCTTCTTTTCTCAATTCAGCCTGCGGTGGCTCAGTGGGAGTCAAGAAGGTGACAAGCGGCTTCCTGTAACTCGGCGGGATTACGAAGGAGACAAGCGGCTTCCGGTAACTCGGCGGAGTTACGAAGGGGACAAGCAGCTTCCTGTAAATCGGCGGGGTTACGAAAAGGACACCAGCTGCTGTATGTGAACAGCAGACAGTGGTGTCTGTGATCGGTGACAGCAGGAGCTGTGGTGGTGCCAACAAAGACTTGTGTGGTATCATAAAAGAGACAAACTGTGTTGTGTGAACTGTGGTCTAAGAAGACTGGTATAACGGACATGGGGAAATCCCGAAAAGGGGCGGTGGTCCAAATCAGGGTGGTAGCACAAAAGGGGGTGGAGTCCCAGAATGGGGCGGTGACCCAAATTGAGGTGGTAACCCTAAAAGAAGTGGAGTCCCAGAAGGGGCGGTGACCCAAATTAGGGGGTAACCCAAAAATGGGTGGAGTCCCGGGAGGGGGAGGTGACCCAAACTGGGGTGGTCCAGAAAGAGGCCAGTGTGTCAAAAGAGGAACAGCAATGTTCGTGTATGTTGTTTTCTGAATGTGGAATATTCTTTCCAGATAATGACGGGCCACAGGTGTGTACCGTAATGCTGCCCCGGGAAGGAGTCTCTGGTAGACTGGACTCTGACAGGATCTCCTCTCGTTTTGTCTCTGACCGAGAAAAACGCCAGGGTTCGCTGTAAACATGGGGTCACGGTGAACTATGCAGTAGACCGAGTAATGTTCGAGGGGACCATAGGTGGGGTGTGCCAAGGGGGCGGGATACCACTTGACTTAGTCTATGCCTTGGAAAGGGGCCGTGACTTTGTGTTGTTTGATGATGTATGGTCGAATGAGGGAGACGTTTCTACTGTTGGGTTAATAGATGTTGAGATGGTGACGCTTCCTAAAGTGGACAGGTCAGAGGTAGAACTGACCGGAAGAAGTACATCTGCCCAACTTACGGACCTGACGTCTCATGATATGACGGATGGTGTGCTGGGAGATGAGACGACTGGTGGGACCCTTTAACAATATAATTAAAGAGGTAGTGGTGAGACACGTGCTGGCCAAAAGAGTACAGGATCGTGAGATAAAGCTGATAAAGGAGACAGTGGAAGGACATCTCAAACAAGAAAGAGTCCTGAGACAAATTGCTGAGCACAGGGTTGAGGAGCTCGAGAAAGAAGTCTTGGAGCTCAAAGAAACTGTAAGTGGTCATCTGCAGGAGAAGAACTTTGACAGTGATGAACAGCGGCCAGGTCCAAATGGTGGTGGAACGGAGCTGCTGATGCCCGTCTTGGCAGATGGTCATGAAGAGATGAGATCTCGTGAAGTTGGGGAGCTAAGAACTGAAGAAGACAGTCACCCGGTCGAGTCAACTGTAGTGAGGGAAGTGTCCGTGGTAAAGCCAGAGCCTCCTGGCCAGGAAGAGAGCAAGGGCCACGACCTTCAAGTTTGTGATAGATGTTCCAAAAGACATGCAAGAAGCCTGTGCTGAGGAAGGTGTGCATGAGGCTTTCAAAGAGGCGGTCAAAGCGTGTAAGGTGCACTGGGTGCCTGAGACTCGGCAGTTGGTGATAATGTCAGCTAGGGAAGACACAGCCAATCTGGTGGCTGTCCTGAAAAACATGCATCTGCAGTGTCTCCATGTCAAACAGTTGGTTAGGCGGAGTAATATGAAAGCTGCTCAACGCCTAGAGTTAGCAAGAGAGGCTATGGATCGGTTGGGTTTGCGGAAAGAGGTAGTTCCGGTTCCCAAAGGTCTGATTGGGAGAATCATTGGAAGATTCGGGAAGGTAATGCAAGACCTTGTAAATAGCTCCAGTGTGGTGAGGGTGAGGATCCCTCCTGATGATGAAGACCAGGTATCCAGTGAAGAGGGTAGGATTCCTGTCCTGGTGGTTGGCTCCGTGGAAAGCCTGAGAAACTTCTGGATGCTCTTGGAGTATCGAGTGGGGTACCTGCAAGAGATTGAGCAGTTGAGGTGGACCGTCGGCGAATCAATAAAGAGGTTCGGAACACCAAGTGGCGGCCGCCTCCAACCCAAGATGTAAGGACCTGAAGGGTTCCTCCAAGTAGTGACATGGCAGGTGGCTGAAGAATGTCAGCAAGTGGCAGTTCGACGGGTCATACGAGGCTGAGAGACATTAGTTCCTGTGAGACGCTGAATGGGTCAGACTCTGGCCAGACAGTAGACCCAACTAAGACTGACGACTGTACCAACCGGGGGAGCTGGTCAGGGAACGGAACAAACAGGGAGAGGAATGTGGTGACTAGACAGTGTCTGATGACGCAGACAGACTGTAACTGGAGGGCCAAAGATCAGGGACGATATTCTGACCACTGGGGGCGGGGGAGGCCTAACGTAGAGATGAGGCTGTATGATAGAAGGAGACGGTTCTCTCGACCTGTGGGGCAAGGTGTAATGAGTGCCCGGTCTCGAGAGCCTGATGTAATGTTGTGTGCTCCACCCCACAAGTTTGAACAGAGGGGGGAGGTATGTGGTGTAGTGACCACTGTGTCCACTAGGGGGCGTGCTGTATGGATGTCCCAGGAGAGTGGATGAATGGCAAGATACTGAATGACCATTATGTATCTCAAGGTGGCTGGCCTTGAGATGGAGATTTATGTGTGTGTTAATCAGCAGTGATACTGCTGAGGTGCTGGTTCAATGTGTCAGGGACTAGTTACCTACAAACCCACCCAGGGGGTGTGTTTAATAATGCTATTGTAAAGTGTATATGTGTGTGAAGGACCTGTGATGAGGTCATAGTCATGTGACCCCGTTGGCGTGGCTATGGACCATATAATGTCACACATATACCCCATATAAGGTCACATGGGGTGAATGCCGATTGGTTCAGTGTGGAAGGTCCCGCTGAGATGGAGCTTCCTGGCTAACAGCCTGTGGAGGGGCTGTGGTGAATGTCTGCATGTGTCTGAGAGTTCCCAGGGGAGGGAATGAACGTCTGCAGTAAGCTGAAGCAGCCATGTGGAAACCCAGACGTGGGTGAGATAAGTGAGGCTAAGAAAACCTGTATGCTGGACATTGTACAACCTGTGTGAACACAGGGTTTACAGAGTGAAACTCTGCCATGGACGCTCTGCTGCTTATATGAAGTTTTGTTGCTGCTTTGGGTTTATGATGTTGAATAAACCGCATGGACTATGCTTGCTTTATGGAAATTCTGTGCCGGATCTGATTTTGTGGCTGCTGAGCGAGTATCCCCTACCCGAATAACAGCGCTACCTCACAGGAGTCACACACAGACCCTGTCTCACTATGGATTTGACCGTAATCCAAACAGCAAATATACGGTACTGTATCAGAAGCAGACAGCTCTATACGGTATATGTATGGAAAAATGTAACTCTCCGTCTATTTTTTTCCAGAGTCACACACAGAGGCTGTCTCACTGTGGATTTGACCATAATCCAAAGAGCAGATATACAGTACTGTATCAGAAGCGGACAGCTCTATACGGTGTATGTATGGAAAAATGTAACTCTCCGTCTTTTTTTTTATGGAGTCACACACAGACGCTGTCTCACTTTGGATTTGACCGTAATCCAAACAGCAGATATACGGTACTGTATCAGAAGCGGACAGCTCTTTACGGTGTATGTATGGAAAAATGTAAATCTCCTTCTATTTTTTCAGGAGTCACACACAGATAGCATTTATTTGTGCATGATACCAGCCGGTACACGGTAGTGTGTGAGGAGCGTAGAACCCCAATACGGTGTGGGAAAAAATGAACGCTCGGTAACTGTTCAGAAAAAAAGAATAAAAGTAGGACTGCTGTGTAAAACGCAGTCTGCACAACAGTGTGCACACAGCAATGCAGCTATCAGGTAGCCTAATAAGGCAGCCTAATAACCAGTGCTGCTGCACACAAAAAAATCCTCCCCTGTCACTGCACACTAACTGTACAGCACAATTGCTATCAGCAGAAGCACTGATTCTTCTTTCTTCCCTGCCTATCTGTTTTCTTTCCTGCCTTACACTCTCCCTATTGAGAAGCAGCCAGCAACCTCTCCCTATGCTAAGATCTGCAGAAGTAAGATGGCGGTCGGCGGTCAGGGCATTTATAGCCACTGTGACGCCACACAAAGCAAGCCAATCACTGAAATGCCCTTCTCTAAGATGGTGGTGGCCGCTGCCCATGTCATCACGTTGCCCACAGTGTGCGTCCTTGCTCATTGGCAGAGAAAAGGCGCCTGAAAGCATTATGGGAAACGCAACTTTGGCGCTCAGGTCAGCGACTGCATGGCCGACCTCACGCTATGGTCGGGTTTTGCTCGGTGAAACTCGACTTTAGCGAGTCGGCGACTTTTGAATTTGACCGTCCCGTTTCGCTCAACTCTAGTCCCCACAAAGGTTGTGCTTCTTTTGTGGGGACGCCGCTCATACTATTTCTGTCTGCCCTAAATGAGAAAAACGTTTTGCTCACTCATTTGTGGTGGGCAGTGTACAGCCTAAGTTCCTTTTGGCGGTAACCTTGAACTGCTCCTTGTCTACATTTTCTGCTAAGACTTTTGTTGATTCAGGAGCAGCTTTGAATCTGATGGATTTTGTCTTTGCCAAACATTGTGGTTTTCCCATGGTGCCCCTGCGGACCCCTAGTCCTTTGAGGGGTATTTATGCTACCCCTTTGGCAGAGAATAAACCCCAGTTTTGGACCCAGGTGATAATGCGGGTTGCCCCGGACTACCAAGAGAATTGTAAATTTTTGGTGTTGCACAATTTACATGATATTATTGTACTGGGTTTTGCTTGGTTGCAAACCCATAATCCAGTTTTGGATTGGAAATTTGTGTCTGTGGTGAGTTGGGATTGTCAATGTGTTCTTAGTTACACTCCTGTTTTCTCCACCTCTCCCCAGTCTCATGATGTTCCTGACTATTTGGCTGATTTTTCAGATGTATTTAGGAGGAGATAGGAGATATGACTGCGCAATTGTAAATTTCGGTTGTAAATTTCACAAGGGTCAGCTGTTCAACTTATCGGTACATGAACATGATGCTATGCAATCTTATATAAAGGAGTCATTGGAGAAGGGTCATATCAGACCATCCTCTTCACCTTTAGGTGCTGTTTTTTTGTGGCCAAGAAAGATAGTTCATTAAGGCCATGTATTGACTATCGTTCCCTTAACAAAATCACTGTTAAATATCAGTAACCGTTACCCCTGATTTCTGATTTATTTTCCAGAGTTAAAAGTGCTTGTTGGTTTACCAAACTTGACCTCAGGGGAGCATATAATCTTATTCAAGCACGGGGATGAATGGAAGACGGCATTTAATACTCCGGAGGGACATTTTGAGTATCTGTTGATGCCTTTTGGGCTCACTAATGCCCATTACGTCTTCCAATCTTTTATGAACGATATTTTCCGGGACTTTGTGGATACGTTTTTGATCATTTATTTGGATGATTTTTTTAATCTTTTCCAGTGATTGGGATTCTCATGTTGAACATGTCTGGATTGTGTTCCGTATTTAGAGGGAAAATACTATGTATGTTAAGGGATCGAAGTGTCTCTTTGGTGTACAGAGGATTTCGCTTTGTCCCCATCTGCTATTGAAAAGGACCCGGCCAAGGTACAGACCATTTATGATTGGGTTCAGCCTACTTCTCTGAAGGCTCTCCAGAAGTTTTTGGGTTTTGCTAATTTCTACCGTAAATTTATAAGTAATTTTTCTGATTTTGTTAAACCACGGATTTGACCAAAAAGGGTGCTGATGTGGTGAATTGGTGTCCAGAGGCTGTCTCGGCATTTCAGGTGCTTAAGCGGAGATTCACTTCTGCTCCGGTTCTATGGCAACCTGATGTTTCACTCCCATTTCAGTTGGAGATAGATGCTTCTGAGATTGGTGCAGGAGCCGTTTTGTCTCAAAGAGATCCGGTAACCTCTAAGATGAATCCCTGTGCCTTCTTTTCTCAAAAATTTTCCCCATCTGAACGTAACTATGATGTGGGGAATCAGGAATTGTTGGCCATGATGTGGGCATTTGAAGAGTGGAGACATTAGTTGGAGGGACCTAGAGATCAAGTTGTGGTCCTCACTGACCACAAGAATTTGATTTATCTTGAATCAGCCAAGCTATTGAATTCTAGACAGGCTAGGTGGGCCTTGTTTTTCACGTGTTTTAATTTTGTGGTCTCCTTTCTTCCGGGCACTAAGAATGTTAAGGCGGATGCCCTTTCTAGGAGTTTCTTTTTGGATTCTCTTGATGTGACAGAGCCTACTACCATTCTAAATGAGGGTGTAGTTCTTTCCGCCATCTCACCCGATTTGAGACGTGCCCTGAAGGAATTTCAGGAGGACAAACCTGAACATTGCCCTATGGGAAAATTGTATGTCCCTTGCCAGTGGAGGAGAAGAGTAATGTCTGAAATTCATTGCTCCGCGTTAGCTGGTCATCCAGGTATTTTTGGTACCAGAGATTTGGTGAGTCAGTCTTTTTGGTGGCCTGCGTTATCTCGTGATGTCAGGAATTTTGTGCAGCCCTGTGGGACTTGTTCTCGTTATAGTGGTTTGTTGATGCCCCAGCCGGTGCCCAGGAGGCCATCGACACATATCTCAATGGATTTTATTTCTGATCTCCCTGTCTCTCATAGAATAACTGTTATCCGGGTGATCTGTGTTAGATTTTCTAAGATGGTCCATCTTGTACCAGTCCCAAAGTTGCCATTTTCTTCTGAGTTGGTGCCCTTGTTATTACAACAGGTGGTTCGTTTGCACGGGATTCCTGAGAACATTGTGTTGGACAGAGGAGTCCAGTTTGTTTCCAGATTTTGGAGAGCTTTTTGTTCTGAACTGGGAATTTAGTTATCTTTCTCCTCTGCAATTCATCCTCAGACCAATGGGCAGACTGAGAGAACAAACCAGACTTTGGAATCCTATTTGAGATGTTTTATATCTGCTGATCAAGATGACTGGGTCTCATTTTTGCCCTTGGCCGAATTCACGCTAAACAATAGGGCTAGTTCTGCCACTTTGATGTCTCCTTTTTTCTGTAACTTTGGGTTTCATCTTTGATTTTCTTCGGGGCAGGTGGAAGCTTCGGCCTGCCCAAGTGTGAATTCTGTGGTAGAGAGAATGCAGCAGATTTGGGACCAAGTAGTGGATATGTTGTCCCACTCTCAGGAAAAGGTCCAATGGTTTTCCAACCGGCATAGGACCATTGGTCCCCAGTTTAAAGTGGGTGATTTGGTTTGGTTGTCCTCAAAAAATATTCCTATGAAGGTTGCGTCTCCAAAATTCAAGCAAAGGTTCATTGGACCTTATAAGATTTTGGAAATCCTTAACCCCGTTTCTTTCCGTTTGGCTCTTCCAGTTACATTTAAGATTCATAATGTTTTTCATAAATCTTTGTTGAAAAGGTTTGTGGAGCCAGTAATTCCCATGGCGGTGCCCCCTGACCCTGTATAAGTTAACGGTAATTTAGAGTAAGAGGTAGAGAAGATATTGGATTCTTGTCTGGCTAGACAGAGACTCCAGTACTTGGTCAAGTTGAAAGGTTATGGCCAGGAGGATAATTCTTGGGTATCTGCTTCTGACATTCATGCCGAGAAATTGGTTCATGCTTTTCACCGGCCCCATCCTGATTGGCTTGGTGGCATGGATGAGGGTTCGGTGACCCCTCCTCAAGGGGGGGAACTGTTGTGAATTCTCTTGATCTGACTTCTGAGTCGGGGCTCCCTCTGGTGGTTACTGTGGGTAGTGGACCTGGCCGGGTTGACAGAAGTCTGCCACCTGACGACGATGATTGGAAGTCAGGGGTTACTGACTGGGAGGATATAAGTGAGCAGGCTTCCCTCAGTTGCTGCTGGTGATTTGTTCCTTCCTGTGAATTTTGAGGTCTGCTGTCTACTGCCTGATCCTGCATTTTTTAGTTAAGTTGTTCATTTGCTAATCCTTTGCATCTGATTTGGTTTTGCCTTTTTCTGCTTTTCTGTGAGGGTTCAGCTCCCTTCTTGGGCTGTGCTGGACCCCCCTCCATATGTTACAGCTTGTGTCAGTTTGTTCAGTCCCCTATTATATTAGTCTCTTTTGCTTTGCTGCCAGTTCACACCAGAATGCTGATATAGTGGGGGAGAGGTCGTGAGACCTCAGTGTTTTTTGTACATCAGACGTGTTGGATTTTTTAGGGTTTTTGTGTGATTGCAGGCAGTGTCTTTCCTTTCCTATCCTATCTAGACAGTTTGGGCCCCATCATTTGCTCAGTCTATTTTCTGCCTGTGTTTGTACCTCATCTTGTCTCACCGACAATATATGTTTGGGGGCTATCTATTTCTTTGGGGTTCTACTCCGGGGCAGTTTAGATTTCACCTTTCTTGCTTTAGGCTTAGTTAGTTCTCTGGCTGTGCCGAGGCATCGTAGGTACGCCCCACGGCTACTGCTAGCTGTGTTAGGGGTCTGCAATCCGCTAAGTTACCAACCTTTCTGGTTTCCTGGTGGCCTAGCCTATTCCTGCCATCCTCCTCGGTGACCTATTCATAACAGGCTCCATTCAGTACACCTCGTACACTTAAGGCTCTGCTCCATACATCTCGTACACACACGGCTCTGCTCCGTACACCTCGTACACACACGGCTCTGCTCAGATCCGTAAACACATGGCTCAGCTCCATACACTTTGTACACACACGGCTCCGCTCTGTACACCTCGTACACACGCGGCTCTGCTCCGTACACCTCGAACACACACGGCTCCGCTCCGTACACCTTGTACACACACGGCTCCGCTCCGTACACCTCTCCACTCCGAACACCTCTTACACATGCGGCTCCACTCCATACACCTCGTACACACACGGCTCCGCTCTGCACACCTCGTACACATGCGACTCCACTCTGCACACCTCGTACACACGTGACTCCATTCTGTACACCTCGTACACACGGCTCCGCTCTGTACACACATGGCTCTGCTCCGTACACCTCGTACACAGACGGCTCTGCTCCGCACACCTCGTACACACGGCTCCGCTCTGTACACACACGGTTCTGCTCTGTACACACATGACTCCGCTCCGTACACCTCGTACACACACGGCTCCACTCCGTACACCTCGTACACACACAGCTCCTCTCCATACACACACAGCTCCGCTCCATACACACAAAGTTCTGCTACATCCACCCTGTAAACCCCTCCTGACCCCACACATAAACTTCCCTCATCTAGCACCATTACGACAGCACAGCAAAGTCCAGCAGGCCCCTTATCATGTGACCCCCCTGACTCCTCCCCTCCTGTGGCCTAATCACAGGTCCTGTGCACAGCACAGAAGAGAATAGCCAGCGATGTCATTGCTGGCTGTGAGAGGCTGCGGTGGGTCTCTGGGAGGGCGAGGATGGGGTGCATGTGGGGGCGTACGGCTTATCTCCCTGCAGTGCAGGAAAAATAGAGTCCCGGGCAGGACAGTGGGTGGACGAGGCAAAAACGGGACTATCCCGCCAAATCCGGGATGGTTGGGAGCTATGTTATTGGGGTGCATGTAACATTGGTGCAGGGCAGGCCTGGCATTCAGTGCTTAAGCAAATAGTATGGGAGACACACTTTGTTCTAATGGGAACAATTTTGTCATGAGGCCCTCAAGTACATCTGTTGAAATGGTTATTGAGGTGCATGTAACTTTGGGGCAGGCCAGGCCTTGAATTCAATGCATAAGAGAACAGTATAGGAGTCACACTTTCTTCTAATGGGAACAATTTTGTCATAAGGTCATAAAATACGTCTGCTGAAACATTAATGGGGTGCATGTAACATTGGTGCAGGGCAGGCCTTGCATTCAATGCATAAGCAAACAGTATGGGAGACACACTTTCTTGTAATGGAAACAATTTTGTCATGAGGCCCTCAAGTACATCTGCTGAAACGGTTGTTGGGGTGCATATAACATTAGTGCAGGGCAGGCCTTGCATTCAGTGCAAAGCAAACAGTATGGGAGACACACTTTCTTCTAATGGAAACAGTTTTGTCATGAGGCCCTCAAGTACATCTGCTGAAATGGTTATTGGGGTGCATGTAACATTGGTGCAGGGCAGGCCTTGCATTCAGTGGATAAGCAAACAGCATGGGAGACACACTTTCTTCTAATGGGAACAATTTTGTCATAAGGCCGTAAAGTATGTCTGCTGAAAGGCTTATTGGGCTGCATTGTTGTGAACTCTCTTGGTCTGACTTCTGAGTTGGGGCTCCCTCTGGTGGTTGCAGCAGATCGTGGAGCTGGTCATATTGACAGAAGTCTATCACCTGAAGATGATGATGATTGGAAGTCAGGGGTTACTGACTGGGAGGATTTAAGTGAGCAAGCTTCCTTCAGTTGCTGCTGGTGATTTGTTTATCTTCCTGTGCATTGTGAAGTCTGCTTTTTCCCCTCCTTGGCCTTGCATCATTCAGATAAGTTATTTGTTTGCTGGAATCTTTTGCATTTGATATAGTTTTTGCCTTTCTCTGCTTTCTGTTTTGCTGTGTCGGTTCAGCATTATTCCCTTTGGGGATTTGTGCTGGACCCCGCTCATATGTCACAGCTTATGTCATTCTGTTCAGTTTTGCTAATCCCCTGTTATATTAGTATCTTTTGCTTTGCTTCCAGTTCACACCAGAATACTGATCTAGCGGGGGAGAGGTTGTGTGGCCTCAATGTTTTTGTATATCAGACGTGTTGGATTTTTTAGGGTTTTTGCATGATTGCAGACAGTATCTTTTCTGTCCTGTCCTATCTAGACAGTTTGGGTCCCATCATTTGCTCACTCTATTTTCTGCCTGCGTTTGTGCCTCATCTTGTCTCACCGACAATATATGTTTGGGGGCTATCTATTCCTTTGGGGTTCTACTCCGGGGCAGTTTAGCTTTCCCCTTTCTTGCTTTAGGCTTAGTTAACTCTTTGGCTGTGCCGAGGTGTCTAGGGCAACGTAGGCAAGTCCCACCGCTAATGCTAGTTGTGTTGTTAGGTTTAGGGGTCTGCAATCCGCTAAGTTGCCAACTTTTCTGGTTTCCTGGTTGCTCAGCTAATTCCCCAGTAATCCTCCGCAGTGACCGAATCATAACAGAATCACCAGCCGAAAACTGTAGACTCTAGGGTACTCTAAAGAAGGAAAAATTGTAAAAAAAAAAAAAAAAAAAGTGTCAGATTTTTTATATATTTTTATATTTTTTCCTCTTTTTCTCTGGGGACAGTAGGAGGATTTTTGCTTTAAAGAAGACAAAGCAATTGCCCGATCATGTTGAGCAGCTCACTGCTGAAGTTCGCAGAATTTCTGTCTATCTCGCTCAGTCGTCTGCTGTAGAAGCAAAAATTCCTATTCCTGATGTATTTTCTCAGCATCGATCTAAATTTTTGAACTTTAAGAATAATTGTAAACTGTTTTTTGCCTTGAAACCTAACTCCTCGGGGAGCTCAGTACAGCAGGTTAAAATTGTCATCTCCCTGTTGCGCGGCGATCCCCAGGACTGGGCTTTCACCTGGGAATCCTATTTTGGCCGATGTGGATGCATTTTTCCAAGCTTTGGGGTTGTTGTATGATGAACCTAATGTTATTGATCAAGCTGATAAAACCTTATTGGCATTGAACCAAGGTCAGGATGCGGCAGAGTTATGTTGTCAAAAATTCCGAAAGTGGGTGGTCCTTACTAAATGGAATAATGATGCCCTAGCAGCTCTCTTTCGGAAAGGTTTGGCAGAAACTGTAAAAGATGCTATGGTGGGATTTCCGTTCCCCTCTGGTCTTAACGACTCTATGTCACTAGCCATTCAAATTGATCGACGTTTACGTGAACGTAAAACTATGCGAAAGGCGGTGCTGCCTTTTGAACAAACTTCTGAGCCCATGCAATGTGATAGGGTTTTGTCTAGGGCGCAACGTCAATAGTTTAGAAGGCATAATAAGTTGTGCTTCTTTTGTGGTGGGGACGCCTCTCATACTATTTCTGTTTGCCCTAAGCGGGAAAAACATTTTGCTCACTCATTTGCGGTGGGCGGTGTACAGCCTAAATTCCTTTGGGCGGTTTCCTTGATCTGCTCCTTGTCTTCATTTTCTGCTAAAGCTTTTGTTGATTCAGGAGCAGCTCTGAATCTGATGGATTTTGACTTTGCCAAACATTGTGGGTTTCCCATGATACCCCTGCGGACCCCAATTCCTTTGAGGGGTATTGATGCTACCCCCTTGGCGGAGAATAAACCCCAGTTTTGGACCCAGGTGATAATGCGGGTCGCCCCGGACCACCAAGAGAATTTTAAATTTTTACTGTTGCATAATTTACAGGACACTATTGTACTGGGTTTTCCTTGGTTGCAGACCCATAATCCTGTTTTGGATTGGAAATCTGTGTCTGTGGTGAGTTAGGGTTGTTAATGTGTTCTTAGTGACTCTCCTGTTTTCTCTACCTCTCCCCAGTCTCATGATGTTCCTGATTATTTGGCTGATTTTTCTGATGTATTTAGTGACAGTAAGTCCGCGTCTTTGCCTCCTCATAGGAGTTATGATTGCGCGATTGACTTAGTGCCCGGTTGTAAATTTACCAAGGGTCGGCTTTTCAACTTATCTGTACCTGAACATGATGCTATGCGATCTTGTATCAAGGAGTCATTGGAGAAGGGTCATATCAGACCATCCTCTTCACCTTTAGGTGCTGTTTTTTTTGTGGCCAAGAAAGATGGTTCATTAAGGCCATGTATTGATTATCGTTCTCTTAATAAAATCACTGTTAAATATCAGTATTCGTTACCCCTGATTTCTGATTTCTTTTCCAGAGTTATAGGTGCTTGATGGTTTACCAAGCTTGACCTTGGGGGGCGTATAATCTTATTCGCATCAAGCATGGCGATGAATGGAAGACAGCGTTTAATACTCCTGAGGGACATTTTGAGTACCTAGTGATGCCTTTTGGGCTTACTAATGCCCCTTCCATCTTCCAATCGTTCATGAACGATATTTTCCAGGACTTTGTGGATACGTTTTTGCTCATTTATTTGGGCAACATTTTGATTTTTTTCCAGTGATTGGGATTCTCATGTGGAACATGTTCGGACTGTGTTACGGATTTTGAGAGAAAACGCTTTCTATGTTAAGGGATCAAAATGTCTCTTTAGCGTACAAAAGATTTCATTTTTGGGATTCATTTTGTCCCCATCTGCTATTGAAATGGACAAGGCCAAGGACCAGGCCATTTATGATTGGGTTCAGCCCACTTCCTTGAAGGCGCTCCAGAAGTTTTTGGGTTTTGCTAATTTCTACCGTAAATTCATAAGTAATTTTTCTGGTATTGTAAAACCACTGATGGATGTGATCAAAAAGGGCACTGATGTGGTGAATTGGTCTCCAGAGGCAGTCTCGGCATTACAAGAGCTTAAGCGGAGATTCACTGCTGCTCCGGTCTTACGGCAAGTTGATGTTTCACTCCCATTTCAGGTGGAGATAGATGCTTCTGAGATTGGTGCAGGAGCCGTTTTGTCTCAAAGAGATCTGGTAACCTCTAAAATGAATCCTTGTGCCTTCTTTTCTCAAAAATTTTCCCCATCTGAACGTAACTATGATGTGGGGAATCGGGAATTGTTGGCCATGAAGTGGGCTTTTGAAGAGTGGAGACATTGGTTGGAGGGAGCTAGACATCAAGTTGTGGTCCTTACTGACCACAAGAACCTGATCTATCTCGAATCAGCCAAGTGATTGAACCCTAGACAGGCTAGGTGGGCCTTGTTTTTCATGCATTTTAATTTTGTGGTCTCCTTTCTTCCGGGCACTAAGAATGTTAAAGCGCACGCCCTCTCTAGGAGTTTTTTTGCTGATTCTCTTGATGTGACCGAACCTACTACCATTCTAAATGAGGGTGTGGTTCTTTCCGCTATTTCATTCGATTTGAGACTTGTCCTGGAGGAATTTCAGGAGGACAAACCTGAAAGATGCCCTATGGGGAAATTGTATGTCCCTGACCAGTGGAGGAGAAGAGTAATGTCTGAAATTCACTGCTCCGAGTTAGCTGGTCATCCTGGTATTTTTGTTACCAGAGACTTGGTGAGTCTGTCTTTTCGGTGGCCTGCTTTATCTCGTGATATCAGGAATTTTGTGCAGTTCTGTCGGACTTGTTCTCGGTCCAAACCTTGTTCTCGTTCTAGTGGTTTGTTAATGCCACTACCGGTGCCCAGGAGGCCATGGACTCACATTTCAATGGATTTTATTTCTGATCTCCCTGTTTCTCAGAGAATGACTGTTATCTGGGTGATCTGTGATAGATTTTCTAAGATGGTCCATCTCGTACCACTCCCAAAGTTGCCATCTTCTTCTGAGTTGGTGCCCTTGTTTTTACAACAGGTGGTTCGTTTGCATGGTATTCCTGAGGACATTGTGTCAGATAGAGGAGTTCAGTTTGTTTCCAGATTTTGGAGAGCTTTTTGCTCTAAACTGGAAATTCAGTTGTCCTACTCCTCTGCATTTTATACTCAGACCAATGGGCAAACTGAGAGAACATACCAACTTTGGAAACCTATTTAAGATGTTTTATATCTGCTGATCAAGATGAGTGGGTCTCATTTTTGCCCTTGGCCGAATTTGCTCTAAATAATACGACTAGTTCTGCCACTTTGATGTCTCCTTTTTTTGCAACTTTGGGTTTCATCCTCGTTTTTCTTCGGGGCAGGTGGAGGCTTCGGCCTGCCCAGGTGTGGATTCTGTGGTGGAGAGAATGCAGCAGATTTGGGATCAAGTAGTGGATAAGTTGTCTCATTCTCAGGAGAAGGCCCAACAGTTTGCCAACTGGTATAGGACGACTGGTCCCCGGTTGAAAGTGGGTGAAAAAATATTCCTATGAAAGTTGCATCTACAAAATTGAAGCCAAGGTTCATTGGACCTTATAAGATTTTGGAAGTCCTTAATCCCGTTTCTTACCATTTGGCTCTTCCAGGAACGTTTAAGATTCACAACGTTTTTCATAAATCTTTGTTGAAAAGGTTTGTGGAGCCAGTGGTTCCCATGGCTGTGCCCCCTGATCCTGTATTAGTTGAGGGTAATCTGGAGTATGAGGTAGAGAAGATATTGGATTCTCATATGGCTAGACGGAGACTCCAGTACTTGGTCAAGTGGAAAGGTCATGGCCAGGAAGAAAATTCTTGGGTCTCCGCTTCTGACATTCATGCTGAGAGATTGGTTCGTGCTTTTCATCAGGTCCATCCTGATTGGCCTGGTGGCATGGATGAGGGTTCGGTGACCCCTCCTCAAGGGGGGGGTACTGTTGTGAACTCTCTTGATCTGACTTCTGAGTCGGGGCTCCCTCTGGTGGTTGCAGCGGGTAGTGGAGCTGGTCGTATTGACAGAAGTCTATCACCTGAAGATGATGATTGGAAGTCAGGGGTTACTGACTGGGAGGATTTAAGTGAGCAAGCTTCTTTCAGTTGCTGCTGGTGATTTGTTTGTCTTCCTGTGCAATGTGAAGTGTGCTTTTCCCCTCCTTGGCCTTGCATCATTCAGATAAGTTATTTGTTTGCTGGAATCTTTTGCATATTATATAGTTTTTGCCTTTCTCTGCTTTCTGCTTTGCTGTGTGGGTTCAGCATTATTCCCTGTTGGGATTTGTGCTGGACCCTGCTCATATGTCACAGCTTATGTCATTCTGTTCAGTTTTGCTAATCCCCTGTTATATTAGCATCTTTTGCTTTGCTTCCAGTTCACACCAGAATGCTGATCTAGAAGGGGAGAGGTCGTGTGGCCTCAGTGTTTTTGTATATGAGACGTGTTGGATTTTTTAGGGTTTTTGCATGATTGCAGACAGTATCTTTTCTGTCCTGTCCTATCTAGACAGTTTGGGTCCCATCATTTGCTCACTCTATTTTCTGCCTGCGTTTGTGCCTCATCTTGTCTCACCGACAATATATGTTTGGGGGCTATCTATTCCCTTGGGGTTCTACTCCGGGGCAGTTTAGCTTTCTCCTTTCTTGCTTTAGGCTTAGTTAACTCTTTGGCTGTGCTGAGGTGCCTAGGGCATCGTAGGCATGTCCCACGGCTAATGCTAGTTGTGTTGTTAGGTTTATGGGTTTGCAATCTGCTAAGTTGCCAACCTTTCTGGTTTCCTGGTTGCTTAGCTAATTCCCTGGTAATACTCCTCGGTGACCAAATCATAACAGTGCATGTAACATTGGTGCAGGGCAGGCCTTGCATTCACTGCATAAGCAAACAGTATGGGAGACACACTGTCTTCAAATGGGAACAATTTTGTCATTAGGCCGTAAAGTACGTCTACTGAAAGACTTATTGGGGTGCATGTAATATTGGTGCAGGGCAGGCCTTGCATTCAGTGCATAAGCAATCAGTATGGGAGACACACTTTGTTCTAATGGGAACAATTTTGTCATGAGGCTCTCAAGTACGTCTACTGAAATGATTATTGGGGTGCATTCAATGCAACATTTTTTCAGGAGGACCTCCTTTATGTCTCATGAAAGGGGTATTGGGGTGCATCCTAATTTTTGGCATCCCAGCCACTCACTGCATAGCAGAGGCGTAGCTAGGGTTTTGGTTCGGGGGGGGGCAAAACTTCTGAGTGGGCCCCTAACCAGGTAACTTTGATTACAACTCAGTGATGCATCCTAATAGTGGATGTAGGAGATGACTGTGCTGTTCCTGAAAATAATCTCTATATAGCGACCAACATGGATATTACCGCCATATGGTCAGTGGTAAATACCAGTCCTACAAAACATATAAGTAATTACTGCACAGCTATAGTTGGTGACTTACCACTGACGTTCTTTCTGATGGAATCGTTCACTTTTCACGTCTTTTCCATCTGGCCCAGACCGACAATTACAACGTCTCCAGCCAGGACTCGGCTACAGAGAATACAACAAAGGCACATTTCACTTCTCATATTCCAGCCCCATCACCATGTATCCCCAACCTACACAAACCCCTCAACCTTTCCGATACCCCATTGCTGAGCCGCTGCTGCTGTATGTATCCCTATTACTGCACCTGATACCTCAATGCTGAGCCGCTGCTGCCATTTGTGTCCCTATTACTGCACCTGATACCCTAATGCTGAGCCGCTGCTGCTGTATGTGTTACTTCACCTATTATGTGGTTCTGTGTGCCCTCTTAAATTCTAAAGCAACCCTCTAGAATATAGTAATGCTGGGTGAAAGTGCCCTAGAAAACTGTGCCCACATTTTATCCCCTAGAATTTAATAATGCCCTCTGTGTGCCCGTTTGACAGTCACAGTAACCTGAGTTCCCCTACAACAATAAGTGCCCACTTTGCCTCTAACCCCTTTACCCCCAAGGGTGGTTTGCACGTTAATGCCCAGGCCAATTTTTATAATTCTGACCACTGTCCCTTTATGAGGTAATAACTCTGGAATGCTTCCATGGATCCTGGTGATTCTGACATTGTTTTTCTCATGACATATTGTAATTCATGTCAGTGGTAAAATTTCATTGATATAACTTGCGTTTATTTTTTTAAAAAATACGGAAATTTGGCGAAAATTTTGAAAATTTTGCAATTTTCCAACTTTGAATTTTTATGCCCTTAAATCACAGAGATATGGCACACAAAAAGCTTAATAAGTAACGTTTCCCATATGTTTACTTTACATCAGCACAATTTTGGACCAAAATTTTTTTTTGTTAGGAAGTTATAAGGGTAAAAAGTTGACCAGCGATTTCTCCTTTTTACAACACCATTTTATTTTTAGGGACCACATCACATTTGAAGTCAATTTGAGGGTTCTATATGATAGAAAATACCCAAAAGTGACACCATTCTAAAAACTGCACCCCTCAAGGTGCTCAAAACCACATTCAAGAAGTTTATTATCCCTTCAGGTGCTTCACAGGAATTTTTTGAATGTTTAAAAAAAATGTGTCATGATCCAGGATGGGATTTCGCTTTGGCCCATCCTGGTCAGACTGTGGGTTAATTGTGCTGCCTCTCTCTGGCAGTGGGTGGCTATTTAATGTTCACTGGACCTAGGTCCGGTGTCAGTTATACTCCTGCCCTCGGCTGAGTTAGTTGACCTCTTGTATACGTGTGCCTTGTGCCTGATAACTTGTTGCTTGTTTGGTTCTGATCCGGTTCTGTCCCTGTTACGAGTTCTGCCTGCCCCTCTTGTACCGCACCGCTCTCTCGTGTAAGACTCTCTGCTTGTGACCCGACTACTCTCTACTCGTCTCTTTGGTACCGCACCGCCCTCTTGTGTATGACCTTTGGCTTTGTCTGACCTCCCGTCTGTTCATCCCTCCTGTACCTCGTTTGCCCGACTCTGAGTTTTCTACCATCTCTGAAAGCAGGATGCTAAGCCCCGCCCCCTTGCTGTCACATGACCATAGCTCCTGTGCCTGCTTGCTAAAGCTTCAGCGTTCAGGTCCTGTGCATCTGTACTTTCCAGCTATTTCAGTCCCCAGGGCCCCTACAGTACAGGTGAGTCCCTGCTCAGCGGAGGCTGCATGCTGGTGCTGTCAGGAACCTGATAAAATGAACATTTAACTTTTTTCACAAAAAAAATTACTTCAGGTTCAATTTTTTTGCTTTACCAAGGGTAACAGGAGAAATTGGACTGCAAAGGTTATTGTGCAATTTGTCCTGAGTACGCTGATACCTGATATGTGGGGGGAACCACTGTTTCGGCACATGGCAGAGCTCGGAAGGGAACGGGCGCCGTTTGACTTTTTCAATGCAAAATTGGCTGGAATTGAGATTGGGCGCCATGTCATGTTTGGAGAGCCCCCGATGTGCCTAAACAGTGGAAACCTCCTACAAGTGACCCCATTTTAGAAACTAGACCCCCCAAGAAACTTATCTAGATTTGTGGTGACAACTTTGAACCCCCAGGGGCTTCACAGAAGTTTATAATGTACAGCCGTACAGTTAAAAAATCATATTTTTTCCACAAAAATGATCTTTTCACCCCCAATTTTTATTTTCCCAAGGGAAACAGGACCCCAAAAGTTATTGTGCAACTTGTCCTGAGTACGCTGATACCCCATATGTGGGGGTAAATGACCCTGGGCACATGGCAGAGCTCGGAAGGGAAGCAGCGCCATTTGACTTTTTTGGCTGGAATTGAGATCAAACGCCTTGTTGCATTTGGAGAGTCCCTGATGTGCCCAAACAGTGGAAACCCCAATTCTAACTCCAACCCTAACCCCAACACACCCCTAACCCTAATCTCAGCCCTAGACCTAACCCTAACCCTAGCCCTAACCCTATCCCTAGCCCTAACCCTAACCCTAATGGGAAAATGGAAATAAATACATTTTTTTTATTTTATTATTTTCCCCTAACTAAGGGGGTGATAAAGGTGGGTTTGATTTACTATTTATGGCGGGTTTTTATGTTTGGCAGCTGTCACATGCTAAAAGACGCTTTTTATTGTAAAAGCTATATAGCTTTATAGCTATATAGCTATTGAGAGCTATAATTTTTCCGTATTTTGAACCACAGAGTCATGTGAGGTCTTATTTTTTGCGGGACGAGTTGACATTTTTATTGGTACTATTTTCAGGCATGTGAATTTTTTGATCACTTTTTATACCAATTTTTGGGACACAGAATGAACAAAAACCAGCATCTCATGAATTTCTTTTGGGGGGTGCGTTTACACCGTTCCCTGTGCGGTAAAATTGATGAAGCGGTTTTATTCTTTCGGTCAGTACGATTACAGCGATAACTAGTGTTGAGCATTCCGATACCGCAAGTATCGGCCGATACTTGCTGTATCGGAATTCCGATACCGACTTCCGATATTTTTTCAATATCGGAATTCGGCATCGGAATCGGAAGTTCAGTTGATTGACGGCCTGACGTCATCATGATGCGCGGTGTGTGCGCATCATGATGCGCCGTCATTTCGGGCCTTCCGGGGGTCTCTGCCGGCCTGCCGGGGGGCTGTGCCGGCCTGCCGGGGGGCTGTGTGGACTGCCCGGGGTCTGTACCGGCCTGCCGGGGGGCTGTGCCGGCCTGCCGGTGGTCTGTGCACCCTGTGGGGGTCTGTACCGGCCTGCCGGGGGGCTGTGCCGGCCTGCCGGGGGGCTGTGCTGATGTCCGGGGGTCTGTGCAAGCATCGTCCGATGGGACTACAAGTCCCATCGGGCGATGCCTGCTACCATGACAGTGATTGACACATTAGCCAATGATGGGACAGTAGTAGTCCCATCATCCGGCTAATGTGTTAAATGTTAAAAAAAAAAAAAAATACTACATACATACTACATGCATGCTACATACATACTACATGCTACATACATACTACATATATACTACATACATACTACATACATGCTACATACATACTACATGCATGCTACATACATACTACATGCTACATACATACTACATGCATGCTACATACATACTACATACATGCTACATACATACTGCATGCTACATACATACTACATACATACTACATACATACTACATGCATGCTACATACATACTACATATATACTACATGCATGCTACATACATACTACATGCTACATACATACTACATACATGCTACATACATACTACATACATACTACATACATACTACATACATACTACATGCATGCTACATACATACTACATGCATGCTACATGCATGCTACATACATACTACATGCTACATACATACCACATACATACTACATACATACTACATACTACATATATACTACATGCATGCTACATACATACTACATGCTACATACATACCACATATATACTACATACATACAATACATACTACATACATACTACATACATACTACATGCTACATACATACTACATATATACTACATGCATGCTACATACATACTACATGCTACATACATACCACATACATACTACATACATACTACATACATACTACATGCTACATACATACTACATATATACTACATGCATGCTACATACATACTACATGCTACATACATACCACATACATACTACATACATGCTACATATATACTACATGCATGCTACATACATACTACATATATACTACATGCATGCTACATACATACTACATGCTACATGCATGCTACATACATACTACATACATACTACATGCTACATACATACCACATATATACTACATACATACAATACATTCATACAATACATACATAGACATACAGTACATATAACATAGAGTAACATACTTACCAATACTTGTCACATTGTTCCCCGAAGCCATTGTCTTTTCCGGAATAAATATTAACATAACAAACCACAAAAATACTCACCCACGATCCGAAGCAGTCCACGAGTGTGTCCCACGACGATCTTGGGTAGAGAACGGCAGCATCAGATGATGCTGCCGTTCTCTACGGGCTGCAGGAATCCAATGACGGAAGGTAGGTATCCTTCCGCACTGTATTCCTCCGCCACTTAAAAAAAAAAAAGTCCCTAGTCTCACTTTATGCCATTGCTGCGTGGGAATTTCCCACACAGCAATGGCATAAAGTGAGACTAGGGACTTTTTTTTTTTAAGTGGCGGAGGAATACAGTGCGGAAGGATACCTACCTTCCGTCATTGGATTCCTGCAGCCCGTAGAGAACGGCAGCAACAGCTGATGCTGCAGTTCTCTACCCAAGATCGTCGTGGGACACACTCGTGGACTGCTTTGGATCGTGGGTGAGTATTTTTGTGGTTTGTTATGTTAATATTTATTCCGTAGACGACAATGGCTCCGGGGAACAATGTGACAAGTATTGGTAAGTATGTTACTCTATGTTATATGTACTGTATGTCTATGTATGTATTGTATGAATGTATTGTATGTAGTATGTATGTAGTATATATGTGGTATGTATGTAGCATGTAGTATGTATGTAGTATGTATGTAGCATGCATGTAGCATGCAGTATGTATGTAGCATGCATGTAGTATATATGTAGTATGTATGTAGCATGTATGTAGCATGTAGTATGTATGTAGCATGCATGTAGCATGCAGTAATGTAGCATGCATGTAGTATATATGTAGTATATATGTAGCATGTATGTGGTATGTATGTAGCATGTAGTATGTATGTAGCATGCATGTAGTATATATGTAGTATGTATGTAGCATGCATGTAGTATATATGTAGTATGTATGTGGTATGTATGTAGCATGTAGTATGTATGTAGCATGCATGTAGTATGTATGTAGCATGCATGTAGTATATATGTAGTATGTATGTAGCATGTAGTATGTATGTAGCATGCATGTAGTATGTATGTAGCATGCATGTAGTATGTATATGGTATGTATGTAGCATGTAGTATGTATGTAGCATGCATGTAGTATATATGTGTTATGTATGTGGTATGTATGTAGCATGCATGTAGCATGCATGTAGTATATATGTAGTATGTATGTAGCATGTAGTATGTATGTAGTATGTATGTAGCATGCATGTAGCATGCAGTATGTATGTAGCATGCATGTAGTATATATGTAGTATGTATGTAGCATGTAGTATGTAGCATGCATGTAGTATATATGTGTTATGTATGTAGCATGTAGCATGCATGTAGCATGCATGTAGTATGTATGTAGTATATATGTGGTATGTATGTAGCATGCAGTATGTATGTAGCATGCATGTAGTATATATGTAGTATGTATGTTGCATGTAGTATTTATGTAGTACGAATGTAGCATGTATGTAGTATGCATGTTGTATGTATGTAGCATGTAATTTTTTTTTTTTTTTTTTTTTTTTACATTTAACACATTAGCCGGATGATGGGACTACTACTGTCCCATCATTGGCTAATGTGTCAATCACTGTCATGGTAGCAGGCATCGCCCGATGGGACTTGTAGTCCCATCGGACGATGCCTGCACAGACCCCCGGAGCCTGCACAGACCACCGGCAGGCCGGCACAGCCCCCCGGAGCCTGCACAGCCCCCCGGCAGGCCGGCACAGCCCCCCGGAGCCTGCACAGCCCCCCGGCAGGCCGGCACAGCCCCCCGGCAGGCCGGCACAGCCCCCCGGAGCCTGCACAGACCACCGGCAGGCCGGCACAGACCACCGGAGCCTGCACAGACCCCCTGGCAGGCCGGCACAGCCCCCCGAAAGGCCCGTACAGACCCCAGAGAGGCTGTACAAGGGCAGGAAAGGGTTTTTCTTATTCCGATACCGGAAGTCCCATAGACTTGAATGGGACTTCCGGTATCGGAATCGGCGATACCGATACTTTTTTTAAAGATCGGCCGATACCATCCGATACGATACTTTGAAGTATCGGACGGTATCGCTCAACTCTAGCGATAACTCATTTATGTCTTTTTTTAAGTTTTGTCGCTTTTATGCAATAAAAACAATTTTATATAAAAAAAATTATTATTTTTGCATCGCTTTCTTCTGTGAGCTATAAGTTTTTTAATTTTTTGATGATGATGCTGTATGGCAGCTCGGTTTTTGCAGGACAAGATAACGTTTTCAGTGGTACCAGGTTTATTCATATTTGTCTTTTTGATCGCGCGTTATTGCACGTTTTGTTCAGCGGTATGATAATAAACCATTGGTTTTTGGTTAATTTTTTTTTAAGTGGTTCACTAAAGGGGTTAACTAGTGGGCGGGTCATTACGGACGCGACAATACTAAATATGTGTACTTTTATTGTTTTTTTTTATTTAGAAAAAAGAATTTATTAGGGAATTTTTTTTTTATTTACTTTGTGATTTTTTTAAAATTATTTTTACACGTGTTTTTTTTTTTTTTTACTTTATTATATTGTCCCAGGGGGACATCATTGTCTTTTGTCAGATCGCCGATCTGACACTTAGAACAGCGCTGTTTCAGATCGGCGATCTGACAGGCGCTGCTGCAGGCTTCCTCTTGCCTGCTCTCAGCAGGCAGTGAGGAAGACGCCTCCCTGCAGGACCCCGAAGGCCCCCGCGACCATATTGGATCTGGGGGCCTGCAGGGAGGAGGACTCTCGGAGCAAAGCATCACATCGCGTTACTCTGGGGGTCGCAGTGAAGCACGGAGGGAGCCCCCTCCCTGCGCGCTTCTCTCCTATGCCCCCGGTACACTGTGATCATGTTTGATCGCAGTGTGCCAGGGGTTACTATGCCGGGGACAGTCCGTGATCGCCCCTGACACATAGAGCTGGGTGTCAGCTGTGATAATCAGCTGACACCCGGCCGCGATCAGCGGCGCTCCCCCCGTGAGCGCCGCTGATCGCCTGTGACGTAATATTCCGTCCTTGGGACTTAGGTCCCAGGTCACATGGATGGAATATTACATCCAATGTAGGAAAGAGGTTAATAATGCCCTGAGTCTCCCCCCCGTACAGCTCCCATGTACACAGTATAATGCCCCCTCACAGTATACATACTGACATCTTAGTATCCCCCAATGATGGCTCCAACACTGTATGATGGCCTCCTCACTGTAATCTCCACATTGTATGATGGCCCCTTTACTGTAATCTCCACACTGTATGATGGCCTCCATATAGTATAATACACCAGATAGTCCTCAATATAGTATAAAGCAGCCCCCATAGTCAGACTCTACAGTATAATGCAGCCCCCCATAGGCAGACTCAATAGTATATTGCAGACCCCCCATAAGCAGACTGTAATGTAAGGCAGTAACCCCCCTATAGGCAGACTGTAATATAAGGCAGCACTTCCCCCATAGGCAGCCTGTAATATAAGGCAGCACCCCCATATAGGCAGACTGTAGTATAAGGCAGCCCCCATCCCTTATAGGCAGACTGTAGTATAAGGCAGCCCCCATCCCTTATAGGCAGACTGTAATATAAGGCAGCACCCCCACCCTATAGACAGACTGTAGTATAAGGCAGCCCCCATCCCCTATAGCCAGGCTGTAGTATAAGGCAGCCCCCATCCCCTATAGGCATACTGTAATATAAGGCAGCCCCCTATGCCCTATAGGCAGACTGTAGTATAAGGCAGCCTCCCCATCCCCTATAGGCAGACTGTAGTATAAGACAGCCCCACATCCCCTATATGCAGACTGTAGTACAACGCAGCCCCCCTATATGCAGACTGAAGTATAATGCACCCCCATAAAAAAAAAAATCCAAGACTCACCTCTCTTGCTCCCAGCTCCTGCACTGCTCACTGATCCCGCTCATCTCCTGACAGCAGGCTCTGGGCTGTGACGTCATCGCGCCCGCTGTCAGCGAGTGGGGGATGATGCTTCTCTCATCACTGCGGTCAGCTGTATCTGCTGGATGCGGATACAGCTGACCCTGCGATCGATGACAGGTGGGGGGGCCCACTAATGGCACTGGGCCCCCCCGCCTGCTCAGGGGCCCGTAGTGGCTCGGTAGTAGTGAAGGGAGATCGATTCTCCCTGCTCTGCTGCAGAATGTAACTGTATCGGCATGCTGCACACGCTAATACAGTTACAGTAGCGCAGCTCCGGGCTGGCCCCCTCAGACCGCGGGGCCACCTCCTCCTCTGCCCCCCCGGTAGCTACGCTACTGCTGCATAGGCAATAACAGTATAGGAGATCCACTGTTTAATAATTGCCCTTTAAGAAGATTAATGTCACCTGATGCCCCTCTAAAAATAGGCTCGGTGACTTTAAGAGTCCCTCCTTCATAAATGAAACAAAATGTGTCTGCTTATGTGTCACACAACACATGGCCAGCTAGGGTTGATATGGTCACTTTCATGGGTTCACATACATTAGTGTGTACCAAGTCAAGTGGTCTTGTGCTTTTTGTCTCACTCTCTTTAGTTATAGATACTCTTGTAGCTTTAGATTTTATACAACATTCACATTTTACAGTAATTGAACAATCAGATATCAATAGGTATTTTGTCAAATCCTTCTTTTGTAACGCCATTATACTCTCAGGATGTCTGTGTCCTAGATGTCTATGCCACATGTGAATACAATTCTTGTGATCATGTGTACATAACTTCATCTGTTCCTTTAATGTGTCTAGATGATATAATTGTTCACCTACTTTGACATTAATTATTACCTTATCTCCCACTAGGATTGTACAATTATCATCTTTGAATTTTATAGTAATCCCTTTGTCAGCTGTTTTATGGATAACAATCCTCCTTCTAGTCCTGGAACATATAACACATCATTTACTAGTAATCTTGAATTATGCCCAAATCTATCAGGACAGATTAGCATTCCTTGTCCAATACCTTCTGGGGTTAAATTGCTTCCTTCTTATTTTCATCAAGTTCAGTAAAGAAGCTTCTATTACTAGTCATGTGACTTGTTGCTCCTGAGTCAATAAACCAGCCTGACGATGACTATCAGTTAATTTAAATGTACCATTCCATCTTCATGTGGGTTAGAAATTGTGCTTTTTACTTTCTGTTTATTCTCCTTTTGGTGTAATTTCTGTTGTTCTGCTTTTCATATAATACTGTCTTTCTTTAAATGTCCCTTTTTCTTACATCTGAAACATTCTTTTGTCTCTGTATTATGGAGCTTCTTGTCGCTTTAAGAGCATTTTCACTATCCCTTTCAGTGGAATCGTTTGTTTCCTTCTATGATATTCATCTATAAGTCTGGGCTTTACAAACTCTAGTGTAATGTCTGCTTAAGGTCTTGTCTCTAGTGCATTTATCAGAGCAGTGTATGAATCTGGTAAACTGCACAATTATAATATATGGTGTAATTCAATTTTATCTTCACAGAACATGAGGTACATGCATCAGCTTCTTAGTACAGCATAGCAGGAGTTCTGAAAGGACCTTTTACCAGAGAGAAAATTAAACCAAAGTACAATAAGTATATGCATTACATTCAACTAAGCATATAACAGTAACAACATCGCCATCTACTGTCAGAAAAATGTAAACTCCTCCTGCACACAAGTCTGCATCTGCTGCATGTCTGCCAGCAGACTCATCGGGGAATTGGTGCAGCTTGGAGAAGTTATCTAGCAGTAGGGTAGGACTGCTGCTCCTGAAGCCTTTCACCTCCTCAGGAGCCTTTGATGCTGCTGCTGCAGCTGGGGAAGGTGGTGCTGAGGTGGCTTTTGGTGCTGGGGCTACTCCTACATCCTCAACTGAATCACCCACTGTATCCAAGACTGCATCTGATTCAGAGGCCATCTCCCTCTCACAGAAGTTGGATTCTGTTCTGCAAGGACAAACATGAGGTTATGTTGCATTTAGTGGGGTTACATATAGGGATGGGCGAATCTACTCGTTAGGACTCGTTACTCTGCGAGTAGTAGGGGACTCGCAGGAGTCGGTACTCTGCGAGTTTCCAAGCGATTACTCGCACAGTAACGAGTCCAATGCAAATCAATGGCAATCCTAGTTTTTTCAGAGTTTAATACAAGCAATCCTAGTTTCTTAGCGATTTTGTGTCCCGCTGTCAGCAGCGAGTCTTAGCGAGTCTAGGACTCCTATATACTGTATTCGGGACTCGCAGAATACAGAATATGTTAATTTTCAGAGACAGCCTAGTTTGTTAGGTGAGAAAACTGTGAAGAGCACTACTTTGATTGGCTGCTGTCCATCGTGATGCCTATGTCATGTATCACAGGCAAGGCTGTATATAAACCCTGCCCCCGCCATTTTGGGCACATTCCTGTGACGATCTGAGCTAGTGCAGGGCGAGTTGGAGACATAGAGCAGATCTAGGGACTGTTAGTCAGTGTAGGACCTCAAGATTCCTCACATATAACACAAAAGTTCTTTTCAGAACTACCAGGATGGAGGAGTACTGTAGAGGACTGTAGGCAGGGAGAAAGGCAGGAGCAGCCTTACAGTGCATACAGCACCATCCTCAGAGCTTAGCTTACTCACTCAGCTTCCATCAGAGCTGAAATCAGAAGCATAGCTGAGCAAATTTTCTTTTTTTTTTCCACCAGATATTATTGGGGTCATATTTACCCCTGCAGCGTTATTATTTCTGTGGCAGACCAGTGCGTTGCTGCTATCTATCCCACCAGCTAATAGCACGCACGCTGCCTGCTTGTGTGCACTAAACAATTTTTTTCAGGGAGAGTGCGTCGCTTCTCTGCTAAGTTACAGCACGCACTTCACCCCAGAGCGGTGACGCAGACAGCACCACAGTCTACCTTGGTGACTGCCTTTGCGCACTAAACAATTTTTTTCAGGGAGAGTGCGTTGCTTCTCTGCTAAGTTACAGCACGCACTTCACCCCAGAGCGGTGACGCAGACAGCACCACAGTCTACCTTGGTGACTGCCTTTGCGCACTAAACAATTTTTTTCAGGGAGAGTGCGTTGCTTCTCTGCTAAGTTACAGCACGCACTTCACCCCAGAGCGGTGACGCAGACAGCACCACAGTCCACCTAGGTGACTGCCTTTGCGCACTAAACAATTTTTTCAGGGAGAGTGCAGGGCTTCTCTGCTACCAGCTAATAGCATGCACGTTACCTTCCTGCTGTGCCAATACGCATCACTAGCCTTGATTGTCCTCCTATTAGCAAGTATTAACTGCTAATTATTGTTCAGATTATTACAGCTAACATCTGCATTTCTCAACAATGTCCCAAAAAAAACAAGTTCCAAAAAAAGAGGTTGCAAAGGGACAGGGACGAGGTCGTGGCCTTGGCAGTCATGCACAACAAGGCACTGGTACAGGTAGACAGAAGAAGATTGATAGATCAACCTTTCTTCTGTCTAAATTTCCCAGTACTGAACCAAAACGTCTCTTAAGGCCGGAAGAGCAAGACCAGATTACATCTTGGATGGCTGAGAAGACCTCAACCACTGGTTCTTGCAGCACACAATTGTCCTTGACAACTAGGTCTAGTGTCGCTACAGACAACGCAGGGTCATCCAATCCTCAAACTCTTCCTAGTTCCTCAACCCATCGGCAGACAGAGGAATATTTTGACCGCGAATTTGGTCACTCTGATGATTTATTTGCTTCTTACCAGCCCCTGATTGAATCTGGAGTTTCTTTGTCACTGCCTGACAAGATACTTGGAGAAGATGTAAGGTCTATTCATGGACAAAGTTTGGAATCACCTCTTACTGTAGAAAGCCACTTTCACCAAAGGCATACAGCGTCTCAGGAGGTTGCCGACGATGATGATGATGATGACACTCATCTCATCTGGCCAGCCTGAACAGTCACGTTATCCTGAAGACTTTGAAGAGGAAGGGGTTGATGATGAGACCACAGATCCAACATGGACTGTTGGAATGCATAGCCAACAGAGCAGCCCGGAGGAGGAAAGTGGCTATGTACCACCGCCAAAAGCACCAAGGCTTAATCCTTTCTCCAGAAGGCAAACTGTGACAACAGTTGCCCAAATTGTGTCAACTGTTGCCCAAACTGGACCAACTGTTGCCCAAACTGTATCAACAGTTGGTGTTGGACAGAGGTATCCTCCTGTGCCTCCAATACAACATAAAGGACGAAAAGTCATTGTGTGGGAATTTTTTAAGGATAGCCCATCACTATCAAATGTAGTGATCTGTAACATCTGCTATGCAAGGCTAAGCAGAGGCCAGGGAAAAGGAAACTTGAGCACCAGCAGTATGCGTAAGCACATGTCTGTTAAGCACCCAACTCAGTGGTCGGCCCGTCAGGTTTCAAAATCAGTGGCTTCTGATCCCAACACTTCCACTCCACCTCAGATCCGTCCTTCACCATCTAGTGTTTATGCAGCAGGTCCTGCTCAGACGTACTCCTCCGAAGCTGCGTTACAAGACAGACATGACAGTAGTCAAGCCACTTGTCAGTCTGCGCCAAACGTGCAGTTGTCTGTGCCACAGCTGTATGAGAGGCAGCGGAAGTTCCAATCGACGCACCCATTTTCTCAACAAATGACGGCTCAAATTGCTAAGTTGTTAGCTGTCGAAATGTTGCCGTTTAGGCTTGTGGGAACAGAGTCTTTTCGGGAGTTGTTGGCTGTGGCAGCACCACGATATTCCGTTCCCAGCCGGTACTTTTTCTCACGTTGTGCCGTCCCCGCGTTACACCAGCACGTGGTAAACAACTTAAAGCGTGCACTAACAAATGCTGTAACCGGCAAAGTCCATTTAACTACGGACACGTGGACAAGTACTTGTGGACAGGGCAGATACATATCACTAACGGCTCACTGGATCAACCTGGTGGAGAGTGTCCCAAATTCTAAAAGTGGACCATGTGAGATCCTACCAACTCCACGAATAGCGGGCACAACATCATTCCGGGTGTCCGCCTCATCATATACGTCCACTACCCAATCGGCTTCTTCAACTTCCTCTGCCACTGCTGACTTGCCCGCAATATCACGTCCAAGTTGGGAGCTTTGCAGTAGCGCTTCAGCAAGGCGACAACAGGCTCTTCTGAAGCTCATCTGTCTAGGTCACACACCTCACACTGCAACAGAGCTGTGGAAAGGTCTTAAGCAACAGACTGATGAGTGGCTGGTCCCACTGCAACTCCAAACAGGTCTTGTTGTCAGCGATAACGGTCGAAACCTTGTGGCGGCACTGAAGCTTGGGAACATTGTACACGTACCTTGCATGGCTCATGTGCTGAACCTAGTAGTTCAGAAATTCCTTAAAACATACCCCGAGTTATCTGACCTACTAGAGAAGGTGAGGAGAATTTGCGCCCATTTCCGACATTCCTCCACGGCGGTTGGAAGTCTTTCTGCCCTTCAAAACCAATTGAATTTGCCCAAACACCGGCTAATTTGCGACATGCCCACACGCTGGAACTCTACATTCCATATGATAGCAAGGTTGAATGAGCAGCAGAGGGCAATAGCGGAATATCAGCTGCAACATGCCCGTCACACCGGAAGTCAGACAAGACACCTTAGTGGTCTGGAGTGGGTCTGGATCGCTGACATTTGTGAGGTGCTGGAGAACTTTGATTACTGCACCAAACTTGTCAGCGGTGATCAGTCGATCAGTCTCACCATCCCCATGCTCTGCCTGCTCAAAGAATCCCTCATGAATCTGAAAACAGAAGCTTTGAGGGCCCAGCGGATGGCTATGGAGCCAGATTTGAACATCGCTGATCCTAGCCAGCCAAGCCAACATCAGCAGGCAACATTGGGTCCAGAAGAAGAATGCGATGAGGGTGATGAGGATGAAGATTTCTTGTTCCGTGGCACTGATGTGAACCCTGATGGTACTCCCAACCCCAGCTTTATGTCGGTACAGCATGGGTGGGCTGAAGAGGAGGAGGAGGAGGCGGAGACAGATTTAGAGGCCATGATGCGTAGTGCCCATCATTCAGGTGAAACCGAAGAGATGAGTCTTTACAGCTTAGCACACATGGCTGACTTCATGTCTCAATGTCTGTCCCAAGATCCACGCGTCATTAACATCTATGACAGCAACCTCTACTGGTTGTCAACATTTCTGGACCCACGCTACAAAGATAAATTTCCATCGCTGCTGTTGCAGTCACCAAGGGGCTTAATTATGGATCATTTCAAGAGTCTTGTTGTACAGAATTTGATGACAATATCACCGTCTGACTCCGCTATACACCGAAGTAGCAGCAGTTTGCAACAGCAGCAATTGGTTGGGACACAAACGCCCACAATGTCAAGAAGAGGTGGGGGTAAGATGTCCACCAACTGGGCGATGTTCAACAGACCTTCCAATCAGCAACGCAGTGTGCCTGCGGTCACCTTGAGAAGGAGACAAACATTGTCAAACATGGTGAACGAGTATGTCAGTGACAGTACCAGCTTCCTAACCGACCCGTCTGTACCCTTTAATTACTGGGTTTCCAAGCTTCAGACTTGGACAGAGCTGTCTTTGTATGCCTTGGAGGTGCTGGCCTGCCCAGCTGCTAGCGTGACATCAGAGCGTGTTTTCAGTGCCGCTGGGGGTATAGTCACTGAGACAAGGTCACGCCTTACTACAGAAAATGCCGACAGGCTGACTCTCATTAAGTTCAACAAGGACTGGATATCATCACAGTTCCTAAGCCCTCCAGACGACAGTACCCAAACCTAGGGTAACATAATCATGATTATTAGGATTGTGAGATTGCGCTTTTAACATTATGCCCTTTTCTGACTGGAAATATCTCTATGTCCCTCATCTCAGTCGCTTTGATTAGTAATGTTCATGCAACATTTGCTGCATTATAACACAAATACACAATCAGTTTGATTCATTTTACTTTACAAGTGCATCCACTTGTGAGGATTTTTCAGAGTTGTGTATTTGCATCCAATTCCATACAGCCCCTTGGGCTAATTTTTCCAGGCACCAAGCCTATGCCTGCATAGTGGGCACTTCTCTTACTGCAAGCCAGTATTTAGTATGGGCCACGCGCCCTGCTTTATTTAAAAAATTTTCCTCAAGCCCCTTGAGCCAATTTTTGGAGGCACCAAGCCTATGCCTGCATAGTGGGTATTGCATGTACTATGCTCCCAGTACAAGCAAGTATATTGTATGAGCACTAGGGACTGCGTATCCGTGAATGTTTTATACATTATTTCAATAGCCCAGAGGGGGCATTTCCCTGGGCGAACCCACCTAATGGAATGTTCATGGATAACCAGTGTTGCCATAAATATTATATCTGCTAACCTTAGCAAACATCACACAACATGGTCCTCCTGATCATCAATGGTTTTGGGGGGTAATACTCCATGTGGCAATGTAAACAATACACATCATCAAATTAGTTGCTCAACAGTTGCCAAACCACAACTAACTGTTTTGATTTTGGTTGGAAAAAAGGCACACACATGTCCGCCCAAATTATGTCTTTCACCATGAACTCGCATGTGCATTTCGGCAGGGGTGCCAAACACTTTACTCTGACGTACAAAATTTGACAAGCCATCTGCACATTGGGGAAGTACATATTCTGGGGAAATACATACATCAGTTTGGCTATGTGGACATGTTGTGGTGTTGGACTGGCAACATGTCACCAAATGCAGCTAGGCCCTCAGCATTCTTCTTACACTGTATCTCTAAGTCATTGGCCCGAATATGCACCCGTATGGCCTGGCCAGCCTTACACTTTACTTGTTGACTCAAGCGTTGTGCCTCTGTCCAAGCGCTTCGTGTTGGGTCTCAAAAATGGCTAATGCTACGGTTACATTTGCATTTACAATTGCAGATGCCGTTCATGTTTTTTTGAGAAAACACCGGTGTTGACCTATTGGAGAAAAAGTATAATTTGGAGAATCAACCCGGATCTGATTTTTGGAGTTCTTCGTGGTGTGGCCCCAAATAATAGATCATGATCGCCAATTCCAAATGCAAATGTAACCGCAGCCGAAATCCCACCTTCCGTGTATTACATAAACTGTCTTGCTTAAGTGCTCATGTGAAAAGTGTGTGATAGTTCAAAAAACATGTTTTGAGTGGTGTACTGAACACATGACACATACAACTGTTGTGTGGCTGGCAAAACACTTTTTTTATTTCTGTGGTTCACTTTCATGCCTGTTGGCTTTCTTTTACTTAAATTTTTTGTCTTGCTCTTTCCTTCTTTCCACATATGTATCACAATGCCACAAAAAGCCACATTTCTTAACCGTAAAAAACAAAAAAAAATTACAGAAAGGGGATAAGAAAAAAAAAAAAATAAAACAAACCAAAAAATAAAGAATGTTACAGTATCTCAAACATAGACAATTAAACGTTTAATTAAAAAAACAAAAGTTTTGGACAGAAAATTCCATATGTCCATATGCAATTAGAGTACATGGTAACTTGGCCCACCACTCTGTTCCACATTGACATCCAGGTCACCCACATCTACAGGAACATTGATCACGTTGAGCGCCTGGTGTATCTCCTCAGCCAAGGGCCTGTGATACTCTGGCAAACCTCCAACATTGGGCACATTAAGTAATGGCTGATATGGACGCCATATGTTATGTTCCACAGGGTGTCCATCCTGACTCTGGTAGCCCTGCACGGCTCTTGGTTGCCCTGGCTGCTGGGGGGTTGAAGTAGCCATGAGGTTGTGTGGTGAACGCTGCCAATCCTCAAGCATATTTAATACCCGTGTGGGGCTGTTGGGGGGCACATTTGCTTCAAGTAGTATTTGGAAGGCTGCCCTTGCATGCCGTCTCCGCTCACGTGGAATATGTGTGAGACTACCTATGAGACTGTGTGCAAAGGCAGCCGCCCACTGTACTGCGTTGGTCTCTGCATTGGATGGCCAGCCCCCCCCTTCCCAGGGAGCAAAGAAATTCTCCTGTGTCGCAATGTGTCGCGATCCGGCGTCTGGAAAAAACGTCTACTGTAACGTTTTTTGTCTCCGGCGAAAAAGCCGTACCCGCCGGATCCGGCGCATCCGGCTTTTTCACACAATGAAAGCCTATGAGCGCCGCAATGCGCCGGATCCGGCGAAAGCCGGATCCGGTGGCCGGATCCGGTTTTTTTGGTCTGAGCATGCTCAGTAGCTCTGCCCACAGGAGATATATAAAAGCAAGACAATGGGACCCTCAGCCACACCCAACATGCCACCCAAGCCAAGAACCAGGAGCAGGAGAAGGCAGCAGATATCTGCAGCAGCAGCACCATCAGCACCACCCCAAATGGAGCAGCATGCTGAACGGGAGGGGAGTCCAGAAGCAGATGAGAGACGGTAATTATCAAATCCCCCATTCCTCCAAACTAGGGCCATGGAATATCAAGATATTCATTGGCCCTTTGTTTCTCTTTATTCAACAGCCGCCAAAGAGATGCAGCAGCAGCAGCAGCAGCAGCAGAAATGGCATCACTGGCAGCAGCAATACCCACAGCCATGGAGTCTGGCCATCAACAGGACAGCACATCTTCTTCTGGGAGCCCTCCCTCGCATCGTCAGCGTTTGACGGTAAGTTTTTATTTCCAAAATCCATCATCTCTGTAATATATGTCTATTCATTGCCTTTTATTTCAAAACAGGAATCACAAGATGAAGAGGAGCTCCCAGAAGAAGAAGGAAGGGGTGGACAGACACCTGGAGTGGGCTCACAATTCTTAACGCAGAAACACAACATCACACTACACACAACACATAGAAAACAATGTTCTGCAGACCACACACAGCAAACAAATGCCTACATCCAAAGACATAACATTTTTTGTTTTCTTCTCTAGTCTTCCCAATCTGGTGCTCGGCCAAGAGGTCCTCGCAGTGCCTCCCAGGGTCGTCGGCGACAGCAACGCGGCGGTCACCAGCGTGTAAGTATAAATATTTTTGCTTTGTTTTTTTGCACTTTTTATTTCATTTCTTTTGTGGAGGCTAATTATGTTATTTTTGTCTTTTTCTTTAACAGCCTTCACAGCGTGCTCCCGACTCTGACGGTGAGGATGGAGGGATTGATGTGGACCGCCTCATCGATCTCGTCAGAGAAAGGGAGCCGCTCTGGAATATGGCTGACCGCCGCCACGCTGACCTGATCATTACCCGACGACTCTGGGAGGAAATCTGTTCTCTCCTTGTGGGCCGCTGGGAGGACCTCGAAGCTCGGGCCCAGATTAAAGAGCGTAAGTATATACAGTAACGGTTGCTTGATGTAAACCAGTGTTTCCCGAACTCCAGTCCTCGTGGTCCCCACGGATCATGTGTTCAGGATTTCTATTTACTATGGAAATCCTGAAAACATGACCCCTGGGGACCATGAGGACTGGAGTTTGTGAAACACTGATGTTGTATACTAACCACTCCTTTCTCGTTTCAGGGAACAGAATTGTGAATCGGTGGCGGTCTGTGAGGGATCGTTTCAAGAAGGAGTTCAATAAAGAGATGCGGGCCCCGAGTGGATCTGGAGGACGCAGGAGCAAGTACAAGTACGCACAAGCCCTGTCGTTCCTCCGGGAAACAATGCTCACCAGAAGGTAAATATTACACACCACATGTGAAAAAAAATGTTAGATGTAACTTTTTTTTTTCAGCCAGGGCCATACCATGTCAGTATTTTAATTGTTTTTTTTTCTCTTTATTCCACAGCACGGTAAGCAGCACTCGGGAGCCTGCACGATTGGACCCTTCTGAGGCGATCCCTGAGGAGACCGGCACCGAGGGACACTTCGACCGCCCCGGTACATCTGCACCTTCCCAGCCTTCCCACAGATTCGACCCATCTGTCCCATCCACCAGCACAGGAGCATCGTGGCCGCCTACATTACATGAAGCTGCTGGTGAGGAGATCGCTTTCCCTTTACCCCACCCTTCTGCCCCTGCCGCCTCTAGTACACCTGCGGGTACTGGGCGGCAGCGGCAGAGGGGTCAGGAAAAGAGTTATGCGCAAGAGTTATTGCATCAGAATGCATCTTTCCAGAACTGTCTCAAAGTCTTGTCAGAGCAAATCTCCGCAGGCTTTCAGCAGATCAACTCCAGCATTCTGGAGGTGAAGACACTTCTGCAAACCATGCATTCAGAAGCAAGATCTTCGCCAAACCACACCTTTTTCAGGTCTGTTGTGGAGCGCATGGCAACACTATCTCCTACCCAGCAGATGCATGTAATGCATTCGTGCCACGGTGCTCTACAGCAGGTTACCTCCCAACCTCCACCTCCCACCACTGTAGTTCCTCCACCTGCACCCCCTCCAGCCACTTTCCATCCTCCCCCTCCTATTACATCTGCACCCCCTCCAGCCACTTTCCATCCTCCCCCTCCTACTACATACCAGCAACCTGCCCAGTACCAGCAACCTCCCCAGTACCAGTCATCTCCCCACTTCCAGCAACCTGCCCCGTACCAAACTCCTTCCCCGTACCAAACTCCTTCCCCGTACCAAACTCCTTCCCCATACAACTTTCCATCAACATCATCTACTCCTACAGTCCCTGCCCAACCCTCCACTCCACCACCCACCACCTCTTCTGCTTCCCACATGTCCACCCATTCTGTAGTTTTTTCCACACCTTCACCTCTAACTGTTCCTTCCCCACCACGATCCCAGTCCTCTCTCCACACACCCAGTGTCGAAGTGTCCCGCAGCCCCTCCAGCAGTATTTCCACCCCACAGTACACAGAATTGTAATGTGTGTTTTTTGTAATAAAAATGCCCATTGGGTTTAAAACCTTTATTAAAAAAGTTTTTTGCACTTTAAAAACATTTTACAAAAAAAAAAAAAAAATTTAAATAAAAGTTAAATTATCGTTTCACAATGGTTGTCTGTCATTTCTTTCTGCGGCGAACTATGTTTTAAAAAAAGGTTAAATACAGGGTATTTCAAAGGTAAAAAGGTATTCAAAACCAGGTATAACTGTGGGTAAATTTTAGCTTTTTGCCACAGTTGTGTTCCTGGTTGTGTTTGAAGCAAAGTATTTCACCGAAAAAGTTGTGTTTATTGTTGGTGATTTCCTACCAATGTACACAACTTTTGTTAAAAGGTGAAATACTTTGCATAAAACACAACCAGGTACACACCTGTGGCCTAAAGGTAAAAATAGTAAGACCATGACAAGATAGCCAACTTTGGTTGGCAAAGGTATATACTGTTGGTCCAGAAGGTACACAAGTTTAGGGCAAAAATCTCTCACACTCTGTCATCCCAGTGTACTCTGCCTTGAGGTGACATAAAGTATAGTGGAAAATTGTCCCTGAAACCGTCACAGAACTTCTAGTGGTAATATTTCCAATGACAACATCCATCTTCGCCAGTAACTTGCTCTTCTCTCCAACCTGCACTTTCTTCTCTACAACCTGTCAAAGAAGGGCTGTAGGAACATGCTATATCTAGTTTTCCAGTAGCCAATCCCGTTCGGAAGGCCACAAGGGTCAATTTTAAAAACCGGATCCGGCGTAATCCGTCGAAAAACGGATAGAAAAACGGATAGAAAAACGGATGAACCGGATGAGACGGATCCAGTTTTGTCTGTCAAGAACAAGACGGATCCGGCAGAAAACCGGATCCGGCACTTCAGGTTTTACAAAACATTTGCCGGATCCGGCATTCCGGCACGACGCCGGATCGCGCCTGACGCCGAAAACCTGATGTGTGAAAGTAGCCTAAAAGACCCAGAAAGTCAGAGCTGAGTTACATCCGGTAAACACTGACCAGTGTGTGAGTCGCTTTTAATAAAGTAGCTGCAGCAGGATCCAGTGTGAAGACAAGTGTTGCAAGACCAATTAAGTGCAAGCATAGACCTGCATCAGCCTCCCCATCACCAACATCAAGATCCATCTACTACAACCTGCCTGGGGATCCCAGCCCTACCCAGAAAGGGCTTCTCCACCTCAGCTGCCCCTCACCATCATCCCCAGCCAGTCATAGGCAACGGTGGCAGTAAATAGCCACATTTATTCTGGGTGGCGTCCCAACAATAACTCCTAAAAACGTTTAATTAAAACATCCCCTGTAGTTATCCCCTTTGCGCTGTGCATCCCCTGAGACTACAGCACGGGTCACATCACATCCCCCAGTGAAGCAGACCCCGGCCCGGTGCTGGGTACCACGGTTTCAGTGCGTCACAGACGCCAATGGTGACACAAGAAATCTCACTCTCTCCTAATCCAAAAAAGGGTACAGTAAAAGAAAATAGAAGAAATGACATCACATAACTCTTACCCATGTTTGCCTGCCCATCTTCTCCAGCGTGATCAAATGACGGGAACATACTTCTGGCGATGGACCTCCAAGCCATATTTCGCTGTCTTTCATCACCATAGCCAGGGTGGGTGGGCTGCCACAGCTGGGGCCACTCTTCAACCAGGCCGATCAGCCTCTCTGTATCACGTCTGCTACACATCTTTGGTGGGCCTGTGTGTGCAGATCTGATCGCCCTGTGTGTGCAGATCAGATCGCCCTGTGTGTGCAGATCAGATCTGCCTGTGTGTGCAGAATATCAGATCAGCCTGTGCAGTAAATCGGTTAGCACAGGCGACTTTCTGTTTAGCTTCTAGCGTGATGTAGAAACGATTTTCTGTGCTTTAGGGATGAATTCTAAATCGCTAAGCTAGGGGCCACTTGCGAGAGTAAAGAGTAAAAAAAAATGGCAGCACAGGAATCGCTGCAATACTCGCATCCCCATTCATTAACATTGGACTCGCTAGACTTGCAACGAATAGCGAGTTTCCGAGTCGGACTCGTTAGAGTCTAGCGATTCCGAGTATTTCAGGATTCGCCCATCCCTAGTTACATAACATGTTAGCATACTTTGGCAAAGAGATACACAACAAACCTGAATTGTGCAGATAATATATGTAAAGATCATAGTATGTAACTCGGAGACGAAATTCGTCATAAATTATACATATATCTGCCTGACACATATTGTTGCAAAGACCATTTGGGAAAAACCTGAAAACCAAATAGAAGGAATTCTGAACTATATGGTCATAAAAAATATGCAATCAATAAATAAATAAAAAAAAAAAAAAACTTTATTAGACAAATGGTTGTTGTTATGGTGGCACTGAAAAAACGGGTGCACACACTGCACAAAAAATGTTTATACAAAGAACAATAAAAGATAAAATCAAAAGTGTAAAAGTGATTTATAACTGGACAAAACCAAATTCACAAGTGTACAGGGTCAGTAAATACATGTGCTCAAAATTTACATATCTCATGATAAAAAGTTACAATATACAAAATTGCATCGACATGGTCAATATATTCATACAACTCAATGCAGTGCTATAATACCAATACTGTATGCATTATGTATGTTCAAATGGCTTAAAAATGTCTCAAAATGATGTTTATACTGCCAAAACAACTGAGAAATATTCACAAAATAAATACAAGTGCTTCTCACTAAATTAATATATTATCAAAAAGTTAATTTATTTCAGTTCTTCAATACAAAAAGTCAAACTCATATATTATATAGAGTCATTAAAGAGTGATCTATTTCAAGTGTTTATTTCTGTTAATGTTGATAATTATGGCTTACAGCCAATGAGAACCCAAAAGTCATTATCTCAATAAATTAGAATAATTAAGAAAAAACACATGCAAAGGCTTCCTAAGCGTTTAAAAAGGACACTTACTCTGTTCCAGTAGGCTCCACAATCATGGTGAAGACTGCTGACTTGACAGATGTCCAGAAGGCAGGCATTGACACACTCCACAAGGAGGGTAAGCCACAAAAGGTCATTGCTAAAGAAGCTGGCTGTTCACAGAGGGCTGTATCCAAGCATATTAATGGAAAGTTGAGTGGAATGAAAACGTGGGGAAGAAAAAGGTGCACAAGCAACCGGGATAACCACAGCTTTGAAAGGATTGTTAAGAAAAGGTCTTTCAAAAATTTGGGGGAAACTGCTGCTGGAATCATTGCTTCAAGAGCCACCACACACTGACGTATCCAGGACATGGGCACCAAGCGTCAAATTCCTTGTGTGAAGCCACTCATGACCAATAGACATCGCCAGAAGCATCTTACCTGGGCCAAAGAGAAGAAGAGCTGAGCTGTTGCTCAGTGGTCCAAGCTGTTGTTTTCAGATGAAAGTAAATTTTGCATTTCCTTTGGAAATCAAGGTCCCAGAGTCTAGAAGATGACTGGAGAGTCACACAATCCAAGCTTGAGGTCAAGTGTGAACTTTCCACAATCAGTGATGGTTTGGGGAGCCATGTCATCTGCTGGTGTAGGTCTACTGTGTTTTATCAAAACCAAAGTCAGTGCAGCCGTCTACCAGGAAATTTTAGAGCACTTCATGCTTCCCTCTGCCAACAAGCTTTTTGGAGATGGAAATTTGATTCTCCAGCAGGACTTGGCACCTGTCCACACTGCCAAAAGTACAAATACCGGGTTTGAAAACAACAGTATCAATGGGCTTGATTGGCCAGCAAACTCACCTGACCTTGACTCCATAGAGAATCTATGGGGTATTGTCAAGAGGAAGATGAGAGACAGCAGACCCTACAATGCTGACAAGCTGAAGGCTGATATCAAAGCAACCTGGGCTTCCATAACACCTCAGCAGTGCCACAGGCTGATCGCCTCCATGCCACGCCGCACTGATGCAGTAATTGATGCAAAAGGAGCCCTGACCAAGTATTGAGTGCATTTACTGAACATACATTTCAGCAGGCCAACATTTTGGATTTTAAAATTATTTTTTATGCTGGTGTTATAAAGTATTCTAATTTACTGAGATAATGACTAGAGATGAGCGACTTCCTTTTTTCGGGTCGAGTCGGGTTTCAAAAGTCGACCCGACTTTTTCAGGTCGAACAAAATCGGCCGACTATAGGGAAAAGTCACGGTCCGGCTGAAACACGAAACCCAATGCAAGTCAATGGGGAAGCAAAGTCAGCAGGGAGTGGAGGACAGTAAACACACCTACAGTGCCTATTTCAATGCCAATGACATCAATTCTTATTACTTAAGCTTGGCAACCTTAATTTACGTTATAATGATAGTTGCGCATTGAAAACTGGGGGTTATTTGGCTAAAGTTGTGGGAGGGTACGGCTGGTACCAGGTTTTCGTGTGCCCTGGGCCAAAGTGTGTCAGTGCGCCCTTTTAACACATACCACAATTCATAATGCTCCGATTCGGCACAGAAATATAAGTATAGTACAATGAAAAATACTTCACTGCTTACATGACATGACTGATATCTATTTTAAATTCTACAATAGCTCAAAAACCGGACAGTATATAACTCCATACAGTATTATGGCCAACACCTAGTGTGCCATACAGAATAATGAGCCCCATACATTTCTCCATACAGAATAATTGGTCCCATACAATGTTCCATACAGTATATGATGAGTTCCACATAATGCTACAGTATAGGTTGGTCCCCATGGATGATGCTCCAGTGTGTTATGGGCCCAAATAATACTCCATATAAAATGGGCCCCATGTGTAATGCTCCAGTGTATAATGGGCCCCATAAATGCTGCTTCAGTGTCTGATGTCCCCCATTTGGAATGCTCCAGTATATGTTGGTCCCCATGGATGATGCTCCAGTGTGTTATGGGCCCAAATAATGCTCCATATAAAATGGGCCCCATTTATAATGCTCCAGTATATAATGGGCCCCATAAATGCTGCTTCAGTGTCTGATGTCCCCTGTTTGGAATGCTCCAGTGTATGTTGGTCCCCATGGACGATGCTCCAGTGTGTTATGGACCCAAATAATGCTCCATATATAATGAGCCCCATTTCTAATGCTCCAGTGTATAATGGGCCCGGTAAATGCTGCTCCAGTGTCTGATGTCCCCCATTTGGAATGCTGCAGTATATGTTGGTCCCCATGGACGATGCTCCAGTGTGTTATGGGCCCAAATAATGCTCCATATATAATGGGCCCCATTTATAATGTTCCAGTGTATAATGGGCTCCGTAAATGCTGCTCCAGTGTCTGATGTCCCCCATTTGGAATGCTCCAATATATATTGGTCCCCATGGATGATGCTCCAGTGTATGATGGGCCCCATATATCATTCTCCTGTGCATATTGCTCCCCAAAAAATGCTCCCAACATTTAAAAAAATTAAATACCTCTCCTCGCTGGGCACTGCTATACTCCGGACTCCTCAGCATTGCCATTTTAAAGCTCTCTGCACGTGTACTGTTTTGGTAGAGGGCATACAGACATGATGTCATTGCTCTCTGTAACCTGAATGTCACTGTGAGGAAAGGCGGAAGACGTCACGGCGGTGGAGCAGGGAGAGGTAAGTATTGCAAGTGCTGTGGGTATGAGCAAGCATGGAGGGCCCACTCGTGGGCAACAGCACTGGCACAAGGCCCCTCATAGTACGACGGTATGTCTGATGGCGAGTGGGCCCTCCCACCGGCAGAGACACTTTTGCGTACTTTGAGGGGCCCTGTGCCACTGCAGTCATCCACGAGTAGGACCCCCCACTTGCTCAGGGAACCGGCACTTTCTTCTGCACCTTCCTCTGTGTCACCGTGTAAGGTGGTATATAGAGTTGAGCGACTTTTGCTTTTTTAGGGTCGCGTTTCGTTTCGTGAAACCCGACTTTTCCAAAAGTCAGGTCGAGCAAGATCGTCCGATTATAGGGAAAAGTCGGGGTCGTCCCGAAACACGAAACCCAATGTAAGTCAATGGGGAATAAAAGTCGGCAGTGAGAGGAGGACAGGAAACACACCTACAGTGCCCATTTGAATGCCAAAAGCATCAATTCTTCTTACTTAAGCTTGTCAACCTTAATTAACTTCATAATACAAGTTACGCACTGAAAAATGGGGGTTATTTGGCTAAATTTGTGGGGGGGGAGGGCTGGCTGCAGGTTTTCATGTGCCCTGGGCGAAAGAGCGCCCCTTTAACACATACCACAACTCATCATGCTCCGATACGGCAGAGAAATAGCGGTATAGTACAATGAAAAATACCTCACTTTTTACATCTCATGACGAGGCCCATCTATTTCTCCATACAAAATCATTGGTCCCATATAATGTTTGAAACAGTATATGATGAGCTCCACATAATGCTACAGTATATGTTGGTCCCCATGGATGAAGCTCCACTGTCTTATGGGCCCAAATAATGCTCCAAACATAATGGGCCCCATTTCTACTGCTCTAGTGTATAATGGGCCCTGTAAATGCTGCTCCAGTGTCTGATGTCCACCTTTGGAATGTTCCAGTGTATGGTGGGCCCCATCTATCATTCTCCAGAGTATAGTGCTCCCCAAAAATTGCTGTCCCAACATAGAAAACAATCAAATAAGTCTCCTCGCTAGGGAATCCCTGTACTTGTCTGGACAGGTGCTGTAGCTTGCTTAACAGCTCGCCAGCCGTTCTCACGCCCAGTATGGATTGCACGTGATTGCACAAAGGTTAGAAAGGGTACCGTATCCCTGGATAACATGTATGGATAGCGTACACATTCAAAATATATGTCTATACAGCATGAGGCAGGCTCAGACGGTGTTAGGCCCAGTATGGATTGCACGTCATTGCACAAAGGTTAGAAGGGGTACCGTATCCCCGGATAACATGTATGGATAGCGTACACATTCAAAATATATGTCTATACAGCATGAGGCAGGCTCAGACGGTGTTAGGCCCAGTATGGATTGCACGTCATTGCACAAAGGTTAGAAGGGGTACCGTATCCCCGGATAACATGTATGGATAGCGTACACATTCAAAATATATGTCTATACAGCATGAGGCAGGCTCAGACGGTGTTAGGCCCAGTATGGATTGCACGTCATTGCACAAAGGTTAGAAGGGGTACCGTATCCCCGGATAACATGTATGGATAGCGTACACATTCAAAATATATGTCTATACAGCATGAGGCAGGCTCAGACGGTGTTAGGCCCAGTATGGATTGCACGTCATTGCACAAAGGTTAGAAAGGGTACCGTATCCCCGGATAACATGTATGGATAGCGTACACATTCAAAATATATGTCTATACAGCATGAGGCAGGCTCAGACGGTGTTAGGCCCAGTATGGATTGCACGTCATTGCACAAAGGTTAGAAGGGGTACCGTATCCCCGGATAACATGTATGGATAGCGTACACATTCAAAATATATGTCTATACAGCATGAGGCAGGCTCAGACGTATTAGGCCCAGTATGGATTGCACGTCATTGCACAAAGGTTAGAAGGGGTACCGTATCCCCGGATAACATGTATGGATAGCGTACACATTCCAAATATATGTCTATACAGCATGAGGCAGGCTCAGACGGTGTTAGGCCCAGTATGGATTGCACGTCATTGCACAAAGGTTAGAAGGGGCACCGTATCCCCGGATAACATGTATGGATAGCGTACACATTCAAAATATATGTCTATACAGCATGAGGCAGGCTCAGACGGTGTTAGGCCCAGTATGGATTGCGCGTCATTGCACAAAGGTTAGAAGGGGTACCGTATCCCCGGATAACATGTATGGATAGCGTACACATTCAAAATATATGTCTATACAGCATGAGGCAGGCTCAGACGGTGTTAGGCCCAGTATGGATTGCACGTCATTGCACAAAGGTTAGAAGGGGTACCGTATCCCCGGATAACATGTATGGATAGCGTACACATTCAAAATATATGTCCATACAGCATGAGGCAGACTCAGACGGTGTTAGGCCCAGTATGGATTGCACGTCATTGCACAAAGGTTAGAAGGGGTACCGTATCCCCGGATAACATGTATGGATAGCGTACACATTCAAAATATATGTCTATACAGCATGAGGCAGGCTCAGACGGTGTTAGGCCCAGTATGGATTGCACGTCATTGCACAAAGGTTAGAAGGGGTACCGTATCCCCGGATAACATGTATGGATAGCGTACACATTCAAAATATATGTCTATACAGCATGAGGCAGGCTCAGACGGTGTTAGGCCCAGTATGGATTGCACGTCATTGCACAAAGGTTAGAAGGGGTACCGTATCCCCGGATAACATGTATGGATAGCGTACACATTCAAAATATATGTCTATACAGCATGAGGCAGGCTCAGACGGTGTTAGGCCCAGTATGGATTGCACGTCATTGCACAAAGGTTAGAAAGGGTACCGTATCCCCGGATAACATGTATGGATAGCGTACACATTCAAAATATATGTCTCAGGAGGCAGGCTCAGACGGTGTCAGGCACAGTATGGATTTGACGGCCCAGATTACACAGCGGAGGAGCAGGGAGAGGTAAAGATTGCAAATGCTGGGGCCCTGCCCAAGCAATGGGGGCCCACTCGTGGGCGTCGGTACTGGCACTGGGCCCCTCATAGTACAGCGGTGTGTCTGACGGCGGGTGTGCACCACCACCGTCAGAGACACTTGATTGCACTATGAGGGACCCTGTGCCAGTGCCCGCGCCCAAGAGTCGGCCTACCCACCTGTCCAGGGCAACGGCACTCGCACGGTGTCGTGCGCTAGGTGGTGACCCCGGCCATGGGGGGGGAGGCAGCACAGTTAGGGAGTTTTAGAAAGTGGCATATGTTGATGTTGGACATTCAACTGATGCAAAAGGCGAAATAGGTGAAGTACCAGGAAGAGGTGGACCAAAGCAAGCCATTTTTCTGTCACCCTATGTGTCATCAGGGGAAGGTGGGACAAAATCCTTGGAAACCCATGCGTGGTTCATTTTAATGAAGGTTAGATCATCCACATTTTGGGTTGACAGACGGGTCCTTTTTTCTGTCAGGATTGATCCAGCTGCACTGAAGACTCTTTCCGATAGCACACTTGCAGCTGGGCAAGCGAGCTCCTGTAAGGCATATTGGGCCAATTCAGGCCAGGTGTCCAGTTTAGCGGCCCAATAGTCAAAGGGGAATGACCTGTGTGGGAGAACATCGATATGGGAGGAAAAGTAGTTTGTAACCATAGTTGACAACTGCTGTCTCCTGTCACTTTCCATCGATGCAGTATTACCAGTTGTGTGAGCGGTATTTGAAAAATCAGTCCACAACATTGTCATGAAACCCCTGTCTCCAACGCCACTTCTGCTGTGTGCACCACGAACACCTCTGCCAAGCTGCCCCCGGCCCGTACGGCTCGTGTGAGAACCATCACCGCTGCTGTGTGCTGGGAATGCCTCAAGCAACCGATTTACCAGAGTTGCTTGTTTATTAGCCAATATTAGGTCAAGGTTCTCCTGTGGCATGATGTTTTGTAATTTGCCTTTATAGCGTGGATCCAGGATGCTGGCCAACCAGTAGTCGTCATCGTTCATCATTTTGGCAATGCGGGGGTCCCTTTTTAGGATCCGCAAGGCATAATCTGACATGTGGGCCAATGTTCCCGGTGTCAATGATGCACTGCGAGTGCTGGGTGGAGGAGCACTTTCTGGCAAATCCACATCCCTCCAGTCACGCACAAACCCTGTACCAGACCTTGCCACGCCAACATTTTCACTTGCCCCACGAGATGCATCCTCCTCCCCTAAGTAATCATCCCCATCATCCTCCTCCTCCTCCTCCTCTTTTTCCTCCACCTCGTCCAGGAGAGGTCCCTGAGCAGACAATGGCTGAATGTCATCAAGGATTCCCTCCTCCTCTTCCTCCTCATCAACATTGGCTGCAGACGCCTGCTCCTTAAGGTGCGTCAAAGTTTGCATGAGCAGACGCATAAGTGGGATGCTCATGCTTAGGATGGCGTCGTCTGCGCTTACCAGCCGTGTGCATTCCTCAAAACACTGAAGGACTTTACAAAGGTCTTTCAGCTTCGACCACTGCACGCCTGTCAACTCCATGTCTGCTCTCAAAGTGCCTGGCCATGTATCCTCCCACAAATGCATTATGGCCTGCCTCTGCTCGCACAGCCGCTCCACCATGTGCAGGGTGGAGTTCCACCTTGTTGCAATGTCGATAATGAGGCGGTGGTTGGGAAGGTGGAGCAATCGCTGCAGCTTCTGCATACGAACGGAGTGTACAGGCGACCGGCGGATGTGCGCGCACAGTCTTCGCACCTTCTGGAGCAGGGCTGTTAACTCCGGATAATTTTTGAGGAAGCACTGCACCACCAGGTTCAAGGTGTGAGCCAAGCAAGGTATGTGGCTGAGTTTTGAAAGGGCTATGGCTGCCACAAAATTACGTCCGTTATCACTAACTACCTTGCCTGCCTCAAGATGTACACTGCCCAGCCATGACTCAGTTTGTCGCTTCAAGTACTCGGCCAGCACCTCGGCGGTGTGTCTGTCGCCCAAACACATCATCTGCAACACAGCCTGCTGACGCTTTCCACTAGCTGCTCGATAGGGGGACACATCGTGTGCAACAGTGGCAGCTGCAGATGGAGTGCTCGTACGACTGCGCTCTGTGGACGAGCTGTCGCTTCTGGAGGAGGAGGAGGAGGGTCGAATGCCTACAGCCAACTGTTTCCTATACCGTGGGCTAGGCAGCACTGTCCCACCACCGCTGTCCCCTGTGGACCCTGCATCCACCACATTAACCCAGTGCGCAGTGATGGACACGTAACGGCCCTGGCCATGCCGACTGGACCATGCATCAGTTGTGAGGTGCACCTTTCCGCTCACTGACTGCTTGAGTGCATGGACAATGCGGTCTTTCACATGATGGGGGAGGGCTGGGATGGCTTTGCGAGAGAAGAAATGGCGACTGGGTAGGTCATAGCGTGGTACTGCATAGGCCATGAGTTCGCGGAAAGCTGTGCTTTCCACCAACCGAAAGGGCATCATCTCAAACGAGATTAGTTTGGCAATGTGGGCGTTCAAACCCAGTGTACGCGGATGAGAGACTGAGTACTTTCTTGACCTACTCATAGTGTCTGGGAGGGTGAGCTGGACTTGAGAGCTGCATATGGTGGAAGTAGCAGTGGACAGGGCGGACTGAGAGAGGGTTGATGATGGTGATGGAGTTGGTGTTCTTTCTGATGGCCTAGAATCAGTCTTTCGTTGATATAACAGTGGGATTCCCTGACTGCTGTGGCCTTGCAACGACACCTAAACATTTGCTGCTGTGCTAACCGGTGGGCTTACAGTGAGGGAAACAATGTAGCGTTGCTGACTACCTTCGTTGTGATCAGTTGCACATGTGGCACTTGAGGTTTGGTGTTGTGTCCACGCTTGCAAGTGCATGCTGGTTAAATGTCTAAGCATGCAACTGGTATTCAAATTTTTCAGATTTTTCCCTCGGCTAAAGGTCTTTGCGCACTTCTTACAGATAACCTTGGCCTGATCATGAGGATTTTGTTCAAAAAAGTGCCACACTGCACTCTTCCTACTTTGGCAGACATTTTGCGGCCTAGCACGCTGTGATCTTTTGACCCTCTGGACAAGCTGTCCAGCAACTCTTTTGATGTTTGGAACCTGTCTTTGGAGTGCTCCGGGCCTGCCAGATAACAGCTGTTGCGATGTCGATGTCTGCTGTGGATGCTCCTCATCTGAGCTATTGGAAGCAGCACCCTCTTCCCCCAATGGATGCCAATCTGGGTCAACAACTGGGTCATCCATCACCTCCTCTTCTATGTCATGTGCACCTTTCTCTGTGTCACCGTGTATGGTGGTATAGTGTGCGGGAAGGGGCACCTGAGTCTCATCAGGGTTCAAAATCTGGCTCTGTACACTGCGAGGACAATGTAGTGCTCTGAGTGAATGTACCAGCAGAATCATCCATCAGCGGCTGTGCATCAGTGCACTCCATGTCAGATTCATCTTGGCCTGGGTAATTCACCATTTGACTTGATAATCCAGGCATGGTATGTGAAAACAGCTCCATGGAGTAATCAGTATTATGGCCTTCGTCATCCTTCAATCTTGGTTGGGGTGAAGGACACAAGGAAAGGTGTGGTTCATGAACATGAGCCTCCAATGATGACTCAGTGCTTTTACTTTTTACAACTGAAGAAGAGGAGGTGATAGAGCTGGAGGCTGAGTCAGCAATGTAAGACAAAACTTTTTCCTGATGCTCTGCCTTTAAAAGCGGTTTGCCAACTCCTAGAAAACTAAGCGTTCGAGGCCTTATGTAGCCAGACGATGACGCAGGGTCAGCACCTCCTGCATTCGGTCCTATTTTGCTCTTGCCACTACCATCAGATCCACCACCAACACCATCATTACCAGCTGCCAACCCCCGCCCAATTCCACGGCCTCTTCCACCAGCCTTCCTCATTTTTGGTAGAAATGTAGACAAAATCCAACAAACTATATAGTAATGTAAAACAAGGTACAAGGTGTCTATAGGACAGGGGAGTTTTAGAATTTCTGCACACACTTGTGGACAGTGGACACTTGTGGATTGTGTGCGGCCCACTGATATCTGAGCGCTATGTGACACGCTCGATGGCACAGCTGCCTGTGACCAAAGTGACGAGAGGATAATGGAGATTTTGAATCTCTGCGTACACTTGTGGACAGTGGACACTTGTGGATTGTGTGCGGCCCACTGATATCTGAGCGCTATGTGACACGCTCGATGGCACAGCTGCCTGTGACCAAAGTGACGAGAGGATAATGGAGATTTTGAATCTCTGCGTACACTTTTGGACACTGGACACTTGTGGATTGTGTGCGGCCCACTGATATCTGAGCGCTATGTGACACGCTCGATGGCACAGCTGCCTGTGACCAAAGTGACGAGAGGATAATGGAGATTTTGAATCTCTGCATACACCTTTGGACACTGGACACTTGTGGATTGTGTGCGGCCCACTGATATCTGAGCGCTATGTGACACGCTCGATGGCACAGCTGCCTGTGACCAAAGTGACGAGAGGATAATGGAGATTTTGAATCTCTGCGTACACCTTTGGACACTGGACACTTGTGGATTGTGTGCGGCCCACTGATATCTGAGCGCTATGTAACACGCTCGATGGCACAGCTGCCTGTGACCAAAGTGACGAGAGGATAATGGAGATTTTGAATCTCTGCGTACACTTTTGGACAGTGGACACTTGTGGATTGTGTGCGGCCCACTGATATCTGAGCGCTATGTGACACGCTCGATGGCACAGCTGCCTGTGACCAAAGTGACGAGAGGATAATGGAGATTTTGAATCTCTGCGTACACTTTTGGACAGTGGACACTTGTGGATTGTGTGCGGCCCACTGATATCTGAGCGCTATGTGACACGCTCGATGGCACAGCTGCCTGTGACCAAAGTGACGAGAGGATAATGGAGATTTTGAATCTCTGCGTACACTTGTGGACAGTGGACACTTGTGGATTGTGTGCGGCCCACTGATATCTGAGCGCTATGTGACACGCTCGATGGCACAGCTGCCTGTGACCAAAGTGACGAGAGGATAATGGAGATTTTGAATCTCTGCGTACACTTGTGGACAGTGGACACTTGTGGATTGTGTGCGGCCCACTGATATCTGAGCGCTATGTGACACGCTCGATGGCACAGCTGCATGTGACCAAAGTGACGAGAGGATAATGGAGATTTTGAATCTCTGCGTACACTTGTGGACAGTGGACACTTGTGGATTGTGTGCGGCCCACTGATATCTGAGCGCTATGTGACACGCTCGATGGCACAGCTGCCTGTGACCAAAGTGACGAGAGGATAATGGAGATTTTGAATCTCTGCGTACACTTTTGGACACTGGACACTTGTGGATTGTGTGCGGCCCACTGATATCTGAGCGCTATGTGACACGCTCGATGGAACAGCTGCCTGTGACCAAAGTGACGAGAGGATAATGGAGATTTTGAATCTCTGCGTACACTTTTGGACACTGGACACTTGTGGATTGTGTGCGGCCCACTGATATCTGAGCGCTATGTGACACGCTCGATGGCACAGCTGCCTGTGACCAAAGTGACGAGAGGATAATGGAGATTTTGAATCTCTGCGTACACTTGTGGACAGTGGACACTTGTGGATTGTGTGCGGCCCACTGATATCTGAGCGCTATGTGACACGCTCGATGGCACAGCTGCCTGTGACCAAAGTGACGAGAGGATAATGGAGATTTTGAATCTCTGCGTACACTTGTGGACAGTGGACACTTGTGGATTGTGTGCGGCCCACTGATATCTGAGCGCTATGTGACACGCTCGATGGCACAGCTGCCTGTGACCAAAGTGACGAGAGGATAATGGAGATTTTGAATCTCTGCGTACACTTTTGGACACTGGACACTTGTGGATTGTGTGCGGCCCACTGATATCTGAGCGCTATGTGACACGCTCGATGGCACAGCTGCCTGTGACCAAAGTGACGAGAGGATAATGGAGATTTTGAATCTCTGCGTACACTTGTGGACAGTGGACTCTTGTGGATTGTGTGCGGCCCACTGATATCTGAGCGCTATGTGACATGCTCGATGGCACAGCTGCCTGTGACCAAAGTGACGAGAGGATAATGGAGATTTTGAATCTCTGCGTACACTTGTGGACACTGGACACTTGTGGATTGTGTGCGGCCCACTGATATCTGAGCGCTATGTGACACGCTCGATGGCACAGCTGCCTGTGACCAAAGTGACGAGAGGATAATGGAGATTTTGAATCTCTGCGTACACTTGTGGACAGTGGACACTTGTGGATTGTGTGCGGCCCACTGATATCTGAGCGCTATGTGACACGCTCGATGGCACAGCTGCCTGTGACCAAAGTGACGAGAGGATAATGGAGATTTTGAATCTCTGCGTACACTTTTGGACACTGGACACTTGTGGATTGTGTGCGGCCCACTGATATCTGAGCGCTATGTGACACGCTCGATGGCACAGCTGCCTGTGACCAAAGTGACGAGAGGATAATGGAGATTTTGAATCTCTGCGTACACTTGTGGACAGTGGACACTTGTGGATTGTGTGCGGCCCACTGATATCTGAGCGCTATGTGACACGCTCGATGGCACAGCTGCCTGTGACCAAAGTGACGAGAGGATAATGGAGATTTTGAATCTCTGCGTACACTTTTGGACACTGGACACTTGTGGATTGTGTGCGGCCCACTGATATCTGAGCGCTATGTGACACGCTCGATGGCACAGCTGCCTGTGACCAAAGTGACGAGAGGATAATGGAGATTTTGAATCTCTGCGTACACTTGTGGACAGTGGACACTTGTGGATTGTGTGCGGCCCACTGATATCTGAGCGCTATGTGACACGCTCGATGGCACAGCTGCCTGTTACCAAAGTGACGAGAGGATAATGGAGATTTTGAATCTCTGCGTACACTTTTGGACACTGGACACTTGTGGATTGTGTGCGGCCCACTGATATCTGAGCGCTATGTGACACGCTCGATGGCACAGCTGCCTGTGACCAAAGTGACGAGAGGATAATGGAGATTTTGAATCTCTGCGTACACTTGTGGACAGTGGACACTTGTGGATTGTGTGCGGCCCACTGATATCTGAGCGCTATGTGACACGCTCGATGGCACAGCTGCCTGTGACCAAAGTGACGAGAGGATAAGGGAGATTGGATTGCTTTTAAAAAAGCAGTTTGCGGAGCAGTGGGTAAACAGCAATGCCAGCGTGTCAGGAAGCCTTAAAAGGCAGCCCAACAACCAACACCACTGATACACCACAATATAGCCTCCCCTTGCACTGCACACACAGTGACTTGTGTGTTGTGCAGGCCAAATCGCTAGCAGCAGAAGCAGTTTTTTTGTCTTCTTCCCTGCCTAACGCTCTCCCTACAGAATCAGCAGCAACCTCTCCCTATACTAAGATCGGCAGAAGTAAGATGGCGGTCGGCGTGCACGCCCTTTTATACCCCCTGTAACGCCCACCAAAGCAAGCCAATCACTTGCATGCCCTTCTGAAAGATGGTGGTGACCCGTGCCTATGTCATCACGTTGCCTACAGTGTCCGTGGATCCTGATTGGCTGAAAAAGAGCGCAAAACAAACTTTTGAAACGCGACTTTGGCGCGTAAGTCGCCGACCTCGTGGCCGACCTCATCCTAGGGTCGGGTTTCGTTTCATGAAACCCGACTTTGCCAAAAGTCTGCGACTTTTGAATTTTTTCGACCCGTTTCGCTCAACTCTAGTGGTATAGTATGCGGGAAGGGGCACCTGAGTTTCATCAGTGTCACATTCTGGCTCTGTAGAGTGCGAGGGGAATGTAGTGCTGTGGGTCAATGTACCAGCAGAATCATCTAGCAGTGGCTGTGCATCAGTGCACTCTATCTCCGATTCATGTTGGACTGGGAAATTCAGAATTTCACTTGATAACACAGGCATGGCCTGTGAAAAGAGCTCCATGGAGTAATCTGAAGTGTGGGCTGCCACATCCTTCACTTTTAGTGGGGGTGAAGGAGACAAGGAAAGGGGTGGTTCCTGACCAGAAGCCTGCACTGACGACTCAGTGCTTGCATTTTTTTAAACTTCAGAAGAGGAGGCGATAGAGCTGGGGGCTTTTTCGGCAATGTAAGGCAAAACCAGTTCCTGATGTTCCGGCTTTAAAAGCAATTTACCTACTCCCAGAAAAGGGAGCCTTAAAGGCCTTCTTGTGCCAGCTGATGACGCAGGCTCAACACCACCTGCCTTAGCTGCTATTGTGCTTTTGGCAATACCAGCAGATGCACCACCACCACCATCAGTACCAGCTGGCCCCCCACATCCATGGCCTCTTCCACAATACGTAATAATTTTTGTGAAAATGGACTAAAAATATCAGCAGATATATGGTACTGTTTCAGAAGCGGACAGCTCTATACAGTCTAGGGATAATTGTAAATGTCCGTATATATTTCATGAGTCAGACACAGATGGTGACAGGCTCAGTATGGATTAGACAATAATATAAAAATTTGCAAAAAGATACAGTATCACTAGATACAAGGTATATATAGTATAGTTTAAACATACTGAATCTCCATCTACATTTCAGGAGGCAAACACAGCCGCTCTCAGGCCCAGTATGGATCTGACAACAATATAGAAAGTTGAGAAAGGGTACTATGGTGCCCCTGAGGGTACAGTCACCACAGAGGTACTGCACCTCATCCAAAGGTGTGGTATCCCACCCTCAGGTAAGGAGGGATCACCACTCAGGACTCCTAACCCTGCACTCAACACACACACGTTAGTCAGTGCTTTCTGGGTGTACCCGGCGGGAGGATGGCCTCATCCCAGACTGACTAGGAAAGGGTGTTGGGGGTTAGTGTGGAAGATAGGTACAGTGGGAGGAGCTTAGGTAGTGGAGTGATTGTGGGCATCCAATCAGTGAGAGCAAGCTGACAGTTGATGGGTAGAGCTAGTCTGAGGTAAATGGATCTTTCTAGAGAGTTGTCAGTCGGTGACAGGACAGAGTAAGAGCAGGATTGCTGTGAGAGGACTGAGGGTCAAAGAAGAGAGAAAAATCTTGTCCAAGCTCCTAGACTGGAAGGAAGGGGTCCTTGGGGCACGGGAAGTGCAATAAGCCACCTATGAAGCCCGTTTCTGGAGAAGGAAGGACCAGGCCTCGTTAGGGAAGGTGGCTCCTGAAGGTAGTGGAGAAATACAGAGCTCAGCTAGAAAGACGGAGGCTGAGGTAACTTTACGTGCCTCAGTCGCAGCCGCATTCAATACTCAAAAAGGCAGCAGTTGGAATAAAGGCCCCCTGGAGCATGACCCACGTCGCCCGGTGTGATCCGTGGCTGCCGGCTTGGGACACTGTTTGCGAAGGCCCACAGCAAGAAGGAAGGGAGAGATCAGCACAGAGACACAGCCTAGAAAGTATACACAAAGAGGAGTCTTGAACAGGTGTTCCTGATCTACCTTGGAGTTTTCCGGACCCCTCCCTCGGATGGCACAGTACCAATTGGGTCATCTTGTGCACAAAACTTTTGAGGAAAAACTCAGAATCTGCACCCAACTTCATCCTTGGTGGCTTTTACAACTTGCCTGCTACACACGCTACACTCACCATCACCGTCAATAGTTCACAAACACCATCTCAACTGCTCTGGGATACAGCTCTGCCCGAGGAGAGCTTCATCATCTTGGCTGCTTTAACACCGGAACAGAGGATATGCATTGCATCATCGGCTACCCTAGCCGAGTACCACGGGTGGCGTCACGATCCCCCTTTTCCAAATTAATTACCATACCATCTTCCCCTTCATCTGAACTGCCATCTTCTTTACTGGACACCCAGGGCCACGGACCGAGTCCCAATCACCACCGTGACATACTTCCCCCTTAAAAGAGCCTGAAAGGCCTGGTACTGAGTAACCCCCGGCCCTGCATGGCGTTTCATTTTAACACCAGATAACAGTGATATATTGTATAGTTTCAACATTATAAATCTAAGTATATATTTGAGGAGGCAGACACAGACGCTGTCATGGCCAGTATGGATTCGACGACAAACTAAAAAGTAGAAAAAGGGGACAGTATCACCAGATCAAAGGTATATATAGTATAGTTTCAACATTCAAAATCTCCGTATTTATTTCAGGAGGCAGACACAGATGCTCTGAGGCCCAGTATGGATTACACAATAATATAAAAAGCAGTAAAAGGGGAATGAATCCCAAGCGTACTGCTGTATACAGTGTTGGGGTCATTTGGCGATCTACATATATATTTCAAGAGTAATACACAGCCTCTCACAGGCTCAGTATGGATCACACCATGATATAAAAAGATGATCCGCAAGAAATGATCACACATGTGGGCCAATGTTCCAGGTGTCAATGATGCACTTTGAGTGGTGGGTGGAGGATGAATTTCGGGCACAAAGGGTACTGGATCAACAGATGCAAGGTATATATAGTCTACTTAAAATGCAAAAAAATTTCTGTATGTATTTCAGGAGGCAGACACATATGCTCACACGCTCAGTATGGATTTAACAGTAATGTAACAAGTTGAAAAAGGGTACAGTGGATAAAAGGTATATATACAGTCATGGCCAAATGTATTGACACCCCTGCAATTCTGTCAGATAATACTCAGTTTCTTCCTGAAAATGATTGCAAACACAAATTCTTTGGTATTATTATCTTCAATTAATTTGTCTTAAATGAAAAAACACAAAAAGAATTGTCCTAAAGCCAAATTGGATATAATTCCACACCAAACATAACAAAGAGGGTGGACAAAAGTATTGGCACTGTTCGAAAAATCATGTGATGCTTCTCTAATTTGTGTAATTAACAGCACCTATAACTTATCTGTGGCACCTAACAGGTGTTGGCAATAACTAAATCACACTTGCAGCCAGTTGACATGGATTAAAGTTGACTCAACCTCTGTCCTGTGTCCTTGTGCGTACCACATTGAGCATGGAGAAAAGAAAGAAGACCAAAGAACTGTCTGAGGACTTGAGAAACCAAATTGTGAGGAAGCATGAGCAATCTCAAGGCTACAAGTCCATCTCCAAAGACCAGAATGTTCCTGTGTCTACCGTGCGCAGTGTCATCAAGAAGTTTAAAGCCCATGGCACTGTGGCTAACCTCCCTAGATGTGGACAGAAAAGAAAAATTGACAAGAGATTTCAACGCAAGATTGTGCGGATGTTGGATAAAGAACCTCCACTAACATCCAAACAAGTTCAAGCTGCCCTGCAGTCCGAGAGTACAACGGTGTCAACCCGTACTATCCGTCAGCATCTGAATGAAAAGGGACTGTATGGTAGCAGACCCAGGAAGACTTCACTTCTTACCCCGAGACATAAAAAAGCCAGGCTGGAGTTTGCCAAAACTTACCTGAAAAAGCCTAAAACATTTTGGAAGAATGTTCTCTGTTCAGATGAGACAAAAGTAGAGCTTTTAGGGCAAAAGCATCAACATAGAGTTTACAGGAGAAAAAAGAGGCATTCAAAGAAAAGTACACGGTCCCTACAGTCAAACATGGCGGAGGTTCCCTGATGTTTTGGGGTTGCTTTGCTGCCTCTGGCACTGGACTGCTTGACTGTGTGCATGGCATTATGAAGTCAGAAGACTACCAACAAATTTTGCAGCATAATTTAGGGCCCAGTGTGAGAAAGCTGGGTCTACCTCAGAGGTCATGGGTCTTCCAGCAGGACAATAACCCAAAACACACTTCAAAAAGCACTAGAAAATGGTTTGAGAGAAAGCACTGGAGACTTCTAAGGTGGCCAGCAATGAGTCCAGACCTGAATCCCATAGAACACCTGTGGAGAGATCTAAAAAAGGCAGTTTGGAGAAGGCACCCTTCAAATATCAGGGACCTGGAGTAGTTTGCCAAAGAAGAATGGTCTAAAATTCCAGCAGAGCATTGTAAGAAACTCATTGATGGTTACCGGAAGCGGTTGGTCGCAGTTATTTTGGCTAAAGGATGTGCAACCAAGTATTAGGCTGAGGGTGCCAATACTTTTGTCTGGCCCATTTTTGGAGTTTTGTGTGAAATGATCAATGTTTTGCTTTTTGAGCCATTCTCTTTTGTGTTTTTTCATTTAAGACAAATTAATTGAAGATAATAATACCAAAGAATTTGTGTTTGCAATCATTTTCAGGAAGAAACTGAATATTATCTGACAGAATTGCAGGGGTGTCAATACTTTTGGCCATGACTGTAGTATAGTTTCAACATTCTAAATCTCCGTAGACATTTCATGAGGCAGACACAGATGCTCGCAGTACCAGTATGCATTAGCCAAGAATATAAAAAGTATAAAAAGGTTACTGTATCACCAGATACTAGGTACATATAGTATTGCTTAAACATTATAAATCTCCTTATTTTTTTCAGGAGGCAGACACAGACGCTCTCAAGGTCAGTTTGGATTACACAATATAAAAAGCAGTAAACGGGTAATGGATCAGAAGCGTACAGCTGTATACAGTGTTGGGATAACTTTAAATCTCAGTAGATACTGTATTTCCAGAGTCAGAAACAGACTCTCACTGGCCCAGTAAGGATTAGACCACTATATAAAAAGCAGTAAATCGGTAAGGTATCACAAGCGTACAGCTGTATACAGTGTTGGGTTAATGTTAAAACTACAAATATATTTCTGGAGTTACAGACAGACGTTCACAGGCTCAGTATGGATTACACAAGAATATAAAAACTTGAAAAAGGGTAATGTTTTACAATCGGTCAGCTGCATACAGTGTTGGTGTCATTTTAAATCTCCTTATATTTTACCAGAGTAAGACACAAACTCTCACAGGCTCAGTATGGATTACACCCGAATATAAAAATGAGAAAAACGGAAATGTATTCGAAACGTACATCAGTGTACAGTGTTGGAGTACTTTGAAATTTTCGTTTATATTTCAGTGTCAGTCTGCAAGTCCAGACTCTCCTTTAGAGGAAGGTAGATGGATAAAAGTACAGACATAAAGTCGAGTGATTTTAGATGTTTTTGAATTTGTAATCATGGGAAAACCTCCTGGGAGAATTCGCAGAGGCGATGCTGACCCTCAATAACTTTAACTGTGGATACAGCTAAAACGCAAATTAGTGAAGAAAGGGTTGCTGTATCACAGTTGTGTCGATCCCATCACCATAACTCTTCTCCATCAAATTGTGATCACAGGGAGAGCTGTAGACATGGTCCTCACTGCCTATCATGATCTGTCTGGTCACTTTGGAGTGCAAAACACACAAGCCACAGGCCGTAGGGGATTCTATTGGATTGCCATGACAGGACACATTGAAAAATGGTGGCAGGAATGTCACACATCTGTGACTATGAAAAATGTGAAAGGTGATCATTAGAGTTGAGCGACTTTGGTCGGATCGGGTTTCGTGAAACCCGAATGAAACAAAATAAGTTTCAGATGAAACTCGTCTGACTAGAGCAAAACAAAGTCGGAGTTTCGTCCGAAACCCGACCCCAATGCAAGTCAATGGGAAATAAAAGTCGGACGAAACTCCGACTTTTTTTGCTCTAGTCGGACGAGTTTCATCTGAAACTTATTTTGTTTCATTCGGGTTTCACGAAACCCGATCCGACCAAAGTCGCTCAACTCTAGTGATCATAAAGCACCATTGCATCCGATTGGGAGTTGACGTCCATTACAAATGGTAGCCATTGGTAATCTGAAGGTAGAGGCCAGCAGGACAGGACATTGCTACATCTTAACCATCATCGATCAGTACACCAATTTTGTAGTGGCCGTCCCTGTGACGGATTTAACTGGCCAGACTACACAGCGGTGGAGCAGGGAGAGGTAAATATTGCAAGTGCTGTGTCCCTGAGCAAGCAGGGGGGACCCACTCGTGGGCGCCGGTACTGGCACAGGGCCCCTCATAGTACGCCAGTGTGTCTGATGGCGAGTGGCCCCCCCACCATCAGAGACACTTTATTGTACTATGAGAGGCCCTGTGCCAGTGCCATCCCCCAAGGGTTGGGCCACACATCTGTTCAGAGCAACAGCACTTGCCCGGGTGTGGCAGGTGTTGACCCCAGGCCTGTGGTGGGGGGGCAGCCCATTTCGGGTGGTTTAAAAAATGGCATATGTTGATGTGTAGGCTGGACTTTCAGCTGCTGCAAATGGAGGAATTGGAGAAGTCAGAGGAAGAGGACAAAAGCGAGCCTTTTTTCTGGCAACCTATGTGTTATCAGGGGAGGGTGTGACAAAATCTTTTGAAACCCATGCATGGTTCATTTTAATGAAGGTTAGATCATCAACATTTTGGGTCGAAAGACGGGTCCTTTTTTCTGTCAGGATTGATCCAGCAGCACTGAAGACTCTTTCAGATAGCACACTACCAGCAGGGCAAGCGAGCTCCTATAAGGCATATTGTGCCAATTCAGGCCATGTGTCCAGTTTTGAGGCTCAATAATCAAAGGGGAATGACCTGTGAGGGAGAACCTTGATATGGGAGGAGAAGTAGTTTGTAACCATAGTTGACAACTGCTGTCTCCTGTCACTTGCAATCGATTCTGTATTAGCTGTCGTGTGCGCGGGACTTGAGAAATCAGACCACAACATGGTCAGGAAACCCCTGTCTCCCATGCCAGTTCGGCTGTGTGCACCACGAACACCTCTTCCATTTTGCCCACTACGGCTCATGGGAGAACCAGCTCCGCTGCTGTGTGCTGGGAATGCCTAAACAACCTGTTTACCAGATCTGCTTGTTTGTTAGCTCTAGGTTCTCCTGTGGCATGATGTTGTGTTATTTGCCTTTATAGCGCGGATCGAGGATGCTGGCCAACCAGTAGTCATCATCCCTCATCATTTTGGCAAGGCATAGTCACACATGTGGGCCAATGTTACAGGTGTCAATGCTGCACTGCCAGTGGTGGGTGGAGGAGCACTTTCTGGCAAATCCACATCCCTCCAGTCACGTACAAACACTGTACCTGACCTTGGCACACCCACATGTTCTCTTGCCCCCTGAGAAGCATCCTCCTCCCCAAAATAATCATTCCCCTCATCCTCCTCCTCCTCATCTTCCTCTTCTTCCTCCATGACAGTTCCCTGACCAGACAATGGCTGACTGTCATCAAGGCTTCCCTCCTCCTCCTCCTCCTGTTGCTCCTCAGCTGCAGACGCCTGATCCTTGATGTGCGTCAAAGTTTGCATGAGCAGACGCATAAGTGGTATGCTCATGCTTATGATGGCGTCGTCTGCGCTTACCAGCCATGTGCATTCCTCAAAACACTGAAGGACTTTACAGATGTCTTTCAGCTTTGACCACTGCACACCTGACAAGTCCATGTCTTCCCTCAAACTGCCTGTCTGTGTATCCTCCCACAAATGCATTACAGCCTGCCTCTGTTCGCACAGCCTCTCAACCATGTGCATGGTGGAGTTCCATTTTTTAGCAATGTCTATGATTAGGTGGTGCTTGGGAAGGTTGAGTGATCGCTGCAGCTTCTGCATACAACTGGAGTGGACGTTTGAGCAACGGATGTGCGAGCACAGTCTTTGCACCTTATGGAGCAGGGCTGTTAACTTCAGATAATTATTTAGGAAGCACTGCACCACCAGGTTCAAGGTGTGAGCCAGGCAAGGTATGTGTGTGAGTTTTGAAAGGGCTACAGCTGCCACAAAATTCTGCCCATTATCACTGACTACCTTGCCTGGCTCAAGATGTAGACTGCCCAGCCATGACTCAGTTTGTCGATGAAAGTACTCGGCCAGTACCTCCGCGGTGTGTCTACTGTCGCCCAAACACATCATTTTTAAATCAGCCTGCTGCCGCTTACCACTAGCTGTTTGATAGTGGGACACCTCGTGTGCAACACTAACAGATGTCGATGGAGTGCTCGTGCGGCTGCTCTCTCGGTCGAAGAGCTTTTGCTGCTGGAGGAGGAGGGTCGAACGCCTACACCCAACTGTTTCCTATACCGTGGGCTAGGCAGCACTATTCCACCGCCGCTGTTCCCTGTGGAGCCTGCATCCACCACATTAACCCAGTGCGCAGTGATGGACACGTAACGGCCCTGGCCATGCCTACTGGTCCATGCATCTGTTGTGAGGTGCACCTTTCCACTCACTGATTATTTTACTGCATGGACAATGCGGTCTTTCACATGCCGGTGGAGGGCAGGGATGGCTTTTCAAGAAAAGAATTGCCGACTGGGTAGGTCATAGCGTGGGACAGCGTATGTTAGGCATCGGATTCCATTAGCTACACAACAGGAGTCCAGAGCCTCACATACTGCTTTGCAGCAAGTCACTCCTGCCGCGCCACTGAGCATGCTCATGAGACGATCTCCCATTGGAGCTCGGGAGTCACGTTCTCATGTCCTTCTCCTGATCTGATTGGTCCATCTCAGAGATCTGGAAGGTCCCGGCAGCGCACGGCTATAAAAGGATCGCATGGCCGTTTGGCCATGCGCTAGTATAATGTAGACATTACTTGCTTGATGTGTGAATGGTGACGGATGTATGATTCTGGTGACTGACTCATTTGAAACCCCTTCCCTCTGATATTACGCATGTGGATAGGGAATTAGTTCAGCAGTCAGCGCCATTCAGTGGCAAGCCTTAGGCCACTGTGCACACCACGCCTCTACACAAGCATCCGATTGTGCTACCTCACACGGCACTATCGTCTCGCGGCAGTGTCCTACGCCGAGCTGCAGTTGCAGCTCTCTTTGGCGCCCGCAGTAGTGACGCCGCACACACGATAGGTCTAGATGGACGCAGTTCCTCCTGCCTTTGGTCCTGCACCTGTGACCTGATACCGTGTGTGCATTTATCTGAGACCTGTGACGCTAACAGGCTCAGCCTTCTTGTGTTTATCCCTACTGGCATCTCTGTGATTAAACAGTGATTGCTCTGCGCACCTGGGTGACGTTTAACCCCGTACGCATTATGCTGCCATATAGCATGTCTGCCATTACTCAGCAGCAGTTATAACACCTTCTGCACGGCGGACCCTGAGCGGCGAACGCACTTTATTATTTATTTTATTTAGTGCATTCCGCCGTTCCTAACCGTGTAGGCCATGAGCTCTCGGAAAGCTTTGCTTTCTACCAAATGGAAGGGCATCGTCTCTTATGAAATCAGTTTGGCAATGTAGGCGTTCAAAGCCAGTGTACGCGGATAAGAGGATGAGTACTTTCTTGTCCTACTCAGAGTGTCTGGTAGGGTGAGCTGGACTTGAGAGCTGCATACGGGGGAACTAGCATTGGACATGAGGGACTGAGAAGAGGTTGGTGATGGTGAGGGTGTTGATGGCCTAGATTCAGTGTTTCCTCGCGAAAATATTGTGTTTGCGTGACTGGTTTGGCCTAGCGACGACACCTCAACATTTCTTGATAGTGGTGTGCTTAGCGGTGGCCTTACAGTGGGGGAAGCGATGGAGCATTGCCGGCTAACTTGAGTCGGAGCAGGTGCACATGTGGTACCTGAGCTTTTGTAGTCCGTCCACGCTTGCAAGTGCATGTTGGTTAAATGTCTAAGCATGCAACTGGTATTCAAATTTCTTAGATTTTTCCCTCTGCTAAAGGTCCTTCGGCATTTCTTACAGATAAACTTTGCATCATGAGTAGGATTTTGTTCAAAAAAGTGCCACACTGCACTCTTCCTACTATGGTGCAAATTTTCAGGGCTTGCACGCTGTGCTAATTTGACCATCTGGCCAAGCTGTCCTGCAACTCTTTTAGTTTTCTTCCCATGTTTTTTGACAGCTACAGGCCTGCCGGATAACCGCTGCTGCGATGACGATGCCTGTTGCGGATCCTTCTCCTGTTCTGACCTATTGTCTCCAGCACCCTCTTCCCCCAATGGATGCCAGTCCGGGTCAACAACTGGGTCATCCATGACCTCGTCTTCAATGTCATCTGCACCTTCCTTTGTACCTTCCTCTGTGTCACCGTGTAAGGTGGTATAGTATGCGGGAAGGGGCACCTGAGTTTCATCAGGGTCTGATTCGGGCTCAGTAGACTGCGAGGCCTATGTAGTGCTGTGGATGAATGTACCAGCAGATTCGTCTAGCAGTGGCTGTGCATCAGTGCACTCCATGTCAGATTCATCTTGGACTGGGGAATTCAGGATTTGACTTGATAACCCAGGAATGGTATGTAAAAAGAGCTCCATGGAGAAATCTGAAGTGTGTGTTGCAGCATCCTTCACTTTTGGTGTGGGTGAAGGACACAACGAAAGGTGTTGTTCCTGACCAGAGGCCTGCACTGACGACTCTGTGCTTGCAGTTTTTGTAACTTCAGAAGAGGAGGCAATAGAGTCTCCGTGTATGTATTTACGGAATGTCGCACACACACACGCTTACTCTATGTAGATGTGACCGTAATAAGAACACCAGATATCTGACACTGTTTGACAATCGGCCTGCTCAATACGGTGTATAGAGAAATGGCAATGTCCATATTTGTATTTGTGGAGTGTCACACACATGCTGACTCTGTTTAGATGTGACAATAATAAGAACACCAGATATCCGATACTGTTTGATAATCGGACACCTCTATACGGTGTATGTATGGAAAAATGTTAGTCTCCATGTATTTTTTTTACAGAGTCACACACAGATAGCATGTATTTGTCCGTGATACGAGCCGGTACACGTTAGTGTGTGAGGAGTGTACACCTCTATACGGTGTGTGAAAAAATGTACGCTCAGTATCTACTGTGCAGAAAAAAAGGAATAAAAGGATTTTGGCTTTTAAAAAAGCAGTCTGCACAGCAGTGTGCAAAGAGCAATGCAGCTATCAGGGAGCCTATAAGGCAGCCTAATAACCAACAGAGCTGCTACACACAAATATATCCTCCCCTGTCACTGCACACTATACTGTTGTGTTGTACAGTGACATTCGCTATCAGCACAAGCAATTTTTTTTTCTTTTTCCCTGACTAAACACTCTCCCTATTGAGAATGATCAGCAGCAACTTCTCCCTATGCTAAGATCGGCAGAAGTAAGATGGCGGTCACGGCCTTTTAAAGGCACTGTGACACCACACAAAGCCAGCCAATCACTTGCATGCCCTTCTCTAACATGGTGGGGGCCGCTGCCGAAGTAATCGCATTGCCCACAGTGTGCGTCCTTCATGATTGGCTGAAAATAGGCGCTGGAATGATTGTGGGAAACACGACTTTGGCGCTCAAGTCGGCGACCTAATGGCTGACCTCACACTATGGTCGGGTTTTGATTGGCGAAACCCGACTTTAGCAAAAGTCGGCGGATTCTGATTCCCGTTTCGCTCAACTCTAATAATGACTTTTGGATTTTCACTGGCTGTAAGCCATAATCATCAACATTAAAATAAAAAATGGTAATTACGGCACTCCTGTGGATGGTGCCCAAGTAGGATCCTATCCCATGTAAATCTTGTAGAAAACTTGACACTCAGGTAAATGTTGTAAGCAGATAATTTTATTTTGTGCAGGCAATCCAAAAACAAAGAAATGTTTCCAACCTACAAAGACCTTCATCAGTCAGACAGAACGCAGTGTGCACAGGGGTAAAGGCAGAAACAAACGCTCAGGATATGCAGCACATGCTGCAGAAGTGTGTGGTGTTCATATCCTGAGCGTTCCATGTGTCAGGCATTACTTAAAAAAAGAGTTTCTGCCAGTGAGCATGTGGAGTAACTTTGCAAAGTCAGTATGCAGTATGAAGTGCAGACATTCATGTCTAAGTTAAACCTCCGTACATAACATTTTAATAATATATGCTGTTGTGAGCTCATTTTTGGGTTTGCCTCTGGCTTCTGGTGAGGGTTATGGAGCTGGCTGTGCTGACAGAGGAGTAGTGAGTTCTCTATCTGGACACCCTCTGTTGGTGAAGGGAGGTAATGAAGCTGATCTAAATGGCAGAGACCGGCCACCTGAGGAAGAGGACTATGATTGAACATCGCGAATTTCTGATTGGATTTAAGGCAGCAGACTCCCTAGTTTCTTGCTGGTGATTTCTCCTGACTGTGGCTTCTGGTTTCCAGTTTGGTTCCTGCCTTCTAAAAGCTAAGTTTTCTCTGCTATTGTTCATATGAGTTTTCGTCTGGTTTACTTAGTTTTTGTGTTCAGCCAGCCCTGGCTGGGACTGGGCTCAATTCCCATTTTGTCTCTGATCAGTTGATCTTTTTTGCTCTGTCTTCAGAATATACCTGTGTGCTGATATAGGGAATTGAAGTCTAGCGACTTCAGGGCCTTTTTCTATCAGACATGTTGGACATTTTTTGGCAGGGTTTTTTGCGTGATTGCAGACAGCAGCTTTTCTTTCCTGTCCTTTCTAGTTAGTGAGGGCCCCATCGTTTGCTCAGCCTATCTTTCTATCTGTGTTTGTGTTTTCATCTTGTTTCACCGACAATACATGTTGGGGGCTGTCTATTGCTTTGGTGTCTGCTCTGGGGCAGTTTAGATTTTCCCTTTCTTTCTTTAGGCTTATTTAGTTCTCCAGCCGTGACGAGGCATCTAGGACCACCGTAGGCACACTCCACGGCTACTGCTAGTTGTGTGTATAGGATCAGGGGTCTGCAATCCGCTAGTTACCAACCTCTCCGATTTTCTGGGCTTAGCTTTTTGTTTTTTCCTCCTCGATGACTCATTCATAACAGAATCACCAGCCATACCGCAGATTCTAGGGTACTCAAAAGCAGGAGAGAATTGTTAAGAAAAAAAAAAAGAAGTGTCGGAATTTTTTTTTTTATATGTATATTTTCTCCTCTTTTTCTCTGGGGCCAGAGGAGGATTCTTTTTTTTTTTTTCTTTCTCCTTGATGGAGATTAAGCAATTGTCTGATCGTGTGGAGCAGCTTGCTGCTGAAGTGCGCGGAATTTCCACCTATCTCTCTCATTCACATGCTGTTGAACCAAAGATCCCTACTCCTGGAGCAAGTTCAGAAAAGAGCGACCAGAATGGTGACCGGTCTGCAAACCCTGTCTTATGAGGAAAGGTTGCAGGATTTGGGAATGTTTAGTTTGCAAAAGAGAAGACTGAGAGGAGACTTAATTGCTGTCTACAAATATCTAAAGGGCTGTCACATTGTAGAAGGATCAACTTTATTCTCATTTGCACAAGGAAAGACTAGAAGCAATGGGATGAAACTGAATGGGAGGAGACACAGATTAGATATTAGAAAAAACTTTTTGACAGTTAGAGTGATCAATGAGTGGAACAGGCTGCCACGAGAAGTGGTGAGTTCTCCTTCAATGGAAGTCTTCAAACAGAGGCTGGACAGACATCTGACTGGGATGATTTAGCGAATCCTGCTTTGAGCAGGGGGTTGGACCAGATGGCCCAGGAGGTCCCTTCCAACTCTACGATTCTATGATTCTATGATTCTATGATGTGTTTTTTGGGGATCGGTCTAAATTTTTGAATTTTAAGAATAATTGTAAATTATTTCTTGCCTTGAAGCCTAACTCATCGGGGAGCTCTGCACAGCAGGTTAAAATTGTCATCTCCTTGCTGCGCGGCGATCCCCAGGATTGGGCGTTTTCTTTGCCACCTGAAGATCCTGTTTTGACTAATGTGGATGCATTTTTTCAAGCCTTGGGGTTGTTATAGAATGAACCTAATGCTATTGATCAAGCTGAGAGAGCCCTATTGGCATTGAACCAGGGTCAGGATCCTGCAGAGTTATACTGTCAGAAATTCCAAAAGTGGGCGTTCCTTACTACATGGATTGATAGTGCATTGGCAGCTCTCTTTCGGAAGGGTTTGTCTGAAAATTTAAAAGATACTATGGTGGGATTTCCTGTTCCCTCTGGTCTTGACGATTCTATGTCATTAGTCATTCAAGTTGATCGGCGTTTACGTTAACGCAAGACTACACGGGTGGCGCTGCCACCTTTTGAACAAATGTCTGAGCCTATGCAATGTGATGGAGTTTTGTCTAGGGTGCAACGTCAGGAGTAGAGTTGAGCGACTTTTGGTTTTTTAGGGTCGCGTTTCGTTTCGTGAAACCCGACTTTTCCAAAAGTCGGGTCGAGCAAGATCGTCCGATTATAGGGAAAAGTCGGGGTCGTCCCGAAACACGAAACCCAATGTAAGTCAATGGGGAATAAAAGTCGGCAGTGAGAGGAGGACAGGAAACACACCTACAGTGCCCATTTGAATGCCAAAAGCATCAATTCTTCTTTCTTAAGCTTGTCAACCTTAATTAACTTCATAATACAAGTTACGCACTGAAAAATGGGGGTTATTTGGCTACAAACTGTGGGGGGGAGGGCTGGCTCCAGGTTTTCATGTGCCCTGGGCGAAAGAGCGCCCCTTTAACACATACCACAACTCATCATGCTCCGATACGGCAGAGAAATAGCAGTATAGTACAATGAAAAATACCTCACTTTTTACATCTCATGACGAGGCCCATCTATTTCTCCATACAGAATCATTGGTCCCATAAAATGTTTGAAACAGTATATGATGAGCTCCACATAATGCTACAGTATATGTTGGTCCCCATGGATGAAGCTCCACTGTCTTATGGGCCCAAATAATGCTCCAAACATAATGGGCCCCATTTCTAATGCTCTAGTGTATAATGGGCCCTGTAAATGCTGCTCCAGTGTCTGATGTCCACCTTTGGAATGTTCCAGTGTATGGTGGGCCCCATCTATCATTCTCCAGAGTATAGTGCTCCCCAAAAATTGCTGTCCCAACATTGAAAACAATCAAATAAGTCTCCTCGCTAGGGAATCCCTGTACTTGTCTGGACAGGTGCTGTAGCTTGCTTAACAGCTCGCCAGCCGTTCTCACGCCCAGTATGGATTACACGTGATTGCACAAAGGTGAGAAAGGGTACCGTATCCCCAGATAACATGTATGGATAGCGTACACATTCAAAATATATGTCTCAGGAGGCAGGCTCAGACGGTGTTAGGCCCAGTATGGATTGCACGTGATTGCACAAAGGTTAGAAAGGGTACCGTATCCCTGGATAACATGTATGGATAGCGTACACATTCAAAATATATGTCTATACAGCATGAGGCAGGCTCAGATGGTGTTAGGCACAGTATGGATTGCACGTGATTGCACAAAGGTTAGAAAGGGTACCCTATCCCTGGATAACATGTATGGATAGCGTACACATTCAAAATATATGTCTATACAGCATGAGGCAGGCTCAGACGGTGTTAGGCCCAGTATGGATTGCACGTGATTGCACAAAGGTTAGAAAGGGTACCGTATCCCTGGATAACATGTATGGATAGCGTACACATTCAAAATATATGTCTCAGGAGGCAGGCTCAGACGGTGTTAGGCCCAGTATGGATTGCACGTGATTGCACAAAGGTTAGAAAGGGTACCGTATCCCTGGATAACATGTATGGATAGCGTACACATTCAAAATATATGTCTCAGGAGGCAGGCTCAGACGGTGTCAGGCACAGTATGGATTTGACGGCCCAGATTACACAGCGGAGGAGCAGGGAGAGGTAAAGATTGCAAATGCTGGGGCCCTGCCCAAGCAAGGGGGGCCCACTCGTGGGCGTCGGTACTGGCACTGGGCCCCTCATAGTACAGCGGTGTGTCTGACGGCGGGTGTGCACCACCACCGTCAGAGACACTTGATTGCACTATGAGGGACCCTGTGCCAGTGCCCGCGCCCAAGAGTCGGCCTACCCACCTGTCCAGGGCAACGGCACTCGCACGGTGTCGTGCGCTAGGTGGTGACCCCGGCCATGGGGGGGGAGGCAGCACAGTTAGGGAGTTTTAGAAAGTGGCATATGTTGATGTTGGACATTCAGCTGATGCAAAAGGCGAAATAGGTGAAGTACCAGGAAGAGGTGGACCAAAGCAAGCCATTTTTCTGTCACCCTATGTGACATCAGGGGAAGGTGGGACAAAATCCTTGGAAACCCATGCGTGGTTCATTTTAATGAAGGTTAGATCATCCACATTTTGGGTTGACAGACGGGTCCTTTTTTCTGTCAGGATTGATCCAGCTGCACTGAAGTCTCTTTCCGATAGCACACTTGCAGCTGGGCAAGCGAGCTCCTGTAAGGCATATTGGGCCAATTCAGGCCAGGTGTCCAGTTTAGCGGCCCAATAGTCAAAGGGGAATGACCTGTGTGGGAGAACATCGATATGGGAGGAAAAGTAGTTTGTTACCATAGTTGACAACTGCTGTCTCCTGTCACTTTCCATCGATGCAGTATTACCAGTTGTGTGAGCGGTATTTGAAAAATCAGTCCACAACATTGTCATGAAACCCCTGTCTCCAACGCCACTTCTGCTGTGTGCACCACGAACACCTCTGCCAAGCTGCCCCCGGCCCGTACGGCTCGTGTGAGAACCATCACCGCTGCTGTGTGCTGGGAATGCCTCAAGCAACCGATTTACCAGAGTTGCTTGTTTATTAGCCAATATTAGGTCAAGGTTCTCCTGTGGCATGATGTTTTGTAATTTGCCTTTATAGCGTGGATCCAGGATGCTGGCCAACCAGTAGTCGTCATCGTTCATCATTTTGGCAATGCGGGGGTCCCTTTTCAGGATCCGCAAGGCATAATCTGACATGTGGGCCAATGTTCCCGGTGTCAATGATGCACTGCGAGTGCTGGGTGGAGGAGCACTTTCTGGCAAATCCACATCCCTCCAGTCACGCACAAACCCTGTACCAGACCTTGCCACGCCAACATTTTCACTTGCCCCATGAGATGCATCCTCCTCCCCTAAGTAATCATCCCCATCATCCTCCTCCTCCTCCTCCTCTTCCTCCACCTCGTCCAGGAGAGGTCCCTGAGCAGACAATGGCTGAATGTCATCAAGGATTCCCTCCTCCTCTTCCTCCTCATCAACATTGGCTGCAGACGCCTGCTCCTTAAGGTGCGTCAAAGTTTGCATGAGCAGACGCATAAGTGGGATGCTCATGCTTAGGATGGCGTCGTCCGCGCTTACCAGCCGTGTGCATTCCTCAAAACACTGAAGGACTTTACAAAGGTCTTGCAGCTTCGACCACTGCACACCTGTCAACTCCATGTCTGCTCTCAAAGTGCCTGGCCGTGTATCCTCCCACAAATGCATTATGGCCTGCCTCTGCTCGCACAGCCGCTCCACCATGTGCAGGGTGGAGTTCCACCTTGTTGCAATGTCGATAATGAGGCGGTGGTTGGGAAGGTGGAGCAATCGCTGCAGCTTCTGCATACGAACGGAGTGTACAGGCGACCGGCGGATGTGCGCGCACAGACTTCGCACCTTCTGGAGCAGGGCTGTTAACTCCGGATAATTTTTGAGGAAGCACTGCACCACCAGGTTCAAGGTGTGAGCCAAGCAAGGTATGTGGCTGAGTTTTGAAAGGGCTATGGCTGCCACAAAATTACGGCCGTTATCACTAACTACCTTGCCTGCCTCAAGATGTACACTGCCCAGCCATGACTCAGTTTGTCGCTTCAAGTACTCGGCCAGCACCTCGGCGGAGTGTCTGTCGCCCAAACACATCATCTGCAACACAGCCTGTTGACGCTTTCCACTAGCTGCTCGATAGGGGGACACATCGTGTGCAACAGTGGCAGCTGCAGATGGAGTGCTCGTACGACTGCGCTCTGTGGACGAGCTTTCGCTTCTGGAGGAGGTGGAGGAGGAGGAGGGTCGAACGCCTACAGCCAACTGTTTCCTATACGGTGGGCTAGGCAGCACTGTCCCACCACCGCTGTCCCCTGTGGACCCTGCATCCACCACATTAACCCAGTGCGCAGTGATGGACACGTAATGGCCCTGGCCATGCCGACTGGACCATGCATCAATTGTGAGGTGCACCTTTCCGCTCACTGACTGCTTGAGTGCATGGACAATGCGGTCTTTCACATGATGGTGGAGGGCTGGGATGGCTTTGCGAGAGAAGAAGTGGCGACTGGGTAGGTCATAGCGTGGTACTGCATAGGCCATGAGTTCGCGGAAAGCTGTGCTTTCCACCAACCGAAAGGGCATCATCTCAAACGAGATTAGTTTGGCAATGTGGGCGTTCAAACCCAGTGTACGCGGATGAGAGACTGAGTACTTTCTTGACCTACTCATAGTGTCTGGGAGGGTGAGCTGGACTTGAGAGCTGCATATGGTGGAAGTAGCGGTGGACAGGGCGGACTGAGAGAGGGTTGATGATGGTGATGGAGTTGGTGTTCTTTCTGATGGCCTAGAATCAGTATTTCGTTGATATAACAGTGGGATTCCCTGACTGCTGTGGTCTTGCAACGACACCTCAACATTTGCTGCTGTGCTAACCGGTGGGCTTACAGTGGGGGAAACAATGTAGCGTTGCTGACTACCTTCGTTGTGATCAGTTGCACATGTGGCACTTGAGGTTTGGTGTTGTGTCCACGCTTGCAAGTGCATGCTGGTTAAATGTCTAAGCATGCAACTGGTATTCAAATTTTTCAGATTTTTCCCTCAGCTAAAGGTCTTTGCGCACTTCTTACAGATAACCTTGGCCTGATCATGAGGATTTTGTTCAAAAAAGTGCCACACTGCACTCTTCCTACTTTGGCAGACATTTTGCGGCCTAGCACGCTGTGATCTTTTGACCCTCTGGACAAGCTGTCCAGCAACTCTTTTGATGTTTGGAACCTGTCTTTGGAGTGCTCCGGGCCTGCCAGATAACAGCTGTTGCGATGTCGATGTCTGCTGTGGATGCTCCTCATCTGAGCTATTGGAAGCAGCACCCTCTTCCCCCAATGGATGCCAATCTGGGTCAACAACTGGGTCATCCATCACCTCCTCTTCTATGTCATGTGCACCTTCCTCTGTGTCACTGTGTATGGTGGTATAGTGTGCGGGAAGGGGCACCTGAGTCTCATCAGGGTCAGAATCTGGCTCTGTACACTGCGAGGACAATGTAGTGCTCTGAGTGAATGTACCAGCAGAATCATCCCACTGATATCTGAGCGCTATGTGACAGGCTCGATGGCACTGCTGTGACAAAAGTGACTAGAGGATAAGGGAGATTTTGAATATCTGCACACACTTTTGGACACTGGACACTTTTGGATTGTGTGAGGCCCACTGATATCTGAGCGCTATGTGACAGGCTCGATGGCACTGCTGTGACAAAAGTGACTAGAGGATAAGGGAGATTTTGAATATCTGCACACACTTTTGGACACTGGACACTTTTGGATTGTGTGAGGCCCACTGATATCTGAGCGCTATGTGACAGGCTCGATGGCACAGCTGTGACAAAAGTGACTAGAGGATAAGGGAGATTTTGAATTTCTGCACACACTTTTGGACACTGGACACTTTTGGATTGTGTGAGGCCCACTGATATCTGAGCGCTATGTGACAGGCTTGATGGCACTGCTGTGACAAAAGTGACTAGAGGATAAGGGAGATTTTGAATATCTGCACACACTTTTGGACACTGGACACTTTTGGATTGTGTGAGGCCCACTGATATCTGAGCGCTATGTGACAGGCTCGATGGCACTGCTGTGACAAAAGTGACTAGAGGATAAGGGAGATTTTGAATATCTGCACACACTTTTGGACACAGGACACTTTTGGATTGTGTGAGGCCCACTGATATCTGAGCGCTATGTGACAGGCTCGATGGCACTGCTGTGACAAAAGTGACTAGAGGATAAGGGAGATTTTGAATATCTGCACACACTTTTGGACACTGGACACTTTTGGATTGTGTGAGGCCCACTGATATCTGAGCGCTATGTGACAGGCTCGATGGCACAGCTGTGACAAAAGTGACTAGAGGATAAGGGAGATTTTGAATTTCTGCACACACTTTTGGACACTGGACACTTTTGGATTGTGTGAGGCCCACTGATATCTGAGCGCTATGTGACAGGCTCGATGGCACTGCTGTGACAAAAGTGACTAGAGGATAAGGGAGATTTTGAATATCTGCACACACTTTTGGACACTGGACACTTTTGGATTGTGTGAGGCCCACTGATATCTGAGCGCTATGTGACAGGTTCGATGGCACTGCTGTGACAAAAGTGACTAGAGGATAAGGGAGATTTTGAATATCTGCACACACTTTTGGACACTGGACACTTTTGGATTGTGTGAGGCCCACTGATATCTGAGCGCTATGTGACAGGCTCGATGGCACTGCTGTGAGAAAAGTGACTAGAGGATAAGGGAGATTTTGAATATCTGCACACACTTTTGGACACTGGACACTTTTGGATTGTGTGAGGCCCACTGATATCTGAACGCTATGTGACAGGCTCGATGGCACAGCTGTGACAAAAGTGACTAGAGGATAAGGGAGATTTTGAATTTCTGCACAAACTTGTGGACAGTGGACACTTTTGGATTGTGTGAGGCCCACTGATATCTGAGCGCTATGTGACAGGCTCGATGGCACTGCTGTGACAAAAGTGACTAGAGGATAAGGGAGATTTTGAATATCTGCACACACTTTTGGACACTGGACACTTTTGGATTGTGTGAGGCCCACTGATATCTGAGCGCTATGTGACAGGCTCGATGGCACTGCTGTGACAAAAGTGACTAGAGGATAAGGGAGATTTTGAATATCTGCACACACTTTTGGACACTGGACACTTTTGGATTGTGTGAGGCCCACTGATATCTGAGCGCTATGTGACAGGCTCGATGGCACTGCTGTGACAAAAGTGAATACAGGATAAGGGAGATTTTGAATATCTGCACACACTTTTGGACACTGGACACTTTTGGATTGTGTGAGGCCCACTGATATCTGAGCGCTATGTGACAGGCTCAATGGCACAGCTGTGACAAAAGTGACTAGAGGATAAGGGAGATTTTGAATTTCTGCACACACTTTTGGACACTGGACACTTTTGGATTGTGTGAGGCCCACTGATATCTGAGCGCTATGTGACAGGCTCGATGGCACTGCTGTGACAAAAGTGACTAGAGGATAAGGGAGATTTTGAATATCTGCACACACTTTTGGACACTGGACACTTTTGGATTGTGTGAGGCCCACTGATATCTGAGCGCTATGTGACAGGTTCGATGGCACTGCTGTGACAAAAGTGACTAGAGGATAAGGGAGATTTTGAATATCTGCACACACTTTTGGACACTGGACACTTTTGGATTGTGTGAGGCCCACTGATATCTGAGCGCTATGTGACAGGCTCGATGGCACTGCTGTGACAAAAGTGACTAGAGGATAAGGGAGATTTTGAATATCTGCACACACTTTTGGACACTGGACACTTTTGGATTGTGTGAGTCCCACTGATATCTGAACGCTATGTGACAGGCTCGATGGCACAGCTGTGACAAAAGTGACTAGAGGATAAGGGAGATTTTGAATTTCTGCACAAACTTGTGGACAGTGGACACTTTTGGATTGTGTGAGGCCCACTGATATCTGAGCGCTATGTGACAGGCTCGATGGCACTGCTGTGACAAAAGTGACTAGAGGATAAGGGAGATTTTGAATATCTGCACACACTTTTGGACACTGGACACTTTTGGATTGTGTGAGGCCCACTGATATCTGAGCGCTATGTGACAGGCTCGATGGCACTGCTGTGACAAAAGTGACTAGAGGATAAGGGAGATTTTGAATATCTGCACACACTTTTGGACACTGGACACTTTTGGATTGTGTGAGGCCCACTGATATCTGAGCGCTATGTGACAGGCTCGATGGCACTGCTGTGACAAAAGTGAATACAGGATAAGGGAGATTTTGAATATCTGCACACACTTTTGGACACTGGACACTTTTGGATTGTGTGAGGCCCACTGATATCTGAGCACTATGTGACAGGCTCAATGGCACAGCTGTGACAAAAGTGACTAGAGGATAAGGGAGATTTTGAATTTCTGCACACACTTGTGGACAGTGGACACTTTTGGATTGTGTGAGGCCCACTGATATCTGAGCGCTATGTGACAGGCTCGATGGCACTGCTGTGACAAAAGTGACTAGAGGATAAGGGAGATTTTGAATCTCTGCACACACTTTTGGACACTGGACACTTTTGGATTGTGTGAGGCCCAATGAATATCTGAGCGCTATGTGACAGGCTCGATGGCACAGCTGTGACAAAAGTGACTAGAGGATAAGGGAGATTTTGAATTTCTGCACACACTTTTGGACACTGGACACTTTTGGATTGTGTGAGGCCCACTGATATCTGAGCGCTATGTGACAGGCTCGATGGCACTGCTGTGACAAAAGTGACTAGAGGATAAGGGAGATTTTGAATATCTGCACACACTTTTGGACACTGGACACTTTTGGATTGTGTGAGGCCCACTGACTAGAGGATAAGGGAGATTGGATTGCTTTTAAAAAGCAGTTTGCGGAGCAGTGGGTAAACAGCAATGCCAGCCTGTCAGGAAGCCTTAGAAGGCAGCCCAACAACCAACACCACTGATACACCACTATATAGCCTCCCCTTGCACTGCACACAGTGACTGGTGTGTTGTGCAGGCCAAATTGCTAGCAGCAGAAGCAGTTTTTTTTTCTTCTCAGCAGGACAAAAAAAAAAAATTGGGATTGCTTTTAAAAAAGCAGTTCGCGGAGCAGTGGGTAAACAGCAATGCCAGCCTGTCAGGAAGCCTTAAAAGGCAGCCCAACAACCAACACCACTGATACACCACTATATAGCCTCCCCTTGCACTGCACACACAGTGACTGGTGTGTTGTGCAGGCCAAATCGCTAGCAGCAGAAGCAGTTTTTTTGTCTTCTTCCCTGCCTAACGCTCTCCCTACAGAATCAGCAGCAACCTCTCCCTATACTAAGATCGGCAGAAGTAAGATGGCGGTCGGCGTGCACGCCCTTTTATACCCCCTGTGACGCCCACCAAAGCAAGCCAATCACTTGCATGCCCTTCTGAAAGATGGTGGTGACCCGTGCCTATGTCATCACGTTGCCCACAGTGTCCGTGGATCCTGATTGGCTGAAAAAGAGCGCAAAACAAACTTTTGAAACACGACTTTGGCGCGTAAGTCGCCGACCTCGTGGCCGACCTCATCCTAGGGTCGGGTTTCGTTTCATGAAACCCGACTTTGCCAAAAGTCGGTGACTTTTGAATTTTTTCGACCCGTTTCGCTCAACTCTAGTCAGGAGTTAAGAAGGCGTAATAAGCTGTGTTTTTGCTGTGGAGATGCCTCTCATGTTATTTCTGTCTGCCCTAAACGAGAGAAATGTTTTGCACACACATTTGCTGTGGGTGGTGTACAACCTAAGTTTCTTTTGGCAATTACTCTGATCTGCTCCTTATCCACATTTTCCGCGAAGGCTTTTGTGGATTCAGGAGCAGCCTTGAATCTGATGGACTAGGATTTTGCTAAACATTGTGGTTTTCCTATGACACCTCTGCGGACGCCTATTCCTTTAAGTGGTATTGATGTTACTCCTTTGGTGAAGAATAAACCTCAGTTTTGGACCCAAGGTGATAATGCGGGTCGCCCCAGACCACCAAAAAAATTGCAGATTTTTGGTGTTGCATAATTTACATGATACCATTGTTCTGGGTTTTCCCTGGTTGCAAATCCATAATCCGGTTTTGGATTGGAAATCTGTGTCTCTGGTGAGTTGGGGTTGTCGGTGTTCTCTTGGCGACACTCCTGTTTTCTCCACCTCTCCCCAGTTGCATGATGTTCCTGACTATTTGGCTGATTTTCATGATGTATTTAGTGAGAGCAAGTCTGCGTCTTTTCCTCCTCATAGGAGTTATGATTGTGCAATTGAGTTGAGACCTGGGTGTAAATTTCCCAAGGGTCGACTTTTCAATTTATCTGTACCCGAACACGAGGCTATGCGATCTTATATTAAGGAGTCATTGGAGAAGGGTCATATTAGACCATCCTCTTCGCCCTTAGGTGCTGGGTTTTTTTTCGTGGCCAAGAAAGTTGGTTCATTAAGGCCTTGTATTGACTATCGTTCCCTCAACAAAATTATGGTTAAATATCAGTATCCGTTACCTCTGATTTCTGATTTATTCTCCAGAGTTAAAGGTGCTTGCTGGTTAACTAAGCTTGACCTCAGGGGGCATATAATCTTATTTGCATCAAGCATGGGGATGAATGGAAGACGGCGTTTAATACTCCGGAGGGACATTTTGAGTACCTGGTGATGCCTTTTGGGCTCACTAATGCCCCTTCTGTCTTTCAATCCTTCATGAATGATATTTTCCGGGACTTTGTGGATAATTTTTGATCATCTATCTGGATGATATTTTGATCTTTTCCAAGGATTGGGATTCTCATGTGGAACATGTTCGGACTGTGTTCTGGATTTTGAGAGTTAATTCCTTGTATGTTAAGGGATCGAAGTGCCTTTTTGGTGTACAGAGGATTTCATTTTTGGGATTTATTTTGTCTCCGTCAACTATTGAAATGGACCCGGCCAAGGTACAGGCCATTTATGATTGGGTTCAACCCACTTCTTTGCAGGCTCTCCAGAAGTTTTTGGGTTTTGCTAATTTTTATCGTAAATTTATAGCTAATTTTTTTGGTATTGCTAAATCACTGACTGATTTAACCAAGAGGGGTGTTGATGTGCTGAATTGGTCTTCAGAGGCTGTTTCGGCCTTTCAGGAGCTGAAGCGTAGGTTCACTTCTGCTCCGGTTTTGCGGCAACCTGATGTCTCACTTCCTTTTCAGGTGGAGGTAGACACTTCAGAGATTGGTGCAGGAGCTGTTTTGTCCCAAAAAGATTCGGTGATGTCTAAAATGAATCCCTGTGCCTTCTTTTCCCGAAAGTTCTCCCCATCTGAACGCAACTATGATGTGGGGAATCGTGAATTGTTAGCCATAAAATGGGCATTTGAGGAGTGGAGACATTGGTTGGAGGGAGCTAGACATCAAGTTGTGGTCCTCACTGACCACAAGAATTTGATTTACCTTGAGTCGGCCAAACGATTGAATCCTAGACAGGCTAGGTGGGCCTTGTTCTTTACGTGTTTTGATTTTGTGGTCTCCTTTATTCCAGGCACTAGGAATGTTAAGGCAGATAACCTTTCTAGGAGTTTCTTTGCTGATTCTCCTATTGTGACCAAGCCTACTACCATCCTGGATGAGGGGGTAGTTCTTTCTGCCATCTCGCCCGATTTGAGACTAGCTCTGGAAGAATTCCAGAAGGACAAACCTGAGCGTTGTCCTATGGTAAAATTGTATGTTCCTGACCAGTGGAGGAAGAGAGTGATGTCTGTAGTTCATTTCTCCGCATTGGCTGGTCATCCAGGTATTTTTGGTACCAGAGACTTGGTGAGTCGGTCTTTTTGGTGGCCTGCCTTATCTCGTGATGTCAGGAATTTTGTGCAGTCCTGTGGGACTTGTTCCCGGTTTAAACCCTGTTCTCACTCTAGTGGGTTGTTGATGCCCTTGCTGGTGCCAAAGAGGCTATGGACCCATATTTCAATGGATTTTATTTCTGATCTTCCTGTCTCTCAGAGAAAGACTGTTATCTGGGTGATTTGTGATAGATTCTCTAAGATGGTCCATCTTGTACCACTCCTAAAGTTGCCATCTTCCTCAGAGTAGGTACCCCTGTTTTTGCAACAGGTGGTTTGGTTGCATGGGATTCTTGAGAACATTGTATTGGACAGAGGAGTTCAGTTTGTTTCCAGATTCTGGAAAGCCTTTTGTTCCAAGCTGGAAATTCAGTTGTCCTTCTCCTCTGCTTTTAAGACTCAGACCAATGGGCAGACGGAGAGAACAAACCAGACTTTTGGAGTCCTATTTGAGATGTTTTATATCTGTTGATCAGGATGATTGGGTTTCATTTTTGCCCTTGGCCGAATTCACTTTAAATAATAGGGCTAGTTCTGCCACCTTGATGTCCCCCTTTTTCTGTAACTTTGGGTTTCATCCTCGATTTTCTTCAGGGCAAGTGGAATCTTCAGCCTGCCCAAGTGTTGACACTGTGGTAGAGAGAATGCAGCAGATTTGGGACCAAGTAGTGGATAAGTTGTCTCTCTCCCAGGAAAAGGCCCAGCAGTTTTCTATAGGACCATTGGTCCCCGGTTTAAAGTGGGTGATATGGCTTGGTTGTCATCAAAGAATATCTCTATGAAGGTGGCTTTTCCAAAGTTCAAGCCAAGATTTATTGGACCTTACAAGATTTTGGAGATTCTTAATCCGGTTTCTTTTCGATTGGCTCTTCCTGTTACGTTTAAGATCCATAACGTGTTTCATAAGTCGCTGTTGAAGAGATATGTTGAGCCAGTAGTTTCTATGGCGGCACCTCCTGACCCTGTATTGGTTAAAGGTAATGTGGAATATGAGGTAGAGAAAATACTGGATTCTCGTCTGGCTAGACGGAGACTCCAGTATTTGGTCAAGTGGAAGGGTTATGGCCAGGAGGACAATTCTTGGGTCTCTGCCTCTGATATTCATGCCAATAGATTGGTTCGTGCTTTTCATCGGGCCCATCCTGATCGGCCCGGTGGCATGGATGAGGGTTCGGTGACCCCTCCTCAAGGGGGGTACTGTTGTGAGCTCATTTTCGGGTTTGCCTCTGGCTTCTGGTGAGGGTTATGGAGCTGGCTGTGCTGACAGAGGAGTAGTGAGTTCTCTATCTGGACTCCCTCTGTTGGTGAAGGGAGGTAATGAAGCTGATCTAAATGGCAGAGACCGGCCACCTGAGGAAGAGGACTGAGATTGGACATCAGGAATTTCTGATTGGATTTAAGGCAGCCGACTCCTTAGTTCCTTGCTGGTGATTTCTCCTGACTGTGGCTTCTGGTTTCCAGTTTGGTTCCTGCCTTCTTAAAGCAAGCTAAGTTTTCTCTGCTATTGTTCATATGAGTTTTTGTCTGGTTTATTTAGTTTTTGTGTTCAGCCAGCCCTGGCTGGGACTGGGCTGAATCCCCATTTTGTCTCTGATCAGTTGATCTCTTTTGCTCTGTCTTCAGAATATACCTGAGTGCTGATATAGGGAATTGAAGTCTAGCGACTTCAGGGCCTTTTTCTATCAGACATGTTGGACATTTTTTGGCAGGGTTTTTTGCGTGATTGCAGACAGCAGCTTTTCTTTTCTAGTTAGTGAGGGCCCCATCGTTTGCTCAGCCTATCTTTCTATCTGTGTTTGTGTTTTCATCTTGTTTCACCGACAATACATGTTGGGGGCTGTCTATTGCTTTGGGGTCTGCTCTGGGGCAGTTTAGATTTTCCCTTTCTTTCTTTAGGCTTATTTAGTTCTCCGGCCGTGACGAGGCATCTAGGACCACCGTAGGCACGCTCCACGGCTACTGCTAGTTGTGTGTATAGGATCAGGGGTCTGCAATCCGCTAGTTACCAACCTCTCCGGTTTTCTGGGCTTAGCTTGCTTTTTGTTTTTTCTTCCTTGGTGATTCATTCATAACAATATGCTGCTTCGGACTAAAATCTACATCAAGACAAGGTTTGAATTGAAGAGTTTAGGTCTACTTACTAATTGTCATTTGCACCTCTAGTATGCTGTCATCATAAGTTGGATTGAAAATGCGTGACCGCTGGATACGGTCCATGTAGCTGAATTCGAATGTGTCCCAAAGCTCCTGGACCAGGTCAATAAACTTTCTCACATTAATGTGTGGTGGTGTAAAGTGCCGCAGAGTGGTAGCTGTGACCGAGATGCTGTCTCGTTACATTCTGGCACTTTACAGACAATTGGTATCTCAGTCATAGTGTACTGTAGGGCTTGGGGTGCAACTAACTTGTAGGCCACAGGCCTCTGCTGTCTACAGGTTCCCGTCCTCTGTAACCGCTGCACACAGTACATGGGACACCAGGTTCTTTGAAGCTGTCAAATTTTTACTAAACAGTCCAAGTTCATCAGGGGGATACAGATGGGATAGGGCACAGCATTGCTGACTTTGTTCTTCCTTAGCACAACTCATGTTCTTTTCTGGGACACATTCATTCTGGACTACTCCCAAGGCCGCTGACTCCGTCACCCCCAGGGATTCTTTGCCTGCTCTGGCAGTGCACCTGGGTCTGATTACCTGTCTCTCATGTAACTCCACGTTCACTGACCTCATCATGTCGCAACACCAGGCCCGCTCCATGGTACCTGGGCCGAACCCTAGGCTCCAGACTGTTAGATTATCCATTAGAGAACTCCGTTTGGACACCCACTGAACTGAACCTTTGACTGATGATAACCCTAGCAACTCACCACCCCACCTGAACGTGAACTCACTCCACACTTTACGGGCTGCCATTAAGCTTTAACTAACCAGGAAGTGCTCCTTTTCTATCAGCACTAGTGCCTTCCTACTGGGTTAATCGTAAGCATAACATTTCCTATCTACATGCTAGCCTATTATCCTTATGCTATAATCTATGCTGTCCTAAGTTTATCCTTATGCAATATTCACATTATGCATTAACACCTTAACATAATACATTACATTATAATGAACATGTTACTTTCACATATAAAACTATACAGCGTTATTCATGTAGTGTGTCTATTAACTTCAGGGCAGGAACAGGGTTAGACAGCTAACATCCCTTACTTTCCTCCCCTCTTTAAACATGGTCTTACTCAACCATTCTTGGACTTGGAAGATAACGCACAGAATCCAACAGTCATATAAAACATTTAAACTGTTAGTCTCCTCTCTTCTGGGGTATAGAGTGTCCATTGCTGGTGAGTCCACTGACCCCAAAATCAAAAGCACATGTTCCTTGGCCCGTAGTCCAACTTACCAACTGCCCAACAGTCTTTGGGTGCATAATATGTCCTTCTCCTGCAAGAAACTTTAAGCAAACAGTCCTCTTGGTCAGAACCGCAAATTAATGTCCATCCTAGTCCATGTTCCAAAAAAGAATGGCACTTAGGCCACACATTAACAGTTGCCTGACAGTCCATGGGCACATTCCAGTTCCTTTATATGTCCACATGACCCTGGTCTCATCAACTTGGAGACCCTGACACCACGTGTCTAAGTTCTTTGTACTCACAGGTCTGTTGGCTAACACATGAACAGCTCCACCAGTCCTGTAGCACAGTCCATACAGTCCCTCATCCATCTTTCAAGACAAGAGTGCAATTAACACAGTCCTGACCTGGCTCGATCCTTGGGTAATCTGTTTCCATTCCTCTCTCTCCCCATTTGTGAACAACACTAGTCCCTCTAAGTTGGGATAGAGAAGGGTTTCCCGCCCTTTAAGAGTTCAGAGTCCCGCACTTCAGCAGGGCTGTATGTTAAGTGCATAAACAAACTTGTAGATGGGGTAAGAAAAATACAAATTACTTTGGCCTTCCTGGCCAGCATCCGGTGGTTCCTGACACAGTTTAGGGCCTACTGTCCTCAGTAATATGAAACATTTCCTTCTGAGTGGCTCTTTTCAGTGCAAAGAGTACAACTGCAGCCGGGCTCATGACAATGCCGCTCACAGGCACAGATGACAACAAGAGTTATTTACAAAAATACTTCTTTACAAAGTGTATATTGGTGGGGGCATTATAGAATGTAGTGGACAACCCCTTTAAGGGGCCTAAGATACTGCCAATTCTGGATATCACCGACAGCGTCTTGACTGTACACCTCATATTATTCTCACACAATTTATTTATAACTTTACAGTGCTAAAAAAAGTTATTTCCATGAACTGTTGTATTCATTTCCTTTCCTACAATCATTGTTCAAAGATATAATATCTGCAGTACAAAGGACTAAATATTTATAATAATGGAAATAACTTAAATTTGGCAATATAGTTTTACCATTGTCCTGCAGAGGGTTTGAATTGCTTGATGCAAATATCAGCACAAACGTGTTTTCTCAAAGGTTGCCAAGAGAAAGTACACATAGAATGCTGCTTTGCAGGACTTCACTAGGCTATGATCTCCGTGTCATCTATGAGTGTAGTTTTGAGCATGAGAATGAGAGATAAGCAAGTCCTCAGGGAAGTCACCATTGTTTACTTATCTGTCTATTTTTTAAATAAGCAACTCCTAGTTCTGCATAAGTCTGCACGAGATCTCAAGGATGGCGAAGATTCATCTTTTTATCATTTTTACCAAGGCAACATCTTCAATAGTCAGCACAGCAACTAAAAATCTGAGGCACTTCAGTGATGAGTCTTTTCAAGCCAATTACTGCTTAGGAGGTATCATTTAGAAACCCAATTTAAAAAGGTACAATCTTTACTGATAATTTCTAAAAACTACCATTTAGTGGTACTTTCACACCACAAAGAAATACACCGTGAAAAAACTCACAACACTTTGGAGTGTGCTAGGAATCCCTAGTGTTATGTCTATGCTCGTTCCTTTCTAATGGTGGAGGTTGGCACCCTAGGGGGGTAGTGTTGTGGCACCCCTGCTCAGCGATGGCTATCCCTATGATTCCCTAGATGCACCCTTTATCCAATCTTGTGCCCCCATGAACACTAAAGGAACCACTATTGCTAGACATAGATCACACCTGCAAATAAGGTGTCCCTATATGCCAAGGAAAATTAAAAACATTCAAGTACACATGGTGGCTTTCACTGATGCAGATATATGATAATACTCACAAAACAGTGCATAAATCTGATCCAACCTGATGAATAAAGACACATAATTCAGTGCCCAAAAATCACAATGTATTTGTACTCAAAGATATACAGTGATAGTGTGGCACCCCTGAGGGTCCAGTCGCCACAGAGGTACTGCACCTCATCCAGAGGTGTGGTATCCCACCCTCAGGTAAGGAGGGGGCACCACTTAGGACTCCTAACACTCGCACCCAACACACACCAGGTTAGTCAGGGCATCTGGGTGTACCCTTCGGCAAGATGGCCTCATCCCAGACTGGCTAGGAAAGGGTGTTGGGGAGTTACTGGGAAAGGTAGGTAGAAGGGGAGGAGCTTAGGAAGTGGAGTGATTGAGGACATCCATTCAGTGACAGTGAGGTGACAGTTAGGGGGAGGAGTTAGTGTGAGGTTCAGGGAGAACAGACTGTATGCTAAGTTTGAAAAGTGTCTCTTTGAACAATCCTCTTTGCCTTTCCTAGGTTACATTGTTTCCTCCACTGCATTAAAAATGGATCCAGAGAAGTTATCAGCTGTACTCAAATGGCCTCTTCCATCTGGGCTGAAGGCCATACAGCGATTTCTAGGCTTCGCCAACTATTACAGACAATTCATTCCTAACTTCTCCACTGGAAAGGTACAAATCCCAAGAATTGGCCTCCTGATGCTAAGGAGGCTTTTGTTTTTCTCAAAAAGGCCTTTGCTGTTGCACCTGTTCTTCATCATCCTAACTCTAATGAACAATTTTTTCTTGAGGTCAATGCTTCCTCCGTAGGTGCGGGAGCCGTACTAACCCAGAAATCGCCCACCGGGCGAATGCAATCCTGTGGGTTTTTTTCCAAGGTTTTTTCTCCCGCAGAGAGGAATTATTCCGTTGGAGATCGGGAATTGCTGGCTATCAAATTGGCTCTGCAGGAATGGAGGCATCTTCTAGAAGGAGCTGTTCATCAGGTAGTCATATACACCGATCACCAAAACCTTGATTACCTCCAAACTGCGCAAAGGCTGAATCCTCGTCAAGCCCGCTTTTGCTCGCTTTAATTTTGTTCCTCATTTTCGCCCATCTGACAAAAATGTCAAAGCAGACGCACTTTCCAGAGCCTTTCTACCTCCTGATCAAGAAGAAGAACCGCATCACATCATTTAGCCCTCAAGGTTAGTCGCTGCCACTTCTGCTGATCTTGTCCAGCTTCCCCCTGGGAAAACTTTCGTGTCTGCTTCTGAACGTACTCGTGTCCTTCGGTGTGGTCACTCATCCAAGTTGGCTGGTCACGCCGGTCAGAGAAAGACTCTGCAACTCATCTCCTGGTACTACTGGTGGCCTGCTATGGCTAAGGACATTCAGGAGTACGTCTCAGCCTGTCCTTCCAGTGCCCGTAACAAGACGGCCAAGCACCTACCCGTAGGTAGGCTTCAGCCTCTTCCAATTCCGTCCGCTCCCTGGCAACACATCGCGATGGACTTCATCACAGATCTTCAGATCTCATCTGGCTGTTCTGTGGTGTCGGTAGTGGTGGACCGCTTCTCTAAAATGGCTCACTTCATCCGCTACCTCCTGCTCCTGAGTTGGCGGATCTGTTCATCCGGCACATCTTCCATCTCCATGGTTTCCCTCTCCATATCGTGTCCGACAGAGGAGTCCAGTTCACCTCAAGATTCTGGAGAGCAGTTTGTAAACTGGTAAGAATTAAACTGGATTTTTCCTCAGCATACCATCCCGAGTCCAATGGAAAAGTGGAGAGGACAAATCAAATCCTGGCTGTTTTCCTGCGTCACTTTGTCAATGCGCATCATGACAACTGGGTAGACTTACTGTCCTGGGCCGAATTTTCCTACAGCAACCAAATAAGTGAATCTTCTGGAAAGTCTCCCTTTCAGATTGTCTTCGGACTGCAACCCGGAATACCTCTTCCCATCTCCGGATCATCTGTCGTTCCGGCTGCCGATACTTTCTCCAAAGATTTTTCTAAGGTCTGGAGGGACACCAAAACTGCTCTGGAGAAAGCCTCCCAGCGTATGAAAAGGCATGCGGACAAGAGATGTTTGAATGCACCTATCCTTCATCCCAGAGACAAGGTATGGCTCTCTTCAAAGTATATCCGTTTAAAGATGCCATCTTACAAATTGGGTCCCTGGTTCATCGGACCATTTGAAATCTTGAGACAAATCAATCCAGTCTCTTATAAGCTGAGGTTGCCTACTTCCCTACCTGTGCCTAACTTCTTTCATGTTTCTCTCCTCAAGCCAGTAGTTTTGAGTCCCTTCTTTAAGGATCCAGGTACCACTCCTCACCCTGTCTCGGAGGTTGATGTTTTTGAGGTAAAACATATCCTGGCCGTAAAAAAAAGTAAGGGGTGTGGTGTAGTGACCACTGTGTCCGCTAGGGGGCGCTGTGTGGATGTCCTAGGAGAGAGGATGAATGGCAGAATACTGAATGAATGTTGTGTATCTCTAGGTGGGTGGCCTTGAGATGGATTCTTATGTGTGTGTTGATCAGCAGTGATACTGCTGACGTGCTGTTTCAATGTGTCCGGGAGAAGTCTCCAGGTAGCAGGGGAGATGGGCGGTACTAGTTACCTACAAATTCACCCAGGGGTGTGGTTAAGAACGATATTGTAAAGAGTGTGAGAATGGTTCAAGGACCTGTGATGAAGTCATAGCCATGTGACCCGGTGGGCATGGCTTCGGACCATATAAGGTGGCCAGGGTAGGTCACATGGGTGAATGCTGGGACCTGGTTGGTCCATTTTGGAAGGCCCCATCTGGGAGAGATGACAACTGTCGTCCTGACAGCAAGGAATGCTGTGTTGAATGACTGCACGTGCCTGGTGATTCCCTGGAGGGAATCGATGTCTGCAGTATGATGAGGTGAAGCAGTCATGAGGAAACCCTGACGTGGGTGAGATAACTGAGGCTGAAGAGCTTGTGTATGCCTTACCTGTGTGACAACAGGGGTTACAGAGCTGAACTCTGTCATGGACGCTATGCTGATGTGATGAGCTTTATGTTACTGCTGCGGGTTTATGATGCTGAGTAAACCGCATGGACTATAATTGTTTTATGGATAACCCGTGCCGGATCTGGTTTTGTGGCGGCTAAGCGAGTATCCCCTACTTGAATAACAGCGCTACCTTACAATTGGTGGAGAAAGCTATGGGCATTGTTGTAGCCTTGTTGCTAAGAGCAACGGAAAAGGACTGCAAAATTCGGTTCCTAAGGGCAACGGTTTCCAAAGCACATGGTGCAGTGCTGGCAACACTGAGCCAGGAGGGCTGTGAAAGCCATGTGATATACTGACAGAAGGTCAGTGGAAGAGACTTATAGGACACCTCTGCGGTAGAGGGGTCCGAGAACCTGCGCGGCCAGCAGGTGATGGTCGTGAAAGCCGTGTTGTACTGACCAGGGTCAGAGAAAGAGACTGGTGATTGCTAGGTTGCCTCTGCGGATAAGAGGTACCCGAGGACCTGTATGGCTGACACAGGTAACGGACAGGTGTTCGTGTTGTACTGACGTGGGTCAGTGGGAAAGACTGTGTACCTGGAGGGTTCAGTGAGCAAGGTCCTGGAGGTCAGTGTTGGGAGGTTCTGGGAGAAGAATCGGATCCCTGGAGCACGTGGTAAGACCTTGGACCTGGTGAGGTGTGAGTGTTGGGCAGTCTCAGGAGGAGATGGATGTCCTGAAGAGCACCCACTTAGTCCCTGGACCTGGTGAGGCCGGTGTGTTGGGAGACCATGGGAGGAGGGTCGGCTCCCTGAATAGCACCCGGTGCGCCCTGTGTGTTGGACGGTCTCAGGTGGAGACGGAACGTCCTGACTAGCACACAGACAGGACACATGAGTTTTGTGTGGTGTGTTTTTTTTTCTTTTCTCCACTCAGCCTGCGGTGGCTCAGTGGGAGTCAAGAAGGTGACAAGCGGCTTCCTGTAACTCGGCGGGGTTACGAAGGGGACAAGCTGCTTCTGGGAACTCGGCGGGGTTACGAAGGTGACACCAGCAGCAGTGTGTGAACGGCAGCCGGTGGTGTCAAAGATCGGTGTCAGCAGGAGCTGTGGTAGTGCCAACAAGGACTTGTGTGGTATCGTAAGAGACATAAACTGTGTTGTGTGAACTGTGGTCTGAGAAGACTGGTATAATGGACATGGGGAAATCCCGAAAGAGGGCGGTGGCCCAAATCAGGGTGGTAGCCCAAAAGAGGGTGGAGTCCCAGAGGGGGGCAGTGACCTAAATTGGGGTGGTGATCCAGAAAGGGGCCGGTGTGGCAAAAGAGGAACCGCAGTGCTCGTGTATGTTGTTTCCAGAATGTGGGATATTCTTTCCGGATGATGACTGGCCGCAAGTGTGTACCGTGATGCTGCACTGGGAAGGAATCTCGGGACGGTTGGAATCAAAGAGTCAGGTGACTCTGCCAGGAACTCCTTTCACTTTCTGTCTGACCGAGAAAATGGTCCAGGTTCGCTGTAAACATGGGGTCACGGTGAACTATGTGGTAGACAGAGTAATGTTTGAGGCGGTCGGAGGCAGTGAGTGCCAAGGTGGCAGTATACCACCACACTTAGTGTATGCCTTGGAGTGGGGCCGGGATTTTGTCAGGTTTGATGACATATGCCAGGAGGTTGGAGACGGTCCTACTGTTGGGCTAATCGATATTAAGAGGGTGACGGCTCCTGATGTGGAGAGGTCAGAGGTGGAAATGACCAGCAAAAGGAGTATGTCTGCCCAACGGACGGACCTGAGATCTCGTGACCGGACTGATGTTGACCTGTTTGATAAGACGGCTGGAGTATTGGCACGGTTAATGGGTAACTGGAGGGATTGCTCGGCAAGTCGGGGAGACTCAGACTCTGGGGGTGACTGTGGCTCTGAGAGAGAAAGGCAGCACAGAGTAGAAGGGCTAGAGAAGGAAGTCTCTGAGCTCAGAGGTCACCTGTCATCGTGGCAGGACGTGAACAAGACCCTTAGGGAAGAGATGGAAAAACAAATGAAACAGGAAAGAGTCCTGAGACAAACGACTGAGCACCGGGTCGAGCAGCTCGAGAAAGAAGTAGTGGAGCTCAAAGAAACTGTAAGAGGTCTTCTGCGGGAGAACAGCTTGGATGAAGAGGTACAGCGGCCGGGCCCGAGTGACAAGACGGAACTGCCAGGGTCATGAAGAGATAAAATCTTGTGAAGTTGGGGAGCAACGAACTGAAGAAGACAGTTACCCGGTTGGGTCAACGGTAGTGAGGGAAGTGTCTGTGGTAAAGCCAGAGCCTTCTGTCCAGGAAGAGAGAAAGACCACGTCCTTCAAATCTGTAGTCGAGGTACCCGAAGACATGCAAGAAGCCTGAGCTCAGGAAGGTGTGCATGAGGCTTTCAAAGAGGAGGTCAAAGCATGTAAGGTGCACTGGGCACCTGAGAGTCGGCAGTTGGTGATAATATAAGCCAGAGAAGATACATCAAACCGAGTAGCTGTCCTGAAAGAAATGCATCTGCAATGTCTTCACGCCAAACAGCTGGTTAGGTGGAGTAATATGAAAACTGCTCGACGCCTAGAGTTAGCAAGATAGGCTATGGATCGGCTGGGTTTGCGGAAAGATGTAATTCCGGTTCCCAAAGGTCTGATTGGGAGAATCATTGGAAGATTCGGGAAGGTAATGCAAGACCTTGTGAATATTTCCGGTGTGGTGAGGGTTAGGATCCCTCCGGATGATGAAGACCAGATATCCAGTGAAGAGGGTAGGATTCCCATCATGGTGGTTGGCTCTGTGGAAAGCCTGATAAACATTCAGATGCTATTGGAGTATCGAGTGGGGTACCTGCAAGAGATTGAGCAGTTGAGGCTGGACCGTCGGCAAATCAATAAAGAGGTATGGAACACCAGGTGGCTGCTGCCTTCAACCCAAGATGTAAGGACCCGAACGGTTCCTCCAAAAAGTGACATGGCAGATGGCCAAAGAATGTCAGCAAGTGGTAGTTCGACTGGCAGAACGACGTTGATAGACCGTAGTTCCTGTGAGGCGCCGAATGAGTCAGACTCAGGCCAGACAGTAGGCTAATCTAAGACTTATGACCGTACTGACAGGGGGAGATGGTCGGGGAACGGAACAAACAGGGAGAGGAATGCGGTGACCAAACAGTGTCTGATGACACAAACAGGCTGTAACTGGAGGGCCAAAGATCAGGGCCGATATTCTGACCGCTGGGGGCGGGGTAGGCCTAACGTAGGAATCATAGAATCATAGAGTTGGAAAGGACCTCCTGGGCCATCTGGTCCAACCCCCTGCTCAAAGCAGGATTCGCTAAATCATCCCAGTCAGATGTCTGTCCAGCCTCTGTTTGAAGACTTCCATTGAAGGAGAACTCACCACTTCTCGTGGCAGCTTGTTCCACTCATTGATCACTCTAACTGTCAAAAAGTTTTTTCTAATATCTAATCTGTGTCTCCTCCCATTCAGTTTCATCCCATTGCTTCTAGTCTTTCCTTGTGCAAATGAGAATAAAGTTGATCCTTCTACAATGTGACAGCCCTTTAGATATTTGTAGACAGCTATTAAGTCTCCTCTCAGTCTTCTCTTTTTCAAACTAAACATTCCCAAATCCTGCAACCTTTCCTCATAAGACAGGGTTTGCAGACCGGTCACCATTCTGGTCGCTCTTTTCTGAACTCACTCCAGTTTGTTGATGTCTTTTTTAAAATGTGGCGCCCAAAACTGAACACAATATTCCAGATGAGGTCTGACCAAAGAGGAGTAGAGGGAAATAATGACTTCACGTGATCTAGACTATGCTTCTGTTAATACATCCTAGAATTGCATTTGCCTTTTTTGCTGCTGCATCACACTGTTGACTCATATTCAGTCTGTGATCTATTAGTATACCCAAGTCTTTTTCACATGTGCTGTTGCTTAGCCCTATTCCTCCCATTCTGTATATGCTTTTTTCATTTTTATTGCCCAGATGTAGTACTTTGCATTTCTCCCTGTTAAAAACCATTCTGTTAGTTGCTGCCCACTTCTCCAGTTTATTTATATCTTTTTGAATCCTCTGTCTCTCTTCTCTAGTATTAGCTATCCCTCCTAGCTTTGTGTCATCAGCAAATTTAATCAGTTTACCCTCAATTCCTTCATCTAAATCATTGATAAAGATGTTGAACAATACAGGGCCCAGGACAGAGCCCTGTGGTACCCCACTTGACACATTCTTCTAACTGGATGTGCAGCCATTTACGACCACTCTTTGGGTCCAATCACTAAGCCAGTTATGAATCCACCTAACAGTTGCCTTGTCCATTCCATACTTAGTCATTTTTTCAATAAGGATTGTATGAGATACTTTGTCAAATGCTTTGCTGAAGTCAAGATATACTATATCTACAGCATTTCCTTGATCCACCCAATCAGTGATTCTGTCATAGAAGGAAATTAAGTTAGTTTGACATGACTTATTAGTTACAAACCAATGCTGACTCTGTTTAATCACTTCATTCTTATCCAGGTACTGACATACATGTTGTTTAATAATCTGTTCAAAGATCTTTCCTGGTATAGAAGTCAGACTCACCGGCCTATAGTTGCCTGGGTCCACCTTCTTCCCCTTTTTGAAGATAGGAACAACATTTGCTCTTCTCCAGTCTTCTGTTCTCCAAGAATTTTCAAAGATTATGGAGAGGGGTTCAAAAATTTCTTCTGCTATCTCCTTCAGTACTCTGGGGTGTAATTCATCTGGACCTGGAGACTTGAATTCATTTAGGTTAGCTAAGTGTTTCCTCACTATCTTTCTGTTTATAGATATCCTGGATTCTTCTATTCCCTTAATAGGACAGTGAAGAACAGTTGATGTTACATTTCCTTTCTGAGAGAAAACAGATGCAAAATAGGAATTTAAAAGTTCGGCCTTCTCAACATCCTGTCTTACCATTTCATCATTTTCATCCTGTAAAAATCCTATAGCATCTTTGACTTTTCTTTTACGTTTGACATATCCCCAAAATCCTTTATTATTGCTTTTGACATCTCTTGCAAGCCTCAATTCATTTTCAGCTTTAGATAATCTGATTTGTGCCCTGCAGGTTCTGCAGACAGCATTATACTCTTCTTTAGATATACCTCCCTCTTTCCATTTTATAAACATTTTTTTCTTCCTTTTTAGCATGTGCTTAAGTTCTGTGTTCATCCATCCTGGTTTCCTTAAATGCTTCCTATTCTTCCCTCTTTTCAAAATTGTTAACAATTGTGCTTTGAGAATTTCACTTTTCAAGATTTCCCATCCTTCCTGGACATTTTTGTCTTTAAGGATATCCAGCCATTGGATCCCTCCAATTCTCTTTCTGAATCCCTTAAAATCTGCCTTTCTGACATCTAACCTTGACGTCTGAGTCTTCACAGGTCTTCCTCCTCTAGTTATCCAAAATTCTAAAATAGCATGGTCGCTACCTCCTAGGGTCCCAGCCACTTTTACCTCCTCAACCATTTCCTCCCTGTTTATAAGGATTAGATCCAAGGTAGCAGTTCCCCTTGTTTTCTCCCCTACCTTTTGGAAGATAAAGTTGTCAGCAAGAGAGGATAAGAATTTCCTTGACCTGTTAGTTTTGCCTGGAATGAGGCCGTATGACAGATGGAGACGGTTCTCTCGACCTGTGGGGCAAGGTGTAATGAGTGCCCAGTCTCGAGATCCTGGTGGAAAGGTGTGTGTTCAACCCCACAAGTTTGAACAGAGGGGGGAGGTATGTGGTGTAGTGACCACTGTGTCCGCTAGGGGGCGCTGTGTTGATGTCCTAGGAGAGAGGATGAATGGCAGAATACTGAATGACTGTTGTGTATCTCTAGGTGGGTGGCATTGAGATGGAGACTTATGTCTGTGTTGATCAACAGTGATACTGCTGACGTGCTGTTTTAATGTGTCCGGGAGAAGTCTCCAGGTAGCTGGGGAGACGGGCGGAACTAGGTACCTACAAATCCACCCAGGGGTGTGGTTAAGAATGATATTGTAAAGAGTGTGAGAATGGTTCAAGGACCTGTGATGAGGTCATAGCCATGTGACCCGGTGGGTGTGGCTACGGGCCATATAAGGTGGCCAGGGTAGGTCACATGGGTGAATGCTGGGACCTGGTTGGTCCGTTTTGGAAGGCCCCATCTGGGAGAGATGAGGGCTGTCATCCTGACAGCAAGGAACGCTGTGTTGAATGGCTGCACATGCCTGACAATTCCCTGGAGGGAATCGACATCTGCAGCATGATGAGGTGAAGCAGTCATGAGGAAACCCTGATGTGGGTGAGATAACTGAGGCTGAAGAGCCTGTGTATGCCTTACCTGTGTGACCACAGGGGTTACAGAGATGAACTCTGTCATGGACGCTATGCTGACATGATGAACTTTATGTTACTGCTGTGGGTTTATGATACTGAATAAACCGCATGAACTATATTTGTTTTATGGATAACCCGTGCCAGATCTGGTTTTGTGGCGGCTAAGCGAGTATCCCCTACTTGAATAACAGCGCTACCTTACAGGGGTAAGACCTACTACCTGGTGGACTGGAAGGGTTTTGGTCCTGAGGAGAGATCTTGGGAGCCTAGAGAGAACATCCAGGCTCCTCTTCTCCTTAAAAGATTCTACGCAGGCTTGAAGAGGGGGTGTAAAGAGGGGGACACTGTTACACCCGGTCCCTGTCCTGGCACGGCGCCCAGGTTTGCCACTATTACATCTGGCCCCCGTCCTGGCGCTGCATCCAGGTCTGCCGCTGCCCCCCCGCTCTGGGCACTCACCTTCAGCCTCGCACGTTGTCCTTAGGCTGTAACGCTCTATTAATTGGCTTCACCCTCACTCGACTCTCCCCTCTCCAGTCCATCCTTAATGCAGCAGCCAGGGTTGTCCATCTGGCTAATTGTTTCTCGGATGCGTTCTCTTCGCCAGTCATTACACTGGCTGCCCATTCATTACAGGATACAATTCAAAGTACTTGTTCTCACCCACAAAGCCATCCACAGTGCGACACCCCCTTACATCTCCTCCCTCATTTCTATCTATCGGCCTAACCGACCACTACGCTCTGCAAATGACTTTCGTCTAACCTCTGCCCTAATCCGTACCTCCCACTCCCGACTCCAAGACTTCTCCCGTGCTGCGCCAATCCTCTGGAATGCTCTACCCCAAGATATTAGGACCATCCACAATTTGCATAGTTTTAGGCGCTCGCTCAAAACACATTTGTTCAGAGCGGCCTATCACATTCAGTAATCAAAGTCATTTTATGCTTGTGTGTGTGTTGCCCATTCACTATCTCCATCTATCCCCCACCCCCTGAAGATGGCTGGACCATCACTGTAAATACATCATTGTAAATACAAACCTGTGCTTTGCATCGCCCCCACCTCATTGTAGATTGTAAGCTCCCAAGAGCAGGGTCGTCTTATTTCGCTTTAATTATTGTATTGTTAAATTTATTACTTATGACTGTTGTGTTTGAAACTATTCAACTGTAAAGTGCTGCGGAATATGTTGGCGCTATATAAAGATTATTATTATTATTAGGCAGCAGCCGGCCTCCTCTGGGTCTCATGCTGCTGCTCTGCATTCTGACCTCCCTCCTGCCTCCACCTCCTGGTGTCCTGTCGGCAGATCTGTAACTAAAGCTATTAGGGCACGCCCGCCCTCTCTCCTGCCTTCTTAAAGGGACAGCGTGCATTTTTCAAAAAGTGCAATTAACCAATGACAGCGCACTGGCTGCTATTTCTGGCCTCTCCTCCATAGGGAGCGCGCCTGAGAAACGAGTATCAATCATTGCTACATCCGGTTCTCTTGCTAACCTGTCTGCGCTGCGTCTGCTGTCTCTGTGCATTCTCTAATGCTATCTGTCTCCACAGAGTATCAGTGTCCTGATCTTCCTGGTTATATCTGCAACCATCTTGGCGATTTGAAAACAAAGAAAGGGTTTGACAGCTTGTGGTTTCATGGTACCCTTTATTTTTTAAACTAATAGTCTCCTGTCTCCAATCACATCATTCAGACTGCATTGTTGGTTATTCTCAAAAGCTTTACTGAAAACAGACATTTTGTGTCACATTATTAAACTTTATAGTCTTGCAAGGATTTTAAGTAATCTGTTTCACTCGCTTTTGGAGTAATTGGTGAGATTTTTAACAGCCACAACTCTGAAATGTTAGCAAGTTTTGGTGGAAGAGATGCAGATTCTTTCCTTTTTTTTCCTTGCAGTCAGTTCTCCTTAGCTCAGTGTGATTTTCTATGTGATTTTTTATTTAAACATTAAGAAATGGATTTGGTAGCACTTTTTTGACATTTGAAAAAAATCTTTGGGAACCATGCCTTGTTTAACGTCCACCATCTTGCAATGTATGATCTTTGCCTACAGTTCACTGAATGCTTTTCTTGGCCATCAGAAGACGATTTCAGGGAAGGAACATTATTTTCTTTATGTGATACAATAACAGTCGAAATAAATATCATGATCTTCAAGGGTTTCTATGGAGAAAACGCACACTTTGCATGGAGGTGTAAGTAATTTTTTTTGCATGGAAATGACATTTACTTTGATATGTTGGAAATCTTGCTTTGAAGCCCCATTAATCATCACTTGGGTAGATTAACTTAGACCTTTTATGTCTATCATTGGCAACTTCTGGATGTACAAAATGATTTTCATGGGCCATCCAGTATGTGGGTTCCAATGTGTAACGGAGTGCATATTACTATGCAGCAGGGCAGACATTGCTGTCACTGTGTAAACAAAGAGTATGGGAGTACAAAATGAATACAGAGAAGTGGATTTTCATGGGCCAATCCAGTATGTGGGTTCCAAGGTGTAATGGGGTGCATATGACTATGCAGCAGGGCAGACATTGCTGTCACTGTGTAAACAAAGAGTATGGGAGTACAAAATGAATACAGAGAAGTGGATTTTCATGGGCCAATCCAGTATGTGGGTTCCAAGGTGTAATGGGGTGCATATGACTATGCAGCAGGGCTGGCCTTGCTGCCAATGTGTAAAACAAAGAGTACGGGAGTAAAAAATGAATATTTTGAAGTGGATATTCATGGGCCCATCCAGTATGTGGGTTCCAAGGTGTAATGGGGTGCATATGACTATGCAGCAGAGCAGACATTGCTGTCAATGTGTAAACAAAGCATACGGGAGTACAAAATGAACATGGTGAAGTGGATATTCATGGGCCCATCCAGTATAGGGGTTCCAAGGTGTAATGGGGTGCATATGACTATGTAGCAGGGCAGACATTGCTCTCACTGTGTAAACAAAAGAGTACGGGAGTACAAAATGAATATGGTGAAGTGGATTTTCATGGGCCCATCCTGTATGTGGGTTCCAAGGTGTAATGGGGTGCATATGACTATGCAGCAGGGCAGACATTGCTGCCAATGTGTAAAACAAAAAGTACAGGAGCACAAAATGAATATTGTGAACTTGATTTTCCTGGGCCCATCGTGTATGTGCGTTCCAAGGTGTAATGGGGTGCATATGACTATGCAGCAGGGCTGGCCTTTCTGCCAATGTGTAAAACAAAGATTACGGGAGTACAAAATGAATATGGTGAAGTGGATTTTCCTGGGCCCATCCAGCATGTGGGTTCCAAGGCCTAATGGGGTGCATATGACTATGCAGCAGAGCAGACATTGCTGTCAATGTGTAAAACAAAGAGTACGGGAGTACAAAATTAACATTGTGAACTTGATTTTCCTGGGTCCATGTTGTATGTGGGTTCCAAGGTGTAATGGTTTGCATATGACTATGCAGCAGGGCAGACATTGCTGTCACTGTGTAAATAAAAGTGTACTGGAGTACAAAATGAATATTGTGAAGTGTATCTTCATGGGCACTTCCAGTATGTGGGTTCCAAGGCATAATGGGGTGCATATGACTATGCAGCAGGGCTGGTCTTGCTGCCGATGTGCAAAAGAAAGAGTACGAGAGTACAAAATGAATATGGTGAAGTGGATTTTCATGGGCCCATCCAGTATGTGGGTTACAAAGTGTAATGGGCTGGCCTTGCTGTGAATGCGTAACAAAAAGACTGCGGGAGTACAAAATGCATATTGTGAACTTGATTTTCCTGGTCCCATCCAGTTTGTGGGTTCAAAGGTTTATTGGGGTGCATATGAATTGGTAGCAGGGCAGGCCTTGCTTTCAATGCTACATTTTTTATGAAGGCCCTTCTGGACATATTATGAAAGGGGTATTGGGGTGTGTCGTAGTTCTTGGCAGCCCATCCACTCACAGCATAGGCTACAACAGTTATAGTAGCGTAGCTCCGGGCTGGCCCCCTCAGACCGCGGGGCCACCTCCCCCTCTGCCCCCCCGGTAGCTACGCTACTGCTGCATAGGCAATAACAGTATAGGAGACCCACTGTTTAATAATGGCCCTTTAAGAAGATTAATGCCGCCTGATGTACCAGTAAAAATAGGCTCAGTGACTTTAAGAGTCCCTCCATCATAAATGAAACAAGATGGGTCTGCTTATGTGTCACACACCATATGGCCAGCTAGGGTTGTTAAATGTTACAATGACATTTCACAGTGAATGCATTTGTAGTAGTTTAAACCAATGTTAAAGTTGAAAAAAGCTTAAAAAATGCTGCATCTGACCTAAGCCCAAGTGGGAGAGGAACATTTCGGTCTGGGGTTAATTATTTTGCCTTACAGGCAAGTCATTAACCTGCAAAGAATGTACCTTAAGAATGGCATGAATCTCGGAAAAAATAGTTTAAAGCTGTGAACTAGGAGTCAGGAATGCTACCAGGGGCAATCCCCTGATGTCCCCATGTCATTTGAACAGTGTTTCCATCATTTTCAGACGTTTTTACACCCTAAAAGGACCCCCGGGGGGGATCGTGGCAAAAATTCTCGGTCTCCCATAGACTTATATTGGACTCGTTGTTCTGTCCGAGTACCCAAGTATTCCAATATGCTCGACCCGAACAACGAGCAACTGAGCATTTCAGTGCTCGCTCTGTAGCAGAGTATATCTTTTGAGAATCTACCAGTACACAGGAGAACTTCACTGAGCAAGTTATCTTCAGTAAACGGTATTTACTTCATATGGGTAAACATGAGATAAGAATTCAGAAGCACACAGCCCGTGCTGCTGGTATAATACAGTCAAAAGCGAAAGTAAAAACCAACAACAAGAGAGCTTCCCTCCCCACAATACAACAAACATTTAACTTCACACTATCGCCATCTACTGTCAGGCTAGTGTAAAGTCCTCCTTTACATAAACAATAAGTTCATTTCTGTTGCATATGCCAACACGCTCATCACTAAAAAGTACACAAAGAAAATGCAAGACGTTTATTAGCATCCTGAATAGGACCTGTGCACAATATATACAGTTGTTGCAAAAAGTATTGACACCCCTGCAATTCTGTCAGATAATACTGTTTCTTCCTGAAAACGATTGCAAACACAAATTCTTTGGTATTATTATCTTCATTTAATTTGCCTTAAATGAAAAAACACAAAAGAGAATGAAGCAAAAAGCAAAACATTGATCATTTCACAGAAAACTCCAAAAATGGGCCAGACAAAATTATTGGCACCCTCAGCCTAATACTTGGTTGCACAACCTTTAGCCAAAATAACTGCGACCAACCGCTTCCAGTAACCATCAATGAGATTCTTACAATGCTCTGCTGGAATTTTAGACCATTCTTCTTTGGCAAAGTGCTCCAGGTCCCTGATATTTGAAGGGTGCCTTCTCCAAACTGCCATTTGGTGTTTCGCCGCCTGCTTCTTCCGGGGGCGGCACGCGACACGACACGCCCCCGGAGGAAGCAGGCGGCGAAACGCGCGTCGGGGTGAGGGGACGCTGGATTACACTCTCCTATAGAGGTAATTATACATCATTTTCTCTGTGAATTGTGGCGCTTTCTTGATTAGGTATTGCCTCACATGGTGACTGTGTCATTTACACACGGTCTTATAGTATTCATGCCTTGAGTTCACAGAGAGACTTTTCTCACTTTTGGGGAGGGATAGTTTTTTGAATATTATCTATTTTGGACATTACTTATGGTCTTTTATAGAATGGAATCCGGATAATTGATATGTATTGTTATGTGATTGGCTCACACATGTTCTAGTCTGGGTCACGTATTTTCTCCTCATGATGATTCTTTGAGTGTTTATGGCGTCCCCTATATGGCATTATGCTTTTGTCATTTTAAAACTATTTTGAATAAAATGATTTTTTTATTTTTGGGATCTCTTCTTTGTTCCATGTTATTTTTCATGGGATTTGTGTTATATAATTGTGTGAAGTGACCTTCTTATTAGGTTTTGGACATTGTGATCATCAACTTTAATCCATGTCAACTGGCTGCAAGTGTGATTTAGTTATTGCTAACACCTGTTAGGTGCCACAGGTAAGTTACAGGTGCTGTTAATTACACAAATTAGAGAAGCATCACATGATTTTTCGAACAGTGTCAATACTTTTGTCCACCCTCTTTTTTATGTTTGGTGTGGAATTATATCCAATGTGGCTTTAGGACAATTCTTTTTGTGTCTTTTCATTTAAGACAAATTAAATGAAGATAATAATACCAAAGAATTTGTGTTTGCAATCATTTTCAGGAAGAAACTGAGTATTATCTGACAGAATTGCAGGGGTGTCAATACTTTTGGCCACAACTGTACCCTATGGGTATAAACATGTTAGAAATAGGAGGAAACCACTATGGCTAAATATAGTTGTAAGGGGTGCATTAAGGGACAAAAAGAAAGCATTTAGAGGATTAAATCAAGTAGGTAGTGATGAGGCATTAACCCCTTGACTACCAAGGGTGGTTTGCACGTTAACTCCCGGGCCAATTTTTACAATTCTGACCACTGTCCCTTAATGAGGTAATAACTCTGAAACGCTTCCGTGGATCTTGGTGATTCTGACATTGTTTTCTCATGACATATTGTACTTCATGGTAGTGGTAAACTTTCATTCAAATAACTTGTGTTTATTTATGAAAAAACAGAAATTTGGCCAAAATTTTGAAAATTTCACAATTTTCCAAATTTGAATTTTTATGTTCTTAAATCACAGAGATACGGCACACAAAAAACTTAATAAGTAACATTTCCCACATATTTGCTTCACATCAGCACAATTTTGGAACAAAAATTTTTTTTTCTTAGGAAGTTATAACGGTTAAAAGTTGACCAGCGATTTCTCATTTTTGCAACACCATTTTATTTTTACGGACCACATCACATTTCAAGCCACTTTGAGGGATCTTTATGATAGAAAATGCCCCAAATTGACACCATTCTAAAAACTGCACCCCTTAAGGTGCTCAAAACCACATTCAAGAAGTTTATTAACCCTTCAGGTGCTTCACAGGAACTTTTTGAATATTTAAAAAAATGAACATTTAACTTTTTTTCACAAAAAAATACTTAAGGTTCAATTTTTTTATTTTACCAAGGGTAACAGGAGAAATTGGACTGCAAAAGTTATTGTGCAATTTGTCCTGAGTACGCTGATACCTGATATGTGGGGGGGAACAAGGGAAGGAGCGCCGCTTGACTTTTTCAATGCAAAATTGGCTGGAATTCAGATCGGACGCCATGTCACATTTGGAGAGCCCCTGATGTACCTAAACAGTGGAAACCCCCCACAAGTGACCCCATTTTGGATTCTAGACCCCCCAAGGAACTTAGCTTGATGTGTGGTGAGAACTTTGAACCCCCAAGGGCTTCACAGAAGTTTATAACGTACAGCCGTACAATTAAAAAATCATATTTTTTCCACAAAAATGATCTTTTCACCCTCAATTCTTATTTTTCCAAGGGTAACGGGACCCTAAAAGTTATGTGCAATTCGTCCTGAGTATGCTGATACCCCATATGTGGGGGTAAACTACTATTTGGGCGCATGGCAGAGCTCGGAAGGGAAGCAGCGCCATTTGACATTTTTGGCTGGAATTGAGATCGGACACCATGTCGCGTTTGGGAAGCCCCAGATGTACCAAAACAGTGGAAACCCCCCACAAATGACACCATTTTGGAAACTATATCCCCCAAGGAACTTATCTAGATGTGGAGTGAGAACTTTGAACCCCCAAGGGCTTCACAGAAGTTTATAACGTACAGCTGTACAATTAAAAAATCATATTTTTTCCACAAAAATGATCTTTTCACCCTCAATTCTTATTTTTCCAAGGGTAACAGGACCCTAAAAGTTATGTGCAATTTGTCCTGAGTACGCTGATACCCCACATGTGGGGGTAAACCACTATTTGGGCGCATGGCAGAGCTCGGAAGGGAAGCAGTGATATTTGACGTTTTTGGCTGGAATTGAGATCGGACACCATGTCACGTTTGGAAAGCCCCTGATATAACAAAACAGCAGAAACCCCCACAAGTGACACCATTTTGGAAACTAGACCCCCCAAGGAATTTATCTAGATGTGTGGTGAGCACTTTGAACCCCCCAGTGCTTCACAGAAGTTTATAATGCCCGGGCGTGAAAATAAATAAATCGTATTTTTTCCACAAACATGATCATTTAGTCCCCAATTTTTTTATTTTCCCAAGGGTACCAGGAGAAATTGGACCCCAAAAGTTGTTGTCCAATTTGTCGTGAGTACAATGATACCTCATATGTGGGAGAAAACTACTGTATGGGCACATGTCGGGGCTCGGAAGGGAAGTAGTGACGTTTTGGAATGCAGACTTTAATGGAATGGTCTGCGTGTGTTATGTTGCCTTTGGAGAGCCCCTGATGTACCTAAGCAGTGGAGATCCCCCACAAATGACACCATTTTGGAAACTAGACCCCATAAGGAACTTGTCTAGATGTGTGTTGAGCACTTTGAACCCCCAAGGGCTTCACAGAAGTTTATAATGCCCGGGCGTGAAAATACAAAAATCATATTTTTTTCCACAAAAATGATACTTTTGCCCTCAATTTTTTATTTTCCTAAGGGTAACAGAAGAAATTGGACCCCAATAGTTGTTTTGCAATTTGTCCTGAGTAGGCTGATACCCCATATGTGGGGGTAAAACACTGTTTAGGTGCATGGCAGAGCCTGGAAGGGAAGGAGCACCATTTGACTTTTTCAATGCAGAATTGGCTGGAATTGAGATCAGATGCCATGTTGCGTTTGGAGAGCACCTGATGTGCCCAAACAGTGGAAACCCCCAAATTCTAACTCCAACCCTAACCCCAACACACCCCGAACCCTAATCTCAGCCCTAACCCTAGCCCTAACACTACCCCTAACCCTAACTCTAGCCCTAGCCCTAACCCTAACCCTAGCCCTAACCCTAACCCTAATGGGAAAATGTAAATAAATACAATTTTTTAATTTTATTATATTTCCCTAACTAAGGGGGTGATAACGGGGGGTTTAATTTACTATTTATGGCGGTTTTTATATTTGGCAGCTGTCACACACTAAAAGATGCTTTTTATTGTAAAAATAGTTTTTGCATCACCACATATTGAGAGCTATAATTTTTCCATATTTTGACCCACCGTGTCATGTGAGGTGTTATTTTTTGCGGGACGAGTTGATATTTTTATTGGTATCATTTTCGGGCATGTGACATCTTTTGGTCGCTTTTTATTCTGATTTTTGGGACGCAGAAAGAACAAAAACCAGAGTTTCATGAATTTCTTTTGGGGGGTGTGTTTACACCGTTCTGCGTGCGGTAAAATTGATAAAGCTGTTTTATTTTTCGGGTCAGTATGGTTACAGGGTTACCTCGTTTATGTCTTTTTTTATGTTTTAGCGCTTTTATGTAATGAAAACAATTTTATTTAAAAAATAATTATTTTTGTATCGCGTTATTCTGCGAGCTATAACTTTTATATTTTTTTGCTGATCACGCTGTGTGGCAGCTCGTTTTTTGCAGGACAAGATGACGTTTTCAGCGGTACCATGCGTCTTTTTGATCGTGCGTTGTTGCAGTTTTTGTTCGGCAGTATGATAATAAATCATTATTTTTTGCTTCATTTTTTATTTTTATTTTTTAAGGGGTTTGCTAAAGGAGTTAGCTAATGGGACAGTTTTATAAGGTGGGTCGTTACGGACGCGGTGATACCAAATATGTGTACTTTTATTGTTTTTTTTTTTATTTCCAAAAAATGAATTTATTAGGGAATTTTTTTTTTTTATTTATTTAGCAATTTTTTAAAAATTATTTTCACATTTTTTACATTTTTTTTTTTTAAACTTTATTAGGTTGTCCCAGGGGGGACATCACTGTCCCGTGACAGATCGCTGATCTGTCACATCACAGATCACTGTGACAGATCAGCGATCTGTCACAGGCATAGATGCAGACTTCCTCATGCCTGCGCTTTGCAGGCACTGAGGAAGTCAGCTCCCTGCAGTCCCCCGAAGGTCCCCGTCGCCATCTTGGATTCGGGGACCTGCAGGGATGGAGCCCCCCGCAGTAGCGCTGCACATTGCGCTGCTGTGGGGGGCTCAGGGAAGCACGAAGGGAGCCCCCTCCCTGCCGATGCTTCCCTTTAACCCCCGGTAAACCGTGATCGTGTTTGATCACGGTGTGCAAGGTGTTAACGTGTCGGGGGCGGTCCGTGACCGCCCCTGACACATTGTGCCGGGTGTCAGCTGTGATAATCAGCTGACACCCGGCCGCGATCAGCGGAGCTCACCACGTTGGCGCCGCTGATCGCTATAATGTAATATTCCGTCCATGGGACTTAGGTCCAAGGTCACATGGATGGAATATTACGTCCATTGTAGGAAAGGGGTTAAATAAATACAGAAAATTAAAAAAATTCTGTAAAAAGCAAATCAACAGCATAGATTGAGACAGAGAGACTCATTGCCAGAGAAAGTAAAAATAATCCCAAAATATTCTTTAACTACATAAATAGTAAGAAACTAAAAAATGATAGTGTTGGCCCCCTTAAAAATAGTCTGGGTGAAATGGTGGATGAGGAAAAAGCCAATATGCTTAATGACTTTTTTCAACAGTATTTACACAAGAAAATCCCATGACAGATGACTTGATCAGTGATGACAAAAAATCTCCATTAAATGTCACCTGCTTGACCCAGCAGGAAGTACGGCGGTGTCTAAAAATCACTGAAGTTGACAAATCCCCGGGCCCGGATGGGATACACCCCCAAGTACTGCAGAAATTATAGTATAGTAAAGTATAGTCACAGATAGACTATTATTTTTAATCTTTAAAGATTCCGTAAGAACAGGGTCTGTACCACAGGACTGGCGTATAGCAAATGTGGTGCCAATATTCAAAAAGGGGACAAAAGCTGAACTTTTGACTCATTTATATAGCGCCATTAATTCCACAGCGCTTTACAGACATTATGATCTGTCCACGATGGTGCTCACAATCTAAATTCCCTATCAGTATGTCTCTGGAGTGTGGGAGGAAACCGGAGTACCTGGATGAAACCCATGCAAACACGGGGAGAACATACAAACTCCTTGCAGATGTTTTCCTTGGTGGGATTGGAACCCAGAACCCCAGTGCTGCAAGGCCGCAGTGCTAACCACTGTGCCACCGTGCTGCCCCAAAATATGTGTAAGTGGATTAAGAACTGGCTCAGGGACAGGAAACAAAGGGTGGTTATTAATGGAGCACACTCGGACTGGGTCACAGTTAACAGCGGGTTACCACAGGGGTCAGTATTGGGCTCACTTTTTAACATATTTATTAATGATCCTGTAGGGGGCATACAGAGTAGAATTTCAATATTTGCAGATGACACTAAATTCTGCAGGGTAATCAATACAGAGGAGGACAATTTTATATTACAAGAGGATTTATGTAATCTAGTAGCTTGGGCTGATGAATGGCAAATGAGCTTTAATGGGGATAAATGTAGGGTCACTCACTTGGGCAGAGGAAATAAGACGTATAATTATGTGCTTAAGGCTGGAGTCACACAATAAAACATCGCATAGCACTCGGACCACTGTTAATCTATGGGGCAGCTCGCATCACCATCACTCGCCAATGTAAGTCAATGGGTAAAAAAAAAAAATCGGACACCACAAGGATCATCCATGTGATTTGCGAGAAATACGCAAGCAATTTCCAGATGACAGGAAATTGTCTCATCCATTATCAGGAAGCTTTGGCATGGCGAGACACATCAATGTCAAGATGCTGATAGTTCTGGTTCAGGAGAGGCCAGAACTATGGGACCAGCGTGACATACATTATTTGGACCGCACACGTAAGAATGCAGCATGGAGGCTAATCTGCACCCAAATGTTCACCGATTTTGAGGAAAGACCTCGTGAGTTCCAGCAAGAAATTAGTAAGTAGAATCATAAAAAGTACTATTAAAAGTTCCACATGTGGTAACAAATAAACATAACATCATCATATGTGGTTTGTAATATGTGACCTATTCTGCCACTGATATATGTGGATGAGATGTCTCTGAGGGATGTGAACACGAATCTCTATATAAACAATGGCGGATAGCGTTACTCGCCAGCCTGTGCTCCCAATCCCTATTAGCGGCGCGTGGTGGTCCGGAAGGATGATGCAGTGATGAATTCAACAGGCTTTATTAAAGTACCTTGATGAGATAAGATGTCAAGGAAGATGAAGAAATGGAGATGAGGTAGGAGTGAGGACTGTAGGTTAGAGCTGTTATAGAAGCACCAGATTAGAGATGATAGGAGCTCCAGGTTGGAGGTAACAAGAGAATCCTTTCTCCAGCTCTGCAGAACATGTGTGTTACAAGATGGCCAGAGTACCAAACAGGAAACAGCACGAAAAAGATAGGAGGAGCTAGAGGCAGAGAGGTATTATGGGAAAGTACCATAACAAAATATTACAGTGTAATACAGCAATGGCCAGTACATGGCAGCAAAGTATAACAAATACAATAGATGATAAACCAAGTATATACCATTACCTAAATGTCCATGTATGGCTGAAAATCTATCAGAATAAACTGAAACAGCACACTCCCCGTCTGAAATCCTTGGATTTCACATATCAACAATCTCGAATTGAAGTGTTTACCTGAAGTACATGGAGAGATACCTCAACCTGTAAGATGCAAAAAAAAACAATGCATGCAATGTGAAGATAAAAATTTGGTTGACAAGACAGGCAAATGTCTATAACGAGTTCCTGAAGTAATCCAAAGGATAACCCATCTTCGGATTGGAGTAGCCGCGCTAGGCCAAACTGTCTCCAACCCATTTGTAATCCAAAGGTCTAAGTTCCTTGAAAGAGTTCCTACTGATTGGATGGATAATCAATCCTCAACCGGTATGAGTAAGATAATGTCTGATATAGGCCTAATGAAGAATTTGGGGTCACCTTGCTTAGCAACTGTAGAAACTAAAAGAAAAAGAGCGCAATAGGGTCTTACCCGAGAAACTGAGAATGTAAAGTAATTCGTTATACTCACCTTATGTAGGAGAGTATCAGACATAAAGGAACAAAGGTCAGCTTGCTGCACATCCAAATGACCACGCCGTGGCCATAAATCATCAGATTCAAAGAAAAGAACTTTTATGGATTAAGTGTGCGCTGCCAGACCATCACTCCTCACAAGTGGTGTGCTTTATACATTTATTCCCTGAATAAAGGGAATAAATGTATAAAGCACACCACTTGTGAGGAGTGATGGTCTGGCAGCGCACGCTTAATCCATAAAAGTTCTTTTCTTTGAATCTTGCTTAGCAACTGTCACTTCTACCTTGCGTACCTTGCCATTGTCACTTGGAAAGGTTTTAGATATAAGTCCCATAGGCCATGCATTTCTTTCCTCCTTCTGGTCTTTCATGAGGACAATGTCTCCTACTTGTAAATTTGGCTTTACTTGTTGCCATTTTCTTCGTTTTTGGAGGAGTGTCAGGAGTGTTATTGTACTCCTTCTTCCATCTTTTCCAGAAACAATCAGCTAGATGTTGCACATGCTTCCACCGTTTCTGATAATTGTCTCCGGACACAGAATCTTAAGGCGGGTTAGGAACAGTTCCAAGTTTCTGGGTCAGGAGAGTTGCCGGAGTGAGAATAGTATTAGATTCTGGATCCATAGATATGGGTACAAGGGGTCTTGAGTTTACTATAGCAGAGACTTCTGCTAAGAAAGTGGTCAAGGTCTCGTGAGTGAGTCGTGAAAGATTTGAGTCCATCAGCATAGATTCCAGTATCCGACAAGTAATGCCTATCATTCTTTCCCATGATCCACCCATATGGGAAGCATGAGGAGGATTGAAGACCCAGGTACAGCCATTGGTTGTCAAGAAGTTCTGGACTGGTGTTGAGTTCAGTTGTAGTTCTCGACAGGCCCCTACAAAGTTTGTTCCACAATCAGATCTTAATTGTTTTACTGGTCCTCTGATGGAGAAGAATCGTCTTAGGGCATAGATGAAACTGGAGGAATCCATAGACTCTATCACTTCTAGGTGTATAGCTCGTACAATCATGCACATGAACAACACCGCCCAACGTTTACTTTCTGCATGTCCGCCTCTGGTATAACGTGCAGCGACTGCCCATGGGCCAAAAACGTCCAAGCCAACATAGGTAAATGGAGGCTCTGTGCTTGTCCTATCGGCAGGCAAATCAGACATCTGTTGTTGTTGCAGTTTTCCTCTTGTCTTACGACACTGAACACAATGATGAATTAAATGGGAAATCGGTCTCTTAGCTCCCACAATCCAGAAGCCTGCAGCTCTTAAGGCTCCTTCAGTGATGTGTCTGCCTTGATGTTTGATTTTTTCATGGTAATGTCGTATTAGTAAAGTGTTGATATGGTGATGACTAGGAATAATTAGAGGATTCTTTTCTGCCTCATCCAATTTAGCCTTGTTTAAACGACCACCAACTCTCAATAAACACCTCTCGTCTATTACTGGGTTTAAGTTGACAATGGGGCTGTTTTTAGGAACGTCTTGTTTTTTACGTATACATTCCAGTTCCTTGTGAAAAACATTCTGCTGCACATTGCGTATCACAAAGAGTTCACTCAGAGCAATGTCTTCTGCAGAGAGGGGCTTATGGCAGATATGCCAACCATGACAATCAGTGTTACTGTCCTTATTGCGATAGCATTGTACAACGTATACTAACCTTGCAATGGCACGAACCAACCTTGTCCATCTTGAGAAGCGATCAAACCGCCGACAGTCCAAGTCAACCTTCTCCTTGAATTTGGTAATGAAGATGCTGACATCAGGACGGATCTCTGGGTCGACATCTGGATCCTGAAGGTTGAAGCTGTCTACAACGGCAGTCTCTTCACATTGGTCGTGAAGGAACCCTGGTCCTGTTATCCAAGAAGAGCTTGCGAAGGCATCAATAGACACTGGTCTCGTAGCAAGGTCCGCAGGGTTAAGATGGGATGGGAAATGCTGCCATTGCTGGGGCTTAGAGGATTTCCTGATCCTTTCCACGCGGTTACTGACATAGACGTAGAAGTGTTTCATCTGGTTATATATGTAGCCCAGAACTACCTTACTGTCTGTGTAGTATTTTGTGTCATCCACGTGAATAGCTAGTTCGCCCTGTATGAAGTCTGCAATCTCTATGGCTAGTACAGCCCCACAGAGCTTGAGTCTGGGTATGGTGTGCTCGGGTTTAGGAGCCAGTTTAGCCTTTCCAAACAGAAACCCAACGTGGGCTGCATTGTTAGAGTCTACAACCTTCAAGTAAGCGACAGCGGCAATAGCTTCAGTGGAAGCATCAGCGAATACATGAATCTCTTTCCTTTGACTCGTAGCTCTGGATGCCGGAGTGTAACAACGTGGTATGTGGATCTTATCCAAGGCACAAAGAGATTCTCTCCACGACTTCCACCTTAGTTGTTGGTCCGCAGGGAGTGGTACATCCCAGTCCTTAATGCACTCTGAGAGTTGTCTCAGCAGAAGCTTGCCTTGTATAGTCAGGGGTGCGACAAACCCAAGTGGATCATATAGACTGTTCACCACTGACAGAACCCCGCGCTTAGTAAATGGTTTTTCCGCACCACTAACCTGAAAGCTGAAGGAGTCCTTTAGCAAGTTCCACCTCAGGTCTAGGCTTCTCTGTACTGGTGGATTGTCTGGGCCTAGATTCAAGTCCCTAAATTCAGCGGCATGATCATTAGGGTGAAAGGCCTTCATGACAACAGCACTATTAGAGGCAATTTTATGCAATCTTAAATGAGCTTTAGAAAGCATACCTTGCGTCCGTTTGAGCAGATCTATGGCTTCTTCTGCTGTGGGCAGGGATTTAAGACCATCGTCCACGTAGAAGTCCTTTTCAACGAACTGTTTGGCATCCTTCCCGAACTCTGCTGCGCCATCAGAGGCAGTCCTACGCAGGCCGTATGTAGCGACTGCAGGAGAAGGACTGTTTCCAAACACATGCACCTTCATGCGGTTTTCGACCATTTCCTTGTTGGTGTCATTGTCTCGGTGCCATAGAAAATGGAGATAATTTCTGTGATCTCGTTGCATGATGAAACAATGGAACATTTGTTCGATGTCGGCGGTAATGGCGACCGCTTCCTTTCCTTTCATGAGCACTCCCACCAGGTTATTAGTCAGGTTCGGACCAGTGAGGAGAACGTCATTCAGAGATACGCCGTCATGTTTGGCACTTGAATCGAACACCACTCTGATTTGTTTCGGCTTTCTTGGATTATATATTCCAAAGGAAGGTAGATATCAGCACTCTTCATCAGCTTGCAATGGTGGAGCTGGCTCAGCATGGTCATTGTGAAATATCTTGTCCATAAAGGCTATGAAATGTTCCTTCATTTCAGGCTTGTTCCTCAATGTTCTCTGCAACGAGATGAATCTAGATAAGGCCTGTTCTCTGTTGTTAGGAAGCCTGGTCCTTGAAGCCTTGAAAGGTAAGGGAGCAACCCAGCGGTCAGATTCGTTTTTGAAGAATCCACTGTCCATCATTTTAAGAAACTCTTTGTCTTCTATGGATAAGGCGACTTTGTTGTCATCTTTTGTTGTGTGAAACACTGTTCTCCCTAAGTCATCACTGTAGGGAGTAGGAATGATGTCAGGCTCTTGGATGCAATCAGAGAACCTTTCTTTCACTTCGTAGTGATGAGGGCATGGCTTAAAGTGAGTTGCGCGACCATTTTGTAGCACATACGTTTTACAGGCGTTGACTTCGGATGCCTTGTGACTCCTATCCAAACATACATCGCCCACGATTACCCATCCTAGGTCGAGTCTTTGGGCGTATGGAGCATCATCTGGGCCGTTACATTGTTGGCGCACCTTGTGGACCTTCAGAATGTCCCTCCCGAGTAGGACCAGAATATCAGCATTCATCTCCAGAGGAGGGATTTCTTTAGTCAGGTGCCTCAAGTGGTGATGATGAAGCGTGGCTTCCGGAGTGGGAATCTCCTCCCTGTTATCAGGTATCTGGTCACATTCAATTAGGGTTAGCAAGGGTATATGCTCGTTTCCCTTGATTGAAGAGACTATGTACCCAGAGGCTCTCCTGCCAGAAGTCTCAATACGACCAGAGCAGGTGTTTAGGGTGTATGGAGTCGTTTGTCCATTTATGTTAAAGATCTCAAAGAATTTGGGCCTTGCTAGAGATCGGTTACTTTGCTCATCTATTATGACATACATTTTGGAGGCCATTGTCGGGTTGTCCTTCTGGATAGACCTTAACCAGACATAGCTTGGCACAGCATTTAGGAACAGTCCCTTCTCCACATACCTCAATACATGAGGAGGAAACAGCAGTTGCAATTTGATCAGGAACTTGTGGCTTCCCGCCATGCTTTTGAGCAGGATTGGATGTCGCAGAAGGTTACGAGTTGTATGGAGCTGGCGTGGGATGCAAGGCTGTGACGTGTTTATCACTGCTGCATTCAGTGCACTTAATAGTGGCCTTACAGTCCTGAGCGAGGTGGTCTGAGGAGGCGCAACAATTATAACATATCCCAAGCTCCTTGAGGGTATCTTTACGCTCCTGCAAAGTCCTTGCTCTGAATCCACGGCATTCTTTAAGCAGGTGAGGCCTTTTGTGGATAATAGGGCACATACGATTACTGTCCATGACTTTAGGAGCAACATTATTTGTTTTAGTGAAGGCAGGTGTAGTAAGTGGAACATCAGTCTTTCTCACGGATACTGTGTTCCTTGAATCTCTATGTTTGGCAATGTTATCATACCTTGTAGATGATGATGATGCTGGTGGAGAAGGCTCAGTGAAGTCGAGGCTGGGATCATTCTTCCTTCGAGCTTCGTCACTGATGAACCTGGAAAAATGTGAAAAGGGGGGAAAGGACACATCATGCTGCCTTTTATACCGTGAGCCGTGGTCTGCCCATTTATCCTGCATGCTGTGTGGCAACTTGGACACTATTGGATTAACACCATGAGCAGTATCTAGGTAGCTCAGCCCTGAGAGACGTGGGTCTAATTTTGCCAATTCTATTTCCTTTAGCAGGTCGCTCAGATCTTTAAGTTTTCTATTGTCCTTGTTAGTTATCATTGGGAAAGTTTGCAGTCTTTTAAATAAGGCACACTCTATGACTTCGGAGCTGCCGTTGGTTTGTTCCAGTCTCTCCCAGGCTGCAATAAGACCTGTATCTGAATAGTCCACATGAACTGCCCTTATTGTCTTTATGCGCTCTGCTGATTCAGGGCCTAACCAGTTAACAAGCAAATCCAGTTGTTCTTTGCCAGTGAGATTAAGGTCTTGGATCACTGCTTGAAAGGTCGATTTCCAGGCTCTATAATTCTCGGCACGATCATCAAACTTCGAGAGACTAATGTTTATTAACTCCCGGCGAATCATGTATCTGGCGAAGTCAGACATGTCCGATCTCCCGGTCATTGTTGCAGGTGGAACTTGTGGTATCCTTAGGGGATGTAATTTCTCTGGCTTATATGACTACGACAAATCAGGATGAAATGATGCGGCATAAGGGTTAAACTGCGGTTTAGTCTCCATAGGTTCTGCTGGCTGTGGCATAGATCGCGAGTTAGTGCTGGAAGTTACCTTGTCAGCAGTAGGTGGCGACATTTCTTGATTTGCGGGCGCATCCATGTTAGAACCTGGAGGTGGTGCTGGTGCAGATGTTGAATGTCTTAGCACGTAGTTAGAAGTGCGATCAGCTGAGTCCTCCATTTCTCCTGGAATAAGACAATCCGAATTATCTTCTTGTCCCAATGCTTGTTCAAGAACCTTCAGTTTAGCAAGCGCTGTTGCTTCTTCCCTTTCTGCTTGGAGTATTTTTAATTTCCTTTGAGCTTCCATTCTGTTTCTTTGAGCTTCTACCTCCACTTCAGCCTCCCTCTTAGCAAAGGAGCTTTTTACTCTAGCTTCCTCTGCAGCAGCACGGATCTCCAGTATCTTGTCGGACAATGTTGACTTCCTGGAGTGAGATGATCTGGAAAACAAAGATGTGATTTTGGTCGATGTTGTGCGATGTGACCTGGCTTCTGGGAGGTGAGCGATGCGGAGTTCTGCTTTATCCTGGGCATCTCGTACTAATGAGGTCATTTCTTGGAGAAGAGTTTCCCTTTCAGCTAGTTCTGCTGGGGCATCTTCCATGTCGCAGTTACTCAGGAATGTGATGGACCTTGCAGACAGTCTCTGGTAGCGATCATAGGAGGCAGATAAACTCTTCAATTTGGCGGTTAAATCTGCGGCGTCACTGTGAGAGCGTGGAAGAGCTGCTAAATCATGATCAACTCTGCCCCATAAATGTTCTAGGTTATCATGGAACTCGTCTCTAGTAAGTTCTCTCTGGCCTTTTGTGTCAGCCTGGTTACACGTTTGGGTCGTACATCTTGCTTTGCAGTAAGTGCGGACTCTGCTTCTGCAGCAGCTATGATGTCAGGAACTAGATGTGCTTCACTTGCAGATGGGACCACGGTGCCTTTTGTGGACATGTTTTAGCTAAGATGGTGGACGGTTAAGACTTGCAAGCAGATAATGCATATACACACAGACAACTGTAGACTTAGGTCTCTTGTTAATATTCTGCCACCGATATATGTGGATGAGATGTGTCTGAGGGATGTGAACACGAATCTCTATATAAACAATGGCGGATAGCGTTACTCGCCAGCCTGTGCTCCCAATCCCTATTAGCGGCGCGTGGTGGTCCGGAAGGATGATGCAGTGATGAATTCAACAGGCTTTATTACAGTACCTTGATGAGATGAGATGTCAAGGAAGATGAAGAAATGGAGATGAGGTAGGAGTGAGGACTGTAGGTTAGAGCTGTTATAGAAGCACCAGATTAGAGATGATAGGAGCTCCAGGTTGGAGGTAACAAGAGAATCCTTTCTCCAGCTCTGCAGAACATGTGTGTTACAAGATGGCCAGAGTACCAAACAGGAAACAGCACGAAAAAGATAGGAGGAGCTAGAGGCAGAGAGGTATTATGGGAAAGTACCATAACAAAATATTACAGTGTAATACAGCAATGGCCAGTACATGGCAGCAAAGTAAAAAAAAATACAATAGATGATAAACCAAGTATATACCATTACCTAAATGTCCATGTATGGCTGAAAATCTATCAGAATAAACTGAAACAGCACATGACCTATTCCAGACTTTACACTTGCCAAGTAGCAGGCCACATTACACAGAAGCCTACAATTTGCAAGGCAAACGCTATGATTGAAAGTTAAAACATTTATTGTGTTATTTTGCAGTCACTGATGTCACTAAATGGTGGCACAGCTGCTGAGACCAGTACTAGCAGGAGCAACAGCAGTGGGCCTGGAGTGGTGATGCAGCTGTAGCGCCCCCAGGAGTTTGGCCGCCACAGTGGCTTTGCCTTCCTACAGGGGAGGGTAATGCCAGGCTTGGAGGCAATGATGGGTCTCTCTCGCAGTCAATCTATGCATGCAACACAGTTCCACTCCAGGCCAGCAGGGGGAACTCTGAACCGGGATTAAGGGGAGGAGTGCTCTCTGAGGGCCAAGAGGAAGGAGTGAGGAGTTAGTCTGCGGAGGGTGAAGTGTGCAGACATGTGGAAGGAGCGCTGAGATAGAGCGGAGAGGACGAGTTCATCTCTGGAGAGAGCGCATGAACTGGAGCCTGGTCTCCATGGTTGAACGGATACTAACGGTACTGCAACAGACACCAGAGGAGTAGGAGGCTGTAAATTCCCTACTCCCATCTAAGACTTGAGGGCACAACAGCAGCTTGGATAGTGAGCCGGACTCAGGAGAGAGGAGTCCCCAAGATAGGCTACAGCTGTCTGCCGTGCAAGTGAGGTTCTTGAGAACGTCTGTCCGGAGGAACTCTAGTGTAACTCAGTACTAGGAGTACGTCATTCGAATAAGCGCTAGTAAGGAGACTGCACAACCCATCTGCTGAGAGAGAATCCCTGAATTGCTTCCAGGCTAGCCTGCTCCAATACCATCTGTAATAAGGACCTGGACTGCAGTTATCAAGTAAAGGTACAGAGATTGCACCCCGCTGTGTCTTGTCTGCATCCTTCCTTTCTGGCACCGCTACATCCCCGTGCCAACCACATCTACCCTGCCCTGGGACTATAGCTCCACCTGTGGGGAGCTTTTACATCTTTGCTGCACCATACCATCAGTCCCAGCGGATCTGCATGCAGCGTCGGCTTAACACCTCCCTTGCCGAGCACCACAGGTGGCGTAACGAACTATTCATCTAACTACATTCCACCATTCACATCATCCTTTTACTTGGGCGCCCAGGGCCACGGTCCAGGTCACCGCTGCTGTGACACATCCCACTGATACCGGCCCGGTACCAAGTACCCCACAGCCCTGGGAGGGCGACTCAACTTGGCATCATGAACAGGATTATGGAACCCAGGACCCCCCGGGTCCTGTGTGCCATAGACTGTGTTTGTGTAAAAACTGTGTGTGAAATTGGCACCAATTGCCACCATTGCCGCACTGTTTGGCACGCTCAGGAAGAAGAAGGGGCAGGCCTTTGTGGGGGCGGAGCCTGCCACAGCGCGCGAAGAAGTGAAGTGCCACGCGGGAAGAGAGGACAGCGTGCGAGAAGAGGAGGAGCTGAGGCCTACAGCCCGGAGCATCGGGCCTGCGAAGCGGTCGCCGGTGAGCTCACACAACCCCCGGCCCTGGCTAACAATAACTAGGGGGGAGGAAGAGAATGTCCGTGCCACAAGCCAATGGACACCGGACACCGTTGCCAACCCCGCAGCGCCGCAAGGAGGAGCGCCCGCCGCAGAGGTCCCCATAATGCCGCTGACTATGCCCCACATACCGGGAGCAGCCTGGCTACCGCAGTACTCGGGTGAGTCACATAACCTGAGTGAATTTAAAGAGAGACTGTGCAGTTTGTTTAAAGTCTACCCTCTGTCTGAGAGCCAGAAAGTGAATATCCTGATTGGATGGCTAATGGGTGCAGCGCAAAGAGAAGTGAAAGCCTGGCAGGACACTGATAAAGAGACTGTTGCAAAGATCCTGGCCAAGCTGAGAAGCACCTTTGACACTCGCACTGCAGCTGAAATCAAGATGAGGTTCTTTGGCTGTAAACAGAAGGCGCAGGACAGTATAAGGGACTATGCTCTCAACCTGCAGGAGGCGCTGCGAGCAGTTAAGCAAGTTGATCCTGACAGTGTGAAGGAGGAGGATAAACTGTTAAAGGAGCAGTTCATTGAAGGACTCCTATCCAGTACCCACAGAGGACAGTTGCGTATCATAACCCTGCAATATCCTGATCTGGACTTTGCTGATTTTAAGGAAAGGGCTATTTGGGTACTGCAGGAATCAACTGACAGCCGCCCAGCGCCCCCTAGGCGCCCAGCGATCACCTACCATCAGGAAGCAACATCTTTTCCTTCCATCCCTGTAGAGGCTGATGCACAGACTCTGGATAAAGATCCAACTGAGGAGCTGCGTCTTCAGGTCCAGGATGTCATGATCTCAGTGCGGGTTTGACTCGCACACGTGGGGTTAATGTTTGGAACCAGTGCTGATGACTGGCATTTCTTGGGTTAAAGGTTGTGATCCCGATGCAGGCTTACCTGCACACCTGTGGCTATGATTGTGGCCTCTCCCTGGTTCTGGGGGAGGCTTCTTATAGCCTCAGGATGCTCCCATCCCTGTCAGTTATACTCTTGCCCTTGGCATTTGTGTGGTGACCCCTGAGTGTGTTTGTGCTGTGTTCTGGTTACTTGATTCTCTGTGTATGACTCGGTCTGTTCTCTGGATATCGCTTTGGATTCTGCCTGGTACCTCCTATGTCTGTTTGGTTTTGATCTCTGCTTGGCCCTGATTATCCGCTCTGTCTCATCCCTGGTACTGTACTGTGATCCTGTGTATGACCTTTGGCTTTGTCTGACCTCCCGTCTGTTTATTCCTCCTGTACCTCGTTTAGCACTGCTTCTGTACTCAGGACACGCGCACTGGCTCTATGAGCAAGTGTAGTGCGGTGTCTTTGACACAGGAGTTGACCAAAGGGATGGCTGCACTTACCAAAACCGTGCAGTCCCTGTAGGTGTCCTCCAAGGAAAAGATCCAGCTTGCTTCCAGTCCAGAGGATGTCCCGTGGCTCCGGAGGAGGAGAGCCCCGCCACTACGAGGGAGGAACAACGATCGCTATGACCAGGATGGATGTCCCATCTGTCATCGCTGCTACAAGGCCGGTCATCTTGCAAGATTTTGTCCTTTAAACGAGCAACCCCTGGGGCAGAGGGCCAACCCCCAGGAGTAGGACCACAAGGCCCAATCAACTGGCGAGCTAAGAATGTGGGAGGGAGACTGATCCTTCCTGTGGTGATTGACGGCATCCCCATGAACGCTTTGCTGGACACTGGCTCCCAGGTGACCACTATGCCGTACATTCTTTACAAGAGGTATTGGGCTGATTCAGAACTTACCCGTGGCCCAACTGATGAACTGACAGTAGTTGCCATTAATGGTCAGTCTTTGCCGCAGATAGGATGTAAAGAAATTACTGTTAAAGTGGGTCGGGTAGAACAAAAATCTCAGGGTCTGATAGTTGTTGATATTGATTGACGTGAATGTAATCCCATGATGACTCTTGGTACAAATGTAATTGAAAACTGTCTGTCTGAGGTTATTGTCTTGTTGCAACAGGTGGCTGAGACTGCTGATTCCAGTGAACAACGAGTGCTGCAGAAGGAGATCAGAGCTCTGATGCAAAGACAACAGGCAGAACTCTCTGGTGGAGAAATTGGCAGTGTCAGAGTGAGTGATCCCTTCCCCATTGCAATACCCCCAGATGTGAAATGTTGGGCTGGTGTCGGGCAGCTATAGGTCTTAGAGGGAGAGATTACCAGGCATTGGTAGAACTAGTATACTCCGATAGCAGGACCACTGTCCTGACAGCCATAGGGGTGGTTGATGAACAAAAGGGGAGAGTACCTGTACGCCTTTTGAATTGTGGGGAGGAGGAGGCCACGATACCTCTGTACGCCACAGTTGCTAAGCTGCTCACTGTCAATAACAACTCTTTGCAGGCAGCAGAGCCCTTGGACTCATCCATTGAGGTGAGGGACAATGGCTCTGTGAAGCAGATGGAGGAGTGGTGCCAGCAACTGCAGGTGGGAACTGACTCTACGCCCTCCTACCAGAAAAATGGGGTTTACAGAGTGACCCAAGAGTATGAGCGGGTATTCAGCAAACACCCACTAGATTTTGGGCAGGCAAAAGGGGTTCAACATCATATCCCCACTGGAAACCATCTGTCATGTCGGACGCTATTCACACCACAGCGTCCGGCAGGCAGAGGTAGTTCCACCTCCGTCCACTATAGCCTCAGTGGTGCTGGCTTGAGTTTCTCAGGCTATCGGGGGTTAATCTAGCTGAAGATCAGGTTGGATGTTTGGTCACTCCCACGGTCTTTAAGTAGTCGTGCTGGCCTATGGGCGTCGCCGATTATAGCTTGTGTGTCATACCAAGTGGTTCCGGTCTGGAGTGGAGGTGTTGGAGAGAGAGTGAGATTCATATCTGGTGTCGTATGATCCATTGTTACCTTCTCGCCTTCCAATATTTGTGTTTTGTTGTGCCCTGTTCACATTACTGTATAGTCCTGTGTGTATGCGGCGCGGTGCAGTTTAAGTTCTCCCTGTCTGTCTTTATTGTTTGGGGCTTTGGTGGTTTGTCTCCTCACTGGGTGGAGGGTGGAGGGTTAAGCTTAGGGCTGAGCAGGAGATAAGGAAAGGGTGGAGGCTCAGGCATTTGCACCTTCAGCAAAAACCCTGGGTTGAGGGTCAGACAGGGTTTCCCCTAGTTAAAGGGACATCACAGGGGCCCCGGGTATTTCTGCCTTAGTTGACCTAAGCCCCGCGTGACACCATCCACCCATAAAGGAGAGGTACTGACCTATACCCCCTACACAATACCAATGTGCTAAGAGGATGTTGAGGGAGATGAAGGAAGCAGGCGTTATCAGAGACAGTTGTAGCCCATGGGCAGCTCCCATAGTTTTTGTAAAGAAAAAGGATGGTACCATAAGAATGTGTGTTGATTACAGGAAAATAAACAACATTACACATAAAGACACCTACCCACTACCTAGAATTGAGGAATCATTAGCTGCACGTAAAACTGCTAACTATTTTTCCACCTTAGATCTCACTAGTGGGTATTGGCAAGTTCCTGTGGCAGAGGCAGACAAGGAGAAGACAGCATTTACCACTCCAATGGGTCTCTGTGAGTTCAATTATATGCCATTCGGGCTCTGTACAGCCCCAGGAACATTTCAATGGCTGATGGAGTGCTGCCTGGGACACATGAACTTTGAGACGGTCCTGTTGTACCTGGATGACGTCATTGTTTTCTCCAAAACCTATGAAGATCATCTGGGACACCTGGCTGAAGTGTTTGAAGATTTGTCCAATTTTGGCCTGAAGGTGAAGCCCTCCAAGTGCCACCTCCTGAAGCCCATGGTGCAGTACCTCGGTCATGTGGTCAGTGCAGAAGGTGTGGCACTAGATCCAGATAAGGTCACAGTCATCCGGGACTGGCTGAAGCCCAGCAACCTTCATGAAGTACGCCAATTCCTGGGACTGGTAGGCTACTACCAAAGATTCATCAAAGGCTTTACTGAAATAGCCACCCCTATGCAAAATCTTCTGGTGGGGCAGTCCAAGAAGACCAAACAGAAAAATTCCACCTTTGAATGGACTGAAGAGTTGGAAAGGTCCTTCACCAGATTGAAGATGGCTCTCACAGGAGATGAAGTTTTGGCCTACCCAGATTATGACATACCCTTTGTGCTGTACACTGATGCCAGCAACGTGGGACTAGGAGCAGTACTGTCGCAGGTACAGAATGGGAAAGAAAGAGTGATCTCCTACGCCAGCAGGAAGCTGCGCCCCACTGAAAGGAACCCTGACAACTACAGTTCTTTCAAGCTGGAGTTCCTTGCCATAGTCTGGGCTTTCACCGAAAGGTTCAAACATTACCTAGCCTCCGCCAAGTTCACTATCTTCATGGACAACAACCCGTTGACGCACTTGGACACTGCAAAACTAGGTGCCCTGGAACAGCAATGGATGGCTCGGCTATCTAACTATGAGTTTACCATCAAGTACCGGGCAGGGCACAAGAATGCCAATGCTGATGCGCTGTCCAGAATGCCTAACCTACCCGATGCAGGAGAAGACCCTGAGGCTCTTGAAAAAATATAATTACCTCCCTTCCACCGGCCACTTGCAGCCCAGCGTGCTCAAGGAGTGAGAAACAGACGGTCTGGCTTGAAGGAGGTCACCCTGAATCCATTGCCCCATCATGACTGGGCAGAAACACAAGATAGTGACCCTGCAGTCCGCTTGGTGAATGAGCTACTGTCACAAGCTGACTCACACCCAGAGTCAGATGCTCCTGAAGAAACCCAGCAGTTGTGGAAGGAGAGAGGCCGGTTGTTCATTTATGAAGGAAATCTGTGTCGGAGGAGTATCAATGCCCGTACTCATGAGCTGGTCTGGCAGGTGGTAGTCCCGAAGAGAGATGCATCAATGGTCCTAGAAGCATACGACAATGGATCTGGACACTTCGGATGGAAGAAGTTGGAAGCATTGCTCCAGGAGAGGTTCTACTGGGCTGGTATGAGGAAAGCCATTGAGAGGTGGTGCTGGGAGTGTGGACAATATAACCTGCGCAGAAAGGATCGAAACAGCCAGAGAGCTCCTCTACAGCCCATCATCACCAAACAGCCCCTTGAGTTGGTAGCCCTGGACCATGTGAAGCTGGTTCCAAGCCGGTCCGGCTACATCTATGCTCTTACCATTGTGGACCACTACTCAAGATTCCTGGTAGTTGTGCCTGTCAAAGATCAGACAGCCAGGACAGCAGTCAGAGCATTCCAACAGCACTTCTGTAGACCACATGGATATCCTGAAAGAGTGCTTACAGATCAAGGTCCAGCTTTCGAGGCAGAAGTGTTCCAGGAATTCTGTAACTTGTATGGTTGTAAGAAGATCCGGACAACACCGTACCACCCACAGACCAATGACATGTGTGAGAAGATGAACCAGGTAGTGATTAACCTACTGAAGACTTTGCCCTTGGAGGAGAGGAATCTGTGGCCAGAGAAGTTGCCAGATCTGGTGGACCTCTACATCCATATTCCAGTGAATTCCACCAACTGTACCCCAGCCTACTTAATAAGAGCAAGACCTGGTAAACTGCCTATTGATTTGGACATGGGAGTCCTTACGCCCGAAGTAACATCACCAGATGCTGACTGGGATACAGAAAGACAACAACAGTACAGAAGAGTTCAAAAATGCGTGGAAAACAGTCTAGCCCAGGCAAGACAATAGCAGGAAAAGCTTTACAATCAAAATGCACCTGTCGTTCCTTTGTCACCAGGAGAACAAGTCTTAAGCCCCCGTTACACACTGCGATATCGCTAGCAATATCGCTGTAAAGTCACCGATTTTGTGACGTAGCAGCGATATTGCTAGCGATATTGCTACATGTGATACTTACCTCCAACCGGCTCCCCCGCTGGTTATCGCTGGTCGTGCGAGAAGGTCCTGGATCATTTCTCGTCGTCAGCTTCCTGCGGCGCTTCCTGCTGTGACGACGAGCGACGCATGGACGCGGGTGGGAGGACGTCAGGATCGCCACGTCTGACAGGTAAGTAGCGACCTCCGACCCCTGCTATGTCGCTGGTGAGATCTGCCTGTGTGGCAGCTCACTAGCGACCACTTAGCTATGCACCAGCGATCCATATCGTTGTCGGGATCGCTGATGCATCGCTATGTGTAACGGTACCCTTAAAAAGGAAGAGAAGATTGCACAAACTGGATGATCAATGGGAAGCTGAACCTTATACCATCCTGCCCTCAAACTTTGAAAATACCAAGGTATGCCTTATTAGCAAAGATGGAGGAGAAACCTCAGCAGCAATATCAAGAGATCACCTGAAACTATGTCCTGACCTGCTGAAGGAAAGAGTGGAAGAACCAGATAACATCCAATCCATAGAGGAAGAAGAGAAGGTCAGCACAATACTTGGGGAATTCCCTGCGAATAGGACTAAAGTAAATGATGCTATAGTGGTGCCAGTGTTGACATTTCCCCAATTGGTAGCACAGGAAGACGTGACTCAAGGAAATCCTGAGGATCAGGAAAATCAGGCAGCAGATGCCACACCAGCAGTGGAGCCAGAGAACCCTCGCCCTGCCAGTGGTGAACCTGTTATGCCCCTGGTGAGTCTAAGAGTTTGCAGACCATCTAGGATTCCTGTGCCATGCAGAACCCCCAGTAGAGTATCTAGTACATTACCCACTACACCAGTGTTACGCAGGTCTACCCGCATTACACAAGGGATACCACCCATCAGATATCGTATATAGATAAATGTAAATGTTGAAATTGTATGTGTATATATGTAACTGTTTTTCAAGTTTTGTGCCTACAGGTAACCTGTAAGAGTTTCCTTTATATTTGCCAGTTTTGTTTTATGGACATTGTACCACAGCACTTGTGTGGTCAAAAACTTTCCTGTATATAGTTCACCATTTGCCCAGGAATGGAGCATGGACATTGATGCTTGGACTTGTCATCATAGGACCATTTTTGAAGCTCTTGGTTTTTGTAACTTTTTCATTTTTAACTCTTGTACAAATATTATTGTCTAACTGTTTATATGTTTCATGTTTTTGTTCAGCCCGGGAGTGCTGACTTGCACTAGGGGGGAATGTGGCGCACTCAGGATTATGGCCGCCACAGTGGCTTTGCCTTCCTACAGGGGAGGGTAATGCCAGGCTTGGAGGCAATGATGGGTCTCTCTCGCAGTCAATCTATGCATGCAACACAGTTCCACTCCAGACCAGCAGGGGGAACTCTGAACCGGGATTAAGGGGAGGAGTGCTCTCTGAGGGCCAAGAGGAAGGAGTGAGGAGTTAGTCTGCGGAGGGTGAAGTGTGCAGACGTGTGGAAGGAGTGCTGAGATAGAGCGGAGAGGACGAGCTCATCTCTGGAGAGAGCGCATGAACTGGAGCCTGGTCTCCACGGTTGTACGGATACTAACAGTCCTGCAACAGACACCAGAGGAGTAGGAGGCTGTAAATGCCCTACTCTCATCTAAGACTTGAGGGCACAACAGCAGCTTGGATAGTGAGCCGGGACTCAGGAGAGAGGAGTCCCCAAGATAGGCTACAGCTGTCTGCAGTGCAAGTGAGGTTCTTGAGAACATCTGTCCGGAGGAACTCCAGTGTAACTCAGTACTGGGAGTACTTCATTCGAGTAAGGAGACTGCACAACCAATCAGCTGAGAGAGAATACCTGAATTGCTTCCAGGTTAGCCTGCTCCAATATCAACTGTAATCAGGACCTGGACTGCAGTTATCAAGTAAAGGTACAGAGATTGCACCCCGCTGTGTCTTGTCTGCATCCTTCCTTTCCGGCACCACTACATCCCCGTGCCAACCACATCTACCCTGCCCTGGGACTATAGCTTCACCTGTGGGGAGCTTTTACATCTTTGCTGCACCATACCATCAGTCCTAGCGAATCTGCATGCAATGTCGGCTTAACACCTCCCTTGCCGAGCACCACAGGTGGCGTCACTAACTATTCATCTAACTACATTCCACCATTCACATCTTCCTATTACTTGGGCACCCAGGGCCACGGTCTGGGTCACCACTGCTGTGACACATCCCACTGATACCGGCCCGGTACCAAGTACCCCACAGCCCTGGGAGGGCGACCCACAGCCCCCCAAAAAATGAAAATATCTGTACTACGACAGACTGAATTTTCTGGTTCCCGTTATGGCTCTCAGACCGTAAGTGCATGCATGACACCACATTTTACACATGCTCTTACTGGCAAAATCTTAATCTGTTTTTTTTTCTACTTTGTGCTTTAAAGCAGAACTGACTGTAATCTTGCAGAGCGGGAAACTGCTTCAGACTCAGTTGATCCAGTTGGGGAAGGTGAAGATGTGGCTGACCCATCTTCGGCACCATCATGCAGCACCCAACCACACCACCAGCAGCGCCTTCTCGAAAACAGGAGGCAAATCCAGAGGACAGTGACCGGAGCCACAGTAGCAGTCCAACATTTCCACTGGATACCTCACCCCAGGCTGCCGCCATCCCATGCTGTGGCCAGGAGGGAGCTTCCCACCACAGGCAACAGGAGGAAAGTGGACACTGGGTTGTTTGACTATCTGTCACAGACTGTGAATGGTGATGGGGAGGAAGCTTACGCACGCAGTCTGACACACTACCTATGTCCAATTCCCCGGGAGGTGAGGGTGTGGGCCAGAGGGGCCAAAAAAATTCTAATAGATGCTTGCACACCACCAAACAATCCCAAACCAGTATTTGTTTTCCTTGAAAGGTGGCAAATGTCAAGCAGTAACCACTGCAAATGCCAGGAATCCAAGAAGAGCAGGCTGTGTCAGTTGCTGAGCTACCTCCTCCACGTATGCCAACACCTCAGCCACAGCTCACACCAACATCTCCAATTTTCTGATCCTGCAGCACCTGCCCAATATGGCCACTTGAGCAGACCCACTGTTGGAGGCTGGTCCCAACATGTGTTTGCTCGACATGGCCATATTGGAGGGTGTGAACAAATGGGCCACGCCAGTACCCAGGAGTACCAACATCCATATCCTACTACCCACTACTATGCTCCTCAACAGGATCCTTGTTGGTCCGTAATCCTGGGTCAGCATCAACCATCCCACAGGGTGAAATTCAGTTTGTCCCACAAACTAGGCAAACATACTGTTCTCCCGCCATCACCACTTCCAACCTACTGTACTTGTAAGGTAAAGTGTAATGGTCACATATATGTTGTTTATTTTTGGAGTTTTATATAGGCCCAGTTTTATTGACCCAATTTGCCATATGCTACAAATATGGTTTATTTGTTGTAAAAAAATTTTTTTTGATTAAAACCAGTTAAATCAATATGAGTGTTTTGTGATGTTATGACAATATAGATTATGTGTTTATTTTAATATTTTACGCATTGTTAGGCCAACACAAAACACACTTTGAACATTAACATTACTTTATTTTTGTCACCCCCAAAAAAACCATCCCAGCATAGAAACTGCATTGTCTTGCCATGGAGTATATCCCTCTGGTGAAACGAAATAATTTGGAAACTCATCCCGCACTTTTAGACCAGAGGGCTGATGACATGGATGAAGTACATGTGTAGTAGCCATGCCATTATTTCCATCCACCACTACATCACCATCATTTGATGTACAGTCGTGGATTCTGGTGAAGTTGTGAAGTAACACACAGGCTTTAATAACCTCATTCACATTTCCTTCACGGATGTGTTTCCCATCCAGGGATCCAAGGCAGTTGGGAAACTGGCAGGTTTCCTCAAAGCCACCGGCTATCCGCAGCCAGTCTTGTTTTTGGGGCTCAGGCAGGGCCGGACTGGGACTAAAATTCAGCCCTGGCATTTGAAGTTACACAGGCCCACTAGTCACATGGTGACTATATAATATCTTTGTACACTTGTAGTTTACAAGAAGTGAGAGGAGATTAACATGACTATATAACATGTAGTCACAGCTGTGCCCAGTATTTCAGCTCAGTCCTATTTATTGCTTTTAGGTACAGTACTCCTCCCAAAGCTCTGTCCCCTTTTGTATGCATGATTACAGAATTCCTGGCAGAACTGCTCTCTATTGGGCAACCAGACCCCCTGGTCATAGCTGCCGCTATCATACCTCCCAACTTTTGAAGAAAGGAAAGATGCAGAAAGACTGCGGCGCGCGCAGGGCGCCGCTGCAAATTTTGGCCACGCCCAGCCACACCCATTTCACAACTAGTCACACCCATGTCCACACCTAATCGCACCCATTTAGCACTGCTGATCACACTGACTGGTACTGAGGGCACAGTGGCTGGCCTTATGGGCACACTGACTGGCACTAAGGAAGAGAGAAAACAGAGAGAGAGAGAAAGAAAGGGGAAAGAAAGAAAGAACAGTGAGAGACAAAGAAAGAACAGTGAGAGACAGAGAAAGAACAGAGAGAGAAAGAAAGAGGGGAAAGAAAGAAAGAACAGAGTGAGACAGAGAAAGAACAGAGAGAGAAAGAAAGAGGGGAAAGAAAGAAAGAACAGAGAGACAGAGAAAGAACAGAGAGAGAAGAAAAGAAAGAAAGAACAGAGAGAAAGAGAGGAAAGAAAAAGAAAGAAAGAGGGGAAGAAAGAACAGAGAGAGAAAAAAGAAAGAACAGAGAGAGAAAGAAAGAACAGAGAGAGAAAGAAAATGAGGGAAAGACAGAACAGAGAATGAAAGAACAGATAAAGAAAGAAAAAGAGAGAAAGAAATAAAGAAAGATTCTACAAAGATACTATAGCAGCCCGGCTCCCATTGTAGTGCCCACCTGAGCCTCCCGGTGCAGGACCTATCATGATCCGCTCACATGGCCGGCATCCCCGATTCCAAGGCGATCCTGCTGTCTGCGCTGTTGGAGGAGGACACGGTGATGGATCTGAAGCATTCCTGGTTCCGTCACAATCTCCTCAAGAAATTATCTCATTTCCGGTCAGCTTCCAGCACATCACTTCAGGTGGAACGTCATGTGTGTTTTAAAATGCTCCTCGGGGCTCCGCCGTGTACTCCTGTGTCCGTGGGAAAAGCCCGCTTTGTATGCTTTGTACACACTTGGCTCCGCTCCGTACATCCCGTACACATATGGCTCCACTCCATACACACACGGCTCCACTCCGTCCACCTCGTACACGCGCGGCTCCTCTCCGTACACCTCGTACACGCGCGGCTCCTCTCCGTACACCTCGTACACGCGCGGCTCCTCTCCGTACACCTGGTACACGCGCGGCTCCTCTCTGTACACCTCGTACACGCGCGGCTCCACCTCGTACACACACACGGCTCCGCTCCGTACACCTCGTACACACGGCTCCTCTCCGTACACCTCGTACACACGGCTCCTCTCCATACACCTCGTACACACGGCTCCTCTCCGTACACCTCGTACACACGGCTCCTCTCCGTACACCTCGTACACACGGCTCCTCTCCGTACACCTCGTACACACGGCTCCGCTCCGTACATGCGTGGCTCCGCTCCGTACACCTCATACACACGGCTCCGCTCTGTACACCTCGTACACACACGGCTCCTCTCCGTACACCTCGTACACACGGCTCCGCTCCGTACACCTCATACACACAGCTCCGCTCCGTACACGCGTGGCTCCGCTCCGTACACGCGTGGCTCCGCTCCGTACACCTCGTACACACGGCTCCGCTCCGTACACGCGTGGCTCCGCTCCGTACACCTCATACACACGGCTCCGCTCTGTACACCTCGTACACACACGGCTCCTCTCCGTACACCTCGTACACACGGCTCCTCTCCGTACACCTCGTACACACGGCTCCTCTCCGTACACCTCGTACACACGGCTCCGCTCCGTACACGCGTGGCTCCACTCCGTACACCTCATACACACGGCTCCGCTCCGTACACCTCATACACGCGCGGCTCCGTACACCTCTACACCTCGTACACACGCGGCTCCGCTCCGTACACCTCGTACACACGCGGCTCCGCTCCGTACACCTCGTACACGCGTGGCTCCGCTCCGTACACCTCATACACACGGCTCCGCTCTGTACACCTCGTACACACACGGCTCCGCTCCGTACACGTGTGGCTCCGCTCCGTACACCTCATACACACGGCTCTGCTCCGTACACGTGTGGCTCCGCTCCGTACACCTCGTACACGCGCGGCTCCGCTCCGTACACCTCTACACCTCGTACACGCGCGGCTCCGCTCCGTACACCTCGTACACGCGCGGCTCCGCTCCGTACACCTCGTACACATGCAGCTCCGCTCCGTACACCTCGGTACATGCACGGCTCCGCTCCGTACACCTCATACACACACCTCTGCTACATCCACACTGTAAATCCTGACCCCACACATACTTACCTCAACCAGCACCATGACAACAGCAAAGCAGAGTCTTGCAGACGGTAGAGGCAACGCTGAGCGCACAGGACCTGTGATGAGGTCACAGGAGGGGCGGAGTCAGGGGTGACATGATCGGGGGTCTGGACAAAGGCTCCTGATCATGTGACCCCCTGACTCCTCCCCTCCTGTGACCTCATCACAGGTCCTGCGAACAGAGCGAGCAGGCAAGCGAGTGCGACACTGTGAGTGGCTGCGGGGGGGAGGGGGTCTCATGCTACGGTGAGGATGGGGTGCGTGGGGGGGCGTGGCGGCTTATCTCCCTGCAGTGTGGGAGGAACTTGAAACTATCACCGCCATGCCCACAGAGGGCCAGCGGCAGGAGCAACAGTGGCCGCAGCAGCTGGCAAGCGGCCAGATGATCGGGCGCTGCCGCCCGCGGCCCACATGACAGCGGCCCAGCGGGAAAATGCCCGGTTGGTTATATTGCCAATCCGGGCCTGGGCTCAGGCATTACCGGTTCATGAAGTCGGGACCATATTTCAGAGCACGTAGAGCGGACAATGCCAGAGATGGTGAATTTCCAAATTAAAAGTTCTAGATAAAGAGCAGTATAGGAGAGCCCAATGGATAGGAATCTATAAGGGAGTAGAAAACCAAAAAATAATTGATATATCCATGCCTCAACAGAGCTAACATAGAGAAACTAAAAAAAACACATAATGAAAAATAGCCTCATCAAAACCTTGTCAAATGACAAATGCACTAGCAGGATGCAGCAAGCCCCCACTGATAAAGGCTGCAGCAGCACAGGTGCACTCTACTGATAAAAACAACCACCCACTCACCTAAATAATGGAGGGGTGGGCTGCCTAGTAGAAAAAATGCACACAGACAGGGCTTGCATAGGATGCTAGTCACACAGGTAAGTGTGATGCAAAGTGTCTGGATAACAGCCTATTCATCACCATATGCACCATACAGAAAACCAAGCCAGCATAAAGGTGCCTAACTGCATCTGGTGGAATTATAGCTGATAAACGCATCCGCCTGTCAACTGAAAATGCTGACAGGCTGACTCATGAAAATGAACAAGGTTTGGATTGGGCCAGACTTCTCAACACCACCGAATGATAGCAGTGTAACATAAACTCAAATCCAGTGTCTTGTTTTGGGAGCTCTATTCCCATGCACCTCTTCACACCCACACATGGGTATACGTTTCCTGATTTTGGCTATGTGCTGTTGTCCTCCTCCTTCACATCATCCTCATCCTCCACCACCATATCACCAGGGTGACCGTGGTCCATGATGCAACACCCACATAATTTTTTAAAGGGTGTTTTTGATGCCTGTAAAAAAAATTGTTATACAGTATATTCATGTATAACCCACAAGGGGAAATGTTTGTCAGCCCATACACTTAGTGCATAGTGTTATGATTAGGTAACCGAGGAGGATAACAGGGGTATAGGCGAGGCAACCAGATAACCAGAGAGGTTGGTAACTTAGCAGATTGCAGACCCCTAAACTGACAACACAACTAGAATTAGCCGTGGGACATACCTACGATGCCCTAGATGCCTCAGCACAGCCAAAGAATTAACTAAGCCTAAAGAGAGAAAGGGGAAAGCTAAACTGCCCTGGCGTAGACCCCCAAAGGAATAGATAGCCCCCGAACATATATTGCCGGTGAGACAAGATGAGGCACAAACACAGGCAGAAAATAGAGTAAGCAAATGATGGGGCCCAAACTGTCTAGATAAAATAGGACAGGAAAGGATACTGTCTGCAATCACGCAAAAAACCCTAAGAAAAATTCCAACATGTCTAATATGCAAAAATACTGAGGCCACACAACCTCTCCCCCACTAAATCAGAACTCTGGTGTAACTGGATGCAAACAAAAGATACTGATATAACAGGGGATTAGAAATACTGCAACACTGACATAAGCTGTGGCCAAAGAAACAGAGTCCAGCATAGGTCCCAGCAGGTAACCTGGCTGGACTCACACCAGCAATGCAGAAATCAGAGAAATGCAAAAAATGGAGCAAATGCAAAAAGATTCAGGCAGACAAATAACTTATCTGAAAGGTGCAGGACGAAGCAGGAGGCATGCAGACTTCCAAAATCCTCAGGAAGAAAACGAAATCACCGGCAAGAGCTGAGGGAAGGTTGCTCACTTAAATCACTCCAGTCTGTAACACCTGACCTCTAATCATCCTGCTTAGGTGATTGAATTCTTTCAGCCAGACCAGCTCCATTACCAGCAGCAACCACCAGAGGGACACCAAACTCAAAAGCCAGGTCAAACGTGTTCATGTTGGAGTGCCCTGCGGGGCCTGGGGGTACTCGGTACCGGGCCCGTTGACTTCCATGGGGGACGGTGTCACGGCGACGGCGACCCGGTCCGTGGCCCAGAGGCGTCCAGTAATAAAATAGGGGAAAGTTGTGTGGTATTTATGTGGTAAAAATAAAGATAATGTTTATAGATGGTGAAATACGGGACGCCTCCTGTGGTATTCTGGTCAGAGGTGACCAGCGCTGTGGTGTTGCTTCTCTGGGATGGATGTTGGGCGCAGCTATGATGTTGTAGCCCTCCACAGGTAGGGCTGTAGTCCCAGGGTAAAGATGTTAAATAAATAGTAAAAATGGCTGTAAACGTTGGGGTGCAGATAAATGAGAGAAAGACACAGAGAGGTGCAGTTTCTTTACCTTTTACTGGTAATAGGGTGCAGTCCGGAGTACCACATACAGGTGATGGAATGAGTCCAGTTCGCCTGGAGGCATTCAGGGGATCCACATTGCCAGGTGGGGATTTAGGACATTCCTTCCTGCGCTATGTGTGTGGGACTCCGCTGTATATAACTATGCTGCGACCCTCTATTTGTGATGGTTTGACTAACCTGTACGGCTGTCAGCGTGAGCCTATTCCACGGGTACCGTTCTCTTCACCGTCGGCCCCGGGCTCCTTATCCGTTGACGTGTCCTCAGGTGTTCAATGTGCACAGGAATTTACAATCCCCTGTACTTTCAGATTCGGCTATCAGGGCGTACAGTTCTTGTCAGCCTAGGACTCTGATGTCCCTTTTCTCTTTATTAGCGCTTCACTCAGGGGTCTGCTATATGCAGTATTTTAGCTTTCCTAGAGTCTCTTAGTCTCTGCTCTTGTCCTTTCCCTATTCACAGATCAGCTCTCTGTCTTCATCTGACAGGATCTTCCAGAAAGATCCTTTTACCTCACGTCCTCACGTTTAACTGTCATCTTTTCCTCACAGCTCACAGCTGCTTCGTTTCCATGACAACCCCCTCAGCTGATTTCTAGCTGACTCACCAACCCCCTCTGCTGGCCAGAATTTATAAGGCATCTCCCTTTTCTGACATGCAGCAGGAATTGAGATTTAAGGTATTACCTGGCATGGGGGTCCCTTTCTGCCTCCAAGCATGACCTTACCCATTAGAGGGAGGTAATGTCACTGTGACAACCGGACTCTGGGGTGTCACAACAACAGCAAAGGTATTACAAGTATAGGAGACCCGCTCCTTTTTAATGAGAAAAAATTTTTATGAGGCCCTCCTCCACGTCTCTTCCAAGACACATTGGAATGCCTCCAAATTTTTGGCAGCCCTTGCATTCACTGCATAGGCAAACAGTATGGGAGACCCACTTCCTAATAATGGGAACATTGTTTTCATGACACCCTCCTGTATGTTTCTTCAAAGGGGTATTTGGGTGCATCCAAATTTTGGGCAGCCCTGCCACTCACTGCATACACAATAATAGTATAGGAGACCCACTGTTTAATAATGGTAACAAAGCATAGGCATAGCCGGCTTATGGCTCTCTTAAGAATAGGGAGGGCCGACTGCTGGCCCTTTAAGAATAGTAAAGGCCGCCTTGATGGCTCTATAAAAATAGGCTTTGTGACTTTCAAAGTGCCTTCGCAAAAATGATCCAGTTTCCCATAGACCCTCATTGGGCTTGTTGCTCGGGTCGACCCACCCGAGCAACGAGCACCCAAGCATTTCAGTGCTTGCCCATCACTAGTAAGGAGATTATAAATGGTACCTACCAAGATGTGATAAAACAGACCAAATGAGGACGTGAAAACACCTGCACAGAAGTAAAATGACATAGCAAAAGAAAGACAAATACATTATCAGCAGTGGACAGTGACAACAAAGGCTGTGGTTGAACAGAGAGGGAAACTGACCACACAATCAAAGGTCGCCAGATCTAGCACCGAAGTTGAGCCATGACAAGAACAAAGTCGTTAATTAAAGTGTGATGAAAAATAAATATTGTATAGTGCCCAGGTGTGATATCTGTGTCTGAACCTGCTGCTGTAACCCATGCCCTGGTCACTAAAGTGCGCCGCACTAATTTCTGAGACTACTTTCCCATTTGTTTTGCTGCAGTGAGCCGGTAGGTAATTAGCTCTCTGCTATGAGCTATGGGCAGGACTCCCTTCTATATAAACCCCAGCACACAGTCTCTAGATGCTCGTTATTAGTGTGTTTAGATAGTATTAGGCACTCTGACTTGACTCCTGTGGTCTGTTTTGTATTTCACATGTTCTAACTTTAGTGTGAATTTTGACTACCTGCAGGTCTCCTGATTTTTTCTTTGACATGACTTCTCCACATCGACTTCTCCACATCGACCCTGTTGGTGACCTTTTCTGCCTTTGGTTTGCACTTCTGGCTGACACTAGCCCTTTTGTAAAAGCAATCTACTGGACCCCATTTTAAGACCAGAAGTCTATACAAAGGTTGAAGGATGGTCATGGTTTCTTTGGAATCTGCCAGATTGAGTGGCATGTGCCAAGTTTGTCCAATGCAGCTTTTTTGAGCCTGTGGCCTGTGCAAACTTAACACTAGGTATGGAGATCCAATACCAATTAAAAATAATAGCCCATCAAAAAAATGGCAGCATGACACTAATAAAGTATAGCACACCACTGCCCCCTCATACCAATCCAAAATATGTTGCGCTATCGCTTAGTCAGGAAGTGTGTTGGATGGGTAGTGCCTTTTAAACAGGGTGATACCAGCTTCAATAAACTGCAAAAGAGGATGTCATCTTACCAGGCACCACCACCTGTTCTTGATGTTACCCCCCCATTATTGGCAAAGTGCGCATCATTGAAGTGCAATGTAGGTCCTAGTTCATGAGGTGACATCAAACCAGCCAAGGCAAGGATGAGCCAAATGGACCTAATTAAATCATGTAAATACCTGACTTGGCAGAGCTAGTTTCAGTCAAGTCGCATAAAACAACTGTTGTCATTAGCAACCAGTGAAACTTGCAAATTTTGAAGCACACGGCTATGCAGTCTCCTCTCCTAGAGATATGGCTAGTCGCCTTCCCAAGGCTGAGAGACTAAGGTGAAAGCACAACCTGGCTATATGAACAGCTAGCTAGATGCACCTCTTCAGGATCCATAATGCTATAGTTTTACCATGTCTCACCTGGCTTTCCTCGGCATATTGGAAAATCAATAAATTGTCAATGTAATATAGTACAATATGTATTGTGAGGCAGTGACCCCTGTTACAGCTAGGGGGATCTGTGTGTTCTCCCCAGAATATGCACGGAGGAATATTGAGGCTATGGGAATGCATTGCCATCACAGGCATAGCTGGGATTGTAATAGTGAAGCTGTGACCGATGTCACAGGTAGGGGTTGATGCGTAGTCTCCCCAGGATATGCACGGAGGTGTATGAAGGCCATAGGTGTGCATGGCAGTCACAAGCGTAGCTGTGACTGCAATGTGGACTGATAATAAAAGTGTTAGTCTTGGACATGTTAGTGTCCAAGACAGAGGTAGGGAAAACCTGCTCTGGATGTTGTGGTTGAAACAGATTGCAGTATGATAGTGTTGCAGTCTGTTCCAATCCAGATCCAGATTTTCCATGTGTCTAAAAGCCACAGGTTGCTGTATTAAAAACCCTGCAGGAAAGGGTTAGTCAGATCTGAGTAGTTCTGAGTGAGTCTCAGGTGTGTCAGGGCCAGAGTGAGTTGGTGCTTGGTGCTGTGCAGAGCACAGGACAGAGCGGAGCCAAGAGGCCTGGCATTGACAGCGTACACAGTGATGCAAGTCATCCACGGTTACTGGTCTCGGATGTGGACAGTCCTGTGCCCGGAGGTGGATGTCCTGTGCCCAAAAGAGAACTGGAGTGTAATGATTGCAAAACAGGTGGATATGGTGCCTGGCTGCGATCCGGAGGATATCCTGGACTGTGTATGGTTGTGAGTAGAGACTGTGATACAAGCGGTGCAGGGCCCATGGGAACTAGTCAGAGGAGGACTTGCGTGTGTAGTGACTGCAATCTAAAAGGATGCTGTGTACTATGGAGTGCTATGAACTGGTGTGAACTGAACACTGATAATATGCACTGAAGTTATATGCAATTGTGTGGATTTGGACTTTTATGTGTGAAGACTAGTGTTGAGCGATACCATCCGATATTGAGAAATATCGGATCGGATTGGATCGGCTGATATGCAAAAAGTATCGGGTATCGCCGATTCCGTTACCGGAAGTCCCATTCAAGTCAATGGGACAGAAATATGGGAATTCAAAAAAACCCTTTCTTTCCTTGTAGGTTAATTCTACATGAAGAAAAACAACTAAGAATAATGTAGAATGTATTGGGTGAGGTGGAGGAGAAATTAAAGGCATAGTAGGTTTAGCCCAATCAAATGGATTAGCAGGAATAATTTTTTTTTTTAAAGACGTTCGGAGTTACAAAGATATTGACTATGTTAAGCTATTTTATATTTTGTCAGATATGTATGTTTCACTACTTCCTTGCTCTTCACCTTCTTTTTTACTTCTCCCACACTTTCTCCTTCATGATCCTCAGCAGCAGCAACAGCATCTTTTTCATCAACTTCTTCACCTTATTCATCTTCTTCTTCTTCACCTTCTTCCTATTATTCTTTTTTTTTACATTATTCATATTCTTCTTATTCAACTATTATTCTTCTTCATATTCTACTTCTTCATCTTCTTCCTATTCTTCTTCTTCATCATATTCTTATTTGTAACAGGCATTCCTGTAGTTGTTATCTATAAAAGTTTGAAGATTACACCTTCCGTTCTGCCTGTCACAAAAGATTTACAACAGGATTTGTCCGCGTCCAGTTTGGCCTGCAGCAGCAGGCATTTTCCAGGGGCACCACGAGGAGGAACTGACTCACCCCCATACACTGCTTAGTCTTCTTCTGCTTATACTTTAGATAATATCTTTTGCTCTGATTTTTAGTCTTATGCTTAATGTTGTTCTGCTTTTTGTTCTGCAGCTTCTTGGTCTTCTGCTTCTTGGTCTTCTGCTTCTTGGTCTTCTGTCTCTTGTTGTTCTGAATTTTGGTGGTTGTCTTCATGTTCTTTGTCCTCTTGGTCATCTTCTTCAGGGTCATCTTTTGGGTCTTCTTCAGGGTGGTGTTCCCGGTTGTCGTCTTCAGGGTCATCGTTTTCGTGGTCGTCGTCTTCTTCGGGGTGGTCTTCAGGGTTGTCATCTTCAGGGATGTCGTCAGGGAGATCCAGAGTGATAATAAACAAAAACCATTTCCAAAAACTTGAACTTGGAAATGTAGTAGAAGGTACAAGAAGGCTGAGGAACTGCCGAGAACCAGCTGACGGTGCTGGAAGCGGGATGGGAAGCCGAAGCTGCAAGAGCCAAAGGAACTAGCGAGGACCAACTGACCGTACTGGAACCCGGAAGGGCAGCAGAAGGAACAAGAGCCAATGCCACTACCGAGGACCAGCTGACAGTGCTGGAACCCAGTTACTAAGCAAGAGGTACCTGTGCTAGAAAGCACTACCAAGGACCAGCAGACATTGCTGGAACTCAGATACCGAGAAGGAGGCACCTCAGCCAAAGGCACTGCCGAGAACCAGCTGACGGTACTGGAACCCGGATGGGTAGCAGAAGGTACCCATGAAAAACAAAGTTGCAAGGCCGCGAGCCGGCTGCAGTTACCGAAACCCACAGTCCTTACAGGGGGTGCTTGTCCTATTGGCACTACGGAGCCAGCCTTTATTACCAGAACCCGCAGCCCACATAGGAAGCACCTAAACTGCAGGCACCATAGACTCGGCTAACCCGACCGCAACACGACAGGACAACGTTTTGGTGACAAAGTGATGTTGACACTTCCCGTAAACAGCAGGGGTGCAGGAACCAGGCAGGGCAGGAGGGAGTACCCGTGCCAAAGACACTGCCGAGAACCAGCTGACGGTGCTGGAACCCGGAGGGGCAGCAGAAGGAACAAGAGCCAATGGCACAACCGTGGACCAGCTGACGGTGCTGGAACACGGTTACTAAGCAGGAAGTACCTGTGCTAGAAAGCACTACCAAGGACCAGCAGACGTTGCTGGGACTCGGATACCGAGAAGGAGGCACCTAAGCCAAAGGCACTGCCGAGAACCAGCTGACTGTGCTGGAACACGGATGGGTAGCAGAAGCTGCAAGAGCTAAAGGAACTAGAGAGGAACAGCTGATGGTTCAGGAACCTGGATGGGCAGCAGAAGGAACAAGAGCCAATGGCACAACCGTGGACCAGCTGACGGTGCTGGAACACGGTTACAAAGCAGGAGGTACCTGTGCTAGAAAGCACTACCAAGGACCAGCAGACGTTGCTGGAACTCGGATACCGAGAAGGAGGCACCTCAGCCAAAGGCACTGCCGAGAACCAGCTGACGGTACTGGAACCCGGATGCGTAGCAGAAGGTACCCATGAAAAACAAAGCTGCAAGGCCGCGAGCCGGCTGCAGTTACCGAAACCCACAGTCCTTACAGGGGGTGTTTGTCCTATTGGCACTACGGAACCAGCCTTTATTACCAGAACCCGCAGCCCACATAGGAAGCACCTTAACTGCAGGCACCATAGACTCGGCTAACCCGACCACAACACGACAGGACAACGTTTTGGTGACAAAGTGACGTTGACACTTCCCGTAAACAGCTGGCGTGCTGGAACCAGGCTGGGCAGGAGGGAGTACCCGTGCTAAAGACACTGCCGAGAACCAGCTGACGGTGCTGGAACCCGGAGGGGCAGCAGAAGGAACAAGAGCCAACGGCACAACCGTGGACCAGCTGACGGTGCTGGAACACGGTTACTAAGCAGGAGGTACCTGTGCTAGAAAGCATTACCAAGGACCAGCAGACGTTGCTGGAACTCGGATACCGAGAAGGAGGCACCTAAGCCAATGGCACTGCCGAGAACCAGCTGACTGTGCTGGAACACGGATGGGTAGCAGAAGCTGCAAGAGCTAATGGAACTAGCGAGTACCAGCTGACGGTGCTGGAACCCGGAGGTGCAGCAGAAGGAACAAGAGCCAATGGCACTACCGAGGACCAGCTGACGGTGCTGGAACCCTGTTACTAAGCAGGAGGTACCTGTGCTAGAAAGCACTACCGAGGACCAGCAGACATTGCTGGAACTCAGATACCGAGAAGGAGGCACCTCAGCCAAAGGCACTGCCGAGAACCAGCTGACGGTACTGGAACCCGGATGGGTAGCAGAAGGTACCCATGAAAAACAAAGTTGCAAGGCCGCGAGCCGGCCACAGTTACCGAAACCCAGTCCTTACAGGGGGTGCTTGTCCTATTGGCCCTATGGAACCAGCCTTTATTACCAGAACCCGCAGCCCACATAGGAAGCACCTAAACTGCAGGCACCATAGACTCGGCTAACCCGACCGCAACACGATAGGACAACGTTTTGGTGGCAAAGTGACGTTGACACTTCCCGTAAACAGCTGGCGTGCTGGAACCAGGCTGGGTAGGAGGGAGTACCCGTGCCAAAGACACTTCTGAGCAGCAACTGGCGATGTTGGAGCCCAGGGGCAATCAGGGTGTAGGCTGAGGCCTAATTGAAGCAAGTTTAATATCAGTTGTAGACTACTACTGATTTTAACCATGCTCCAATTAGGCCTTTGGCTCCACTGTCTCTAGTATTTACCCTGGCCTCCAACACCGCCAGTTGCAGCTCAAAAGTGCGGTCTGCACAATCAACACTTGTTCCTGTGTTACTGGGGTTCAGTCACGTCACTAGTAGTGGGAATGTGGACAGAGCAGGAGACATTGCCGGACACACATCAGGGGATCAACTAACGTGACTGAACCCCAGTAACACAAGAATAAGTGTTGATTGTGCAGTCCGCACTTTTGAGCAGCAACTGGCGGTGTTGGAGGCCAGGGGAATTACTAGAGACAGTGGAGCCAGAGGCCTAATTGGAGCACGGTTAAAAATCAGTAGTAGTCTTAATGTGGAGGCAGCAGTAGACATTGCCAGAAACACAGCAGGGGAGCAGCAGGCATTACTGAACCTCACTAACACAGGAGCTAGTGTTTTTTCTCTGTGCAGACGGCACTTCTGAGCAACAACTGGCTGTGTTGAAGCCCAGGATCAAACATGGAACAGGCTGAGGCCTACTTGGAGCAAATTGAAAATCGGATTTAGTTTGAATGTGGAGGCAGCAGGAGACTTTGCCGTCCACACAGCAGGGGAGCAACTGGCATTACTGAACCCCACTAACACAGGAGCTCGTGTTTATTTCTGTGAGGATGGCACTTCCGAGCAACAACTGGCGATGTTGGAGCCCAGGATCAATCATGGAGCAGGCTGAGGCCTGCTTGGAGCAAGTTGAAAATCGGATGTAGTCTGAATGTGGAGGCAGCAGGAGACTTTGCCGTCCACACAGCAGGGGAGCAGCTGGCATTACTGAACCCCACTAACACTGGAGCTAGTGTTTTTTTCTGTGCGGACGGCACTTCTGAGCCACAACTGGCTGTGTTGAAGCCCAGGATCAATCATGGAGCAGGCTGAGGCCTACTTGGAGCAAGTTGAAAATCTGATGTAGATTGAATGTGGAGGCAGCAGGAGACTTTGCCGTCCACACAGCAGGGGAGCAGCTGGCATTACTGAACCCCACTAACACAGGAGCTAGTGTTTTTTTCTGTGTGGACGGCACTTCCGAGCAACAACTGGCGATGTTGGAGCCCAGGATCAATCATGGAACAGGCTGAGGCCTACTTGGAGCAAGTTGAAAATCGGATGTAGTTTGAATGTGGAGGCAGCAGGAGACTTTGCCGTCCACACAGCAGGGGAGCAGCTGGCATTACTGAACCCCACTAACATAGGAGCTAGTGTTTTTTTCTGTGTGGACGGCACTTCCAAGCAGCAACTGGCGATGTTGGAGCCCTGGATCAATCATGGAGCAAGCTGAGGCCTACTTGGAGCAAGTTGAAAATCGGATGTAGTCTCAATGTGGAAGCAGCAGGAGACTTTGCCGTCCACACAGCAGGGGAGCAGCTGGCATTACTGAACCCCAGTAACACAGGAGTTAGTGTTTTTTTCTGTGCGGACGGCACTTCTGAGCAACAACTGGCTGTGTTGAAGTCCAGGATCAATCATGGAGCACGCTGAGACCTACTTGGAGCAAGTTGAAAATCGGATGTAGTTTGAATGTGGAGGCAGCAGGAGACTTTGCCTTCCACACAGCAGGGGAGCAGCTGGCATTAATGAACCCCACTAACACAGGAGCTAGTGTTTTTTCTGTGTGGACGGCACTTCCGAGCAACAACTGGCGATGTTGGAGCCCAGGATCAATCATGGAGCAGGCTGAGGCCTACTTGGAACAAGTTGAAAATCGGATGTAGTTTGAATGTGGAGGCAGCAGGAGACTTTGCCATCTGCACAGCAGGGGAGCAGCTGGCATTACTGAACCCCACTAACACAGGAGCTAGTGTTTTTTTCTGTGTGGACGGCACTTCTGAGCAACAACTGGCTGTGTTGAAGCCCAGGATCAATCATGGAGCAGGCTGAGGCCTACTTGGAGCAAGTTGAAAATCTGATGTAGTTTGAATGTGGAGGCAGCAGGAGACTTTGCCTTCCACACAGCAGGGGAGCAGCTGGCATTACTGAACCCCACTAACACAGGAGCTAGTGTTTTTTCTGTGTGGACGGCACTTCCGAGCAACAACTGGCGATGTTGGAGCCCAGGATCAATCATGGAGCAGGCTGAGGCCTACTTGGAACAAGTTGAAAATCGGATGTAGCTTGAATGTGGAGGCAGCAGGAGACTTTGCCATCTTTGCCGTCCACACAGCAGGGGAGCACCTGGCATTACTGAACCCCACTAACACAGGAAATAGTGTTTTTTTCTGTGCGGATGCCACTTCTGAGCAACAACTGACTGTGTTGAAGCCCAGGATCCATCATGGAGCAGGCTGAGGCCTACTTGGAGCAAGTTGAAAATCGGATGTAGTTTGAATGTGGAGGCAGCAGGAGACTGCCATCCACACAGCAGGGGAGCAGCTGGCGTTACTGAACCCCACTAACACAGGAGCTAGTGTTTTTTTCTGTGCAGATGGCACTTCTGAGCAACAACTGGCTGTGTTGAAGCCCAGGATCAATCATGGTGTAGGCTGAGGCCTGCTTGGAGCAAGTGTAAAATCTGAGGTAGTTTGAATGTAGAGGCAGCAGGAAACTTTGCCGTACACACAGCAGGGGAGCAGTTGGCGTTACTGAACACCACTAACACTGGAGCATGTGTTTTTCTCTGTGCAGATGGCACTTCTGAGCAACAACTGAAGTTGGAGCCCAGGGTCAATCAGGGTGTAGGCTGAGGCCTAATTTCATCAAATTTAATATCTGTTGTAGACTACTACTGATTTTAAACATGCTCCAATTAGGCCTCTGGCTCCACTAGTAGTGGAAATGTGGACAGAGCAGGAGACATTGCCGGACACACATCAGGGGATCAGCTGATGTTACTGAACCCCAGTAACACAGAAACAAGTGTTGATTGTGCAGATGGCACTTCTGAGCAGCAACTGGCGGTGTTGGAGGCCAGGGGAAATATTAGAGACAGAGTGCAGCCAGAGGCGTAATTGGAGCAAGTTTCAAATCAGTAGTAGTGTGAATATGGAGATAGCAGTAGACATTGCCGAACACACAGCAGGGGAGCAGCTAGCGTTACTGAACCCCACTAAGACTGGAGCATGTGTTTTTCTCTGTGCAGATGGCATTTCTGAGCAACAACTGGCGGTGTTGGAGCCCAGGGATTACAGTTCAGGTGGTAGAAACATGAACACAACAGGAGACCAGGATACTATTGCCAACCAATTATTTATTCTGGAAGAGGACTGGCAAATTCTGGCAAGATCCAGGCCTTCTTCATTTTCAGAAAAGTAAGCCGGTCAACGTTATCGGAGGATAGTCGCATGCGACGGTCTGTTAGTACACCACCTGCGGCACTAATGACACGTTCTGATAGTACACTAGCAGCAGGGCAAGCCAGCACCTCCAATGCATACTGGCTAAGCTCTGGCCATGTATCCAGCTTAGAGACCAAAAACTTGAAGGGGGAAGAGCCGTCTGGGAGTACACTGACAGGGCAAGAGATGTAGTCTGTCACCATCTGCGAAAACATTTCCACCTGCTGACTGGAGCCGTCTGTGATGGTGTAGACATTTGTGGCGGGCACACAAAACTTTGCCTCATTTGGGCCATACTGGTCTTGCCTTGTGCTGAGGCGTTGCCTCTGCTCCCTCTTTGTGCAGAGCTTCCTCCACTGCCTCGATGCACTGAGCTGCTTTGTAAAGCACTAGCAGCACTGCTCTCGGGTGGAATGGAGAACATGATGGAATGCACCAGTGTCTCTTGGTACTCCTGCACTTTACGCTCCTGGCTCAACGGTGTAATGAGGCTTTGTAAGTTGTCCTGGTAGCGAGGATCTAGAAGGGTGTACACCCAATAATCAGCCATGTTGAGAATGTGGGCGATGCGGCGGTCGTTTCTCAGGTACTGCAGCATGAAATCAACCATGTGCTGCAGACTCGCAACTGCCAAAGAAGCGCTGTCCCCTGCTTGAGGCGTCATCTCTGTGTGCTCTGCATCACCCCACCCTCGCTGTACATACTGACTAGAGCATTGTGTACCTCCCTCCTCTGGAGAGATGTCTTCGACCTCCATTGACTCCTTCTCATCCTCCTCACAAAGTGTCCCATGCCTAGGCCTTTGTGAGGAACCATGTAGCGCAGACTGTCCAGAAGCAGATGGCATTTGTGACTCCTCATCCTCCACCTCTTCCAAAACCTCCTCCCTTAGTGCTTGCAGTGTTTTTGAAGCAGGCAGATAAGGGGGACAGTCATGCTGACTAGTGCATCATCTGCACTCGCCATCCACGTGGAATCATCGAAGGCACGCAAAACGAGGCAGATGTCCTTCATAGAGGCCCACTCTGTGGTGCTGAAGTGTGACCGGCGCACAGTGCGACTTGTTTGCGCCTGATGCAGCTGGTACTCCATTACTGCTGCCTGCTGCTCACACAACCGCTCCAATATATGTAACGTTGAATTCCACCTGGTGGGTAGGTCACATATGATGCGATGTTCCGGAAGGCAGAATCGGCGCTGCAGAGCAGCAATGCGCGATCTTGCCATGTTGAAACGCTGCAAGTGAGCGCACTCTATGCGGACCTTGTGCAGCAGTGCATTAAGATCCGGATAGTCCCTCAGAAAGCTCTGCACGACCAAGTTCAGCACATGTGCCAGACATGGGATGTGAGAGAGGTTGCCTAGGCCCAGAGCTGCCACCAGATTTCGGCCATTGTCACACACTACCAAGCCTGGATGGAGATTCGCTGGCACAAACCACACGTCGCTCTCCTGCTTGACGACATTTCAGAGCTCCTGTGCTGTGTGACTTCGATTCCCCAAAGAAATTAATTTCAGTATGGCCTGTTGACGTTTAGCCACGGCTGTGCTCATATCGGTGGTAACAGGCTCCTGCAGCGCTGATTCTGAGGAACTGGAGTATGAGGAGGAGTCAATGTGTACAGACTGGATTTCTGCAATCCATGGAGTTGGCAGAACACGTACAGCGCCACTCTCAAGATCTGTACCCGGCTCCACAACATTGACCCAATGGGCAGTGAGGGAAAGGTATCGTCCCTGTCCATGGTTACTGGTCCATGCATCGGTGGTCAGGTGGACCTTGCTACTGACGGCGTTTATTAGCGCATGTTTAATTTTTCCCTCCACATGCTTTTGCAGGGCAGGGACGGCTTGCCTGCTGAAGTAAAAGCGGCTGAGCATGGTGTATTGTGGGACTGCCAATGCCATGAAGTTCCAGAAGGTGTCTGTCTCCACCAGCCTGAATGAGAGCATTTCAAGGGCCAGTAGTTTGGCAATGCCAGCATTCAGAGCCTGTGCTCGGGGATAGTTTGCCGAGTATGGCCGCCTTTTCTCCCATGCCAGTGCTACCGATGGATGTAGAGTGGCTTGGGAGTGTGAGGATGAATGGGAACGTGGTGCTGTGGGTGGAATGTCACTGGGTCTCTGGACAACAGTGCCAGAGGTTCTTCCATGGTGATTCTGTGAGGAAGCCGAACCAGCTGTGTGTGAGCTGGAGGAAGAGGCTACAACACGAGCTGAAGAGGTGGTAGGTGGTGCTGTAGGTTGGCCTACGTCTTCAGTGTGTCTTTGTAACTCCACCACGTGCTTGGTCCGCACATGTTTCCACATATTTGTGGTATTGAGGTTGCTGACACTTTTCCCTTTTTTGACTTTCTGGTGACACAGCTTGCATTTGACAAAGCAAATGTCATCTGCAACTGTGTCAAAAAAGGACCACGCACTGCAAGTCTTGGGAGCGCCCATTTTGGCTTTTGGAAGAGGAATGCTCCTAACGGGTGCCGAAGTGGAGGCTACAGGCAACCAAGTCTGCCCCCTCCCTCTCCCTCCTGTTTTGGTCGTTCGGGGAATCTCTTCCTCAGAGCTGCTCCCACCACCTTCCTGTTCCTCACGCCATGATGGGTCAAGGACCTTATCATCTACACTACCCTCTTCAAACACCTGCTTCTCCTGGGTAGTCTCACCAGCACCGTATGCACCAGAAAGTGGCACCTGAGTCTCATCATCTGATGCGTACTGAGGTGTGCTGACCATAGGCACTGGCCCACCCGCCTCTTCAGATTTAGAGGGACAAAGCAATTGCGCATCACTGCATACTCCCTCTTCTTCACATTCTTGAATGCTGCTTGGCTAGCCCTCTCTTTCCAAGCCAACAGATTCAGAGAACAGAAGTAGAGACTGAGATGGCTCCTGTCCAGGGCTCTCTGACTGCCTGGGCAATTTGGCAGGTGGTGAAGAGACAGATGGTTGCTCTTCAGTCCTCTGGCCCTGAGAGGACGTGGAAGTCATTGAAGTCGATGCATTAGCTGCCATCCATCCGACAATGGCTTCAATTTGTTTGTCCCGCAGCAGTGGGGTACGGCGAGGTCCTACAAAGCTGCGCATAAAGGACTGTTGCCTGGTAAAACTGGGGGATGCTGAGTCACTGGTGCCCCCAGCAGGCACAAAATCCCCACGCCCTCTCCCTTCTGAATCCCCACGTCCTCTCCCTGCTGCAACTCCACGCCCACGACCACGTGCCTTACTCCCTGCCTTCTTCATCTTGGTAGACTGGTAAAGATAGGCAGAAAAGTACAAAGGGGGGGCTTAGTGTGCTTATTCCTGAACAGCTGCTAACAGGTATAAGAAACACTAATTTTATAAAGTGTGTGGACTACACTTTAATATGAGCTAATGTGGCCTACACAACTGACAAGTGGAGTGTTTGGTGAACTTTATTTTGTTTTTTGTTTTCAAAAAAACAAAAAGAATGTGACCAAAGATGTGAAAGCGATAGTATCACAAACTTTTTGGAGCTATTACAATGCAGGAAGGTAACCTACAATGCAATAGATGAGGCTCCAAAAAATAGGGTAAAACTAATCTGGCTGCAGCTACAGGGCACAAGCCAGAAAAAAAGCTTCTCTATCTACTCCTATATAGTGTTTGCAACCAACCAATGTATATAGATATGGATGGATGCACACTAATAGGAGAATTAATAAACAATGAGCTGCAATAAAAGAAAAATATGTGTGAGGCAGTGACGCACGCTGAGCGGCCTACAACCAGACGTGGCTGCAGGACACACTACAGCATGAGCTGCACTAACACACAGAGACCTCTCAGACAGCCGTGAACAGTGCAGAGAACTGGGCACTAGCACTGAAAGGCTGCAGAAAGGCTCCGTTGTCTACTCCTATAGTGTTTGCAACCAATGTATATGGATATGGATGGATGCACACTAATAGGATAATTAATGAAACATTTGCAATAAAAGAAAAATATGTATGAGGCAGTGATGCACGCTGAGTGGCCTACAACCAGACGTGGCTGCAGGACATACTACACAGCGTGAGCTGCACTCACACAGACCTTGCAGACAGCTGTGAACAGCGCTGCAAGGCAAAAGAAAGCTACACTGATTGATAATGTAGCCTGGGTAAAGCACAATATTATTTGGAAAATCGCTATCTCTAACTGTCCCTCAGAGTCTTGAACAGCAGCCTGTCCCTAACTGAATTCACAGCAGAGTGAACCGGAAATGGCGGCGGCGGCGGCTTTTATAGTGCATCATGACATCATTTCAGCAGCCAATCACAGCCATGCCATTAGTTAACATGCCTACATGCCTAACAGGATGTGCCCACACTTCTGAGGATTGTCATTGGCTGAATCAAATCAAACTGGCTCATAGCATTATGGGAACTTCTGTTTCCGGTATTCGATACGCAAAAAGTATCGGAACTCAGTATCGGAATTCCGATACCGCGAATATCGGCCGATACCCGATATTTGCTGTATCGGAATGCTCAACACTAGTGAAGACAACACATTAAAAATACTTTTGTGTTTGATTTTTGTGTGTCACTGCCTCTTCACTGTGTACGGTGCTAACGCTGCCTTACAATATATTGTTTGAAAAATAGAAGAAAGGAGATGTGTTTTTTTTTAAACTCAAACAACCTGGCTAAACAGGATATGTAAAGAAAAGTTAAGTTGTCACCTTGGACATAAAATCGTTAGCAATCGGGGTGAAATCAGCAGGATCTTCATATAGGTGGCACTAGAGTTCTAGTCCTCTTCCATTCTGATGAGATAATATGCATATTTCCCAGAGGAGCATTGAGGCTTAAAAATCTCCTCTCCTCGGCATGTAAAGCTTGACATGTCACTGTCCACAAGGAGACACATTGCCCCTTGAATCCTGGTCAGACGCCTCTCACCCAGTCAAACCAGATCTCACATTTTGCACTGATGAGGGGCATTACCCTGAAGCATAATGTTTGCAAATTTGAGATTTTGACTTTTATCCTAAGTCATGTGACAAGGCTTGTTATTTACTTTTAGGATTGCTACTTCCTATAGGAGCCGCTAGAGTTCTAGTCCTCTTCTTCTCTGACGAGAGAATTGTCATGTATTTGAGTAATTTATGTCTATTCTGGACAAACTATTTATGATACTTGTTTGGGACATAATCTTAAAAAGACCTACATAACTCCGAAGTAATGATAAAAAGGTTTACTATGTGTTAAGAATGTTCTTCACCTGCAATACATTGTAGGAAACTGTATGAAAAAGGACATTTGTCACAGGTTTATGCCTAGTTATGATGGCAGCAATGACCTTGATTCCAGAGGTCTGTCACATAGTAGATGTAGTTACAAATTCAGAATTTATCAATCCCAGCTCAAGTCGTGAGTCTTCAGATAGGAGTACTGGCCTCGTTCTGCCACTGATAAACAGTATACAGAAAAAGCTGTTAGGCCGGGATCACACACAGCGAGATACGGCCGAGTCTCGCAGGTTAAAACCAAGCTCTGGCGCCGGCACTCCGGAGCAGAGCGTGCAGCCGCACAGCAATACATGGAGCTGCATGCTCCGCTCCGGAGTGCCGGTGGCAGAGCTTGGTTTTAACCTGCGAGACTCGGCCGTATCTCGCTGTAGTGTGACTCCGGCCTTAATAGGGAAAGCTGTCAATCGGTGGCAGGATGGGGGCACAGCTCAGGATTATCGAGGACTGCACAGTGCAGGCACATAATGGAGAGGTCTCCATTGCTTAGCTCACACTACAGTAGACAAACTCTAATTATATGAAAACTCATTTCTGATATCCAATTATAGACAGCATAAAGGGTCTTTGTAACTACCTGTGGCAGATTCCCTTTAACTAATATTCACATCTTAACTTTTACATGGTAGAACTTTATTATTTTATCTGACCTTAGAAACGAATGAGTAATGGTGACTTTACACAGGAGGCCGTGTTAAACAATGGTTGAGTGGTTGCTTTCAAACGCTAAGCTGTCAACTTTAACTTAACTTTGTTTTCTGGTCAGACAATGGATTTTTTGCTGAGTTGAATAATACCAGGAGACAGCCCCAATTCCCTCTCTTTGTCCCTTCATCCTGTGCAGCAGGGTTTCATCAGTCAGTACCTAATCATCAAAGTTTGGGTTTCCTCTTTTTTGATGTATATTAGCCCATTCTATCCCCAACTGACGTCCCTGAACCCTGACAGTGAACTCTGAAAAACCCAGCTGGATTAATGCAGTACCTTAACCATTCAGGGATGTGATAATGTTTAATCCCAAAATAAAGCACTCTGGACAACTTTTCTTTTTTTAGATCATTTCTTGTTCTACATAAAAAAAATGCTTCAGTTCTCTAACACACCATTTAAAAATGTCTGCCATCTTGCTTTGGAGCAGGGTAAAATAAGCCTTAACAAATTACAAATGGCTAAAAGGGAAGCTATACATTAAATTTATTTTAAAAAAAACAAGCAAACAATTTTTTAACAAATTGTAATTTGCATTAAAAATAGATATTTTGCAATTTTCACACTGGTCACTGATTTTTTTTTTCTTTTTAAACTCATAGTTGCTTGTGTTTCAGGAAGAAAACACATGTACGTAGCAGCTCTAAGGCCGGGGTCAGACTTGCGAGAAACTTGGACGAGTCTAGCATGTCAATACCCATGCGCTCTGATCCGAGTGCCGGCAGCAGTGCCAGGTATTGACGTGCGAGACTCTTGCAAGTCAAACCCCGGCCTAACTAGGAGACACAGCCCATAATGATGTAGATAGGAGAATTTGCTAATCTTGAGATGTAGTGCAGGCAGTGAACCTAGAAGTCGAATATACTTGTACAATGTATACATCAATGTATTTCTTTGCACTTGTATACCATAAACTTTTCCTATAACACTATTAAAAATAATAAAAATAAATTACAAAAATGGCATTTTTTTGGAAGGCTTCCCGAGTTTCAGTCTCGCAATCTTGATCATTACGGTCATGTGCTAAAGCTACTGAGCCACAGGCTCCAGTGATATAATGGGGGGAATTCTGTGTACTGGATCTGTATTGCAGGCTCTGACTCCACAGCAGATTGTGCTAAGACATTGTACACAGCAGTGTATTTCTATTTGCTTCGATTCTACAGGGTGAATAAAAGAGATTTTTTTCTTCCTATAAAATTACTAAAATATAAGGAAAAACAATTACAAAAATGTCAGTTTTAATTTGCTTTATTATAAAATAATAAACATCACAAATTAGCATTATTTCTGTACATTTTCTGCAAGTGTCAGCACCAAATGATGCAATAACGGTCTTCTCTGATTTCTGCGTGTTTGCTGCTTTTCTTTGTTCCTACATATTTGATGCATTTTTGGTGCTAATGCGAAGCTGTGTTTTTAATGCTATTTTAAAACTACAGAAAAACTTTGATTCTGTGCTTAAAAATGCAACAGTGATTTTTTCAGGCTCCAAATAGTAGACTACAGAGAAAAAAAACCAAAACTGCAGAGTTCAGCAGCATTTTTAAATGCTCCGTGGATGAAGATTTCATTAAATCTCCTTCACTTTACTTAGACGTTTAGACTCTGTTCACATGTGACGTAAATGTTGTGTTTTTTCTGCTGCTTTTACCACAGAAATTCTGCTGTGTTTAAGTGTCCAAGCAAAGTGGATGTGATTTCATGAAAACTGCGCCCTCGTGCAGTTTTGGTCCTTTTTTTCCTCTCTTGTCTTTTGTGTGAAGTCTAAAAAAAATACCTGCAAAAAACTGCAGATACTTTTTTTAAGTGCAGAATCAAAAAGCCTGTCTGTGCTATAAAAAGCACATTAAAAAAGCCGCTTCACATCTGCAACAAAAACGCATCACATAAGGGGAAAAAAGTCTAAAAACAATGCAGCAATAGTCAGAAGATTGTTATTGTGTTGTTTGGTGCGGACACCTGCAGAAAACAAAAATCACAGTATTTCTGCTACACACGGTCTTACAGACATCAAAAAGCCAAATATCATGTAGTGAAGCTACATAAAGATGAAAAAGTTCTGGCTGCTATGACTGTGAATGAAGGAACAAAAAATATATTCACAGGTCTCAACTAGTAACATAGTAACATAGTAACATAGTTATTAAGGTTGAAGGGAGACTTTAAGTCCATCTCGTTCAACCCATATCCTATCCTAACTTGCCCTAACATGTTGATCCAGAGGAAGGCAAAAAAACCCATGTGGCAAACAGTAAGCTTCACATTGGGGAAAAAAATTCTCCACATACGGCAATCAGACTAGCTCCCTGGATCAACGCAATATTAAGGAAACTAGTGTATATACCCTGTAATATTATACTTTTCAAGAAAGGCATCCAGTCCCTTCTTAAATTTTATTAGGGAATCACTCATTACAACATCATATGGCAGAGAGTTCCATAGTCTCACTGCTCTTAAAGTAAAGAATCTATGTCTGTGATTATGCTTAAACCTTCTTTCCTCCAGACGTAGAGGATTCCCCCTTGTCCCCATCACAGGTCTAAGAGTAAAAAGATCATTAGAAAGGTCTTTGTACTGTCCCCGCATATATTTAAACATTGTAATAAGATCACCCCTAAGCCTTCGATTCTCCAAACTAAATAACCCCAAGTGTAATAATCTGTCTTGATATTGCAGACCCCCTAGTTCCCTAATAACCTTGGTCGCCCTTCTCTGCACCCGCTCCAGTTCAGCTATGTCTTTCTTATACACCGGAGACCAGAACTGCACACAGTATTCTAAGTGTGGTCGCACTAGTGACTTATATAGAGGTAAAATTATGTTCTCCTCATGAGCATCTATGCCTCTTTTAATGCACTCCATTATTTTATTTGCCTTTGCAGCAGCTGCCTGACACTGGCCACTAAATGTGAGTTTGTCATCCACCCATACACCCAGGTCTTTTTCAGTGACAGTTTTGCCCAGTGCTTTACAATTAAGCACATAATTATACATCTTGTTCGTTCTACCCAAGTGCATGACCTTACATTTATCTCCATTAAAGCTCATTTGCCATTTATCAGCCAAAGCTTCTAGTTTACATAAATCCTCCTGTAATATAAAATTGTCCTCCTCAGTATTGATTACCCTGCAGAGTTTAGTATCATCTGCAAATATTGAAATTCTACTCTCTATGCCCCCTACAAGGTCTTTAATAAATATGTTGAAAAGAAGCGGGCCCAAAACTGACCCCTGTGGTACCCCACTGCTTACCGTGACCCAGTCCGAGTGTGCTCCATTAATAACCACCCTTTGTTTCCTATCCCTGAGCCAGCTCTTAACCCACCTACACATATTTTCCCCTATTCCCATTGTTCTCATTTTATGTATCAACCTTTTGTGTGGCACCGTATCAAAAGCTTTTGAAAAGTCCATGTACACCCCGTCCACTGCATTCCCTTGGTCCAGTCCTGAACTTACCTCTTCATAAAAGCTTATCAGATTAGTCTGAGAGGAACGGTCCCTTGTAAACCCATGTTGATATTGGGTCATGAGGTTATTCTTCTCCAGATACCCCAGTATAGTATCTCTTAGAAAACCCTCCAGGATTTTATCCACAGTTGAGGTTAAACTTACTGGCCTATAATTTCCAACTTCAGTTTTTGTCGCCTTTTTGAATATTGGCACCACATTTGCTATACGCCAGTCCTGTGGTACAGACCCTGTTATTATGGAATCTTTGAAGATTAAAAATAATGGTCTATCTATGACTGTGCTTAATTCCTGCAGTACTCGGGGGTTTATCCCATCTGGGCCCGGGGATTTGTCAATTTTAGTGATTTTTAGACGCCGCCGTACTTCCTGCTGGGTTAAGCAGGTGACATTTAATGGAGAATTTTTATCCCTGATCATGTTATTCGTCATGGGATTTTCTTGTGTAAATACTGTTAGTCATTTAGCATATTGGCTTTTTCCTCATCCTCATCCACCATTTCACCCAGACTATTTTTAAGGGGGCCAACACTATCATTATTTAGCTTCTTACTATTTATGTAGTTAAAGAATATTTTGGGATTATTTTTACTTTCTCTGGCAATGAGTCTGTCTGTCTCAATCTTTGCTGTCTTGATTTGCTTTTTACAGAATTTATTTAATTTTCTGTATTTATTTAATGCCTCATCACTACCTACTTGCTTTAATTCTCTAAATGCTTTATTTTTATCTCTTATTGCACCCCTTACAGCTCTATTTAGCCATAGTGGTTTCCTCCTATTTCTCGCATGTTTATTCCCATACGGTATAATACGTGCACAAGTCCTATTCAGGAAGCTAATAAACGTCTCCCATTTTCTTTGTGTATTTTTATGTCTCAGGATATCGTCCCAGTTAATTGCACCAAGATTATCTCTCATCCGTTGGAAATTTGCCTTCCTGAAGTTTAGTGTCCTTGTAACCCCTCTACTACACACCTTATTAAAGGATGCATGAAAACTTATTAATTTGTGATCACTAATTACTAGAGTTGAGCGATACCATCCGATACTTCAAAGTATCGTATCGGATGGTATCGGCCGATCTTTAAAAAAAGTATCGGTATCGCCGATTCCGATACCGGAAGTCCCATTCAAGTCTATGGGACTTCCGGTATCGGAATAAGAAAAACCCTTTCCTGCCCTTGTACAGCCTCTCTGGGGTCTGTACGGGCCTTTCGGGGGGCTGTGCCGGCCTGCCAGGGGGTCTGTGCAGGCTCCGGTGGTCTGTGCCGGCCTGCCGGTGGTCTGTGCAGGCTCCGGGGGGCTGTGCCGGCCTGCCGGGGGGCTGTGCCGGCCTGCCGGGGGGCTGTGCCGGCCTGCCAGGGGGTCTGTGCAGGCTCCGGTGGTCTGTGCCGGCCTGCCGGTGGTCTGTGCAGGCTCCGGGGGGCTGTGCCGGCCTGCCGGGGGGCTGTGCCGGCCTGCCGGGGGGCTGTGCCGGCCTGCCGGTGGTCTGTGCAGGCTCCGGGGGTCTGTGCAGGCATCGTCCGATGGGACTACAAGTCCCATCTGGCGATGCCTGCTACCATGACAGTGATTGACACATTAGCCAATGATGGGACAGTAGTAGTCCCATCATCCGGCTAATGTGTTAAATGTAAAAAAAAAAAAAAAAAAAAAATTACATGCTACATTCATACTACATACTACATACATGCTACATTCATACTACATACTACATACATGCTACATTCATACTACATGCAACATACATACTACATATATACTACATGCATGCTACATATATACTACATGCATGCTACATACATACTACATGATACATACTACATATATACTACATGCATGCTACATACATACTACATATATACTACATGCATGCTACATACATACTACATGCTACATGCATGCTACATACATACTACATACATGCTACATATATACTACATACATACTACATATATACTACATGCATGCTACATATATACTACATGCATGCTACATACATACTACATATATACTACATGCATGCTACATACATACTACATGCTACATGCATGCTACATATATACTACATACATGCTACATATATACTACATACATACTACATATATACTACATGCATGCTACATACATACTACATATATACTACATGCATGCTACATACATACTACATACATGCTACATATATACTACATACATACTACATATATACTACATACATACCACATACATACTACATGCATGCTACATATATACTACATGCATGCTACATACATACTACATATATACTACATGCATGCTACATACATACTACATGCTACATGCATGCTACATACATACTACATGCTACATACATACCACATATATACTACATACATACAATACATTCATACAATACATACATAGACATACAGTACATATAACATAGAGTAACATACTTACCAATACTTGTCACATTGTTCCCCGAAGCCATTGTCGTCTACGGAATAAATATTAACATAACAAACCACAAAAATACTCACCCACGATCCGAAGCAGTCCACGAGTGTGTCCCACGACGATCTTGGGTAGAGAACTGCAGCATCAGCTGATGCTGCCGTTCTCTACGGGCTGCAGGAATCCAATGACGGAAGGTAGGTATCCTTCCGCACTGTATTCCTCCGCCACTTAAAAAAAAAAAAAGTCCCTAGTCTCACTTTATGCCATTGCTGTGTGGGAATTTCCCACACAGCAATGGCATAAAGTGAGACTAGGGACTTTTTTTTTTTAAGTGGCGGAGGAATACAGTGCGGAAGGATACCTACCTTCCGTCATTGGATTCCTGCAGCCCGTAGAGAACGGCAGCATCATCTGATGCTGCAGTTCTCTACCCAAGATCGTCGTGGGACACACTCGTGGACTGCTTCGGATCGTGGGTGAGTATTTTTGTGGTTTGTTATGTTAATATTTATTCCGGAAAGACAATGGCTTCGGGGAACAATGTGACAAGTATTGGTAAGTATGTTACTCTATGTTATATGTACTGTATGTCTATGTATGTATTGTATGAATGTATTGTATGTATGTAGTATATATGTGGTATGTATGTAGCATGTAGTATGTATGTAGTATGTATGTAGCATGCATGTAGCATGTAGTATGTATGTAGCATGCATGTAGTATATATGTAGTATGTATGTAGCATGCATGTAGTATATATGTAGCATGTATGTAGTATGTATGTGGTATGTATGTAGCATGTAGTATATATGTAGCATGCATGTAGTATATATGTAGTATGTATGTAGTATATATGTAGCATGTATGTAGTATATATGTAGTATGTATGTAGTATATATGTAGCATGCATGTAGTATATATGTAGTATGTATGTAGTATATATGTAGCATGCATGTAGTATATATGTAGTATGTATGTAGTATATATGTAGTATGTATGTAGCATGCATGTAGTATATATGTAGTATGTATGTAGCATGCATGTAGTATATATGTAGCATGTATGTAGTATGTATGTGGTATGTATGTAGCATGTAGTATATATGTAGCATGTATGTAGTATATATGTAGTATGTATGTAGTATATATGTAGCATGTATGTAGTATATATGTAGCATGCATGTAGTATATATGTAGTATGTATGTAGCATGCATGTAGTATATATGTAGTATGTATGTAGCATGCATGTAGTATATATGTAGTATGTATGTAGCATGCATGTAGTATATATGTAGTATGTATGTAGCATGCATGTAGTATATATGTAGCATGTATGTAGTATGTATGTGGTATGTATGTAGCATGTAGTATATATGTAGCATGTATGTAGTATATATGTAGTATGTATGTAGTATATATGTAGCATGTATGTAGTATATATGTAGTATGTATGTAGTATATATGTAGCATGCATGTAGTATATATGTAGTATGTATGTAGTATATATGTAGCATGCATGTAGTATATATGTAGTATGTATGTAGTATATATGTAGCATGTATGTAGTATGTATGTAGCATGCATGTAGCATGTAGTATGTATGTAGCATGCATGTAGTATATATGTAGTATGTATGTAGCATGCATGTAGTATATATGTAGCATGCATGTAGTATGTATGTGGTATGTATGTAGCATGTAGTATATATGTAGCATGCATGTAGTATGTATGTAGTATGTATGTAGTATGTATGTAGCATGCAGTATGTATGTAGTATGTATGTAGTATATATGTAGTATGTATGTAGCATGCATGTAGTATGTATGTAGTATGTATGTAGTATGTATGTAGTATATATGTAGTATGTATGTAGCATGTAGTATGTATGTAGTATTTTTTTTTTTTTTTTTAACATTTAACACATTAGCCGGATGATGGGACTACTACTGTCCCATCATTGGCTAATGTGTCAATCACTGTCATGGTAGCAGGCATCGCCCGATGGGACTTGTAGTCCCATCGGACGATGCTTGCACAGACCCCCGGACATCAGCACAGCCCCCCGGCAGGCCGGCACAGCCCCCCGGCAGGCCGGTACAGACCCCCACAGGGTGCACAGCCCCCCGGCAGGCCGGCACAGCCCCCCGGCAGGCCGGCAGAGACCCCGGGCAGTCCACACAGCCCCCCGGCAGGCCGGCACAGCCCCCCGGCAGGCCGGCAGAGACCCCCGGAAGGCCCGAAATGACGGCACATCATGATGCGCACACACCGCGCATCATGATGACGTCAGGCCGTCAATCAACTGAACTTCCGATTCCGATGCCGAATTCCGATATTGAAAAAATATCGGAAGTCGGTATCGGAATTCCGATACAGCAAGTATCGGCCGATACCCGATACTTGCGGTATCGGAATGCTCAACACTACTAATTACCCAAGTGACCCTCAACCCTTACATTTGATATGCGGTCTGGCCTGTTGGTTAATATTAGGTCTAGCAGTGCCCCCCCTCTTGTTGGGAGATATGCTGAGACAGCTGTGGGTTAGACAAGGTCACCTGTATACATATGGGTCGCCCTCCCAGGGCTGTGCGGTACTCGGTACCGGGTCGGTGTCAGGGGGATGTGTCACAGCAGCGGTGACCCGGTCCGTGGCAATGGGCGCCAAAGCAATGGGGAGATGTAGTTAACGGTAGGATAGTTCGTGACGCCACCCGTGGTGTTTGGCAAATATGGTGTTAGGCCAACGCTGCATACAGATCCACTGGGACTGATGGTAGGTGCAGCTTAGATGGTAAAGCTCCCCACAGGTGGAGCTGTAGTCCCAGGGCAGTGTAAATGTAGCTGGCACGGGGATGTAGCAGTGCCGAAAGCGTAGGGAACAGTCAAGACACAGCGGTTGTAGTTTCTGTTCCTTTACTGAGTATATGCAGTCCAGAGTCCTGATTACAGATGGTATTGGAGCAGGTTAGCCTGGAAGCAGATCAGCATTCTCTCTCAGCAGAAGGGCTGTGCAGTCTCCTTCCTAGCGCTTTGTAGTGTGAAGCACTCCAGTACTTAGTTACTCTGAAATGCCTCTCTTCAGATGTTCCTAGAACTTTACTTGTATGACAGACAGCTGTAGCCTCTCTCGGGGACTCCTCTCCTGAGTCCTGGCTCACTAGTCAATTGCTGTTGTGTGCCAAGTCTTTGCTGGGAGCAGGGCACTTACAGCCTCCTACTCCTCTGGTATCTGTGGTAGGACCATCAGTATCCGTACCACCGTGGAAACCAGGCTCCAGTTCTGTGCGCTCTCAAGCTGAGGGAGCTCGCCTTCTGCAGCTCAACCTCTCATCTTCGCACCTCCCGTCTGCACACTTCACCCTCCGCAGACTATCTGATCCTTCTTCCTCCTGGCCCTCAGAGGACACTCCTCTCCAGAATCCTGGTTCAGAGTTCCCCCTGCTGGCCCGCAGTGGAACTGTTTTGCATGCATTAGGTTAACTGCTGGAGAGATCCATCACTACTTCCAAGCCTGGCATTACCCTCCCCTGGAGGAAGGCAAAGCCAGTGTGGCGACCATACCCCTGGGGGCGCCACACATACAGAGGAGGATTACAACCTACCGCGTATGATTTAGAGAAATAATTCTATTTTTTGTTTCCTGGGAGCATTTGAAAAGCTGGTTTCTGTATTCGGTGTGCAGGAAGTAGTAAAAAAAAGATTTTTCTAAAATGGATTCATATGCCTGTGAGATCGTATTGGAGATGAAATGTGAAGTAGTGTCATGTACTATGTCCATGTTTGAACACCAAACCATCTGATGCCAGTTATCTGTTATGGTCTTTCAAGTTCATCTACCTCAGTAAAAAAGTTTCTATTGTTAACTAAAATGGCCTCTTATGCTTATTTGTCAATTCCCTCCAAACACTACATCACAGACAGTTGCCACCAGCCCCCAAGGAATCAGTACCCTTAGTGTGAGGGAGAACATTGTTACCATATCACGTGTTTCACTGGCATTAAGGTTTCCACATCACACTTGGCTGAGTGAAAACGAAACCTTACATTATCAGCTATTTATAGGGATGCTATCTTTCCCTGTAATCATGTCTCTGGTAATATGGAGCCATTATGAAAAAACTTTTTGAAAGGACAGGATATAGGAGTCTAAAAAAGCACAAGTGGCCAGTTTGAAAATTGCTAGTTTACTCATTTTCTTTTTTTAAAATAAAGATTGAGATTAGTGATGAGTGAGTGTGCTCGGAACTGGATTGCTCGGGTACACTCGTTACTCAAGTGAGTATCGCTGGTGCTCAACGTCATGCTCAAGTTGTCTCTCCACATGTTTCATGCCTGTTAGACAGCCAATAAACATATGCAGATTGCCTGCCAAACATGGTAATGCTGTAGCCATGTTAGCTACTGGCATTACTGTGATTGGCCAGCCACAACGCGTCATTGGGTCTCAATATTGCTATTGCAGTACTTGTATACAGCTGCTGTACCATTAAAACAAAAGTCTTTTTCAGGGCTACTTCTCTAGTAAAACCACTGTTACCTGCATTTAGTGTAGGGATAGCTGGTGGAGGAGGGTTAATTTTGGATTAAAGGCATATAGGTAGGATTTATTGCCATGCAGTCCTTCTATAGGTACCCTGCGTCTGCAACCTAAAATCAAAAGTCACTTTCAGGGCTACATACTTTTTTCCCTATTAAAAAAGGAAAGTTTACAGGCATCTATTATATACCTAATTTATATTGCTGAAGGCATGCAGTATGGGATGTGGAAATGGATGTACTACTGATGGTGCACGCATAGGCCGAGGCCCTGGGGCAGGTGGCTCTGTGCCATGCAGAATGAGTACAGAATTAAAGAGTGGAGGTGATCCACAGCATTTCATCATGCAGGAAGAGGTAGTGGAGTGGCCAGAGGAAGAAGGTGGGCAACTGTTCCCTAGAGCACCAACACAATGCAAGTTGCCAGGCCAAGAGTTAGGTGTTCCTCAGTTTGGAGCTTTCTTAAAGAAAGATGATAAAAGAAAAGTTATTTGCAACCTGTGCCACACCAAGACCAGCAGGGAGCTGACCACTCACAGCCTGATCACCACCAGCATGCTCAGGCACATGTCAAAAAGCACCCGACTAGGCGGGTCGAACGCCTGGGTCTAAAATCAGTGTTTGCGGGTGACACCACTGCCTGCCTCTTCCCCTGTGCTACATGCTTGCCAATCCATTGTTCATGATGTAAGGGCAGATGCCTGCCATCCTGTACCAGTAGTTGCACATTCGCAAGCACCATCAGCAACCACGTCCAATTCTTTGTCCCAGCACAGCATTCAGTTGTCCCTATCTCACAACTTGAAACAACAATGAAAATACCCAGCCACCCACCCACAGACCCAAACACTAACAGGGCACATTTCTAAACTACTTGCTCTCGAAATGCTGTTTTTGCTTGTGCACACTAGGGCTTCCCACAATCTCATGGAAGCGGCCATCCCTCGGTCCCCAGCCACCACTATTTTTCCCGGTGTGCCATCCCTGTCTTACACAAGGACGTGTCCCATAACATCACCCATGCCCTGACCAATACAAGTACTGGGAAGGGCCACTTAACACCCGACACATGAACAAATGCTTGTGCCAAGGGATGCTACATTTCCCTGATGGCACACTGGGTGAATCTTGTGGAGGATGTCGACACCATGGATTCTAGGCCCTAATTCCTTCAGGGTTTCCTCCACTTTTTGCACAACCTCCACGTCCATCTCTGAATTGTCATCTCAGAGCACATCATCCCTATCATTCACGAGTTGGAAGCACTGCTTTGGTGAAGTGGCAACAGGCTCTGCTGAAACTAATTTGTTTAGGTGACAAACAGCACACCGCTGCAGTGTTTTTGAAAGGTATAACAGACCAGGCAGATCTGTTGCTCTCGTCGCTGAACGTACAACCTGGCATGGTCATGTATGATAATGGCTGTAACCTGGTGGCAACGCTGAAACTTGGCTAGCACACATACATACCATGCCTGGCCATGTTCTCAACTCAGTGGTTCAACGGTTTCTTAAAACCTACCCATATGTGCCTGAGCTACTTGTGAAGGTACGACACAGTGCGCCCAATACCTCAAGTCAGATTAAACAAAACAATTTTTTTCTGTTGCTAAATGTAATACAGCCCACCATATCCCACCATGTAATTTTGTGGCGGTGAAATTGTTCTATGTGCAGAGCTGTTGCAACAGTAAAAAAAAAAAAAAAAAAAAAAAAAAAAATTGCCAGTTGCTAACGTGATTCAGCACGCCATATCCCACCTTGCCATTTACATTAAAAAACAGTAAGGGGAAATAAGGAAAGTCAGCTCACTGAAATGCCTTGCACCTTGTTCATAAGTATCATCCATGCGGAGCAGTCCCAGTCTGAGACTCAGTCGATGAAGGAAAAAATAAAGGAAAGTTCTCCAGCGATGAAAGAATGGTCCCAATGGAGGGATAAAAACAACATTTTATTTAAACTATTTAAAATTGTATGCAACTAAAATGAGTACAATTTTAAATGGTTTAAATAAAAAGTTATTTTTATCCCTCCATTGGGACCATTTTTTTATCGCTGGAGAACTTTCCTTTATTTTTTACCTTGTCATTTAGTGGCAGTGAAATTAAGCTGTCTGCAGAGCCCACACAGATTTAAACAAACAATTTGTTTCTATTACAAACGTGATTCAGCACGCCATATCTCTCCTTGTCACTTTGTGGCGGTGAAATTCAGCTGTCTGTAGAGCTCAAGCAGATTAAACAAAACAATTTTTTTCTGTTACAAATGTGATACAAGAGGCCATATCCCACCTTGCTATTTAGTGGCAGTGAAATTCAGCTGTCTGTAGAGCTCAAGCAGATTAAACAAAACAATTTTTTTCTGTTACAAATGTGATACAAGAGGCCATATCCCACCTTGTTATTTAGTGGCGGTGAAATTCAGCTGTCTGTAGAGCTCAAGCAGATTAAACAAAACATTTTTACAAATGTGATACAGTAGGCTAGATCTGAGTTTGAAATTGTTTTGATCTTATATTCGACAGTATACAAGCCTCATCCACAGTTAAAAAGTACTTTCTTCTGTTAGTAACATTATACAGCAGGCTAGATGTCAATTTTAATTTATTGGGGGCTGATATTGTTCTCCATATAGGGGTACCGAAGATAAAATGAAAATTGGTTTTCTTACTATCGTGCTACCTATATGATAAAATATACCTTTTTTCTGTTACTAATTTGTTAAAAAAAATTTGGCCACACCTGAGGTTGTAATTCTTTAGTGCTCAGATTCTGCTGTATCCAAGGCTCATCCTCAGTAAAAATATCTAATTTTTTCTGTTAAGGGGGTTTTACACATAGCGATATTGCTAGCGATATCGCTATGTGTGATACTTACCTCCGACCGACTCCCCCGCTGTCCATCGCTGATCGCGCGAGAATGTCCGGCTCCATTTCTCATCGGGCGCTTCCTGCTGGGCTTCCTGCTGGCGCCGACGAGCGACGCATGGAGGCGGGCGGGAAGACGTCAGGATCGCTGTGTGTGAAAGGTAAGTATCGTGCGCTGCGTCGCTGCTGCATCGCTGTGAGATCTGCCTGTGTGACAGCTCACTAGCGATCATTTAGCGATGCACCAGCGATCCTGATCGGGTCGGATCGCTGGTGCATCGCTAAACGTAAAGGGGCCTTTACTCTTGTGCTACATACAGGAAGCCACATTTTATCTTTTAGCTAGTATTTATTTATGCTTGGCTTATAAAGCACTATCTTTTTCCAAAGCACTTTACATACATTATCATCACTGTCCCCAATGGTGCTCACAATCTTATTTCCCTATCAGTATGTCTTTGGAGTGTGGAAGGAAACCAGAGCACCCAGAGAAAACCCACGCAAACACATGAAGAACATACAAACGTTGCTGATGTTGTCCTTTATAGGATTCGAACCTAGGACCCCAGCTCTGCAGATTGTGGTACTGTGCTGATTTTGTGCTCCAGCCAGGAGTCCACATTTGAAAATATAAATTATTTGTGCTAATAGCGTGGTCCTTAAACCATGCCAAATTTAAGCATTGGACAGGGATTGGATCAGTATGTCTTGCTTATGGCTTAAAATCGCATGCGAGAAACTTGGACGAGTTTCGCACGTGAATATCTGGCACTGCCGCCGGCACGCGGCTTGGAGCTTTCAGCTGCATGTATTTCTATGCAGCTGAATGCTCCGGTCCCGAATGCCGGCTTCAGTGCGTGCGAGACTCGTCCGAGTTTCTCGCATGTGAGTATGAACCCTTAAAGTTTGATGAGTAGTTGACGGTTGAGTGAAAGGTGCAGGCCTGATGCTCTTAGAGCTGTGCTAAATTCAGGCAACACAAATGAAGGAGACTCAACTTGGAGACCAAACATTTCCAAAAATTATGGGGAGATGCCACTAAACAGTTCATCAGTTTCTATTTATTTATTTTTTTACTCACTTACAATATTTACTATTTACTGTTTAATTTTAACCCCTTAGTGAAAGAGCCAATTTGGTACTTAGTGATCAGAATTGTAAAAATTGGCTTGGTCATTGTCACTTTATGAAGTTATAGCTCTAGAACGCTTCAAATTATCCCACTGATTTTGATATTGTTTTTTTCATGATATATTGTAATTCATGTTAGTGGTAAAATTTCTTATATATAACTTGCGTTTATTTATGAAAAAAATGGAAATTTGGCAAAAATTTTGAAATTTTAGCAATTTTTAAACTTTTAATTTTTGTACCCTTAAATCAGATTGTAGTGTCACACAAAATAGTTAATAAATAACATTTCCCACATGTCAACTTTACATCAGCACAATTTTGGGAAAATGTTTATTTTTTTGTTAGGATAATATAAGGGTTAAAAGTTGACCAGCGATTTATCATTTTTCCAACAAACTTTGCAAAAGCATTTTTTTAGGGACCACCTCACATTTGAAGATAGTTTGGGGGGTCAATATAACAGAAAATAGCCAAAAGTGACACAATTCTAAAAACTGTACCCCTCAAGGTACGCAAAACCACATTCAAGAAGTTTAGTAACCCTTCAGGTGCGCCACAAGAACTAAAGCAATGTGGAAGTCAAAAATGAACATTTTGCTTTTTTCACAAAAAATTTACTTTGGAACTAAACTTTTAACAAGGGTATTAAAAGAAAATAGGAGAAATTGCACAATAGATTTTGTGGTCTGAGTACGCCAATACCTCGTATGTGGGGGGAAAGCCACTGTTTGGGTGCATGGCAGGGCTCAGAAGGGAGGGAGCACCATTTGACTTTTTGAATGCAAAATTGACTGGAATCAATGGTGGCACCATGTCATGTTTGGAGACTCTCTGATGTACCCAAACAGTGGAACCCCAATTCTAACTCCAACCCTAACCCCAACACTCCCCTAAACCTAATCCCAACCCTAACCATAACCCTAACCACAAACCTAACCCTAACACACCCCTAACTCTAATCCCAACCTTAACCGTAATTCCAACCATAACCAGAATCCTAACCCTGGTCGCAACACTAAATTTAGCCCAACCCTAACCCTAGCCCCAACCCTAACCCTAACTTTAGACCCACCCTAACTTTAGCTCAACTCTAACCCTAATGGAAAAATGGAAATAAACACTTTTTTATTTTATTATTTTTACCTAACTTAGGGGGTGATAAAGGGGGGTCTGTCTGTCATGATCCATGCTGGATCATGACAGATAAAATGCACTAGTAACCTTTTTTTTTTTCCTTAAGCTGTGGTGTTTAAAGATAGTTTTGCCCCCGGTGGCCATTAGGGTCATTGCACTGTGGTGGTTTCTGTTCTAGTTTTGCCCCCGGTGGCCATTAGGGTCATTGCACTGTGGTTACTTTAGTTTAGTGCACGTGATTATAAAGCAGGTGTGATTGCTCTGGCTCTGCTATAAAAGAGTGTCAGGTGTTGCAATCACTGTTGGTGATATTGATCATTTCCAGCCAAGACTGGTGAAGGAAGGAGAGAGAGAGTTCCTGGCAGTTCAGTCAGAGTCCTGGTGTGGAAGGAGTCAGAGAGGATTTCCTTGCAGCTCTGACAGAGCCTGGTGGCAGCTATTCAGGAGGAAAGCTGCATTCTGGTGGTGGACTCTGTTGCTGGGAGCAAGAGCAACAGAGCAAAGCTAGGTGGTGTTTCCCTGTTTGTATTTTTCCTTTGTGTGTATTAGTACAGCGGTGGGGCCAGTGCCTGCACCATCCAGCTCCCTAGCAAGGGATAGGTGTAGGTTGAGCTAGGGTAACAGGTTCTGGCTCTGCGACAGGTGAGGGAGGAGCCTGTATAGGGAACATTAGGAGTGTCAGGGACACTGACTCAGGGGAGTACAGGAGGTCTCCACGTCCCCATTCCTATTGCAGGGCCCACCGTTGTAACTGTTTTCCCTTCCCCCGTGTCTTGTCATTTTAGTTACCGGCCTGCGGGTCGTGTCACACAAGACAGTTACACGTGCCGTGTCTTGTTGTCTTAGTTACCGGCCTGCGGGTCATGTCACACAGGACGGGTCCTCGTGACATTATCACCAACCATAACATTTTTCTTTTTCATTTTCTTTTTCATTTTTCTTTCTCAGTTGCTGCTGGCCCTCACTGAGGTTAGTGAGGAGCTGAATGATGTGTTTCAGCAGCACCTGCAGCGGAATTATGGGTCTGAGGCCTATCCTCTGCCTCAGCTAGAGGGTCCATATATGGCTTTGGCGAGGATGTGCCATGGAGTCCCTGCTGGGGAGCAGGACTTGCTTATACAGGCGACCACCCAGGCAGGCGGGTGGAGTCGGTGTCCCCATGGTGCTGCCTGGTGTTCCCCAAGGTGAAGGGGTACATCCCTGTAGTGAGTATGATTTAGTCCTTGGCACTGATGCCGAAATTTCTGTACTATCAGAGAAGCCATGCCCCCCTGGTCATGTGGAGGAAGATGAGCTGGGAGTGTATATTTCCTCCTCGCCCTCAGAAGGTACTATGTCAGCATAGGTACTATGTCAGCAATATTTGTTTATATCGCTTCTACTGTGTGCTATATATTCTTGTTTGGCTCCCACATGTAATAAAATGAACACCCATTTGCATAAAATCTGTTTGAGTGTGCGGTGAATTATACTAATTCGTATGTCTAGTTAGGCAGAGGTTAAGGATACAGGTGGAGACCCTGGAGGAGGTGGCAGAGGCAGAAGCACTGCAGTAAGTGTTAAAGGGCCTCCCTTCACTTGACTTTCCCCTCTATAGTCCATCTTTAATGCAGCAGCCAGGGTCATCTATCTGGCTAATCGGGACTAGAATGCCTATGCTCTGTGCCAGTCATTGTAATGGCTACTCATACATTATAGGATTCAATTTAAACTGCTTGTTCTCACCCACAAAGCTCTCCACAGTGCGGCACCCCCTACATCTACTCCCTCATTTCTGTACACTAATCTGTACCTCCCACTCCTGGCTCCAAGACTTCACACAAGTTGCACCAATCCTCTGGAATGCTCTACCCAAAGAAATAAAAATAATAATCACAACTTACACAGTTTAAGGCGCTCCCTTAAAAACACATCTGTTTAGGGCGGCCTATCACGTTCCATAAACAAAGATCTTTTATATACAGTGGGTATGGAAAGTATTCAGACCCCTTTAAATTTTTCACTCAAGGTTAATGAATACAAATTTCAAAAAACTGACCGGCACATCCAAGCATAAACATAGTGTGAACAGGTGCTTAACCTAGAGTCACCAACCCATATACTTTCAAAGACAATAGGAAGCACACTGTAGCGCCATAACATGCAAACATGAAATATGAAAAATGAGTTGCATTACTGCATTAGAAGTATGAAAATTTGAGAAAGTTTAGCGCATAAAATGGCCAATTTATGTGTATCTGGAAGCCACGGTAAGGCATTTTTCATTTTCCAGGACCCTAACCTAACGCCAATCCTGACTTTCCTCACTTAGACTAAAGTATTCATCTGAATGGGAACCTGTTGTGAATTCCCTTGCTCAGACTTCTGAGCCGGAGCTCCCTCTGGTGGTTACTGTGAATAGTGGAGCTGGCCAGTTGGATGGAAGTTTGCCACCTGACGACGATGATTGGGAATCTGGGATTACTGGCTGGGAGCATATGAGTGAGCAGGTTTCCCTTAGTGGTTGCTGGTGATTTCCTCCTTGTGCATTTGGAGTTCTTCTGTCTCCAGCCTGATCTGCATGGTTCAGTTAAGTGATTCTTTTGCTAATCCTTTGCATCTAATCTGGCTGTACTTTTTTTTGCTTTCTGCTTTGTTGCGATGGTTCAGCGTACTCCCTCCTGGGGGCAGCACTGGGCCCTGCTCCATATGTTACAGTTGTGTCAGTTTGTTCAGTCCCCTGTTATATTAGTGTCTTTTGCTTTGCTTTCAGTTCACACCAGAGTGCTGATCTAGCGGGGGTGAGGTCGTGTGGCCTCAGGTTTTTTTTTATATCAGATGTGTTGGATTTTGTAGGGTTTTTGCATGATTGCAGACAGTATCTTTTCTTTCCTGGCCTATCTAGACAGCTTGAGGCCCATCATTTGCTCAGTCTATTTTCTGCCTAAGTTTGTGTCTCATCTTGTCTCACCGACAATATATGTTTGGGGGGCTGTCTATTCCTGTGGGGATCTGCTCTGGGGCAGTTTAGATTTCACCTTTCTGGCTTTAGGCTTAGTTAGTTCTCCGGCTGTGCCGAGGCATCTAGGGCATCGTAGGAACGCTCCACTGCTACTGCTAGTTGTGTTGCTAGGATCAGGGGTCTGCAATCCGCTGAGTTACCAACCTCTCTGGTGTTCTGGTGGCTTAGCCTGTTCCTACCATCCTCCTCAGTGACCCGTTCATAACAGGAACCTATGTAAATCCTCTCCTTAGACTGAAATCTATATCTCTGTGGAGGGGTGGTGGCCCTGCTTTGATTAAAAATGCCTGCGGCTAACAGGTGTTGTGCTCAGTCAGAAGGTTAATGAATACAAATTTATAAAAACTGACCATCACATCCAAGCATAAACATAGTGTGAACAGGTGCTTAACCTAGAGTCACCAACTTATATACATTCAAAGAAAATAGGAAGCACACTATAGCGCCATAACATGCAAACATGAAATATAAAAAATGAATTGCATCACTGCATTAGAAGTATGAAAATTTGAGAAAGTTTAGGGCATAAAATGGCCAATTTATGTGTACCTGGAAGCCACGGAAAGGCATTTCTCGTTTTCCAGGACCCTAACCTAATGGCAATCCTCACTTAGACTAAAATCTTCCTCTGAATGGGAACCGATGTAAATCCTCTCCTTAGACTGAAATCTATATCTCTGTGGAGGGGTGGTGGCCCTGCTTTGATTAAAAACACCTTCGGCTAACAGGTGGAGTTCTCAGTCAGAAGGTTAATGAATACAGATTTCAAAAAACTGATCGTCACATCCAAGCATAAACATAGCGTAAACAGGTGCTTAACCTAGAGTTACCAACTCATATACATTCAAAGAAAATAGGAAGCACACTGTAGCACCATAACATGCAAACATGAAATATGAAAAATGAATTGCATTACTGGATTAGAAGTATGAAAATTTGAGAAAGTTTAGCCCATAAAATGGCCATTTTATGTGTACCTGGAAGCCACGGTAAGGCATTCATCGTTTTCCAGGACCCTAACCATATGCCAATCCTCAATTAGCTGCAGGCATTCTTAATCAAAGCAGGGCCACCACCCCTCCACAGAGATTTAGATTTCTGTCCAGGATTTACATAGGTTCCCATTCAGGTGAAGACTTTATTGGGGGATTGCAATGGCCATCAGCTTTCGGAAACCAACTGTATACACAAGGCGTGGCCAGCAAAGATCACAGTCGTGAGTCACACAGAACCACACACTGTGAATTTTTGCAGCGAAGAGCTCTCAGCTGGCCGCTATCCTCCAGACAATTACATGATTGGGTGGCTCTCAAAAGAGGAGTCCACAGGCTGTTCACAATAATTAGTTCTCGGAAAATTATTAGTGAGCGCACGGCATATCCACCTCCAGATTACGCATGGAATACGTGTATATATTGCCGTAAGATCATTGCTAACTCCACGATAACCCTACACTCCTCGCTGACACCACCACCTATCCAGTTTTCAAAATAAATAAATAAATACAGGCCCATTGAATGCCATTTTTCTTTAGAGGTTCTCACCATCAGGGTCTACAATCCCCTTTCCCTCAGGGTAGCAGTCACCACCCACTTCCTTGACCACTTTTCTGCCTTGCTACCACACTTTGTGTCCTCAGATTTGGCAACCTTTATCCTGAGAGACATCAAAAGCCCAACCTTCCCTACTGCATCCCAGCTTCTATCTCTAGCCTTTTTTTGTGGCCTCTCACAACTTTCTTTTCAAATAATTTTATTGGTTTTCAGTAATTAAACAGGGTAAGGGAAGGAAGGGAGGAAAGGGAATGGGAAGTAAAGAACCTTGTTCAGGTACGGAAAAAATTTAAAACTAGAGAACCCACAAATAGGCATTAAATAGCATATAGCGAATAAACCTCTCACAACTTTCAACTTTGTAACTTTTGACTGTTTTATATGAACTGCTGAGTTGTAAAGCTGTGCGGAATATGTTTGCACTTTAAAAATAAAGGTTATTATTATTAGTAGATTGAAGATGTTGAAGTTCAAGCTCTTAGCTTTGCCATGTGTAGGAGGAAACAATCTTTTACGTGAACACAACTGCACAAACAAAGGCTGGCTGTTGTGCTGATAGAGGGTGGAGTAGGGTGAAAACAGCAAGCTGCTGGACTGTGAGAGAGGTGCAGGTGGAGATGTTATGGTGGATTGAGAAAGATGGGGTGTGCTTGGTACCTATGATCAGTCATATCATCAGACAAGTCCACTTTCATATCAGCTGACAGGTTCTTACATCGACTGTAGTGGGTAATAAAGTGGAGGTTCTGCGGCTGGAGACATGTGTGACAACAATTGCCATGGGGAGGGAGTAGGAAGAAACATTAGATGCAGTTGATGGGGTGGACGGTGTTTGATGAGGCACGCTAGTCTGCATTTTAGCACAGTGAGAGTCTCAGATTAAGGCATGTTCATCGCGCATTTGTCAGTTCATGCATGTAGTAGTCAAATTCTTAAATTTTTTTAACTCTACTTTGTCGTTTTTAACAAAGTTGTCAGGCAATTTGATTTGTGTCTTTTTTGGAGGTCTGAAAGAAAGACCCAGGCTAGGGAACTGCAGACCCGCAAACGCTGCTGGCCACTGACAGAGTTGAGATTAAGGATGCATTACTGTTGTGGTTGCATAACTCTGTGTCTGCGGGAAGCCGCATTGTAAGCTCGTCGTCTTCCTCCTCCTCCTCTACTGATCTACTTAGCTGCATACCTCTGGGTTTACAGCAAGTGTGATCTACTACCTCATCGTCATCCTCTTTGTTCTACCACTCCTCGCCCTGAGAGTTATCCTCCTCCTCTTCCTGCCCTGACAGCACAGTACAGTCTGCGTGTGCCTCAAATATCTGAGACTCATCAGCATCACCTCCACCCCCCAGGGTTAATGTCTGTTCACGTGGGTTTGGACTCTGCTAGACAGGCCCTGGATAAAACTGAGAAAAATGTTGAACATTAGTACAGATGATTTCTTTGGAGTACATTTCCGATGCCCATGGCATAGAATGTGTGAACAGATCTGCAGACTTAGCCATCTGTGGTTCCCTACAGTTAGTTGGGCGGTTGGAGAGTTGTTGTGACATGGGGGAAAACAAGGGTAATTGGGGTGCCACCTCTAAGGACTGTACTGTGTGTGATGTTAAGATGGAGGAAGAGAAGCAGAGGCCCCTTGATGCACCGCTTGCCACGTACTGGAGCACATGTTCTTTCTGGCCCTCATCTACAAAGCATGAAGAAGCCCATCCAGTAGCAGAAGTTGTAAAAATGCTGTGCAATTGCTCACTGCAGCAAAACAAACCGACTTCTCATATCTCATATCATACCTGTCTCACAACCCTATGCAGCTATTCAGTACTTTCAATTCTGCCCTCCGTCCACCAACTCCCCCTCTGTTAGGGGCTGGCGGAATGCACCAAATAATGAAGATGGTATAAGGTGCGTTCGCAGCCTGGGGTCCACCGTGCAGAGATGGAAAACTGCTGATCAGTAATATCGGAGGCTATACGGCAAATAATAAGTGAACACACGTGGGTTAGCATCACCCGGTATGTACAGGAGCGAGTTCTGTTCCTTCACAGAACCACGGTGCGGCACAAAGTAAATACCAAAGCCTGTTAAGCTCACAGGGCTCGGCTGAATGAGCGCTAGGATATAGATACAGGCCTCTGCCCCAAGGAAACGGGATGGGAGCCCCTCTAGTCCTCTAGCGCTTGGCGCCGCAGCATCAGTGCCAGCAAGAGAGGAACAGAATATATTTAACACACTAAGTGTGCACTGCACCGCTCTGGCGGATGCCACTAACCTCCCTGACTGGGTAAGGAAAGCGCTACCTGTGCACGGCATCACACTGGCAGATGCAGCTACTTAGGTGCCTTGTGCTGGATGGCACAATATGGTGCTAAGAGAAGTGCTGTGGATAGGAAGCACTGTGGCGCTAGACTTAGCCACTACAAGGCGCTGACTCAGACTAAGATACCCTACAACATGCGTATCAAAGGAAGGAGTTTCATAATGAGTCAATCACCAGTTCCATACAGCCATCATCACACATACAAGTTACAATAACTGTCTATACTAGCGCAGACTCGTCGATCCCGGTGCTCTGCTCAGACTAGCACTGTGGGTTTGGTTGCTGCTGCCACCTCTGGTCCAGCTATAGCAACGCATGCTGGTCAGCAGCAAACTACTCCAGGGACTAAGTCCTCCTTTCGGTCCACTGAGCATGCCCGTGGGACGATCTCTCATTGGAGATCGGAGGTCACATGCTCAGGTCCTTCTCCAGCTCGGATTAGACCATAAGGAAGGTTCCGGAATAACGCTGCTATAAAAAGTTTGCATAGCCTCTTGGCCATGCGCTAATATAGACTCTGATGGTTAGTTGTGTGTGTGATGACAGATGTATGAGACTGGTGACTGACTCATTATGGAACTCCTACCCTCGGTAGTGTATGAGTTAGGGTTTAAGGAGATAGAGTCAGCTCCAGTAGCGGCATAATTTATGTGCCACAGAGCATCCTGCTTTCCACACGAGTGTTAGCACCAGATAGCGCCAGTCAGCACAAGGCACCACTGGATCGCATGTGCAGCAGCGTTCCTCACAGCGGCGCCGTGAGCAAGTCAAGCGCTTACCTCCTCGCTCTGGGTGGTTAGTGTTGTCCGCTGAACCGGTGCAGTGCACACGTGGTGCGACTATATTATTTTGTTTAGTCATCACAGTTGTGGTGTCAAATGCTAGTGGGATAGAGGGACTCTAACCCTGCATCCTTGGGGCAGAGTCCTGTGTCTCTTAACTAGTGTTCACCTTGCCGAACCCTGTGAGGCTAACAGGCTCCAGCACTTGTATTCTGCAGCTCTGTGCAGTAACAGAGTTCGCTCCTGTACACACTGAGTCAGCGGTTACCCCACCGGTGTTCAGTCAGTGTTCGCCATTATCGAGCAGCAATATACCATCTCTGCACGGTGGACTCCGGGTTGCGAACGCACCTTACTCTTATATTTTATTTGGTGCATTCCGCCAACCCTAACATGGGGTCCAGGTTCGAGTACAGTGCTGGTACCCAATCTGAACTTCTTTTAGGGCCCAAACATCTACAGGTTAACTCAGCATCACAACATCACTAGTTTTTGAAGGAAATTTTAAATATAATCAGGAAACATCAGATGAACTTGACTATTTTTCAGCCTACCACTTAATTCAGAATGAACATTGCACAAGGCTTCCTGGATGCTGCCTAGTTTCCTAATTATATTGGTCATGCATGGAAATCACACTAGTATGAAGAAGCCACCGAATTCGAGGTTCCAATATTTCAATTACAAATAATATTTTTAGCCATGGTGTCACAATTCATTTTTGTATTTGTGGCATCTCTGGTTCTTCTCAGTTTAAAACTTTTTTCCTTTTGGACCATCGGGGGTTAATTTCAGTTTTTCCCCAGCTGGCAATCTGGTGTTACTGTAGTGCTGCCGGCTCAGCTGATGCAGGTGCTGTCCACTCCCTCCATCCTTTAAAAGGTCACCTGATGCATCAGCTGACTGTTGGTGGTACAATTCCTTTCTGGAGACCAGCCTAGCAGGAGCAACTTTCTGGTGTCAGCCATGTCTGGTGTTGGGAGTTCAGTTGCTGTTGTTATCTGCGGTGTGGAGCTTAGCAGCGGTGTCCATAAACTAAGTTTTTTTTTCCCCATCCCTTACTTGTTTGTCACTATCCCCTGTGTGTTATTATCTGTAGTAGCTAGGCTAGCTGCCTATGCCGGCCAGTGCACTAGCCAGGGCAGTTTAGGTGACAGTGAGGGATGAGGTTTCCTGGTGGTGGTGGGGGAAAGGACCCGCATAGGGCGTTAGGTGAATGCAGAGAGAGGCTCAGGTTGGGGCTCAGGTGGTGACCATCCCTCATTCCCTATTGGTAGGGCCTTCCTCTGTGTTGTGCCGCTAGCTGACCAACCATCTGTTGGGTCGAGTCACATTGTGACACATGGTGTTGGCCTTAACTATACTTCTTTTTACATGTTTGGCCTGCAATAACACTGCAGCACAGTAGCATTTGAACAAGTAACTGGCTTTGCTTAATCAATGTGTCCTTCCTGGATCATCGGGTCCACCCTCACCTTATGTTATGTTTGTGGATAAGGGATTATTGAAGTTCCTGAGAGCGCTGGTTACATAAGATCCATTGTTAACTTCGCGTTTTGCTTTAGAGACTTCTTACATATAAAGATGAACCTAGAAACAGCAAACACATCAACCAATAAGATTCAGCCTTCACAAGTAACAAATCTGAAAATTGAGATTCTTGTTTGACTTTTATCCTGTCACATGGCGAGGCTCATTAAAGAGTCCATTTGGATTGCTACTTCTGATATATGGCATTAGAGTTCTAGTCCTCTTCCTCCCTGAAGAGGCAATTTGCATATTAATTTCCCGAAGGAGCATGCATGGTGTATAAGTCTCCTCACTCTGAAATGCAGGGCAGCCAGCAGGGCATTACTGTCCTGACTGGCGTATGGGGCCCGGTGGGCAGAGAGGGCCTGCATCGGGCCCCGACTCATCTGCTCACCGGACCCTACTAGCAGGCTAAACTGGGCCCTAGCCCACACGTCAATAGTTGGCAGCCGCCAGCCAATCGGAGGCTGGCAGCTGATGTCATTGTGTGTGCTTCAGCTTCATGGTGGGAGCTTCGCCACAGGAGCACGGCAAGGTAAGGAGAACGTGTTTTTTTTATTTTTTTTATTTTTATTGAAAGGAAAGCGGCGCCGGCAAGCTGGGGGCAGAATGTGAGATATGGGGGCAGAATGTAACACGGGGGCAGAATCGACACGGGGCACAATGTGAGACATGGGGGCAGAATTGACATGGGGTAGAATGTGAGACACGGGGGCAAAGTGTGAGACATGGGGCAGAATGTGAGACACGGGGGCAGAAAGGACACGGGGGCAGAAAGGACACGGAGCAGAAAGTGAGACACGGAGGCAGAATGTGAGACACGGGGCAGAATGGACATGGGGCAGAATGTGAGACATGGGGGGCACAATGGACGTGGGGCAGAATGTGAGAAATGGGGCAGAATGTGAGACATGGGGGGCAGAATGTGACAGTGAGACACAGGAGGAGGCAGAATGGACATGGGGCAGAATGTGACAGTAAGACACAGGAGGGGGCAGAATGGACACGGGGCAGAATGTGAAAGTGAGACACAGGAGGGGGCAGAATGTGAGACACAGGAGGGGGCAAGATGTGAGACACAAGGGGCAGGATGGGAGACACATGGTGCAGGATCATGGGCAGGATGGATACGATGTAGACAGATGGGGCAGGATTGGGAGATCATATGGGGGCAGAATGGATACTCATGAGGGCAGGATGAGAAAACATATGGCTGGAGCCAGGAATGAGACACACGGGGGCCAGGATGGGAGATATTATTACCATAGGGGCTAATTAAGGGATATTATTACTGCAGTGATGTATTTATTTTATTTTTTTGAGGATACTGTTTTAAATGGGGGGAGGTCCTGTTACTGTGCAGAGCGACACTATGTCACCTTTTTTTCTTCATCTGGTGTAGTGTAGAAGTTGAGAAAAAATTAAGTAATGTGTTCTGCAAGTGGAGCTCTAGATAACTGTGCTATTTCCTGCAGACACGAGCCCTGCCTGGAACACATGATGGTGGTCTGTGCTGGATGAAAGATGAAAAACGAAGCTGAAGGACTTCACCTAGAGACGTCACTGGTGAGTCAGTGTGCTACCTGTACACTGACACTATACACTATATACAGAGTTTCTGTGTACAATGTCACCAGTGATCACTGTATTACCTGTAATTACCTGTACATTAGCACTATATAAAGAGGTCCTGTGCATAATGTCACCGGCGATCACTGTATTACCTGTACACTGACACTACATACAGAGCTCCTGTGTATAATATCCTTGGTGATCACTGTATTACCTGTACACAGACACTGCATGCTAAGTACAGATCTCCTGTGTATAGTGGCACTTATGGTGATAGGATTATGTGTTTTAGTAATGATCAGTATTGTAGTATTTAGTCACCATGTGGTGGTAATATGTGGTCTGGGCATGATGCGGTGGTATTTAGCCTTTGTATGTGCTATTATTCTGTCACTTTGGTGGTAATATGTGGTCTGGTCATGGTGTGACTGTATTTGTTCCTTGTATGTGGTATTATTGGTCACCATGTGGTGGTAATATGGTGTCTGGCCATGGTGCGGTGGTATTTGTCCCTTTGGATGTGATATTATTGGTCATTTTAAAAATTGAAAAATAAATAAAAAATATACCTAAATTGTATTGGATATTTTAACAAATGTTTAATAGTTTAGAGTAGAGTAGGACCTGGCCAAAAGAGTCTACCTTGTTGTGGTGGCAGATTTAAAAAATCTTTTGGCCAAAACAAGAGCTGCTGGTTATGTGTGTGATCTGGAGATGGGAACTGTTAATGTGTGATTGGTGAGAAGTTGAGTTTTTCCAAGAGAGAGCGGTGGGACTGTGGACAGTTCGAGGGGTGGAACCTGGGCAGAGTCTCAAGGGGACCCCAAAAATTTTGCCAGTATGGGGCCCCCAAATTCCTAGTAGCAGCACTGCTGACATGGAGGGCCAGGCTTGTCCCTCTCCACCAGGAGAAACGTTACCCCTTAGATCCTAGTCTTAAGATTCTCACTTAGCCAAATCAGATATTATACTTTGCACTGACAAAGGGCAATTGCCAGAAACAAATTGAGATTCTGGTTTGGCTTTTATCCTGTCATATCACAAGGCTCATTAAAGGGTCGATATTCACTTTTTGGATTGCTACTTCCAATAGTTGGCACTAGAGTTCAAGTCCTCTTCCTCTCTGAAGAGTCAATTTGTAATTTCCCAGAGGAGCATGCATGGCATATAAGTCTCCATATTATGATATGCCATGCCTGGCTTGTCACTCCCCACAAGAGAAAATGTTACCCCATAGATCCCAGAAGAGACATTCTTGTACAGAATGTGAAGGCGCAGTGGATGTGCAGCCAATAATTGGCTGAAGTGCAATTGTGATGACCTCTGCCAAATCTTAGGGCCTGGGGACACAATCTAAATAGAAACACTGAGGTCGAAGCATTAACTATTTAATAGTGGACAATATTTATATAATAATCATATAATGGAAAATAAAATCAGCACTACTCCCCAAAGCAGGATAAACACAAGAGACATGGGACAGAAATGCAAGGTAAATAAGACACAAAGGCAAAACAGGGATAACAGATAACAGAAAATCTCTATCGTGCAAAAGAACTAACCAAAAATAGGGAGGAGAATAGGGACAGGGAGGAAGAATCTAAATGGGAACAAGGACCAAGAAATAAACATACATGTACTACATCAAACCACAGATCACTACTACAGCAATTCTACTCCAACCACTTAGCTTTAGCACACAGTGCAGTAAGACGAATCTTTCACTAGCAGGACAAGAAGGTCTGGTCAGTTTTTATAGGAAGAGGTAATGAACAGATCAGAAGCAGCTGAAGTGGAGCTGCATGTTTCTGACCAGCATAGAAAGGACCTCTTCAGAACCTGAAAAAACTAAATCCATTTAATATGGGACAGAAATCACACCACCTCTAAAGAAGACCGTAAAGAAGCATTAGGGAGAGCGGGTAAAGCAATAAAGTGCGCCATATTACTGAACTTATTGATCACAAGAGATAACCTTTTACCAGAGGAAGAAGGAAGATTTGTAATAAAACCCATGGATAAATGTGTTCATGGCTGGTCGGTTATGGTTAATGGTAGAAGAGCCCTAGATGGAAAAATGACCTCCAGCTGAGAACACACGGCAGAGATGACCACCCCATCCTGTAAAATATTGACAGAGTCAACCGAACAACCACGGCCAGAGATACTTTGAGACAAAGGATCAGCTTTGATGTTCTTACTCCCAGGATGGTACAGTGCTGTGAAAATTAATTGGGACAAAGCATTTTTTTAAGTAAAATCGTAAGTTGGTTACCAGTCAAATATTCAAACCAGTTTTAACTGCTTTGAACAGGCACTCACACCTGTTCAAAGCAGTTAAAACTGGTTTGAATCACTGACTGGTAACCGACTAACGATTTTACTTAAAAAAATGCTTTGTCCCAATTAATTTGCACAGCATTTTAAGTGACAATAAAATTAAAAACATAGAAAGCCATTAATTATACCACGGAGGTGCACTTACTGAATGGATCCCACTACTCCCCATACTGGGAAGATAGCTCCTTGGCAATGGCCTCCCATAACTGTTCATTGAGACTATGATGAAAGTAGGTCTAAAATAAATGATCCCACCCATCAATTCAAGACAATCATGGACAAGGGACATCAGCTTGTCTATATCGATTTGGGGAATTTTCAAAGTTTAACAAAAAATGGTAAAAATCCAAACATAAGACGTTATTATTATTTTTAATAGCAGCGGCCAAACTGCTAATACCTATAAAATGGCGCACCCAAAATAGTCCGAATACCTCGGAATGGGTTCATAAAGTTGACCAGCTTTATTATATAGAGGAGATAGCAGCTTATGCATACTTTACCCAAGACAAATTCAGAAGAATCTGGACATCATGGATAACGTACATGAAATCAAAGGAGTATTTAAGTCTCATGGGGACCCGGGTCTCTGGTTGGTCGTGATGATTGCCAGACTAGAGTTAGTAGATTAACTTTTCAGATCTTGGCCTTTTATAGGATAGTGTTGAATCCCCCTAGGGTTCTGCTGTTATATCGCAACACACCACTATCTTTGCTCTTCACTGGTAGTTGAGGGGCATTCATAAGGCCCTTTTGCATTTAGAGATGCACCAGCGATCCGAACAGCAATATGACGCGGTCAGGATCTCTGGTGCATCACTAAATGATCGCTAGTGAGCTTCCACACAGGAAGATCTCACAGCGATGCAGCAGCGATACAGCGGACGATACTTACCTTTCACACACAGCGATCCTGACGTCCTCCCGCCAGCCTCCATGCGTCGCTCGTCGGCACCAGCAGGAAGCCCAGCAGGAAGCGGACGACGAGAAATGGAGCCGGACATTCTCACGCGATCAGCGATGGACAGCGGGGGAGCCGGTCGGAGGTAAGTATCACACATAGCGATATCGCTAGCGTCACAAAATCGGTGACGTTTCAGCGATATTGCTAGCGATATCGCTATGTATAAAACCCCCTTTAGTCACACCATTTTCTTCTTCTCCCCTATTTTCCCTAATCTGTTCCTCTCCTCCTTCTAATCTCATGTTTTTGTTTGAATTGTTCATGTGGTTACAGCTCATGAGTGTATTTGTATAAATAAAGGTTTCCAGTCCAGACTGGAATGTACGACAACAGAGACTAGTGGCTATCCATTGTGTCAGTGTTGGTATGAGATTGTCAACTGGATTTATTATGGACAAACGCACTGGATACTTTCTGAACTTGCTCACGAACTCTCGATTTTTGTACTAATTTTGACCCAATTGATATGAGTACTCCATTGATTCATATTTGAAAAACTGAAATATGTTCTTTAGGTGGTGATGGTAACCAATGGAAGAATATTCCAAGGAAGTGCATATCTTGCAACCTTATGTATATTTACATTGCTTGTCTTCTTTTGCTTGTTGTATTAAAACCAGTAAAAAGAGGATTGAAAGAAAGAAAAATGGTGAAAATCTTTTTCTTAAATCACTTGTATCAGGAAACGAGAATATTGGCTTCAAGCTATGTTCACATGTTCAGTATTTGATCAGTATTTTACATCAGTATTTATAAGCCAAAACCAGGAGTGGGAGAGAAATGCAGAATTGGTGCACGTGTTTCTGTTACACTTTTCCTCTGATTGTTCCACTCATGGTTTAGGCTTAAGAATACTGACCAAATACTCAACCTGTGAACGTGGCTTAATGAGAATTTCCTAAGCATTTCCTAGCACCAAGACAGTAAAATTAAATACAGACTGTGGAAGAGACAGTCAGAGGGAGCACCAGCTGTACTTTTCTAGGTGAGGGATAGAAGACCAATGCAGCTCCAGCCGGGTGCCTCGGATGAGGATGGATTAAGGTAGGAAACTGGGTATACCCGGTCCACAGGAGCACAAAGGACAGGGATCTGCTTTAAAAAAAATCTTCATTTATTGTAATATTATATTATTTGGACTATAATATTGGATATACCCAGTTTCCTAGTGAAAATAAATAGACCTCAAATGGCACATCTGCAGTGCAATATAAATGTGATGTGAATAAACACAACTCTATCAGGGATTCTGCGCACTATCATTCTGCAGCACCCTAACACATCAGGTTGGGGGACCATGACTCCCAGGCAAACCTTAGTGGAGCCCAGGATCGCTTTGCCTGACAGGTTCTCTGGGGGAAGTGACAAGTTTGTTGTTTTCAGGGAGGGCTGTAAACTATACTTTAGGTTACGTCCTTGTTCCTCAGAAACTGAGGAGCAACGAGTGCGGATAATAATCTCACTCATTCAGTAGGACCCACAAGCATGGCATGGGCATTTTATTTGCCGTCTGACTCCCAGTTGCTTAAGACGGTGGAGGAATTTTTTCAGATGCTGGGTCATATATATGACGACCCCAACCGCGTTTCCCTGGCTGAGTCCACACTATGTCAGCTTCATCAGGGAGACCAGCCGGCGGAGGAGTATTGCCCTGAGTTTCGGGGTGGTCCACGAACACTAAGTGGAATGACCCAGCACTCCGTAGCCAGTTCTGTGAAGGGCTATCAGTAAAAGTGAAGGATAGCCCTGAATGAGACTCCAGTTTCCCTTGAGGCGGCTATTTCTCTGGCTATCTGGGTGGATTGCTGCTTTTGCCAGAGACATAGGGAGACAACCCAATGTGCGGGAGGTCCAGGGCCAAGGAAAATTGGGTCTGAATCATCTGAGGAACCCATGCAGTTAGGTGTGGCAACTCATTCTGAAAAGCAGTCTGTGTGGTAAAAAATGGCCATTTTTTGGGGCACTTGTCCTTCCTTATCTCACGGTAAACAGCCACCAGAAAAATAAGAAGCCAATGTTGCGGACACAATTTTTTCTGCCATCTGAGATCCATCTGGGCAAAAATAAGATTGTTATTCTGCATTTCTGGACAGTGGGGAGGGGTTTAAATCAAGCCACATACACTGTCCAGATCTATGCCCATAATCACCATCAACTCCACACCCTTGAGACAGGGGTATTTTACTCAAGTCGTCTGAGGTTTACACCTTCAGGTAGGGGCCATGCAGTGAGAAGTGATTGACTTTTATGTGCCAGAGTGTCTCTCCTCTCCTGTGGTTTTTGGACCTCCTTGGCTCACTCTGCACAATCCTATGATAGACTGTCAGACTCGGGAAGTGCTAAAGTGGAGTGAGTATTGTCAAGGACACTGCTTTGGCACCCAGCTTGCTATAGTGGATACCCAGTCTGTGCCTAAAAACCTGTCTGACTTGGAGAATGTGTTCTCAAAGCAGGGATGCCAAGAACTTCCTTCCTATCATCCTTTTGACTGCGCCGTTAATATTGTTCCTGGGGCCAAGTTGCCTAAGATCAGACTATATAATATCTCTGTTCCAGAGAGGCAAGCCATGAAGGACTATATCACGGAAAGTTTGACAATGGGTCATATCAGGCCATCCTGTTACCCCATTGCTGCAGGGTTTTTCTTTGTAAAGAAGAAATATGCGTGGTTACGCCTATGCCTAGATTTCCACAAACTCAATCTGATCAAGGTTCGGGATCTCCGTATACACTCCTTCTCATCAACCTCTGTAATCAGATTGTAGGAGCAAAATGGTTTTCAAAAGTGGATCTCAGAGGGGCATATAATTTCATTGGCATTAATGAGGAAGATGAGTGGAAAACAGCTTTCAATATGCCTAAGGTACAATATGAGAACTTTGTGATGCCATTTGGGTTGACAAATGCTCCCACCGCCTTTCAGTGCTTTGTAAATGACACCTGGTAGGTAGATTTGTAGTAATCTATCTTTATGACATATTAATTATTCATCTGACATTGAGTCACATCACGCACATGTCAGACATTACAAACACTCAAAGACAATAAATTATTTTTCAACCTAGAGAATTGTATGTTCTCATTTGAGGAGATTCCTTTTCTAGGATATGTTATATCATCCACAAGTTTTCGCATAGATCCAGTTAAAGTCGGGCGGTACTGGTTGTAACAGTTTAGAATCCTCATGATGATCCCAAAGGTTTTGGGGTTTTGCCAACTACTACCATAAGTGCATCAAAAACTTTTCGGTAGTAGCCAAACCTATGACAGATATGACCAGGAAGGGGCAGATTTTTCCAAGCCGTCCAGTCCGGCCAGGGAGGCATTTGATATAGAAGACTAGGTTCACATTGCATTAGGGGCATCTATTTAACGGACCCGTTAAACGGATACGCTAATGCAGATGTCAATTTTGACATCTTTTGTGACCTAGCGCTAACGTATGCGCTAACGCATGGTAGCTTTTCGTTACCATGCGCTACCATGCATTAGCCCATACAGGTCTATGCACAGCTAACATGTCCGTTCGCTGTGCGCTAGACCCGATGCAACTTCGGATGCTGCAGACCGCGTTCGAGGCTGCGTCATTAAATAACGCATCATCGCTAGCGCATGCCGATTTTGGCATGCGTTAGGATGCGTTACTATTATTGCGAGCAATGGCGGCGTCAACGCTTCCGTTATATAGCATTAGTGCCGCTATGTAACGGATGCCGTCAGTGCATTGCCCACAAAGCAATGTGAACCTGGCCTTGAAGTGTTTTGCATCTGTGCCAATCCTCATAAAGCCTGACGGATATCATTTAACCTTTTGTTGTAGAAATTGATGCGTCTGAAGTGGGGGTGAAGGCAGTATTGTCGCAGGGTACGTTTCCTGATAAATGGCGTGCATGTGCATATTTTTTTTAAAAACTGTCAGGGAACTCTTGGCAATCAAGTGGGCTTTTGAAGAGTGGCATAATTTTCTAGTTATGTAATCATGGATCATAAGAATCTTGTATATTTAGAATCTGCGAAATGTCTAGTGTCTCGACAGGCAAGATTGGCATTGTTCTTCACCAGGTTTAACTTTTTTTGTCACATACAGGCCGGTAATAAAAACATTAAGGCGGATGCCTTATCTCGCTGTTTTCCTGGGGGTGAAAATAATTGTGAACCAATTCCTATACTACAAAAGGGGTGGCTATGGCATCTACAGTGGATATGGAAAGTATTCAGACCCCTTTAAATTTTTCACTCTTTGTATCATTGCAGCCAATTGGTAAATTCAAAAAAGTTCATTTTTTTCCTCATTAATGTACACTCTGCACCCTATCGTGACTGGAAGAAAACAGAAATGTAGACATTTTTGCAAATTTATTAAAAAACAAAATTTGAAATATCACATGGTCATAAGTATTCAGACCCTTTGCTTGATATTGAGTAGAAGCACCCTTTTGAGCTAGTACAGCCATGAGTCTTCTTGGGAATGATGCAACAAGTTTTTCACACCTGGATTTTGGGATCCTCTGTCATTCGTCCTTGCACATACTCTCCAGTTCCGTCAGGTTGAATGGTGAACGTTGGTGTTCAGCCATTTTCAGGTCTCTCCAGAGATGCTCAATTGGGTTTAGGTCAGGGCTTTGGCTGGGCCAGTCAAGAATGGTCACAGAGTTGTTCTGAAGCCACTTATTTGTTATTTTAGCTGTGTGTTTTGGGTCATTGTCTTATTGGAAGGTGAACCTTTGGCCAAGTCTGAGGTCCAGAACACTCTGGAAGAGGTTTTCATCCAGGATATCTCTGTACTTGGCCACATTCATGTTTCCTTCAATTGCAACCAGTCATCCTGTCCCTGCAGCTGAAAAACACCCCTATAGCATGATGCTGCCACCAACATGTTTCACTGTTGTGATTGGATTGGGCAAGTGATAAGCAGTGCCTGGTTTTCTCCACACATGCGGCTTAGAATTATCACCAAAAAGTTCTATCTTCATCTCATCACACCAGATAATCTTATTTCTCATAGTCTGGGAGTCCTTCATTTGTTTTTTTTAGCAAACTCTATGCGGCCTTTCATATGTCTTGCACACAGGAGAGGCTTCCGTTGGGCCACTGTGCCATAAAGGCCCGACTGGTGGAGGGCTGCAGTGATAGTTGACTTTGTGGAACTTTCTCGCATCTCCCTACTGCATCAGTGGAGCTCAGCCACAGTGATCTTGAGGTTCTTCTTTACCTCTCTCACCAACGCTCTTCTCACACGATTTCTCAGTTTGGCTGGACGACCAGGTCTAGGAAGACTTCTGGTGGTTCCAAACATCTTCCATTTAAGGATTATGTAGTCCAGTGTGCTCTTAGGAACCTTGAGTACTGCCGAAATTCTTTTGTAACCTTGGCCAGATCTGTGCCATGCCACAATTCTGTCTCTGAGCTCTTCGGCCAGTTCCTTTGACCTCATGATCTTCATTTGGTCTGACATGCACTGTGAGCTTTGAGATCTTATATAGATAGGTGTGTGCCTTTACAAATCAAGTCCTATGAGTTTAACTAAACACAGCTGGACTCCAATGAAGGAGTAGAACCATCTCAAGGAGGATCACATGGAAATGGACAGCATGTAACTTAAATATGAGTGTCTGAGTAAAGGGTCTGAATACTTATCACCATGTGATATTTCAGTTTTTCTTTTTTAATAAATTTGCAAAAATGTCTACATTTCTATTTTTTTTCAGTCAAGATGGGGTGCAGAGTGTACATTTGTAAAGGGTTGGAGAATTAACCCATTTAAGCCTTCTTGTTGTATGTATATTTCTAATATATTTATATTGCTGTTGCTGTATTACCCATGTAATATATGTTGTCTTAATGCTGTTTCCTGTGTATGATAGGGATAGTGCAGTCTGGGTTGTGGCAACTAGATGGGGCATAGAGGTCACTACTGTAGAATTAGATATATAATAGTTAACTATAGGAGAGGTTAGTTAGGTAATAGCCGGGAAGGTCTTCCTGTATCTAGTCAGTCAGGGGCCTGACCCTATAGTGCTCGGGTGGGCTATATGCCCGAGCTGCAAACTACCCCATAATGTTAAAGGGTATTCCCAGCCATCCACGGGAGGAACTAAGAAAGAAAAGAACCAGGTACAGCAGAAACAGCAGTACAGAGGAAAAGAAAGAAGTAGGGGAAGATGGAAGGTCACCGTAAAAGTGTAGGGGCAGGTCACTCCAGCATGTACTGGATAGCCTCGTGGGCTGGATATCTGTTGTCTGAGGCAAAGCAGATGGGAGAACACTCTACCATGGTGACGCTCCACTGGCAGGACACTGAGAGGTCATCTTATATACCCAGTCCCACGGAAATACTTAGTGACGCAAGGAACAGTGAAGGGAAAGATGAAGTAATGTGCCATCTTTACTGTTATGGAAATGCTTGATATTACGTGGATGTGTTGTGTCCTGAAGCAAATAAATATGTTCAGTTAAGAGTTGTCCTGAACTGTTTCTCTATTCTTTGGGATCCATGACCAGCTTCAAGTCAGAGCAGCAAAGAAGAAGCTGACAGCACCATGAGTACAAACCATAACATGCAAGAGAAAAGGTACCGTTTTACAGGAGAGGGAGGCCAGGGTGTACAATGCCCGTTAACCTCAGCCACAACTACCGCCCTGGCCGACCTTTACAATTTGCGCAGTTGGCAGGATCTTGTGAGCTGACGGCTGGCAAACTTTTCACCTCAGGGGACAATACTAGCGGCTCTTCCTTCTCATTGACGAGAACCGTAGGAGCAGGCGTCTTGGAACACTAGTCACCTTCTCTCCTTTGTCGGGAGCTTGTAACAAGCATGTTGGTGATTTACTCTGATGGACCACTCGGGCAGTCATCCATTCTTCCTCTTCAGGTCGAATCTCACTGTTGGGACCTCCAGACCCAGGTTTGAGTTCTGTCAGACTCGCCTCCACACGTCGGAACAGTGCAGACATCTTACCGTGGACAGTCAACACCTTCTCAATCTCTTCTCGGCATTCAATGTCGCGACACAGTCTTGCTCTGAGTCGGGCCCTTCTTCTCCTGCCGTGCCATTCCCTCCAGGGGCAACGTTCCCTTCAATTCGCAGGACCTTTGGAGGGGTGAGCCGATCTTTGCTGTCATTTTTCTCAGGTAGAGCAATTTCTGGACAGATGTCCCACTCTTCCACATTCCCAACACCCGCCTCTGCATCTGTCTGGTGGGCACTTTGGTCTGGATCGTGGACCTCAGTGGGAAGCATATCTTACCTGTGTTTGCTCTTCACTCCAGGATATAGGGTTACACTCTGGAGCCACCACTGAAGCCTTCTTCATGCGCCGCACCTCTCCTCTAACTTCCTTCACCTGCTTCCGTGCGTTACCTCGAGGTATGATGCTGGTCCCAAAGACAGTAAGTAAGGGCTTCCCTCAGACTCTCGACTTCTTCTCAAATTCTTCTCATTTCCAGCCGTAAATCACGGGTCCATGTCGGCTGTTCTTCATTCGGGCTGGGTACTCCGCAACACCGGACCATCCCTGTCAAGACTGCAATCCCCTGCTCATGCTCGCCTATGTGCGCTTTTGCCCCTATTTCAGAGAAAGTCATGCTTGGCTTTACTCGCAAGCGCTCCCTCACTAGCTGGTCTTGCAGCACTACTTCAATGGACCCTACGTCTATGCCGTCTTTGTGAGCAATGGCAGTATGAAATTACTTCAGCGCATTCATAAACTGGATCACAGTCTGTGACATGGTCTGTAGGAACCTACCCGCATGTAACCTTCAATCATCTCAAGATCTCCTTCTCTACTCCCCCCTTATCTCTTCTTCCCACAACCGCATACAAGACTTCTCCTGTGCTTCACCCATACTCTGGAAATCCCTGCCGCAACACATCAGACTCTCACCATCAACGGAAACCTTCAAGAAGAACCTAAAGACCCACCTGTTCTGACAAGCATACAGCCTGCAATGATCCTCGGTCTACTGAACCACAGCATGACCTGCTCTACCCTCTCCTACTGTATCCTCACCCATCCCTGTAGACTGTGAGCCCTCGCGGGCAGGGTCCCCTCTCCTTATGTACTTGTGTGTCCCTTGTCTTACACATGTTTACTATACTTCTCTATATTTCCCCTTTACACATGTAAAGCGCCATGGAAAAAATGGTGCTATATAAATGCATAATAATAATAATAATAATATTGTTGTTGCTATATTACCCATGTATTATATGTTGTCTTAATGCTGTTTCCTGTGTATGATAGGGATAGTGCAGTCTGGGTTGTGGCCACTAGATAGGAGCATAGAGGTCACTACTGTAGAGTTAGTAATATAAGAGTTAACTATAGGAGGGGTTAGTTGGGGAATAGTTGGGAAGGTCTTCCTGTGTCTAGTCAGAAAGGGGCCTGACCCCATAATGCTCAGGTGGGCTATATGCTCGAGCTGCATAACTACCCCATAATGTTAAAGGGTATTCCCAGCCATCCACGGGGGGAACTTAGAGAAGATCCAGGTACAGCAGAACCAGCAGTAGAGAGGAAAAGAAGGAAGTAGAGGAAGATGTTAGATCACCGTAAAAGTGTATGGGCAGGTCGATCCAGTATGTGGTGGATAACATCGTGGGCTGGATCTCTGTTGTCTGAGGCGAAACAGATGGGAGAATGCTCTACCGTGGTGATGCTCCACTGGGAGGACACTGAGGGGTCGTCTGATATACCCCATCCCGCGGAAACACTTAGTGACGCAAGGAATAGTGAAGGGAAAGATGAAGTAATGTGCCATCTTTACTGCGATGGATATGCTGGATATTTCGTGGATGTGTTGTGTCCTGAAGAAAATAAACATGTTCAGTTAAGAGTTGCCCTGGATTGTGTCTCTTTTCTTTGGGATCTAGGACCAGCTTCAAGTCAGTGCAGCAAAGAAGACGCTGACAGCACCGTGAATACCGACTATAACATACAAGAGAAAAGGTACCGTTTTCCTATAGAGGGAGGCCAGGGTGTGCAATGGCCATTAACCTCAGCCACAACTACCGTCATGGCCGACTTTTACACATTAATGAGAAAAAAATTAACTTTTTTGAATTTACCAAATGGCTGCAATGAAACAAAGAGAGAAAAATTTAAAGAGGTCTGAATACTTTCTGTACCCACTGTATATGCTCCAATCTTGAAAAAGAGGTTGAGGCTAAGAAATTTGGAGTGGGGGCCCCTTTATTCTTGATAACCAGCCTTGATGAAGCTCACAGCTGAGGGTTGCAGCCCCAACTGTGAATTTTGACTGGCTGGTCATCAAAAACACAGGGGAACCCACGCCGTTTTTTTTTAAATATATATTTATGGTGCTGGCGCCGGCTGATGAATATTCCTATCAGTCGCTCCCGCTCTCACTGTTATTAGCGGCAGCAGGCATCGGCTGATGGGAGCAGTAGTCCTATCAGCTGACATCAGTGACTGGAGGTAAACTTTATACCTCCGATCACAGCTTCTGGTTCATGCTGTCATTTGACAGCATCTGAACCGCGGATGTCTGACTGGCGATGATCATTTTACCACTGACTAGAAGCAGTGTTTGCTGCACTGTCATGCACATGACAAAATTTTAAACACTGGTTGTTTGGGCCTGCCATTCAAGTGAATGGGGTCGAGGTTCGGGTCCCGGTACTGTTTTTGTAACTGTTCTGCTGAACCCACTGGACTCGAACGTCCATGTGTTCATCGATCTCTGTTCAGAAATATGTAGCTGCCTGCAGTGTCTGAGCGCTTTCTAAATCCTCTCATACTTGTCCATCGGGGTCTCTTCAAAAATTTTCGATTCCCAGTAGACCTTGGACTCATTTATCAGTCAATTTTATCATTGATTAATCCGTGTCTGCGGTAATACTGTAATTTTGGTGGTGGAGGACAAATTAAGCAAAATGTCTCATTTTATTGCACTACCCAGTTTACCTATCGCCAAGACCTTGGCGCAAATTTTCATCAGAGAAATTGTAAAATTACTACAATCCCTACCGATATTGTTTCTACCCAGGAGGTGCAGTTTGTTTCCAAATTTTGCAGGGTATTTTGCACCCATTTGGGGATCCAGCTGTCGTTCTCTTCAGCATTTCACCCATAGTCTAATGGGCAAAGTGAATGGGTTAACCTGAATCTTGTGACTTATCTTAGGTGTTTTATGTTTGAGAATCAGGAGGATTGGGTTACCTACTTACCTCTAGCTGAATTCACAGTAAATAATCGTTGACATGAGTCTATTGGTAAGTCCCTATTCTTTGGTGTGTATGGGTTTCATCCTCATTTCAGCTCACATAATTGGAATAGTTCTTCTGGAATACCTGAAGAATAACTTCTGTGTGGCAAGGGGTTATTGATAATTGAGAAAGATGGGGTCCAAATATTAGAGTCTGGCTGATCGGAGATGTTTGTTGGGTCCAGACCTGTGTGTTGGTGACTTGGAGTGGTTGTCCTCAAGAAACAATAAGTTGAAGGTTCCCTCTTGGAAACTGCGGTCCCAGGTTTATAGGTTATTATAAGATCGAAGCTGTCACTAATCCCGTAGCTTTCCTCCTTGCTTTGCTGCTCACCTTTAGGATCCAAAATGTGTTTCATCAATCTCTTCTCAAAAAAATACATTGTGTCTTCTGTATCATCACCACTACCACCACCATCTCCAGTCATTGTGGATGGAAACTTAGAATTTCAGATAGAAAAGATCTTGGCAGCGGCTGCCAAGACAAACAGGATCATGGGGTGCATTAAAAGAGGTCTGGATACATGTAGTTATCGCAGGAACGCGGGATGCAATGACGAGACGGGAGCCGGAGTAAGCTTAGAATGTAACCTTTATATAGATGTATAGGGGCTATCTTGAGTAACCAACAGTTATCCTCGCAGGGATCAGAACAATAATACACAGGTAACACGATAATAACTAACCGGTTGGAACTGGAACTATGGGGCCGCGGTATGGCCGACTACGGGTCCAGGAACTACGATTTATCAACTACAACGTGTCACTTATCCTCCTCTGACGTCTGGCAGAGTGGTGGTCGGTGTCTATTCAGCGTCTCAGCCGCTGAGCCCAGCCGATGAGGAGTTGACGTAAGCTTCTGGCATTCCTACGCCCAGGAGGAGCGAGGGCACATCAGGCCCCTGAAGAGTTCCTCTGCGTTGTGCCTCCCGGCAGAGGTGGGATGGCGATGGCCAGGGCCCTGGGCGTATAGGCCACAGCCGCAGGCTGGGGCTGGGCAGCGGCGGCCATGGGTGGCAGCGTGCAGGCCACAACCGCGGGCTGGTGTTGGGCACTGGCGGCGGCGGGTGGTGGCGGGCAGGCAGCAACCGCGGGCTGGAGTCGAGCAGTAGTGGCCACGGGTGGCGGCAGGCAGCCCGTAACCGCGTGCTGAAGTGACGGGAGCAGGAACGTGGTTATTTGGTCGGCGTCCCTCTGCTGGGCTGATCGGTGCTGTTTCCTCCCTGACCATGGTGAGTTCCCCTCCAATCTCTATGGTCGTCGCTCATTCCCTCTGGCTCTGGCTCTCTGGCGCCACCTAGGCTTCCAGCTCCTTCTCTCCTGCTCTGTTGAGTGCCCCCTGCTGGCGTTCTCAGCTCCTTTTATACCTGTTCCGCCCCTACTCCTTCTAGAACTGTCTCTGGTCCATCCTCTAATTATGTCCCCCGGAAACAGTCTCCCCAGAAACCATGGTGACAGTCTCCTTGGTTCCGGTCCGGTTGCACAGTGGGGACTCTCCCTCCTTCACTCCCCCATCCTGCATGCTCGCCAGTCCTTCGGCGAGGGCTTGGAGGGATCTGGCCCTGCCTCTCGATGTAAAAGTCTTTTCTGCCACACGAACTGGTCGTGTTCATAGTGTTCGGGTGGTTTGCCAGCTGTGGACCGCTCGGAGCGTCATGGTTCGACTGTGGTGCAGTCTTCTGGGGTGGAGGAAGATGGTGGATTGACTGGGGTTGTTGGGGTATGGGTTTGTGAAGTGTCCGTTTGTACCACCGGAAGGTCTTCCTCATCGTCCTCATTCCATATTGCTGGCGGAGGTTCTGGGGCCTGAGGAGGGGCCTCGGGTCGTTCAGGGTCTGTGGAAGTACAGGGTCACAACATATTGCAATGTACTGTTCGGGCGGGGTGATCCCCCTCTTTTTCAGATTGTATTTTGCACACCGGCCCATCTGGGCTTATTTGTCGCAGTACTCGGTAGGGACTTTCTTCCCAGCGGTGTCCTAATTTGTTTTAGGGGAGCTGATCTCGTACGAGTACACGATCTCCTGCCTGGAATTCGGTGGGCTGGGACAGAGTCTTCCTCGGATGTTCCAGGTCTTGAAGTTTTGTATGGACGATCCGGGGCAGGGTTTGTAGCTGATACCGGTCTATCATCAGGAGTTCGAGGGGTGCAGCTCTCACTATTGTTTGTACGGCAGCCTGCTGCTCAGGTGGTTTAGTTAGCTCAATCAATCAATCAATCAAATTTATTATCGCCAAGTACATATTACATATATACAAGGAATTCTTTGTGGCAAAGAGGCAACATAATATATAACAACAGATACAACAAGTAACATCTAACAAGACAGATACAGTATATAGTCTACACATGACGATTTAATTGTTGAACAGAGAGTGGATAGAAGCTGTTCATATGGCGGTTGGTGCTGCATTTGGGGACTCTGAAGCGACGTCCTGAAGGGAGTAGTTGGAATGAGGAGTGTCCCGGGTGAGAAGGATCGGATGAAATTTTCAATGCGTGGGATCGAATACTCTTATCATAAAGATCCTGGATTTTAGGCAGGTGGGAACCTATAATTCTCTCTGCTGTTCTGAAAGTCCTTTGTAAGCGGAGTTTGTCATGCGCAGTGGCTTCCCCATACCAGACTATCAGAGAGGAACAAATCACAGATCTGATGACAGCATTAAAGAATAAGATCAGCAGATTCTTAGACAAACCATATCTTTTCAGCTGACGCAGGAAGAACATCCTCTGTTGTGCTTTTCTTATAACAGCATCCACGTTTTTCCCCCATTTAAGATCATGAGAGATGATAACACCAAGGAATTTGGTCTCTGTGACCCTAAGAACCACTTTGTCATGGATGTAGATTGGAAGTATCTCATTTTGATCTTTCCTAAAATCCACAACCATCTCAGCAGTTTTTTTAGTGTTGAGTACAAGATTATTGGCTTTACACCAGTCACATATTCTTTTCACCTCACTCCGATACAAGTCTTCAGCATTTCCCCTGATGAGACCAATCAGTGTCATATCATCGGCAAATTTCAAGGTTTTTACTGAGTCTGCTGAAGAGATGCAATCATTCGTACAGAGAGAAGACAGTAACGGGGACAGAACACACCCCTGAGGTGCCCCGATGTTTGTGACCAAGGTGTCCGAAGTGAATGGACCAACTTTTACACTCTGTATCCTGGCTCACACAGGCGGCATGCACGGCAAACTCCTTCCACTTTAGCTTGTAAACGGGGATGGTAGTCTATTTGTTGTAACCACTGAAAAGTCTTTTGTGCCCCAAAATAAGGAGCTTCGCGAGCAAGTTCAGTGAGCCGGGCTCCTGGGATTACCACCTGCCAGACTGTCTTCGGTGCTGTGCGCAGCACTGCCTTTCGGTACAATAGTCCTCCTTTGAATACTAGTTTCTCCCACTGGCGTAGCATTAGCAGAGTGTCTCGAGTCAATGTCTTTCTTTGGGCATCGTTGGGCAGCTGTCTCGTAGCCACCCATTGACGCAGGGGGCCAATCTCTCCATCTTCTTGCTGTTGTTGGATCCATTCATCCCGGGATTGTTCTAACATGCCCCTAGTGGGTCCTGTATGGGATTGCTCTCTGGTTACGGCTGTGATTCTGGCAGGGACAAGAGCGAACGGCGTCTCTTCTCCTTCCAGTTCTTCATCCCGGCTTTGCCCAGGGGCCGTACGTCGAATCCTAGAGAGGGCATCGGCATGTACATTCTCCTCTCCCTGTTTGTAGATGATTTTATATTTGAATTTGGCCATCCGGGCCACCCACCGTTGTTCTAGGGCCCTCAATTTGGCATTGTCAAGGTGGGCCAATGGGTTGTTGTCAGTCCATACCACTACCTCAGAGCCAGCCAGGTACTCTGCGAACCGCTCTGTCATGGCCCACACTACCACAAGAAGCTTGAGCATCAAGGAGCTGTAATTGTGGGGATTGCATTCGGAGTCGTGAAGCGATCGGCTACCGTAAGCGATCACTCTTTCCTGGCCGTCTTGGACTTGTGACAATACAGCTTCCAGCCCATGTAAGCTCCCGTCGGTGTGCAGTATGAATGGCTGTGAGAAATCCACGTAGGCCAACACTGGGGCTTTCGAGAGCGCGGTTTTGAGATCTTGGAAGGCCTCTTCCTATGGTTCCCACCACTGGATCTCCCAACTATTGGCCCCAGCAGGGGCCCCCTTCAGCAAGTCCTGCAGGGCTCAGGCCCAGCGGGTGAAGTTTTTTACGAAGCAACAGTAATATCCGGCCAACCCCAGAAAGGTTTGTACATCTTTTACCATCTTGGGAGGAGGCCACCTCTGTATTACGACGACCTTCTCCATAGACGGTCTAATGCCCTCGGCGGAGATGGTATGCCCTAGGTATTAGATCTGCATATGGAACAGGTTGCATTTCTGGGGTTTTACCTTCAACCTGTACTTTTGCAGCCGACCGAGCACCTGCCCCAACCGCTGTCTTCAAACGTGGCAGCGTAGATGATGATGTCGTCCAGGTATATCAAAGCGGCCTCGAAGTTGAGATCTCCCAGACATCGCTCCATTAGCTGTTGGAAGGTCTCGAGGGCATTGGCTAGCCCAAACGACATGCGATTAAATTTGAACAGTCCCATGGGCAAGATGAACGCGGTCTTGGCGCGGTCTTCTTCCGACATCGGCACCTACCAGTACCCGCTGGCCAGATCCAGGGTAGTAAAATACATCGACTTTCCCATGGCTGATAGGGACTCCTCTATACGGGGCAGCGGGTATGAGTCTTTGATGGTACAGGAGTTCAACTTTCGGTAATCCACGCAGAACCGCAAGGTGCCATCTTTCTTTTTGCCCAACACAATGGGGGCCGCCCAAGGACTCTGGCTTTCCCGAATAACCCCTTTCCGCAGCATTTGGCGTCAGGCAGTAGTAGCGTCTGGAGTCGGGCAGTAGTGGCCGTGGGTGGCGGCAGGTGGGCTGGAGTGACGGGAGTGGGAGTGCGATCATTCGGTCGGCGTCCCTCAGCTGGGCTGCTCGGTGCTGTCTCCTCCCTGACTGTGGTGAGTCCCCCTCCAATCTCTCTGGTCGTCGCTCACTCCTTCTGGCTCTGGCTCTCTGGCACCACCTAGGCTTCCAGCTCCTTCTCTCCCGCTCTGTCGAGTGCCCCCTGCTGATGTTCTCAGCTCCTTTTATACCTGCTCCATCCCCGCTCCTTCTAAAACTGTCTCTGGTCCGTCCTCTAATTATGTCCCCCGAAAACAGACTCCCCAGGAACCTTGGTGACAGTCTCCTTGGTTCCGGTCCGGTTGAACAGTAGGGACCCTCCCTCCTACATACACATGATGAGAGCATTATACTGCCTCTGTACAAATCCCTGGTTAGACCGCACAAGGAGTACTGTGTACAGTTTTGGGCACCAGTGCTCAGGAAGGATATAATGGAACTAGAGCGAGTACAAAGGAGGGCAACAAAATTAATAAAGGGGATGAGGGAGCTACAATACCCAGAGAGACTAGAATAACTAGGACTATTTAGTCTAGAAAAAGGACAACTGAGGGGTGATCTAATAACCATGTATAAGTATATAAGGGGACAATACAAATATCTCTCCGAGGATCTGTTTATACCAAAGAAGATGACGGTCACAAGGGGTCATGCTCTATGTCTGGAGGAGAGAAGGTTTTTCCACCAACATAGAAGAGGATTCTTTACTGTTAGGGCAGTGGGAATCTGGAATTCCTTGCCTGAGGAGGTGGTGATAATGAACTCAGTCAAGGCGTTCAAGAGAGGCCTGGATGTCTTCCTGGAGCATAACAATGTTGTATCTTACAGTGATTAGGTTCTTTAGACGGATGTAGATCTGGGGATTTATTCTGATGGAATATATGCTGAACTGGATGGACAAATTTATTTTTTTCGGCCTTGCTATGTTACTATGATTCTCGCTAAGTTCATCGTTTGCTTCAGTATCTGCTACACTAGTAGGGATAGGAGAAGATGTGGATACCAGTATCTGACGTCAATGCGGCCAGGCTGATCTGGTCTTTTCATGTGCCACACCCTGATAGATTCAGTTCTGAGGTTAAAGGGGTCCCTCGTAGAAGGGTGGATGCTGGTAAGGGATTACCGCGATAAAGAGGAACCAGAAGACTGCAGCATCTCATTTCTCCTACTCCTGCACTGAATAGATGCACTTCACTTTCTTATTAAATGTACAATTCTATAGGCAATGCAGGGGTTAATCGCTCTGTTGAGAGCTTTTGCAGCCTCTCCCATCCCCTATATAATCTGGGTCCGCTCTTCACCAATCGTTACACTGGCTGCCCATTCATTATAGGATCCAAATCATAGTACTTGTTCTCATCCACAAAGCTCTCCACAGTGTGGCACCCCCCTACATCTCCTCCCTCATTTCTGTCTATCGGCCTAACCAACCAATGCGCTCTGCAAACGACTTTCGACTAACCTCTGCACTAATCCGCACCTCCCACTCCCGACTCCAAGATTTCTCCAGTGCTGCGACAATCCTCTGGAATGGTCTACCTCAAGAAATTAGGACCATCCACAATTTACACAGCTTTAGGTGCTCCCTCAAAACGCATTTGTTCAGAGCGGCCTATCACGTTCACTAATCAGTCATTTTATGTGTAAGTGTGCGTGTGTAGCCCATTCACTATCTCAATCTATCCCTCACTCCCTCAAGATGGCTGGACCATCATTGTAAAAACATCATTGTAAATACACACCTGTACCTTGTATCTCCCCCACCTCATTGTAGATTGTAAGCTCTCACGAGCAGGGTCGTCTTATTTCATCTTATTTAGCTTTAATTATTGTATTGTTAACGTTGTTACTTATGACTTGTGTTCTGAAACTGTTAAACTGTAAAGCGCTGTGGAATATGTTGGCGCTATAAAAATAAAGACAATTGTCCTCCTGTAGGGATTCGTTTGCTATATTCAGCCCATCCGGATGTGCCAGAATTTAAAGAACCTTTTCTCCCGTGTTTCAAAAGAGTACCAAACTTGAAAGACTCCCTGGTCAGAGCAGACATCGGCCCAAAAAATCCAACACAGAAACAGCGTTTTCTTCAGAGACCTAAAATGGGAACTTTCCTGTGTCTCCACTGTGTTCAGTGTAATAATATACTCAAGGGGGACAAATTTATACACCCCTTTTCTGGTAAGGAATATAAAATCTAGAATTTTTTCACATGCGACTCATCACATGTCATTTATCTGATAAAATGCCCTTGCCTGCTTTTGTATGTAGGAGAGACTTCACAACTAATACGGGACAGAATCTCAAAGCATAAATTGACAATCCGATGCAAAAATCTTCTCCTTCCCATCCCCCACCACTTCATCACCATGGGTCATAATATCTCCCAACTAAGCTTTCAGGTGATTGAGAAGGTACTGCCACCCCGTCGTGATGGTAATAGAATTCTAAATTTAAAAAAACGAGAGGCGTTTTGGATCCATACACTTGAAACTATGAGCCCTAAGGGCCTGAACAGGGAATATGAGATATCAGCCTTTTTGTGATCACACATTGTAATGTAGCATGTGATTTTTGCCTTTTTTCTCTTCATTTAGGCTAGTTTCACACTTGCTTTTTTTTGCAGCGCGTTTTTCCCGCAAAAAAACGCATTGAAAAAACGCATACATAAGCATACAACTGCTGCGTTTTTTTCAAGCATTTTTATGAGCATGCATGAAAAAAACGCAGCGTTTTTATGCGTTTGTATGCGTTTTTAGTGCGTTTTTACCGCGTTTGCGTTTTTTTCCATCATTTTTAGGTGGCCCCTCACACTACCCAAACCATGACTTTACTAACCCTAACCCTGACCCTAACCCTAACCCTAACCCTGACCCTAACCCTAACCCTGACCCTAACCCTTAACCAAATCATACTTAACCCTAACCCAAACCCTAAACCCTAACTAACCCTAACCCTAACCCTAACCCTGACCCTAACCCTAACCCTGACCCTAACCCTAACCCTAACCCTGACCCTAACCCTAACCCTGACCCTAACCCTTAACAAAACCATACTTAACCCTAACCCTAACCCTGACCCTAACCCTAACCCTAACCCTAACCCTGACCCTAACCCTAACCCTGACCCTAACCCTAACCCTAACCCTAACCCTAACCCTGACCCTAACCCTTAACAAAACCATACTTAACCCTAATCCTGACCCTAACCCTGACCCTAATCCTTAACAAAACCATACTTAACCCTAACCCTGACCCTAACCCTAACCCTAACCCTGACCCTAACCCTAACCCTAACCCTAACCCTAACCCTGACCCTAACCCTTAACAAAACCATACTTAACCCTAATCCTGACCCTAACCCTGACCCTAACCCTTAACAAAACCATACTTAACCCTAACCCTGACCCTAACCCTAACCCTGACCCCAACCCTAACCCTAACCCTGACCCTAACCCTAACCCTAACCCTGACCCTAACCCTTAACAAAACCATACTTAACCCTAATCCTGACCCTAACCCTGACCCTAACCCTTAACCAAACCATACTTAACCCTAACCCTGACCCAAACCCCAACCCTAACCCTGACCCTGACCCTAACCCTAACCCTAAACCCCCTTAACTAACCCTAACTCTAACCCAAACCCCTAAATTCCATGGTTAAAAAAAAAAAATGCATATGCAAAAAAACGCATACATGAGCATGCCAGTGCGCACATATGCGCATCCATAGGCTATAATGGCCATTTTTAGCGCAAAACGTGCGCATATGTGCGCATGCGCTTTTTTGCAGGGCCAAAAAATGCAACATGCTGCGTCTGGAAAATACAAACGCACACCCCAAAAAAACGCAGCGCATGAAAATCGCATACATGCGCTTACAAGCGCGCAGGTATGCGCACCCATGTTAAATATAGGGGAAAAAACGCATGCGCACATATGCGTTTTTTTCCAGCGCTAAAAAACGCAAATGTGAAACTAGCCTTACACACATGATTTGTTAGCATGATTTATGACATTCTATGATATAATCTGTGAATATATTTCTTTGCATAAGATGTATGCTGAATATACTCTATATCCTGGGTTGTTTATCAGGACCTTATACTAACATCTCTCTCCTCTTCCATAGAGTCGCCTATACTAAACTATTGTGACCGGATGACATCACTTGTTCCTTCTATATGGACCACTTCACTAGAAATCACACGGCATAGAAAGAAAATAAAGAAAAAAAGCCCTATTCACCTGCTCACTGGCTGCCTGTATTCGCTTCTCTCTATGATATTGTCTAATAATTAAATCCATCTTTGTTAGATTTCTGTCCACGGTGTCTTTCATCTCTCCACAGACCTATGTTCACATAATACATCTCCCTATGTTGTTACTGCTATCCTCTGTCAAGGGTCCACAAAGTTCTCCCAATTCGCTATGACACCTTCGCAACCATGTCCCGCCCTCTGCCCGCATACTACCGCTATATTTTTGATAGATTTTCTGCTATCACAATCAGTAAATCACTGTTTTTTTTTTGTGCTGGAACACACAGAGACATGCCATGGAACACATGGCCATGTTCTTCCTGTGTACTACGTTGGGTCCATTACATCACAGCGCCCGATTGGATGCCTGCCTTATAGTCTCGCACCCTCCCCTTAAGTGCAGTGAATGCTATGCCTAGCCAGACATGCAGTGGATACTGTGTCTGGAGGAACATTCTGCCCCATCTACTGGCTGACACAAGGTAACAAAATACCCCTCCATATACTTATATAGTTATATATCGTGGTATGCAGATTCTTTCTCTGCTCCTTTAGTGATGGCCCCCTTTTTTACATGATCTTTAATCGGCTGTGGGACGGATCTCCCCAGTAAACAGCATACGTGCATATGTTGCCTCATCTACTGGCCTCTATAAGGTAACCTAGCGTCTCTATGTGATTACACACAGTGGTATATGCATATCTTTTTGCTCATCTTACTCATGGCCCCATATATGTATTTTAGCATACTACAACAGGCAGTGGGACGGATCACCCCAGTGAGTAGCATTCACATGCCAAAACTGCACCCTCTACCTGCCACTACTGAGACTCACTCTCTTATTAATCCTCTCTTCAATAGATTAAGAGCACATGAATCTTCACAATAGGTTTAATACCTATTACCACGTATTTGGTACAGTACGGTACGTAACATTCCCCATTGGGGATTCTTACCTTTCTTTTCCTCCTCTTGTTATAAGTCCTAGGGTTGATTGAGCGCGGTTTCTGGTTAGGCTTGACTGCATTTAATGATGTTGCTATATTTATGGCCATATACTATGTACATACCTTGTTTCTGTTCATTTTTTGTTAATTGGATTTTTTTTATGTTTTATGCTTATTTATCTCCTATGTCTGTGCATTTGATTTTGTAGTAACTGAAGGTCAAAATTTGAGCGAAACGTTTTTTTTTACGTACTACAATAAATATTCTTCTGAATATCCTAAAGTTGAGTGCTAGGTTTATAACTTATAACTAATGTGGCTGTCTGACCGCCGATCAGAAGCAGTGTTTGCTGCGCTGTAATGTACATGACAGCACAACAAACAACCGGTGTTCAGAGGGACGAATCCGAACACTAACACAAACTTATTGGTGAAATCTGTGTTAGGTGTCCATGCCCAAACAGTAGGTGTACGGTACGGTTGCCGAACTTTACTGTTCGGGTTCACCTACAGTTGTGGCCAAAAGTATTGACACCCCTGCAATTCTGTCAGATAATACTCAGTTTCTTCCTGAAAATGATTGAAAACACAAATTCTTTGGTATTATTATCTTCATTTAATTTGTCTTAAATGAAAAAACACAAAAGAGAATGAAGCAAAAAGCAAAACATTGATCATTTCACACAAAACTCCAAAAATGGGCCAGACAAAATTATTGGCACCCTCAGCCTAATACTTGGTTGCACAACCTTTAGCCAAAATAACTGCGACCAACCGCTTCCGGTAACCATCAATGCGTTTCTTACAATGCTCTGCTGGAATTTTAGACCATTCTTCTTTGGCAAACTGCTCCAGGTCCCTGATATTTGAAGGGTGCCTCTCCAAACTGCAATTTTAAGATCTCTCCACAGTTGTTCTATGGGATTCAGGTCTGGACTCATTGCTGGCCACCTTAGAAGTCTCCAGTGCTTTCTCTCAAACCATTTTCTAGTGCTTTTTGAAGTGTGTTTTGGGTCATTGTCCTGCTGGAAGACCCATGACCTCTGAGGGAGACCCAGCTTTCTCACACTGGGCCCTACATTATGCTGCAAAATTTGTTGGTAGTCTTCTGACTTCATAATGTCATGCACACAGTCAAGCAGTCGAGCGCCAGAGGCAGCAAAGCAACCCCAAAACATCAGGGAACCTCCACTATGTTTGACTGTAGGGACGGTGTTCTTTTCTTTGAACGCCTCTTTTTTTCTCCTGTAAACTCTATGTTGATGCCTTTGCCCAAAAAGCTCTACTTTTGTCTCATCTGACCAGAGAACATTCTTCCAAAACGTTTTAGGCTTTTTCAGGTAAGTTTGGCAAACTCCAGCCTGGCTTTTTTATGACTCAGGGTAAGAAGTGGGGTCTTCCTGGGTCTCCTACCATACAGTCCCTTTTCATTCAGACGCCGATGGATAGTACGGGTTGACACTGTTGTACCCTCGGACTGCAGGGCAGTTTGAACTTGTTTGGATGTTAGTCGAGGTTCTTTATCCAACATCCGTACAATCTTGCGTTGAAATCTCTTGTCAATATTTCTTTTCCGTCCACATCTAGGGAGGTTAGCCACAGTGCCATGGGCTTTAAACTTCTTGATGACACTGCGCACGGTAGACACAGGAACATTCAGATCTTTGGAGATAGACTTGTAGCCTTGAGAATGCTCATGCTTCCTCACAATTTGGTTTCTCAAGTCCTCAGACAGTTCTTTGGTCTTCTTTCTTTTCTCCATGCTCAATGTGGTACACACAAGGACACAGGACAGAGGTCGAGTCAACTTTAATCCATGTCAACTGGCTGCAAGTGTGATTTAGTTATTGCCAACACCTGTTAGGTGCCACAGGTAAGTTACAGGTGCTGTTAATTACACAAATTAGAGAAGCATCACATGATTTTTCAAACAGTGCCAATACTTTTGTCCACCCTCTTTTTTATGTTTGGTGTGGAATTATATCCAATTTGGCTTTAGGACAATTCTTTTTGTGTTTTTTCATTTAAGACAAATTAAATGAAGATAATAATACCAAAGAATTTGTGTTTGCAATCATTTTGAGGAAGAAACTGAGTATTATCTGCCAGAATTTCAGGGGTGTCAATACTTTTGGACACAACTGTATCTCTAGTGGTGACCAAAAAATGCAATTTCAGGGTTTTTTGTTTTGTTTCATTTATTGTAGTATTTACCACACTGGTTAAATAATTTAACATTTTGATAGACCCAACTTTTACAAATGCTTTGACACTAAATACTGTATGTTTATAAATTTATTATCTGATCACTTTTGTAGAACAAATCATGAATTACATTATATGACTTCTGGAGGCAATTGGTCACTCAGTATTTTATTTAGGTGTCCCAGACTATAAGAAACTGAACACAAATGCATGTCACAATTTTCAGATTTAATATTTTTAAAACAATTATAAAATCATGTATCATTTCCTTTACACTTCACAAATACTTTCTATGCCTATTGCCGAGTTTCATAGGAGAGACAAAATAGCAGCAACTGATCAGTACCCTGTGATCATATGCACCAGCAACTACTCCATTTAAATGCTGATGTCAGAAATTAACAGCGGTTTCTAAATGGTTAACTAAAGCAATCAGAGCTTAGCTGTTGTTAGAGACATATTTTGACTATACCACATAGATGGTATCTATCGTGTGCGGACTGGACTAAGCAGCTCAGCCTGGTCAATGAGGGATATACAGGTGCTTCTCACAAAATTAGAATATCATCAAAAAATTATTTTTTTTCAGTTCTTCAATACAAAAACTGAAACTCATATTATATAAAGTGATTACAAACAGAGTGATCTATTTCAAGTGTTTATTTCTGTTAATGTTGGTGATTATGGCTTAACCCAAAAGTTATTATCTCAGTAAATAAGAATACTTCATAATACCGGCTTGAAAAATTATTTTAAAATCTGAAATGTTGGCCTACTGAAATGTATGTTCAATAAATGCACTCAATACTTGGTTGGCGCTCCTTTTGCATCAATTACTGCATCAATGTGGCGTAGCATGGAGGCGATCCGACTATGACACTGCTGAGGTGTCATGGAAGCCCAAGTTGCTTTGATAGCAGCCTTCAGCTCATCTGCATTGTTGGGTCTGATCTTTATCATCTTCCCCTTGACAATACCCCATAGATTCTCTATGGGGTTAAGGTCAGGCGAGTTTGCTGGCCAGCAAGCACAGTGATACTGCTGTTTTTAAGCCAGGTAACATAGTAACATAGTTAGCAAGGCCGAAAAAAGACATTTGTCCATCCAGTTCAGCCTATATTCTGTCAGAATAAATCCCCAGATATACATCCTTCTAAAGAACCGAATCACTGTAAGATACAATATTGTTATGCTCCAGGAAGACATCCAGGCCTCTCTTGAACCCTTCGACTGAGTTCGCCATCATCACCTCCTCAGGCAATAAATTCCAGATTCTCACTACCCTAACTGTAAAGAATCCTCTTCTATGTTGGTGGAAAAACCTCCTCTCCTCCAGACACAGAGAATGCCCCCTTGTGACAGTCAGCTTCCTTGGTATAAACAGATCCTCGGAGAGATATTTGTATTGTCCCCTTATATACTTATACATGGTTATTAGATCGCCCCTCAGTCATCTTTTTTCTAGACTAAATAATTCTAATTTTTCTAGTCTCTCTGGGTATTGTAGTTCCACCATCCTCTTTATTAATTTTGTTGCCTCCTTTGTACTCATTCTAGTTCCATTATATCCTTCCTGAGCACCGGTGTCCAAAACTGTACACAGTACTCAATGTGCGGTCTAATCAGGGATTTGTACAGAGGCAGTATAATGCTCTCATCATGTGTATCCAGACCTCTTTTAATGCACCCAATGATCCTGTTTGCATTGGCAGCGGCTGCCTGGCACTAGCTGCTCTAGGTGAGTTTATCATTAACTAGGATCCCCAAGTCCTTCTCCATGTCAGATTTACCCAGTGGTTTCCCGTTCAGTGTGTAATGGTGATATTGATTTTTTCTTTCCATGTGTATAACGTTACATTTATTAATGTTAAACCGCATCTGCCACCTTTCGGCCCAAGTTTCCAACTTATCCAGATGCATCTCTAGCAGAATACTATCTTCTTTTGTATTGCCTGCTTTACATAGTTTTGTATCATCTGCAAATATCGATATTTTACTGTGTAAACCTTCAACCAGTTCGTTAATAAATATGTTGAAAAGAATAGGTCCCAACACTAACCCCTGCAGTACCCCACTGGTCAAGTTACCTAGTTAGAGAATATACCATTTATAACCACCCTCTGCTCTCTATCACTAAGCCAGTTACTTACCCATTTACACACGTTTTCCCCCAGACCCAGCATTCTCATTTTGTGCACCAACCTCTTGTGTGGCACAGTATGAAATGCTTCAGAAAAATCAAGATATACTATCTCCAATGACTCACCTTGGTCCAGTCTATAGCTTACCTCTTCATAGAAACTGATTAGATTGGTTTGACAGGAGCGATTCCTCATAAACCCATGCTGATGTCGTAGCTGTTTTCATTCTGACCCAGAGTGTCACGTCGCCGTCAGACTCAGGACCTGCTGTCTCGGCCTTGGCCACTAGTAGGCGCCGGACTGTCACATCACGGTCTGACTCAGGGTCTGCTATCCCGGCCTCGGCCACTAGGAGGCGCCGGACTGTCCCATCACCGGCTGACTCACGGCCTGCTGTTCCTGCCTCGGTCACTGGGAGGCGCTGTGCTTCTCCCCCGAGTAATGGCAGCAATAGAGATGAGGCTCTTGCGCAGGCATCCGCTGGACACAGGCTCCGCTCCTCGGTCAGTCATGAAGGGGCTGGTGCATCACCATCCGACCTGGTCCTGGGGGCGGTCCGGATGACATCAGCAGTCCGGGAGCCTGTGAGGGATTACCTGATCCCTCAAATACTTTGGGTCTGTTCTTGCAGGCCGCCGGATATATTCTTGGTTCCCCTATGTGCTACTGTGTGATTGTCTATTGTTTGACTCTGACCTCAGCCTGGATTTCTGACCCCTCTATTGCCTGACGATTCTGTACTTCTGCTATTCTCCTGGTTTGTGGCCTTGGCCTGGATATTCTGACTCTGCTACTGCCTAACAATTCTGTACCTCTGCCGTCCTCCTGGTTTATGACTCTGACCTTGGCCTGAATTTGACTCTGCTTTTGCCTGCCGTTTTTGTACCTCTGCTGTTCGCCTGGTTTAGACTCGGATTCCCGACTACGCTTTTGGTCTCGTTTTATATCCCCTCTCTGGCGACCGTCCTGCTCTGGCCGCTGCTCATATTCAGACAGCTACCTCCTGGGCTCTGCTGTAAATCCAGATCCCTGTATAGGGGTAAAGGGTATCGGGGTTGCTCGGGGTGCTGTCTTACTGCAGCCCAGACTTGCAGACGGACGTTACACAGAGTCAGATATGTCAGATCACCAGTGAGGCCAAATTAGGAGTTTACGCCCTAAATTTAAAAGTGCTTGGAGACAAAGGAGACTGCACACACAGGTCATGGGCAAATCACTTTATCTGATGTAATGAAACACAAGTCAATATTTTATACCATTTACAACAAATGTAACTCTATGTAGCTCATGTAGCCCCCCACCACTTCCACAGGGTCATACCCTGTTTACAATGTACCCAGAACATGTTGTTGCTTACTATTGAGAACATATATGATGACAAGTATAGTCTCCTTGAAGCGGAGACTAATAGTCTGCTGTGTCATGAGAATAAAAAACATAGCAATGAAAGGCAAAAGGCAAATGAAGAATTAAAGGCAGTTAAAGGCATTTAAAAGCAAACCATTAACCCTTCAATATCAATTTCCCCCTTTTGTAAATGGTATAACCTTTGCCACAGGGTCAGTTGATGTCCACAAGGGAGCTACTGTCTCATGGGTCTAGTACCCGTAAGGGGGCTTCCTACCTGCTTCACCCATCCACCCTCAGTGTGGACACCCACTTTCCCCATCAGCAATGGCTATCTGGGGTCTATGATACACTACAGAAAGTTCAGCCTTAGATTCTTTTTTCATACATACATTATTCAGTAGCTTAAGTAATACATATACTAGTTATTTTACAGCTACATAAAACAATAAGCAAAACAACAAAATTTGTATACAAGTCTGTACAATGCCAAAAAATCCATCCTGCTAGGCCATTAAACCAATTTGCTGGATTTAAAAAAAAAGAAAACGTGTTACCCCACCAGGAGTCTCTGTTTGCACTGTGTTGTTTTAACCATTTGTCTCTAAGCTCACCTATTTTGTCTATATTGGCCCTGATCTGGAGATTGCCAGCAGGGTCGATATAATTACAACAGGTGGGACCAATTATTTGACACATTCCTCTTTCTTTTGCTGTCAGGTAATCTAGTACTATAGTATGTTGGTTAGTAACTATGATTAATTGTCTCTGTATTGTATTAGTTTTATTAAGAACTTCAAGAATCTGGAAAATCTGATCATCCAGGTAGTCGGTAGCTTCCACTAATTTATCCCACATTTGTGTTATGAAGGGGTCTACCATTTGGACAGGGCTTATTGTCTTCAGCCCTTCTATACAAAGTATGAATTGGAACTGCTGCTGTGTCTATTTTACTATGAGGAACTATGAAAGTGGCTGATGTTAGTTTGGCAAGAGTGCAAACTCCTCTTATGTCTGGGCTCACCCACCTGTAGGCATGATGCCCGAAAACCAAGAATACTCCTTCTGGGAGAACACAAACATGACCTGGGGTCTGTATACATTGGTATAAACTCAAAAGTCCTGACATAGGTTAATGGGCACAACAAGAATTATTAATTTGTTTTCCATTTATACCAAATGTACCTTTACCCCTTTCTTTCCTTATTATTTTACCTGTAGATGATTTACAGCCGTCAACACCATCTTGGTACACCGTCTCATTAACCTGTGTTTGATCATGAGTGTATATACGGAAAGCAATTATTGTCCTCACCACAAGTGTTTGCTCCAGTGTGTTGAAGACTGAACCACAGTCCATCATTGGGAATGGGGTCTGAGTGAGGGATTTCATTCCTCCTCCTGGTGACCATATTTCTGATGTCTGAATCATATTCCCGCCACCACATTTGTACCTTAGGCCACGTTATATTAAACTGAAACCAGGGATTAGCGGCCCATCCGATTATAGCCAATGAGGCAGATATATCACAGGGCACATCTTTTCCCCAAAACCAACAGTCATGGCCAAAAGTTTTGAGAATGACACAAATATTATATTTTCACATGATCTGCTGGCCTCTGGTTTTTATGTGTGTTTGTCAGATGTTTTTTATCACATACAGAAATATAATTGCAATCATATTATGAGTAGCAAAAGGTTATATTGACAGTTAGAATGAGTTAATGCAGCAAGTCAATATTTGCAGTGTTGACCCTTCTTCTTCAGGACCTCAGCAATTCTCCCTGGCATGCTCTCAATCAACTTCTGGATCAAATCCTGACTGATAGCAGTCCATTCTTGCAAAATCAATGCTTTTATTTTGTCTGAATTTGAAGGTTTTTGTTTGTCCACCCGTCCCTTGATGATTGACCACAAGTTCTCAATGGGATTAAGATCTGGGGAGTTTCTAGGCCATGGTCCCAAAATCTCTATGTTTTGTTCCCTGAGCCATTTAGTTATCACCTTTGCTTTATGGCAAGGTGCTCCATCATGTTGAAAAAGGCATTGTTGATCGCCAAACTGCTCTTGGACGGTTGGGAGAAGTTGCTCTTGGAGGACATTTTGGTACCATTCTTTATTCATGGCTGTGTTTTTAGGCAAGACTGAGCGAGAGCACATTCCCTTGGCTGAGAAGCAACCCCACACATGAATGGTTTCAGGATGCTTGACAGTTGGCATGAGACAAGACTGGTGGTAGCGCTGTTATGGAAATATATATGTATATGTATTTCATATAGATCTCACTTGCCTGCTATAGGCTATATACTCCATATACTGCTATATACTCATGTACTCTTATATATTCTTATATGCACACAGATACATTTTCACAGTTTGAACCTTGTAACTAGTTGGTGGAAATGACCTACTGCCCCCCCATGAGATAGTCTGGGGAGCAGATGGTATTTTATGATAGCATTGTCTTGTGATATTTGTCCCAGACATAGAAAGAGGAAGTTTAGGCCAGATGTGCCAGTCGATATCAGAACATTGCTGACATTGTAAGACAAAGAGCAGTATATCATCTGACGCTTAAGTCACCTTAGGTCGACGCCCATATGTGTTTATGCATTAAAACTGACCAATTAGCTAAGAAGTAAAGCCTCTATGTTAATGAGTAGCCACTCCTTTCTGTACAACTAATAAAACCAAGTATATTCAATAAACTTCCAGAGTTTTGCTGGGAGGTATTGCTGCCAACCAAGTCTGGCGTCTTTCCTTCTTTGAGCGCTCAATAAGACTCTGTCTAATTAGGACAGGCCACAGTATGCACAGGGGTAAATCTACCCAAATCAAAAGTAAATCCATCCACAACAAGTGGCGCCCAACGTGGGGCCGTGGACAAAAACGCACGGGGATCCTGCTGACCGGAGAGGACAGAGGTGCCGGCCAAGGTCTTGGCTCATGGGAACGGAGATTTGCGCAACTCCATAAGTAAGGTAAGAAAATCTAGTTATCTTACCTGAATGTTCCCTGTGCCCAGTCCGGGTTAGCAACTCTAGCCGGTCAGTGTGGTCACCAAACCCAGGTAGTGTTGAAAAGTCCACGAGGAAATCCAAACCCTGGGATAAGCTAAGTGTCTACTGTGATCCTGTGTGTCTGAGATTTGGGTGAAAGAGTTGGTGGAGACTGTGACTTGATTTGTAGCTGCTGAGACACCGATAACAAGACTGAGTCTCTCTGACTAAGTCAGATCACGTCCCCGCACCTTGCGGAGGTTTTGACTTAGACGGGATATCACAGGTGGTTTCCTCTGAAAAAGCTGTCACGGTCCCCGCACACACACACGGAGGTGTCAGCTTCAAGGAGGTATCACAGGTGAATCCCACCCCACGGCTGTCACGGTCCCCGCACACATACATGGAGGTGTCAGCTTCAGGGAGGCATCACAGGTGAATCCCTCGGCTGCCACAGTCCCCGCACACACGCGGATGCGGCAGACTGGGGGGATATCACAGACTGATCACTGGAGAGATTATCACAGTTCTCGGGTGCACACGCACGGGTGATAATCTAATGGGATATCACGGCTCCCGTCTCCCAGCAGACGGAGGGTGATACATCCCGGTGCTAACCAAAGCGCCATGGGTGATTGGCAGTTGCCGGTTGTCAGCAACTGTTTGACGTGTCACAGAAGGGCTTTCGATCTCTCTCCCCGGACGTCTATATGTGAATTTATTGCAGGTTTCCGCAAAGATCTGAAGCAGATTATATTTTGGACTCTATTCTTCCCTATTTTATCTTTTATTTTGCATTTTTGGTAGAGGCTTTTGTTACTGCAGTATGAGAATTTTCGGGAAAGCTGGGTCATTTTGAGTCTGTTTTTTTTTTGGTTTCCCATTGTTCTCAGATTTCACTGAGAGACTCAGGCAAGGGAAAAAAAAAAAAAAAAGAGGAAGTTGGGTGCCTGCATTCTACATTCTACATTAACCCTTTTATTGTTGGTTTAAAGTTTTATATACTATATACTTTTTGATTTTATCAATTTTTTGGGGGGTTTCATCCTTTAAAAATCTTTTTAAGGAAAAAAAAAAAAAGAAAAATTTTTCCTTTTTTTATCTCTTTTAATTTTTCTTCTGAGTTTTTCTTCCACGTTTTTGTGACATATTTTATCAGTTTTTTTAAGTTTTAGTTTTCACTTCTTTCTTCCAGTTTTGTGTTAAAAAAAGAATTTTGAATTTTTACCTGCTTTGGTAATTCCTGTGTTATCTTGCCAATTTTTGATTTTCCATATTCTTGTTTTCTTTTTGTTCCCTTTTAAGCAGGTTAAAAGGGGTTGCAAGGTGTTAAAAGGTTTAATCACTTACCTTTTTTTTTTTTTTTTTAAGTGTTTGGAACAGACAAAGTAGGTGTTATTCAGAAAGTTAAGCATGTCGGTTTCTACGGGCAGCTCCGTATGCTCTAGCATGGCATAATGTATTGAAAGGAAAAAAGGGAAGTAGCTAGTTGAGCTCAATTGCAGTCTGCATTTCTTAAAGTGACAGAGCATTTAACAGCGCAGTAGGTGCTAGTAGCATAGTGTGAACAAGACAGGATTGTTTTTTTTGTTTTACGTGTAGGAAAAAGTGTTTTCATAGTAATCTGTGCCGTCTGAGGAGGACCACAGGTCAAAGAATGCCTTCCGTGACGGCAGGGGGGGGGGCAGTCCGCCCCCCATCTTCTCTCTCCTCACTCTTCCCTCCTCCCATCTCCCTCCTCCCTCTATCTCCGCTATTTTCACAACCTCCTCCCCTCTCTCATCTATTTCTCCTCCTATACCTCGTCCTCCCTCACCATCTCTCCCTCCTCTATCTTCTTCACCTCCGCCTATCTCTCCTCCTATCCCTTCTCCTCCTCCTCCTTTTCTCTCTCCTACCTCTCCTCCCTTTCCATCTCATCTTCATCACCAATGCCCACCTCTCATCCCTCTCATCCACTGCACCCGTCTCCTCTTCCCTCCTCCTTGTCTTCACCATCTCCTCCACCCTTTCTTCTTCTTCTTTTTTCTCACCCACCTCTCAGTTCATCGTCACCCGCTGGCCCAGTGCCAGATCCAGACAATGAAGTGTCCCTAGTTCCACAGGGGACTCTCTCTAAAGAGACAGTTATGTCACCGGGAGAAGAAAGTGAATCACTCCCCACACATGACAACACAGGTGCCCTCCCGATACAACAGATAGCAGAAGGGAGGTGTGGGCCATCAGACACTGCACCTGCTAACTCTGAGACTGAAGATCCTATGTGCCACACGGAGCTCCAGTCTCAAGGGGGGGGGAAGTACACACACACACACACACACACAGAAAGACAATCACACAGTGGCACAGTTCCTCCTCTGATCAACATGAAGAGGAGATTATGCTGCATAGTAGGCAGGGGCAGATAGAGCCAGAACTCTTACACTATGTGCCCTTCACCCCTAGTCAGGTGTTCAGTATTCTAAAATCATGAAGGAACACTTCAAGCTTCCATCAGAATTAGATGTGCATTCCTGGAAATCAGGACCAAAGCTAATTGAACAGCTTAGAGAGTGGGCCAACACCAGACAAGCACTCAGCCTGCATAACATGAGACAAGCCGAGACAGAGTCTCTAGACAGGTTTCATGGCAGAGTGAGGCAAGTATTCCAAATTTTAGGCTTCACTATTCATGATCAGGTACACGGACAAATGTTAGCACAGGCCTTTGTGCATGGACTAAGAGAACCAATCAAGAAACTACTGATAATGGCCAGGCCTGAGTACAGGACAATAGCAGTAGATGTCCTGCTTACAGTAGCCAGAAGAATTGAGTCCCTCCCAGGAGTACGGAGGACAGGCCCTCCCGTGATGGCCACTGACGTGGAGGAGCAACCACCCTGCAGAGACAGAAGACCTGTCAGGTGTTTCAACTGTGGCAACTTTGGCCATTTCCGGAACCAGTGCACAGCACCCCGGCAACCCAGGTCATCACGCAGAGGAATAGGCCAAGAAAGAAACACAGAAGACAATGAAGAACCCTGTCCATAGGACATAGGCAAACCAGGTCCGCCAGACGTCACGCCCCTGACATGTGAAACCCCATCAGCGAACCCAATACCTCAAATCACTGGGGGCTGTCATATCTTTCCTTGTGGACACTGGTGCAGTCAGAAGTGAAAATCCCCGACACCACCAGTCTATCAGAACACTCTGTGTCTTGTATGGGGATTTAAGGTCAAGACAGACGTTCCCCAGCTTGCAAGCCCCTGAGCATGTGGACACAGCCAGGACACTCCATCTTGTTCCAGTTTACGGTGGAGACCTGCCCACCCCACCTGATGAGCGCAGACCTACTGCAGGAACTGAAGGTGACCAAAGTGTCCCATGAAGATGTGACCTTGACCACTTCCCCACCTCAGACACAAAAAGAATCAATCATGCTGGTGGCCCTACAAGAGCCTCGCTCGAACAACCAGTGCAAGCCTACCCAAGGAGGTGCTGGACATAGCACCCAGAAGCCTATGGCCCAAGGGAGACTTCAAGTTGCGCCAGTGCGGGTGCCACTCAAGTCTGGAAACCCGGACGCTCCGAAGGCCCAGCATCCGCAGCTCATCACCCAGAGCTAAACTGCCTCTGACCAACTGGAGGTCTAAGTGGAACTGCTGTTCAAGAAATGGCCTAAGAACTTTGGAATGGGCCAGGAAAACTCTCAACCCAGAGGGACCACACCCGCTTCGTGAAATACCTGCACTGCTTCCGGCTCCAGCGCCAGAGGATCATCTTGGACAAGATTCTGAAGGTGCTCCCTGAAGTTAATCCAGGCCCTGGACCAGAAGACAGCCACTCAGCTCCTCAAATTGGTTAACAAGACGCTGACCTGGAATCAAGCTGGGTGAAAGGAGCTGCTGCTGGCTGGTAAAGAAGATGCCCCAGCAAAAAGACCCCCTCTGAGAGCAAGAAAGCTCAGCTGAACGTCACCTCTGACAAAAATAAGGACCCCAGCAAACAGTTTGGTTTCCTGCCAGCCCTGTGCCAGAAGATGGGAGTCGCTCACGGCACTGTCAAGAACAAGGCCAGATTGAGCCGCCTCACCCACGGGAATCATCATGCGGTCCCAGCTTCTCTCGATCAAGAGGAAGACTGTGAAAGGAGAACCAGACCAGATTGAATGGTGTATAACCTGAGGACTGTGAGCGAAGCAACCGTGTTTGAAACCCCAGTTATGCCAGATCTGCACACTCTGCTGACAAACGTGCCAGCCACAGCAACGGTGCTCACGGCAATGGATCTGCCCGAAGCTTCCCTCAATGTTCCCCCTCACCTGGACGACCAGTTCCTGAAAACGCACAAGGGGGGTGCGGAACAAATGGACAGTGAGGCCCAAGAGGGCCCGGAACAGCCTTTCACAAGCTCGCCAGAGCATTGCCCTCCGTCCCCACCAACTGGATTGCGGAGCATGCAGAAGTCATCGACACCGCTACCTGCACAGCGCTTTCCATGTCTCCTCTACTCTGCCAGGCAGAGCAGCAACGTAAGTTCTGCAAAACAGAGTCCAGTGGTGTCAAAAGCAAGTTCCTGAAGACACTGTATCGCCCACTTGACAAAACACTTGACAGATGACCGGAGGGCCGCGGAGGAGAAGGTGGCTCCCTCAACAACTCCGAAGATGCAGTCTTTCCTTAGTCTAAGTCTCGTACTGCAGAACTTGGATCCCTGGTGCTCCAGGCTTAATGCAGCCTCTGTACAATTGCATCAACGCATTGCAACCTTCATCTCGTACAGGAAACTGAAAGACTTCATAGTCTCTGCGCCAACTCTAGGCCTCCCTGACTACAAGAAGCCGTCCCGTCCTGACCAAAACGGAAAAAGAAGGACCAAGATGGAGAAGGTCATGCTACTGGCCAGGCTTAAAACAGACCCACGGAGAAAAACCAGAGGCCTCTAAACTACCTCTCAGCTGGCCTTGATCCAGTTGCAAGGGGGGGCCCTCCTGCATGAAAGCAATACCCGCAGCAAACGCCCTCCTGACAAGGCTGCTCTCCACCACTCTTCAGTGCTCTCAGCCGTTACCTGTCTCTACTCCCACTCCCAAGGGGGGATGCGGATACGGACCCTCAGATGAAAAATCTGCAAGATACCGTACATGGCTCCAGTCTTGCAAATGATGAAGGAAAGTTCCACACGGGATGTGCAGCGACCAGCAATCAAGACATTCTATGGTCCAGAAGGTTGTCAGCCCAAGAGCCCAAGAAACGGAGCTGATAGAGCTGACGAAAGACCTGCCAGATTGCGAAGAACGAAAACTTCCAGGTACTCGCATGACATGGCACCTGACTTTGGACCCATCTGGGCTGCAAGACACTTCATCACAGCAAGCGGATCGACCGTGAAGCACCATGGAGCCATCAGAGACCCGCTGGACGCTCTTCAACTACTAAAAGTGGTGGCAGTGCTGAAGGCCAAAGCACACGGAAAACTGAACACAGTAGAGACACGGGGCATCAACAGCAGACGTGGCAGCCGAAAAAGCAGCCAGAGGAAGACAATATGGAAAATGTGAGAGGTCGTAGAGCCGGACGGCTACTACATGACGACTGAAGACGAGAAAACCTGGCAAACAGAAGTCAATGGGAAAACCGTTGAAGATGCCATCTCTGAATTGGACAGAAGTGCTGCCTCCTCCTCCACCAGTCAACAAGCTGAATCACTTCCAGGACGAAGACTCTGACGTGGATATGAATTCTGAGGCAGAAGAATGGTGCCCACCTTTACCAGAAAGGACGTATTTGATGGAGAACATTCCAGAAGATTGTCCTCCACCACCCTCTTGTGGGGAAGCTTCTCCTCCAGCACAGTCCTACGATCGGCAGTCCACGGCAACACTCCCCAAGATGAGCTGCATGAGTCCGAAGGCATCCCAAGGCAACAACAGTTTGACCTTCCTCCTCATCCCCAGAGAATACCGGCTTGACCTGTACCAATGCAAAGAGTTCCAAGTCCTCCTCTGACACAGTCTAACCCGAGTCTTCATACAGAGGGAGGCGCGGACAGAGACCTCAGCTAAAATCCCACCATCAGCTCAGAGAATGTCAGTTATCACAACCCAGTCACTAAACCTGACAAGATGACTTCCTGAAACCTGTACAAGAAGCAACAGGATCAGACTCGGAAGGAGGAGAAGGAGAGCTGGATGCTGAAGGCCAAAAGCACTGGGCTCCAAGAAACCGTCTACATCAAAACGTCTACCTCAAGACAGGCCTAGTCTACCTCAAACCGTCTACCTCAAACCGTCTACCTCAAGACAGACCCAGGCTATCTCAAAGTGTGTACCCTACGGTGGTTCAATGGGCACATGGCCCCCACACAGAATCGAAGACACAGATGAATGACCTGATTGGACTCAACTCACACCTAAACAGCGAAGATTCCCAGCAGCTGTTCGGCCACCAACAAATTTAACATCGGACAAGCGGGAAAAGTTCCCCCACATCATCTGGCCTGAAGACTTCCCAGTAAGGAACCAGTTGGCGAAGACTACTGCAAAGAAGCTACTCTCAAAAATAGTGTGCAGATATGGGGTTTCCAGAAGCAATAGCAAGTGATCAGGGACCCGCATACACAGCAAACCTAACACAAGAGACCTGATCAGCAGTAGGGTCAGACTTAGGCCTACACACTACTCACCGTCCCACACCATAGACTAGGTGGGACACTTAAGAGCAGCATGCCAAAAAAAAATTTGCCCAAGAGACAGACAAACCCTGGCATTAGACACCCCCGTAGGCTCAGAGAAAGCTGTCACCAATATGAGACTTTATTTGGGTAAAAAACCCAGTTTAGGGGTATTCTTTACTTAGCAGTTGACTATGCAATATGATACTTTGTCTGCATGTGTAATTTGTGTAATTGAATTTATCAAGAATTTTGCTAATGTCCATTCTTGAGTTTTTCTCCCTCATTGCCAGGTCCAGATTCGGTGCCTGGTATGCACGTCCTGAAGTCAGGAGACTGCTGAGTGTTGGTGAAAAAAAAACGTCTGTAAAGAGAAGCACTCGATCCCAGATCCGATGGCCCTTCTCCAAGTGCTGACGCCACCGACCTGGAGGGAAAACCCCGCCTGGATCCGCGCATCGCATTGCAGGAAAAGACCTTCATACCAGAAGATACACCTGAGCTGGAATGATGCTGTGGATGACCTCCCTGACTGAATAAATAACCTACCTGACGGAGAATACACATGCACTGACTGCATAGACTGCTAGCTAAGAGACTTTGATTACATTGCACCACACCCCCTTTAGGGACAGATCTCCTGACCGCCCATTTGCGAAAGTCTGTACAGAGGAGGATGTATGCACTAGGAATATGTCAATCCACTGGCAGCATAAAAGAGTTGCAGCGCTTTGGGCCAGGAGCAGGGTTTTAGGGCAAGTGATATCTAAGGGGGGATTGTTATGGAAATATATATGTATATGTATTTCATATAGATCTCACTTGCCTGCTATAGGCTATATACTCCATATACTGCTATATACTCATGTACTCTTATATATTCTTATATGCACACAGATACATATTCACAGTTTGAACCTTGTAACTAGTTGGTGGAAATGACCTACTGCCCCCCCATGAGATAGTCTGGGGAGCAGATGGTATTTTATGATAGCATTGTCTTGTGATATTTGTCCCAGACATAGAAAGAGGAAGTTTAGGCCAGATGTGCCAGTCGATATCAGAACATTGCTGACATTGTAAGACAAAGAGCAGTATATCATCTGACGCTTAAGTCACCTTAGGTCGACGCCCATATGTGTTTATGCATTAAAACTGACCAATTAGCTAAGAAGTAAAGCCTCTATGTTAATGAGTAGCCACTCCTTTCTGTACAACTGATAAAACCAAGTATATTCAATAAACTTCCAGAGTTTTGCTGGGAGGTATTGCTGCCAACCAAGTCTGGCGTCTTTCCTTCTTTGAGCGCTCAATAAGACTCTGTCTAATTAGGACAGGCCACAGTATGCACAGGGGTAAATCTACCCAAATCAAAAGTAAATCCATCCACAACAGCGCTCACCTGGTCTTCTCCAAATAAGCCGTTTTCCAGATGTCCCAAACAATCGAAAAGGGGATTCATCAGAGAAAATGACTTTACCCCAGTCCTCAGCAGTCCACTCCCTGTACCTCTTGCAGAATATCAGTCTGTCCATGATGTTTTTCCTGCAGAGAAGTGGCTTCCTTGCTGCCCTCCTTGAGACCAGGCCTTGCTCCAAGAGTCTCCGCCTCACAGTGCATGCAGATGCACTCACACCTGCCTGCTGCCATTCCTGAGCAAGCTCTGCACTGCTGTTAGCCCGATCCCGCAGCTGAAACACTTTTAAGAGATGGTCCTGGCGCTTGCTGGTCTTTCTTGGGCGCCCTGGAGCCTTTTTGGCAACAAGGGAACCTCTCTCCTTGAAGTTCTTGATGATGCGATAGATTGTTGACTGAGGTGCAATCTTTCTAGCTGCGATACTCTTCCCTGTTAGGCCATTTTTGTGCAGTGCAATGATGACTGCACGTGTTTCTTTAGAGATAACCATGGTTAACAGAAGAGAAACAATGATCCCAAGCACCAGCCTCCTTTTAAAGTGTCCAGTGGTGTCATTCTTACATAATCATGACAGATTGATCTCCAGCCCTGTCCTCATCAACACCCACACCTGTGTTAATGGAGCAATCACTGAAACGATGTTAGCTGGTCCTTTTAAGGCAGGGCTGCAATGATGTTGAAATATGTTTTGGGGGATAAAGTTCATTTTCTAGGCAAATATTGACTTTGCAAGTAATTGCTGTTAAGCTGATTACTCTTTATAACATTCTGGAGTATATGCAAATTGCCATTAGAAAAAATGAAGCAGTAGACTTTGTAAAAATTAATATTTGTGTCATTCTCAAAACTTTTGGCCATGACTGTATATTGAGTCCAAGTCTCATTGTGTATGCAGTGTGGGGTTAATACCTTCCATGGCTCCTGAGGTAAGGCTAAGTACGGCATGGTCCTTGCAGATACTGGGCTGTGTGTACAGATCCAACAGTCTTTCGGTTTCTGTCCTTCCATGTCCTTTATAAGAAGAGCATGATGCCGAATAAGTTTGTTGTCCCAGTCAACATTTAAGAGGTTGTCCTGTGTCTCTGTAGAGTGCAGTAACCCTGTCACTACCAGCAAGGTGATTAGGAGAACAGTCATTGTACTGTTGAAAGGACCTTCTTGCAGTGACTGGCGTGAATGCAGGTGGGCTTTCCCTCAAGTTTTACTGAGGTGGATGTGGTCAGCTGGACTTGGAAGGGGCCGTCAAATCGTGGGTCCAGGCTCCTTCTCATGTCTCTGCGTATAACCACCCAATCACCTGAATTCAGCTGATGCACATCTGCACTGGCATTAGGATCTGGAATGGATGAAAACACATGTTTATGCACCACATGAAGTCTTTTCTGCAAGGCATGGACATAGGTTGTGATAGAACCATGTTACATTTGTAGCACCTGTGGGAAGTACAGACCAGTCTTTGGTGCACTACCAAACAGGACTTCAAAAGGAGACAAACCTGTGTTTCTATTTGGAGTGTGTCTGAATGAAAAGAGTGCAAGAGGCAAGCACTCTACCCAGCTCTTTCCTGTGTCTGCCATGGCCTTTTGAATTTTCAGTTTAAGTGTCCCATTTTGTCTTTCCAGTTTCCCACTACTTTGTGGCCTATATGGTGCTTGAAATGCTTGCTGTACACCCAGGGTCTGCATTACTTCCCTCATTATTTCTCCCATGAAGTGTGTACCCCTATCGCTTTCTATGGTTTCTGGGACACCATACCTGCAGATCAGTTCTTTGATCAGTTTGTCTGCAGTTGTTTTAGCATTTTCACATTTTACCGGATAGGCTTCCAGCCAACAAGAGAAGAGATCTACACATACTAGAATATTTGCATACACTCCTACCTTGGTAGCTGTATGTAGTCAATCTGCAGTCTCTGAAACGAGTAGAGAGGCCTAGGTGTCACTTTCTTAGGGACTTTTAATGTTTTTCCAGTGTTGTGCTGTGCACAGATGAGGCATGATTGTACGAGTTTCACGGCTGCATAACTGAAACCAGGAGCGATCCAGAAGGCATCTACCATGGCACACATGTGACTTTTTGAGGTGTGAGTGGGGCCATGTGTTGCTTGCACCATAATTGCAAACAGGGACTTCAGTAGGCACAATTTATCCTTATTCTCCCATACTTCATTTGAGTTCAGCTCAGCTCCCAGTCTCCCCCCAGTGTTCCTTCTCTGTTTGGGCAGCCTGTTGCTGGAGGGATTTCAGGACAGGGCTCAGTGTGGCTGGAATACGCTGACTCCCTGCCACCATCCACTGCTCCGTAGGCAGCCTTGCTGCTACTTTAGCAGCCTTGTCCGCCCTTCTGTTGCCCTCTACCTCCACGGAGTCACCTTTTGTGTGTGCTTTTACCTTGACAGTGCCAACCTGGACTGGTAACATCAATGCCTCCATCAATTGTTTCCTCAGCTCTGCATTTTTAATGGGCTTACAGGCTGATGTAAGAAACACTCTGCTTCTCCAGATAGGCCCATATTCATGGGCTATTCCCTATGCATAATTCGAATCTGTGTAAACATTAGCGACTTTACCTGCAGCTGCTCTACATGCCTCAGTGAGTGCCTTCAACTCTGCCTCCTGTGCCGACATGTGAGGAGGGAGTGGTTCAGCTCAGATTACTTCATGTGAGGATACTACTGCATATCCAGTGTAGAATTGTCCATCCTGGTGGTATCTGGAGCCATCTACAAAAAAACCTCAAAATCTGCTTTAGGAACAGGTTTTTTCTTTTTTTCTTCTTCATGAACGTGTGCAAAACCCACTGTCTCCTGAATCATCAGTTCTATGCAGTCATGTTCAGGCGTCATGTCAAAGTACTATTCCTCACTTGCTAATACGGTCACCAATTCCCCCTTTTCTGAATCCACAGGCAGGAGTGTTATGATTGGGTCACCGAGGAGGAGAGCAAGCCCAAGCTAAGCTGTTGTGAGCTCATCTGTTCATTCATCTTTTGTGTTCGAGGATCTCCCTCTTCTGGTGAAGGAAGGTAGTGAGGCTGATTAACAAACACCTGATCAGGTGGATGGTGACTGGGTAACGGGAACTTTTGACTGGATATAAGGCAGCCAACACCCTTCTTAGTCGCTGGTGATTTCTCTGCTGGATTCTTGGAGACCAGTCTGATTCCTGCTTCCCAAAGATAAGTTTTTGCTCTGCTATTGAACTTATTAGTTTTGGTTTTGTTGACCTTGTTTTTTGGAGTTCAGCCATCCCCGGCCGGGGGTGTGCTGGATTCTTTTTCCTTGATCAGTGTTCTCTTTTGCTTTGCTTCCAGAATATTCTGAGTGCTGATATAGGGTTTGAAGTCTAGTGACATCAGGGTCCTTTTTGCTTATTAGTTGTGTTGGTAATATTTTTAGCAGGGTTTTCTCGGATTGCAGACAGCAGCTTTTCTATCCTGTCCTTTTTAGTTAGCTTGGGCCCCATCGTTTGCTCAACCTATCTTTCTATCTGTGTTAGTGTTTTCATCTTGCTTCACCGTCATTATATGTTTGGGGCTGCTTATTGCTTTGGGGTCTGCTATGGGGCAGTCAGTTTTTCCCTGTTCTCTCTTTAGGCTTATGTAGATCTCCGGCTGTGAAGAGGTGTCTAGGATCACCGTAGGAACACTCCACGGCTACTGCAAGTTGTGTGATAGGACTAGGGGTCTGCAATCCGCTAGTTTCCAACCTCTCTGTTTTTCTGGGCTGAGCTTGTGTTTTGTTTTTTCCTCCTCGGTGACTCAATCATAACACTAAGCCACAGAAAACCAGAGGGGTTGGTAACTAAGCAGATTGCAGACCCCTGATCCTATCCACACAACTAGCAGTAGTCGTGGAGCATGCCTAGGATGATCCTAGATGCCTCGACACAGCCGGAGAGCTAACTAAGCCTAAAGCATGAAAGGGGAAATCTAAACTGCCCCAGAGCAGACCCCAAAGGAATAGATAGCCCCCAAACATATAATGTCGGTGAGACAAGATGAAAACACAAATGCAGGTAGGAAAATAGACTGAGCAAACGATGGGACCCACACTGACTAGACAGGACAGGAAAGGAAAGACACTGTCTGCAATCATGCAAAAAACCCTGCAAAAAGGTCCAACACGTCTGATGCAAAAATACTGAAATCACACGACTTCGCCCACTATATCAGCACTCTGGTACATTCTGAGAGCAGAGCAAAAAGAGGCCAATCTAATAAGGGACAAAAACAAACTGGCACAAGCAGTAACATATGGATGGTGATTCAGCACAGCCCCAGCCGGAGCTGGCTGACCCACACAAAACTGAAATAGACAAAACCAGATCAAATGTGAACAGAATAGCAAAAGAAAACTTAGCTGAGCATGCAGGGACTGAGCTGGAAACTAAGACCTCAGGAGGCAGGAAAAAATCACCAGCAGGGATAGAGGGAGTCGGCTGTCTTAAATCCAGTCTGAACCCCCAGATCTCCAATCGTCGTCCTCATTACCAGGTGGCATGCCTCTGTTAATCAGATCAGCTCCATTACCTCCAGTAACCACCAGAGGGAGCTCAGAAAGAGAACTCGCAACCCCTCCGTCAACCTGACCAGCTCCACCTCCTTCAGCAGTAACCAGAGGTAGGCAAGAAAGCGAATTCACAACACAGGAGGGTGGCTGGATTCAGAACGTTACATCTTTTGAGGGTGACATACTCAGGAATTAGTAGAGCGCATTCAAGTCGGAGCTGTCTGGCAATAGAGAGATGTTTTGGTTGAACTTGTACGAGTATGGAATGGATGTCATGTGGGGAACAAATTGTCAAAGGAAAAGTCAGTGTGATTTCACATGCCTTTCTTAGTAGTAGTGTAGCTGCTCCTACCGCACGGACACACGTAGGTGACCATCTGATCACCGGGTCTAATTGTGCTGAGTAGTAAGCTATTGGTCTCTGTTTCCCTCCATGTTGTTGTGTCAGTACTGTGGTAGCATGTCCTCCCTGCTCTGTGCAAAACAAGAAAAAATGGCTGGTCATAGTTTGGAATGCCTAAGGCTGGGGCTGATACAATGAGCAATTTGAGAGAATGGAAGGAATCAATTGCTTCTTGAGTGAGATCATAGGGGTCTGATGACAAGCAGTCATAAAGTAGTTGCATCATTTGAGAAGCAGACCTTATCAAAGGCCTACAGTGGGACTCCAAGCCTAGGAGAGTGCGTAGATGCTGATGTGACCTGGGTAGAGGGAGATTTTGAATTGCCTGTTTTCTTTCTTCAGTCAGGTGTCTTGTACCTTCGGCAATACAATGTCCCAAAATGTCACCTTTTGTTTGCAATACTGTAATTTGTTAAGTGAGACCTTGCAACCCTTTTCTGCAAAAAAAAAATATAGCAAGGAAACTGTGGCTTCCTTGCAGGACATCTGGTGCGGGCAGCAGAGCAAAAGGTCATCCACGTACTGTAATAGTACTATCTGTGGATGAGGTGGTTGTCATTGCTCAAGGACCCCTGCCATTGCTGCTGAGTAGATGGCAGGGTATTTCTTTCCCCTTTGTGGGAGGACTGTCCAACAATATTGTTTACCTTTATGAGTAAAAGAAAAAGATACTGACAGTCCTAATTCAAAGGTTGTGGGTTGTCAGGGTGCAGGGGTACAGAGAAAAATGCATTCGCCAAATCAATAACTGTGAAACATTTTTACATCACTGGGATCTGTGACAGATGTGTGTGGATCAGGGACAATTGAGGTCACACTCTCTGTAACATCATTAATAGCCCTTAAGTCATGAACCTTTCTGTAAGTGTCAGGTGAACGCTTGGGTCCTTTTTTTTTAATGGGATACAAAAGGGGTGTTGCAGGAGGAAGATCTTTGCACCAGAACCCCTGCCTTAACATAATCTTTAATATCCCTGCTCAGGGCCAATGATTTGGCTAGGCTCAAGGGGTATTGCTTGAAACAAGGAGGAGTGGTTCCTTCTTTCAATTTAATCATGACAGTAAATTCATAGGGGTATTGTCACTAACAATAAGTTTTTGTAAGCACCACAATTCCAGCACCTCACTGTTTCAAGGTCCCTTGGTCCCCTATTACGTCTCCCCTGTTTTCCTTGTGCTCCAGCATACATGACAGGTTGTCTTATCATCCTTGTTTGTTCAACTACTTTAGCTACCTTAAGGAGGTCTTTCGCATCTACATATCTCCATTCAGGTCTGGCTGTCTGTACTGCATCTCGTAAGTCTTTGTTCATACCGTCAATGAATGCATTCACCAGTATTTTAACATCAAGTGGGTTTATGCGAATGTACCCCATGTGTGCCCATATCAGCTGTAACCGTCCAAAGTACATCTCTACATTCTCTCCTTTTTTCTGTGTCGCGTTAGTCAGGAGTACAGACTGCTCTGTTTGTTCCACTGTAGCCCACTGTTTTAGTGACTCACAGTACGTCTCCCCAGACCATGCAGATTTATCATCCATGCCCCAAGCCTGATTCTTTGCCACATCTGTGTGTGTCTTAATTATGTGTCCTAGTATGTCACCTGCCTTTAAATTCACCAACCTCTGCCCAGGTACACTTATATGTCCGCTGTATTTCCTTTATGTGTCTGTAAAACGGGAAAGGTTGGTTTTTGGGGTCAGACAGCTGCTTCAGCATAGCTAGCTGGTCAGAGGGGCTCCAGGGATAACACTCCTGCATCATTCTTACTCTAGTCACCCTTCTAGGTCCTGATGTGGTTGGTCGTCTGGTGTCTACTGTCAGCTTACTCCTCAAAGGTCAATGTCCCCACTACCCACTAACCACACTATTATGTCAGCTTCTTATGTCACTACATATGATCTTGTTCGGATAGGATTTGGCGCAACTCGCTTAGGTCAGTAGCATAGGTCACACAAGTAGCTATTCAGTCCGGGTTTGTCTGAGTCTGACCACAGTGTTTACAAGTCCATCTGTTTTGTCTGGGTCTGTAGTTAAACTTTATCAATCAAAACATTCATAATACACCTTACTTCCATACTGCTGCAGATTCTCAAACATCATTTATTCACTTGCTACTTTCCTTTTTTTTGTACATTCAAACATTCACACTATAGCATTTGTGCCTTTTTCAATATTGGTCCCACCTGTTTTACTGCTTCCTTTCTTCTCTGCCTTTTGCAATCTGCATAGCGGTGGAATCCCATTGGGAGGCCCTGACTGCACACACAGAATAAGTTGCCATGGCTTCAACTTACTCGTCAGACAGCTCAACTTTATTCTGAAATGCCCCTCTAGTGTGCCTGGACCTTGTCTTACAGGCCACACGTAGCAAGTCAGAGCGAGCCTGCCAAGGTGTAGCGGGAAGGCTCCTTGCCTCTCACCCAGTAGACCTACAGGATGTAACGAGAAGGGTCCTTGCCTCTCACCCATTAGATCTGCTGACTAGATAGGAATAGGCCTTTTTCCTTCCAGCCCAGCTCCATGAAACGTGGGAAGGCTGCTTCAACTTAGACAGCTCATCTTTATTCTGAAATGCCCTCCCAGTATGCCTGGACCTTGTCTTACAGGCCACACATAGCAAGTCAGAACGAGCCTGCCAAGGTGTAGCCAGAAGGCTCCTTGCCTTCGCCTCTCACCCAAAACAAAAAACCTGCTGACTAAAGTAAGAAGGCCCAGATGTGATAGGCCTCTAACATACTTTATCAGCCGTGCAGTTGGCTACCTCCTGCTGATTCTCAATTTTCTATAAATCTATCTATTTGTCTAGATTTATCTATTTTTATCTTATTGAGCTGGTTTCGCACCTCTTCTTGGTTTAGATTGGTAACCCTTAATATAGGGATTTCTTTGTCTCTCGGCATTTCACCTAGCATTTTATTTTCCACCATGAATACTGTGGAGAATCTGTTTTACATTTATTAAGGTTATTTTCTTCCAGAGTCTCGCAATCACACCTTGTGCATATATAATTAATGATTGCTATGTTTCTATTGGTTCCTTTCTTGTATATAAGGTTGTTTAATTTTATGTCTTGTATCCTATGACTAAGAGTTCTCTGAATGCACTTGAAACACATCAGGCTTCTAGTTTTTAATTATGGCTTGATTTGCCGCAAGTTTTTAATTTTATTTTTTGGTGTGCCGTCACCTCCTTTTTCTAAGACTGCTACGCTTACTAGCTTGGACGTGCACCCACCTGTTGCAATTTTCTGGCTCAACTAATTTGAACACATGGACTGATTTTGTTGCAGCTCCAAGATCCCCCTCCTCTACATTTCTCTGCTAAGCGGTGAGCTCCGAAATTCATTATAATCAGATTGAATGTTTTGCACAAATTTATTTGGGACTGTTATTATTTTCTTTGAGCCTTCCTCCAATTTTGTGTTTTTGTTTTTTTGCCAAGCACTGATTGTTTTTCAATGTTTGATTGTTGCTTTTTTCAATACATCTATTGACGCTAGACTTGAAAAATTAGCTCAGGTTTTCAATGAGCCTGGACGGCGAGATGAGGAATCTTCTCATATTAATGATTTGTTTATTAAACTGGACAAACTATTGGGTCAAGAATTAAAAACTTGGTGGGACCATAACAACTTGAAAAAGTACCTTCAAAAGGAGATGATTCCACGAGGGCTGAGATTGAAAAAGATTCCCACGTATATTTTCTCAGAAGAATTTTTAACAAAATGGAATCTAATCCTCTCATAATGCTCTTTCAAACTCATGTAGCTAACATAGTAACATAGTAACATAGTTTTGAAGGCTGAAGGAAAACCTCATGTCCATCTAGTTCAGCCTATTTTTAGTGCAGCTGTTCTGCATTGTTGATCCTGGGGAAGGCAAAAAACCCACAGCGTAAAAGCCAATTTTCTCCATAGGGAAAAAAATTCCTTCCCCTAAGCTGGGTCAATCATCTACCTATAAAATTATGTTATTCGTAATCTTCTATACTGTTACTCACAAGAAAAGCATCCATTCCTTTCTTAAATTCATTCAGTGAGTTGGCCATCACCACTTCCTCAGGAAGAGAATTCCAGAGCCTCACTGCTCTTACAGTGAAGAACCCTCTTCTATGCTGGTGCAGAAATTGTCTTTCCTCCAAACGAAGAGAAAGCCCCCTTGTTCTTCTCACAGTCCTTGATACAAACAGTTCATTGGAGAGATCTCTGTATTGCCCGCTGATATACTTGTACATATATATTAGGTCTCCCCTAAGTCCTCTTTTCTAGAGTAAATAGACCTAATTTTGATAACCTTTCTGGGTATTGTAGTGAACCATCTCCATTTATCATTTTAGTATCCTGCCTTTGAACCCTTTCAAGTTCAGTAATGTCTTTCTTGAGCACCGGCGTCCAAAATTGCACACAATACTCCAAGTGTGGTCTGATGAGTGATTTGTATAGAGGGAGAATTATGTTTTCATCTCGTGTCCCCAGACCTCTTCTAATGCATCCCATGACCCTATTTGCTTTGGTGGCAGCTGCCTGACACTGGGCACTCCAATTTAGCTTCTTATTGACTAAGATGCCTAAGTCTTTTTCCATGTCTGATTTACCCAGCAGTTTCCGATTTAGTAAGTAATTGTAGCATCTGTTTCTCCTTCCCATGTGCATAACCTTACACTTATCTGTGTTAAACCTCATTTGCCATTTTTCAGCCCAATTCTCCAATTTACTCAAATCTGTCTGTATTTGCAAACTGTCCTCCTTTGTGTTAACTACCTTACATAGTTTTGTATCATCTGCAAATACTGATATTTTACTGTGTAAGCCATCCACTAGATCAATAATAAATATATTAAATAGTAGGGGGCCCAATACAGAACCCTGTGGTACCCCACTAGTAACCCTGGCCCAATCTGAGTATGCTCCATTAATAACCACTCTTTGTTTTCTATCACTAAGCCAGCTACCTACCCATCTACACACATTTTCCCCTAGCCCAATCTTTCTCATCTTACTTACCAATCTTTTATGTGGGACAGTGTCAAATGCTTTAGAGAAGTCGAGATAAATGACATCCAATGATTCTCCTTGGTCCATTTGAGAGCTTACATCCTCATAGAAGCAGATCAGGTTAGTTTGACAGGAGCGATCCTTCATAAATCCATGTTGATATGGAGTTAAACATTTATTAACATTGAGATATTCCATAATGGTATCACTTAGAAACCCTTCAAAAATTTTACCCACAACAGATGTTAAGCTTACCGGCCTATAGTTTCCAGGTTCCCTTTTACACCCCTTTTTGAATATTGGTACCACATTTGCTGGCCGCCAATCAAAAGGAACAGACCCTGTTTCTATAGAGTCTTTAAATATAAGGAATAGAGGCCTGTCTATCACATTACTTAACTCCCTTAATACCCGAGGGTGAATGCCATCAGGGCACTAATTATTTCCCATGAGGAAACACGGTTGGCAGACCTGAAAACAGAGATTGACACTGCTAATAGTGAACTGGATGGTTTTACCTTGTGGCCTGACTTTGAAAAGCGTATGGGAAAAATTAATGAAAATATTCGCGCTATGGAAGATAATATTCTCAATGTTAAAAAGTCTAAACTGGCCAGAGACACTCGAGACTACAAAAATAATAAAGTTAACAGAGGTGTTGGAGCCAAAAAATGTGGCATTTCTAACACTTATTCAAATAAAGAATATTATGTAGCCCCCTATCACGTATTGGACACAGCATTGGGTTCAAGTAGAATAATTTGATCCGACATGAGCACTGTGAACCCAGTTAAAGTTGTAAAAATATATAAATCTTTATTAAATTACCACAATACATACAGAACATATAGAGTTAAAAGACTGGGAAACCCAAAAAGGCACCACTACCCACATATTCACTAGAGAAAAGGTTGCACATATCTCAAAAAACCCCAATACTCCCTCACCAAACAATACATAGCTATGTGAGGACGTGACTAAGGCACAAAAGTCGCAGGTTTAATAGCCAGATACTGATGTACACATAACACAATAGTGCATCGCTAAGTATTTACCTCCTGTGGGTGATGGTGCTAGCCCCAACGCACATTTCGGCGTTCAGCCTTCTTCCGGGGGTTGGAATCACACCAGTGAGTGCATATCTTTATATTAGAGACCATCCAATAAACGATCCCCTATCGGTTCTCTAATATAAAGATATGCACTCACAGGTGTGATACCATCAACAGGAAGAAGACTGAACGCCGTAACGTGCATTGGGGCTAGCACCATCACCCACAGGAGGTAAATACTTAGCGATGTACTATTGTATTATGTGTACATCAGTATCTGGCTATTAAATCTGCGACTTTTGTGCCTTAGTGGCATCCTCAAATAGCTATGTGTTGTTTGGTGAGGGAGTATTGGGGGTTTTTGAGATATGTGCAACCTTTTCTCTAGTGAATATGTGGGTAGTGGTGCCTTTTTGGGTTTCCCACTCTTTTAACTAGTGTTGAGCATTCCGATACCGCAAATATCGGGTATCGGCCGATATTCGCGGTATCGGAATTCTGATACTGAGTTCCGATACTTTATGCACATCGAATACCGGAATCGGAAGTTCCCATAATGCTATGAGCCAGTTTAATTTGATTCAGCCAATGAGGAATCCTCAGAAGTGTGGTCACATCCTGTTAGGCATGTAGGCATGTTAACTAATGGCATGGCTGTGATTGGCTGCTGTAATGATGGCATGATGCACTATAAAAGCCGCCGCCAACGCCATTTAGGGTTCACTCTGCTGTGAATTCAGTTTGGGACAGGCTGGTGTTCAAAACTCTGAGGGAGTTAGAGATAGTGATTTGCTATATAATATTGTGCTTTACCCAGGCTACATTATCAATCACTGTAGCTTTCTTTTGCCTTGCAGCGCTGTTCACAGCTGTCTGCAAGGTCTGTGTGAGTGCAGCTCACACTGTAGTGTGTCCTGCAGCCACCTCTGGTTGCAGGCCGCTCAGCGTGCATCACTGCCTCATACATATTTATTTTTGTTTTATTGCTGCTCATTTTTCATTAATTCTCCTATTAGTGTGCATCCATTCGTATCCATATACATTGGTTGCAAACAGTATAGGAGTAGACAGCGGAGCCTTTCTGCAGCCTTTCAGTGCCAGTGCCCAGTTCTCTGCACTGTTCACGGCTGTCTGTGAGGTCTCTGTGTGTGAGTGCAGCTCACGTTGCAGTGTGTCCTGCAGCCACCTCTGGTTGTAGTCCGCTCAGCGTGCGTCACTGCCTCATACATAATCCTTTTTTTGTTTTATTGCAGCTCATTTTTCCTGATTTTTTTCTCCTATTAGTGTGCTTCCATCCGTATCCATCTACATTGGTTGGTTGCAAACACTATATAGGAGTAGATAGAGGAGCCTTTTTGCTGGCTTGTGCCCTGCAGCCGCAGCCAGATTAGTATTAGCCTATTTTTTGGAGCCTCATCTATTGCATTGTAGGTTACCTTCCTGCATTGTAATAGCTCCAAAAAGTTTGTGATACAATCGCTTTCACATCTTTGGTCACATCCTTTTTGTTTTTTTGAAAAAAAAACACGTAAATAAAGTTCACCAAACAATCCACTTGACAGTTGTGTAGGCCACATTAGCTCATATTAAAGTGTAGTCCACACACTTTATAAAATTAGTGTTTCTTATACCTGTTAGCTGCTGTTCAGGAATAAGCACACTAAGCCCCCCCTTTGTACTTTTCTGCCTATCTTTATCAGTCTACCAAGATGAAGAAGGCAGGGAGTAAGGCACGTGGTCGTGGGCGTGGAGTTTCAGCAGGGAGAGGATGTGGGGATTCTGTGCCTGCTGTGGGCACCAGCGACTCAGCATCCCCCAGTTTTACCAGGCAACAGTCCTTTATGCGCAGCTTTGTAGGACCTCGCTGTACCCCACTGCTGCGGGATGAACAAATTGAAGCCATTGTCGGATGGATGGCAGCTAACGCATCGACTTCAATGACTTCCACATCCTCTCAGGGCCAGACCACTGAAGAGCAACCATCTGTCTCTTCATCACCTGCCAAATTGCCTGGGCAGTCAGAGAGCCCTGGACAGGAGCCATCTCTACTTCTGTTCTCTGAATCTCTTGGCTTGGAAACAGGGGGCCAGCCAAGCAGCATTCTAGAATGTGAAGAGGGAGTATGCAGTGATGCGCAACTGCTTTGTCCCTCTGAATCTGAAGAAGTGGGTGTGCCAGTGCCTATGGTCAGCACACCTCAGTACGCATCAGATGATGAGACTCAGGTGCCACTTTCTGGTGCGTACTGTGCTGGCAAGACTACCCAGGAGAAGCAGGTGTTTGAAGAGAGGAGTGTAGATGATGAGGTCTTTGACCCATCATGGCGTGAGGAACAGGAAGGTGGTGGGAGCAGCTCTGAGGAAGAGATTCCCCGAACGGCCAAAACAGGAGGGAGAGGGAGGGGGCAGACTTGGTTGCCTGTAGCCTCCACTTCGGCACCCGTTAGGAGTATTCCTCTTCCAAAACCCAAAACGGGAGCTCCCAGGACTTGCAGTTCGTGGTCCTTTTTTGACACAGTTGCAGATGACATTTGCTTTGTCAAATGCAAGCTGTGTAATCAGAAAGTCAAAAGAGGGAAAAGTGTCAGCAACCTCAACACCACAAATATGTGGAATCATGTGCGGGCCAAGCACATGGTGGAGTTACAAAGACACACTGAAGACGTAGGCCAACCTACAGCACCACCTACCGCCTCTTCAGCTCGTGTTGTAGCCTCTTCCTCCAGCTCACACACAGCTGGTTCGGCTTCCTGACAGGATCGCCATGGAAGAACCACTGGCACTGTCATCCAGAGACCTAGTGACATTCCACCCACAGCACAACGTTCCCTGTCATCCTCACACTCCCAGGCCACTCTACAGCCATCGGTAGCACAGGCATGTGAGAAAAGGCGGCCATACTCGGCAAACCATCCCCGAGCACAGGCTCTGAATGCTGGCATTGCAAAACTACTGGCCCTTGAAATGCTCTCATTCAGGCTGGTGGAGACTGACACCTTCCGTAACTTCATGGCATTGGCAGTCCCACAATGCACCGTGCCCAGCCGCTTTTATTTCAGCAGACAAGCCATCCCTGCCCTGCAAAAGCATGTGGAGGGAAAAATTAAACATGCGCTACTAAACGCCATCAGTAGCAAGGTCCACCTGACCACCGATGCGTGGACCAGTAACCATGGACAGGGACGATACCTTTCCCTAACTGCCCATTGGGTCAATGTTGTGGAGCCGGGTACAGATCTTGAGAGTGGCGCTGTACGTGTTCTGCCAACTCCAAGGATTGCAGGAATCCAGACTGTACACATTGACTCCTCCTCATACTCCAGTTCCTCAGAATCAGCGCTGCAGGAGCCTGTTACGACCGATATGAGTACTGTAGAGCCGTGGCCAAACGTTAACAGGCCATACTGAAATTAATTTCTTTCGGGAATCGAAGCCACACAGCGCAGGAGCTCTGGAATGCCATCAAGCAGGAAAGCGACGTGTGGTTTGTGCCAGTGAATCTCCAGCCAGGCTTGGTAGTGTGACAATGGCCGAAATCTGGTGGCAGCTCTGGGCCTAGGCAACCTCACTCACATCCCATGTTTGGCACATGTGCTCAACTTGGTCGTGCAGAGCTTTCTGAGGGACTATCCGGATCTTGATGCACTGCTGCACAAGGTCCGCATAGAGTGCGCTCACTTGCGGCGTTCCAGCATGGCAAGATCGCGCATTGCAGCTCTGCAGCGCCGATTCCGCCTTCCGGAACATCGCATCATATGTGACCTACCCACCAGGTGGAATTCAACGTTACATATGTTGGAGCGGTTGTGTGAGCAGCAGGCACCAGTAATGGAGTACCAGCTGCATCAGGCGCAAACAAGTCGCACTGTGCACCGGTCACACTTCAGCACCACTGAGGAGGCCTCTATGAAGGACATCTGCCAAGTTTTGCGTGCCTTCGATGATTCCATGCGGATGGCGAGTGCAGATGATGCACTAGTCAGCATGACTGTCCCCCTTATCTGCCTGCTTCAAAAAACACTGCAAGCACTAAGGGAGGAGGTTTTGGAAGAGGTGGAGGATGAGGAGTCACAAATGCCATCTGCTTCTGGACAGTCTGCGCAACGTGGTTCCTCACAAAGGCCTAGGCAGGGGACACTTTGTGAGGAGGATGATGAGGAGTCAATGGAGGAGGAAGGCATCTCTCCAGAGGAGGGAGGTACACAGTGCTCTAGTAGTCAGTATGTAGAGCAAGGGTGGGGTGTTGCAGAGCAGGCAGAGATGACGCCTCAAGCAGGGGACAGCGTTTCTTGGGCAGTTGGGATTCTGCAGCACATGGTTGATTTCATGCTGCAGTGCCTGAGAAACGACCGCCGCATCACCCACATTCTCAACATGGCTGATTATTGGGTGTACATCCTCCTAGGTCCTCGCTACCGGTACAACTTACAAAGCCTCATAACACCGTTGAACCGGGAGCGTAAAATGCGGGAGTACCAAGACACACTGGTGCATTCCATCATGATCTCCATTCCACCCGAGAGCAGTGCTGCTAGTGCTTTACAAAGCAGCTCTGTGCGTTGAGGCAGTGGAGGAAGCTCTGCACAAAGAGGGAGCAGAGGCAGCGCCTCAACACAAGGCAAGACCAGTATGGCCCAAATGTGGCAAAGTTTTGTGTGTCTGCCACAAATGTCTACACCATCACAGACAGCTCCAGTCAGCAGGAGGCAACGTTTCCGTTAGATGGTGACAGAGTACATGTCTTGCCCTGTCAGTGTACTCCCAGATGGCTCTTCCCCCTTCAAGTTTTGGGTCTCTAAGCTGGATACATGGCCAGAGCTTAGCCAGTATGCATTGGAGGTGCTGGCTTGCCCTGCTGCTAGTGTATTATCGGAACGCGTCTTTAGTGCCGCAGGTTGTGTACTAACAGACCGTCGCACCCGACTATCCTCCAATAACATTGACCGGCTTACTTTTCTGAAAATGAACAAGGCCTGGATCTCGCCGGAATTTGCCAGTCCTCTTCCAGAATAAATAATTGGTTGGCAACAGTATCCAGGTCTCCTGTTGTGTTCATGTTTCTACCACCTGAACTGTAATCCCTGGGCCCCAACACCGCCAGTTGTTTCTCAGAAGTGCCGTCTGCACAGAAAAAAACACTAGCTCCTGTGTTAGTGGGGTTCAGTAATGCCAGCTGCTCCCCTGCTGTGTGTACGGCAATATCTCATGCTCCCTCCACATTCAAACTACATCAGATATTAAACTTGCTCCAAGTAGGCCTCAGCCTACACCATGATTGATCCTGGGCTCCAACACTGCCAGTTGTTGCTCAGAAGTGCCGTCTGCACAGAAAAAAACACTAGCTCCTGTGTTAGTGAGATTCAGTAACGCCAGCTGCTCCCCCGCTGTGTGTCCGGCAATGTCTCCTGCTCCCTCCACCTTCAAACTTCATCAGATTTTACACTTGCTCCTAGTAGGCCTTAGCCTACTCCATGATTGACCCTGGGCTCCAACACCGCCAGTTGTTGCTCAGCAGTGCCGTCTGCACAGAGAAAAACACTAGCTCCTGTGTTAGTGGGGTTCATTAACGCCAGCTGCTCCCCTGCTGTGTGTCTGGCAAAGTCTCCTGCTGCCTCCACATTCATCCCAACATCAGATATTAAACTTGCTCCAATTCGGCCTTAGCCTACTCCATGAATGACCTTGGGCTCCAACACCGCCAGTTGCTGCTCAGACGTGCCATCTGCACAGAGAAAAACACATGCTCTAGTGTCAGTGGGGTTCAGTAACGCCAGCTGCTCCCCTGCTGTGTGTCCTGCAAAGTCTCCAGCTGCCTCCACATTCAAACTACATCAGATATAAAACTTGCTCCAATTAGGCCTCAGCCTAAACCCTGATTGAACCTGGGCTCCAACTCTGCCAGTTGCTGCTCAGACGTGCCATCTGCACAGAGAAAAACACATGCTCCACTGTTAGTGAGGTTCAGTAAAGCCAACTGCTCCCCTGCTGTGTGTCCGGCAATGTCTACTGCTGCCTCCACATTCACACTACTATTGATTTTAAATTGCTCCAATTAGGCCTCTGGCTGCACTCTGTCTCTAGTATTTACCTTGGCCTCCAACACCGCCAGTTGCTGCTCAGAAGTGCCGTCTGCATAATCAACACTTGTTCCTGTGTTACTGGGGTTCAGTAACGTCAGCTGACCCCTGATGTGTGCCCGTCAATGTCTCCTGCTCTGTCCACATTCCCACTACTAGTAGTAGGCACTTCTGAGCAGCAACTGGCGGTGTTGGAGGCCAGGGAAAATACTAGAGACAGAGTGAAGCCAGAGGCCTAATTGGAGCACGTTTAAAATCAGTAGTAGTTTACAACAGATATTAAACTTGAAGAAATTAGGCCTCAGCCTACACCCTGATTGACCCTGGGCTCCAAAATCGCCAGTTGGAAGTGCCGTCTGCACAGTCAACATATGCTCCAGTGTTATTGGGGTTCAGAAATGTCATCTGATCCCCAGCTGTGTGTCCGGCAATTTCTCCTGCTCTGTCCACACTCACACAACTACAGATTTTAAACTTGCTCCAATTAGGCCTCTGTCTCCACTCTGTTTGTAGTATTTTCCCTTGGTTCCAGCACCGCCAGCTATTTCCTGGCATTGTCTTTGGCACAGGTACTACCTCCTGCCCAGCCTGGTTCCAGCACACCTGCTGTTTCCGGGTAGTGTCAATGTCACTTTGCCACCAATACGTTGTCCTGTCGTGTTGCGGTCGGGTTAGCTGAGTCTATGGTGCCTGCAGTTTATGGGCTTCCTATGTGGGCTGCGGGATCTGGCAACAACGCTGGTTCCGTAGTGCCAAAAGGACAAGCACCCCCTGTAGGACTGTGGGTTTCGGTAACTGTGGCCGCCTCGCGGCCTTGCAACTTTGTTTTTCATGGGTACCTTCTGCTACCCATCCGGGTTCCAGTACCGTCAGCTGGTTCTCGGCAGTGCCTTTGGCTTAGGTACGTCCTTCTCGGTATCCGAGTTCCAGCAACGTCTGCTTGTCCTTGGTAGTGCTTTCTAGCACAGGTACCTCCTGCTCAGTAACCGGGTTCCAGCACCGTCAGCTGGTTCTCGGTAGTGCCATTGGCTATTGTTCCTTCTGCTGCCCCTCCTGGTTCCATCACCGTCAGTTGGTCCTTGCTAGTTCCATTGGCTCTTGCAGCTTCTGCTACCCATCCGGGTTCCAGCACCGTCAGCTGGTTCTCGGCGGTGCCTTTAGCTTAGGTGCCTCCTTCTCGGTATCTGAGTTCCAGCAACGTCTGCTGGTCCTTGGTAGTGCTTTCTAGCACAGATACCTCCTGCTTAGTAACCAGGTTCCAGCACCGTCAGCTGGTTCTCGGTAGTGCCATTGGCTATTGTTCCTTCTGCTGCCCCTCCGGGTTCCAGCACCGTCAGCTAGTCCTCGCTAGTTCCATTAGCTCTAGCAGATTCTGCTACCCATCCGGTTTCCAGCACCACCGTCAGCTGGTTCTCGGCAGTGCCTTTGGCTTAGGTGCCTCCTTCTCGATATCCGAGTTCCAGCAACGTCTGCTGGTCCTTGGTAGTGCTTTCTAGCACAGGTACCTCCTGCTTAGTAACCGGGTTCCAGTACCATCAGCTGGTTCTTGGTAGTGCCATTGGCTCTTGTTCTTCTGCTACCCATCCGGGTTCCAGTACCGTCAGCTGGTTCTCGGCACTTCCTCAGCCTTCTTGTACCTTCTGCTACATTTCCAAGTTCAAGCTTTTGGAAATGGTTTTTGGCTATCACTCTGTTTCTCCCTGAAGATGACGACCCTGAAGACCACCCTGAAGAAGAAGACGACCACAAAAACGATGACCCTGAAGACGACGACCCTGAAGACCACCCCGAAGAAGACGACCACGAAAACAATGACCCTGAAAACGACGACCTGGAAGACCACCCCGAAGAAGACCAAAAAGATGACCCTGAAGAAGATGACCAAGAGGACAAAGAACATGAAGACAACCACCAAGATACAGAACAACAAGAGACAGAAGACCAAGAAGCATAAGACCAAGAAGCATAAGAGCAAAAAGCAGAAGAGCAGAAAGCAGAAGAACATTAAGCATAAGACTAAAAATCAGAGCAAAAGATGTTATCTAAATTATAAGCAGAAGAAGACTAAGCAGTGCATGGGGGTGAGTCCGTTCCTCCTCGTGGTGCCCCTGGAAAATGCCTACTGCTGCAGGCCAAACTGAACGCAGACAAATCCTGTTGTAAATCTTTTGTGACAGGCAGAACGGAAAGTGTAATCTTCAAACTTTTATAGATAGCAACTACAGGAATGCCTGTCACAAATAAGAATATGATGAAGAAGAAGAATAGGAAGAAGATGAAGAAGTAGAATATGAAGAGGAATAATAGTTGAATAAGAAGAATATGAAGAATGTAAAAGAAAAGAATAATAGGAAGAAGGTGAAGAAGAAGATGAATAAGGTGAAGAAGAAGTTGATGAAAAAGATGCTGCTGCTGCTGCTGACAATCATGAAGGAGAAAGTGTGGGAGTAGTAAAAAAGAAGGTGAAGAGCATGGAAGTAGTGAAACATACATATCTCACAAAATATAAAAAAGGTTAACATAGTCAATATCTTTGTAACTCCGAACGTCTTTAAAAAAATAAATGTTTTCCTGCTATTCCATTTGATTGGGCTAAACCTCTATGCCTTTAATGTCTCCTCCACCTCCCTCAATACATTCTACATTATTATCAGTTGTTTTTCTTCATGGTGAATTAACCTACAAGGAAAGAAAGGGTTTATTTTAATTCCAATATTTCTGTCCCATTGACTTGCATTGGTTTCCGGTATCGGAATCAGCGATATCCGATACTTTTTGGGTATCGGTCCGATCCAATCTGATCCGATATTTCACAATCTCGGATGGTATCACTCAACACTACTTTTAACTCTATATGTTCTGTATGTATTGTGGTAATTTAATAAAGATTTATATATTTTTCCGACTTTTCCTGCGTTCATAGTGCTCATTTCGGATAAAAAAAAAAAATAATAAAGTCTATGATTGGAAAAGGTCTTTTTCTTTCATAAAATCCACCCTAAAAAATCAATCATCCAAGCAGCCCAGAGGATTTAGGCATAATAAATCAGTTACATTCTCTTCATCTGAATGCTACAGCTCTGAAAGAGATTCTGATTCTTCCTTCTGTGACATAGAGCAACGTCAGATGGATAAAAACAAATCTGTTTTTCCACTGCCAAAAAACACAGGCGGTGTAGGAGGGGTGGCCAAAGAAAAAGAAAAAGAGCAATTTTCTTGGAAACATTATCTCATGAGAGACAAACGGATGAAATGAATGACCTTCCTTCTAGTGTACTAGTCTTATGTCCCACTGCCTTATCTCAAGATCATTTTCAAGTACTCAAAAAAGGTCTAAATTTCATGCGTTTGTGTGCGTTTTTTTGCGGGTTTTGGTGCGTTTTTTAAAAAAAAGTATGCTTTTTTTGCGCATAGGTGCGCATTACAATGCGCACCTATGCGCACCCATAGACTATAATGGGTGTTTTGCTGTAAAAAAAAATGCATTGGGTGCGCACGTATTTTTTTGGGGCAAGTCGGACGCACAAAAAATGCAACCGGATGCATTTTGTGCTCCCGAGCGCACACTACAAAAAAACGCATGCGCATACAAACGCGTACAAACCCAAGTGTATGCGCACCCATGTTAAAGTATGAGGAAAAATGCAAGTGTGAAACCAGCCTTATTCCAACCCATCCAGGACATAAATAAATTTACAAGACTTTTGACATTTACAAGACAATTTTTTCGGATGATTTTTCAAATTCTACTACATCAAATATACCTTTGAAGCCTTTGGAAGAGGCAACGTTTTTTCAATTTGATGAATTAAAAGCAGTAATGACTTTATCCACAGTCTGATCCAAGTGCCATCCAAGATTCGGACATTTACATTTATCCTCAGAATGCAGCGTATTATCCTTTGCAATCTTGTGTACCCTGTCTTGATCTGTTTCAGTCTTTCAGTAGAGAGAGATCTCAGAAAGCTAGAACAGAATACTAGTAATAATGATTTTTGACATAATTTATCTAGCAAACAAACTAGAGCTACTGTATTACTGAGTTACAGAATGTTTCAAACATTGTTATCAGAAAATCAGACAAAGGGGGATGCACGGTTGTTCTAGATGCTGATTTACATGTTCACTCTGTTAATGTCGTTCTGCAGGATTGTTCTACTTTTTTGTCTCTCCAATCGGACCCTACTTTTGATTTTAAATTAGAATTGTCTCTTCTAATCCAAGAGGGGATAATTTCAGGAGTGCTTGATTCAAAGGTTGGCAAGTGGTTGTTACCAGATTTTCCCATTATACCCATTTTTTATGGGTTACCAAAAATGTACAAACAGGTGTTTCCTCCTCCGCTTAGACCCATTATATCCAGCATAGGGTTCTTAAATGAAAACTTAAGCTCTTGGGTGGACAGTCACTTGCAGCTTTTGGTTTCAAGAGTTCCCGCTTATTTGAAGGACACTTCATCTGTTCTCACTGTGTTTAATAATTTGAAATGGAAACGTGAATTTTGCTTTTTTTACTTGTGACGTGGTCAATCTGTACTCATCCATTCCTCATAATCTAGCTATTCAAGCCATTAAACATCATCTGGACAGTTACAGCAATTATTCCATAAAATTGAGGTCTTTTCTCATCAGATTGCTCTCATACCTGCTGAAGCATAATTTTTTTATGCTCAATCAAAATTTTTTTCTTGGAAATTCTCGGTGCCCTAATGGCACCCTAGCCAGTCTCCACAAGGCCTGGTGGGAAGAAACATTTTTTTCTTACTTGAATTATTTTTTTCATTAAATTCTTTGGTTCGGCAAGTATGTGGATGATCTGATTTTCATTTGGAAGTGTCCCCGTTCAGGTTTGGACGAGTTCCATGCGTTTTTGAATTCTATAACTTGAATTTATCCTTTACAATTAGTAATACTGGCGATGAAGTACCATCTTTAGATAGAAAAATATTCAGGATTGAGAGTCCTCAGTAGTTGATACCTTTTAATGGCTAACTGAAAAGATGGTAATACATTGCAAGCTTTCGAGACTACTCAGGTCTCTTCATCAGGCTAGACTAATACAAAATCTGAAGTCACATATTTATGCACAATACAGCCTAGAAAAAATGCAATAGATAAGACAAGTGACGTGAAGCAGAACTATCAATATGGGAGAGGGAGAAACATAAATATAAACATTGGACCAGTTCATAGATAAGGAGTCTGGATGTTTTATGGTCCTCTGATTGGGGTCTAGTTCTGTGTTGCCCTGCAAGGTTTTAAAAGGAAATTCCTTAATTGATGTAAAAAGACATAAATCCATGCGACACATTCATTCCAGCACTGAGAGTGTCAAAGTTCGTCATAAATTTGTACTCCCAAACTCGTCTCTCTATCTGAGATGTGAAGTTACCTTTCAATACCAGTAATTTCATATCCATGCTGCTGTGATCAGGGATACAGAAATGTTTTGCCTGATCACAGCAGCATGGATATGAAATTACTGGTATTGAAAGGTAACTTCACATCTCAGATAGAGAGACGAGTTTGGGAGTACAAATTTATGACGAACTTTGACACTCTCAGTGCTGGAATGAATGTGTCGCATGGATTTATGTCTTTTTACATCAATTAAGGAATTTCCTTTTAAAACCTTGCAGGGCAACACAGAACTAGACCCCAATCAGAGGACCATAAAACATCCAGACTCCTTATCTATGAACTGGTCCAATGTTTATATTTATGTTTCTCCCTCTCCCATATTGATAGTTCTGCTTCACGTCACTTGTCTTATCTATTGCATTTTTTCTAGGCTGTATTGTGCATAAATATGTGACTTCAGATTTTGTATTAGTCTAGCCTGATGAAGAGACCTGAGTAGTCTCGAAAGCTTGCAATGTATTACCATCTTTTCAGTTAGCCATTAAAAGGTATCAACTACTGAGGACTCTCAATCCTGAATATTTTTCTATCTACTGGCTAACACGGTACAAAGATATACATCTTTCCTGCGTCTTTAGATATTTGTTTAATAGTCGATTTTGTTACCCAAAAAATGCACAATTCTGTATATAGTAAGAGTGTCTCTGGCAATGCATTGCTTTTATCTTCATCATCACATGACAAACACACAATTAGAGTGATCCCATATGGAAAGTTCAACAGAATAAGACGGCTTTGTTCCAACCAAGAGTCTTTTTCAAAAGAATCCCGCATTGTTACTCAGCATCTTTTAGATAGAGGGTACAAACAATGCAATATAAGACAAGCCCTGGAAAGGATTTCCAATCAACCTAGGTTTTTTTCAGGTAAATCTAATTCCCCTGAAAATTTAAATACACATTTAACCTTTTCTACATCCTATAGCCCTCAGTTTAATTCTATAAAAGCTATAGTCAAAAAATATTTGCCAGTCCTGAGCCAGGATGAAAAACTAAGTGCAATTCTAAACAATGGATGTCGCTATGTGGCAAGAAGAGATTTTAGTCTCGGTAAAGCCCTCTCTCCAAGTTTATTTAAACATAACTCTGCTTCCAAATCATGGTTATCCACAGAGGGTTTCTATAAGTGCTCCGATAACCGCTGTTCTGCATGCGTGTTTGCTATGGATAAAACTAAAGAAGTTTTCTCTTTCTGCCCCTGTGATTTCTCATAAAATTTCTTCTTTTATTAATTGTAATTCACAGTTTGGGAAGAGAATAAAAAAGAAAGAAACCAGATGACGCGTTTCGACATAACAGTCTTCATCAAGATCTTGATGAAGACTGTTATGTCGAAACGCGTCATCTGTTTCTGAAGTGTTTTTCTACATGCCCGGCAATCCTGTGCCATTCATGTTTTAACCTAATGGATTAAAGGTTATACTTTAGTCTGCGATCTACTCGCTGGTTTTTTCCTTTTTTTTTTTTCTCTTCCCAAGTACATTTGCTCCATGGAACAGTGCTGAGTGCCAGCTGCCTAATGAAGACTTCAGAGAAGGGTGAGCTGACTATAGTTCAATTTTGTTTTCTTAATTCACAGTTTGTTATTTAATGTATTTGCTGCATGGCATGTAAAAAGCAATATATTGGATGCACAATTAGAAAAATAAAAAATCGCATTGCAGAGCACCTTACTAAGGCTAGTTTCACACTAGCGATTTGGAGCGCAGCGACGGCCTGTGCACGGCCGCCGCAAAGCCCCGCCCCCTGCCGCGCCTCTGCCGGTAGCTCCGCCCACCGGCGCATGACGCTGCATGCGCCCTGCGTCCCCTATCTTCATCACAGAGGGCGCAGGCCGTGCGCAGTCTGCGCACAGTCTGCGTTTGGCGGCGCATGCGTCCTTTTGACGGTGCGCCGACCAGCGCCAAACGCAACCTGCTGCAGTTTGGTTGCGTCGGCGCACCGTCAAAAAGGCGCATGTGCCGCCAAACGCATACTGCGCACGGCCTGTGCCCCCTGTGATAAAGATAGGGGATGCAGGGCGCATGCAGCGTCATGCGCCGGTGGGCGGAGCTACCGGCGGGGGCGCGGCAGGGGGTGGGGCTTAGCGGCGGCCGTGCGCAGGCCGTCGCTGCGCTCCAAAACGCTAGTGTGAAACTAGCCTAATATTGCAAATAAAAATGCCAGTTATTCAGGTGCAGCGAAACATTTTGTGAACATGCATCAGGGTAACACTTCTCATTTTGCATTTTTTGCTTTTGAAAGAATTTTTCATCCAACTCGAGGTGGCAACAAACAATGTTATTTACTCATGAAGCCTATTGGATTTTAAAACTAAATACCAAATGTCCACAAGGCATGAATTCTAGAAACGATCTGTTTTGTATTTATCAAGGTTGTTTTCTTCCAGAGTCTCGCAATCACACCTAGTGCATATAGAATTAATGACTGCTATGTTTCTATTGGTTCCTTTCTTGTTTATAAGGTTGTTTATTTTTATGTCTTGTATCCTATGACTAAAAGTGCTCTGAATGCACTCGAAACTCATCAGGCTACTAGTTTTTAATTATGGCTTGATTTGCCGCAAAAAAGTTTTTAATTTTATTTTTTAGTGTGTCGTCACCCCCTTCTTCTAAGACTGCTATGCTTACAAGCTTGGACATGCACTCACTTGTTACAATTTTCTGGCTCAACTAAATTGAACACTTGGACTGATTTCGTTGCAGCTCCAAGATCCCCCTCCTCTATATGTCATAGTCACCTGTAGATATTTCTGCTTCTATTTCTTCCATTTTGTTTGTTAGGCTTCAGGCATTTGCGAACATGCAGTTTAGAGGATTTTGTTTTGTTCCGATCTCCTTCCTGTAGATTGCTTTAGAAATTTTCTTACCTCCCTTCGGAATATGTTGTCTTGGGTCTTTTTTGCCGCTCCTCATATCCTTTATGAGTATATTTTTTGGCATTGGTACTTTTGTTGTGGACAGGTGCCAAGTCCTTTTGGAGAATGAAATTTCCATCTACAGAAAGCTTGTCGGAAGAGGAAAGCATGAAGTGCTCTAAAATTTCCTGGTAGATGGCTGTGCCAACTTTGGTCTTGATACAGCACAGTGGACCTACACCAGCAGATGACATGGATCCCCAAACCATCACTGATTGTGGTAACTTCACAATAGACCTCAAGCATCTTAGATTGTGTGCCTCTCCACTGTTCCTCCAGACTCTGGGACCTTGATTTCCAAATTAAATGCAAAATTTAATTTCACCTGAAAACAACACATTGGACCACTGAGCAACAGTCTAATTCTTTTTCTCCTTGGCTCAGGTAAAACACTTCTGGCATTGTTTATTGGTCATGAGTAGCTTGACACAAGGAATGCGACACTTGTAGCCCATGTCCTGGATACATCTGTATGTGGTAGCTCTTGAAGCAATGACTCCAGCAGCAGTCCACTCCTTTTGAATCTTCCCCAAATTTTTGAATAGCCTTTTCTTAACAATCTTTTCAAGGCTGCGGTTATCACCATTGCTTGAGCACCTTTTTTGTACCACACTTTTTCATTCCACTCAACTTTCCATTAATATGCTTGGAAACAGCACTCTATGAACAGCCAGCTTCTTTTGCAATGACCTTTTGTGGCTTACCCTCGTTGTGAAGTGTGTCAATGACTGTTTCGGTAGGCTCCACAATCATGGGGAAGACTGCTGACTTGACAGATGTTTAGAAGGCAAACTAAGGGACCTTTTTAAATGTTTACGAAGCCTTTGCAAGTGTTTTTTTTGTTATTTTTTCTAAATTACTGAGATGACTTTTGGGTTTTCATTGGCTTAATAATCAACATTAACAGAAATAAACACTTGAAATAGATTACTCTGTTTGTTACGACGCTATATAATAGATAAGATTCACTTTTTGTATTGAAGAACTGAAATAAATGAGCTTTTTAATAATAGTCTAATTTTGTGAGAAGCACCTGTATCTGTCATGTTGTACTCTGAGGCTAAATTTTTCAGTGAATTTTGTCTGAGAGACACCTCAGACTACTACCGGAGACAATATGCTCATCTTGCCTCATGGTAGAAACGACCGTGTACGAGATCATTGGACATGCAATATGTTCCGGCCTGACTCTCTTTTAGTCTTCAACATGTGAGTAAACCCTATGATCACTTTTGGCATACATGGCAGCTGCATTTCCTGACATTTAGGCCACATTCCCACCTTCAGTATTTGTTCAGTATTTTGCATCAGTAGTTGCATGGCAAAACCAGGAGTGGAACAATCAGAGGAAAAGTATAATAGAAACACGTCACCACTTCTGTATTTTTCACCCTCTTCTGGTTTTGGCTAACAAATACTGATGTAAAATACTGACCAAATATTGAAGGTGCTAATGTGGCCTTATCCTGATTTTAACTGATCCTTATTGAGGATTTTAGATGACCTTGTAACATTCACACAGGAAGCATGAGTAAAAAAATTGCTTAACATTAATGCAGAAGTATTCATAACCTTTAGATTCGTCTTGTACACTCCCTTTTGGGTCTTTCAACGGAAACATTCACAGTAAGAGCTAGTTGATAAGAATCATCCCAGAATGGAAACATATTTAAATAAAGTTGCTTCCTGAGGTTACGGAAGCACAGGAAAAGCGCTGACAATTGCTAAAATAAACAGCAGTCCTGGAAAACAAAATGTAGCTTTTTAAAATGAACAAAGTTGATCATATAAATACATATATATTTGATATTGTTTATATCCACAAATTATGATTGATAAAACCTGATGCTTCATTGATAATAAACAGCTGGACCAGATTAAATCAATTTTCAGTATCAATTCAATAAGTGATAACTTATAGAAGTGTATAAGTATATATGGTACAGAGTTGTGCAAAGTAATTGTTGCTGCAAAGTAAAAAAATTTTTCAAAAATAGAAATGTTACCGATTTATTTTTATCAATTAGCAAAATGCAAAGTGAAGGAACAACAGAGAAATCTAAATCAAATCAATATATTTGCCTTTAAAGCAGCATCAGCTCTGCAGTGTGTAAGTTGTTCCAAACATCGTGGAGAACTAACCACAGATCTTCTGTGGATGTAGACTTGTGTGAAACCATTTTGTTTCTTCATGCGATCCTAAAAAGACTCAATTTTGAGATCAGGGCTCTGTGGCAGTCAAGTCATCACTTTCAAGGCAGCTTGTTTTTCTTTACTCTAAAGATAGCTCTTTCTGACATTGGTGGTATTTTTGGTGTCGCTATGCTGCAGCAAAATAAATTTGGAGCCAATTAGATGCCTACCTGATGGCATTGAATTATGGATGAGTGTCTGGCTGTATTTCTCAGCATTGAGGACTCTATTAATCTTGAACAAATCGCCAACTTCATTTTCTGAAAACCAGACTCAAATTTACAAAGAGGCTGCATTATGCTTCACTGCTGCCTGCACATACTCATCATTCATACATTCAGTATTTAGACAGTATTTTATATCCATATTTGTAAGCCAAAACCAGGAGTGAAAGAAATCAGAGGAACAATATAATAGAAACACGCGCACCCTTCTGCATTTTTTATCCACTCCTGGTTTTAGCTTACAAATAGTGATGTAAAATACTGACCAAAATACTGCAGTGTGAACGTGGCCTTATACCGCTCTTCAGCCCTGTGCAAACAAACTACCTTCTGTCACAGCCACATATATCAGATATTGACTCATCAGCCAGAGCTCCTGGTAACATTTTTCTGCACCCCAGTTCCTGTGTTTTCATGCATACTGTAAGGAGGCTAATGGCGGCGTAATCAATGGGAGGTATGTGTCACAGTAATACTTTACACGTTACATCCACAGTTGGCACATCATGGAATTCATTTGTTTCCTAATCTTTCCCTGCTTTGCTGTCGATTCTGTGCAGCACACGTCCAGACCGGACCGTCCTAGACTGCTCCCCAGATCCTCCCTGGCCTGACCTCGCCATGATGACAATTCCTTCTGCCTGTTTCTCTCCAAACTTAAAATCATCAGTCACCCTGTTTGGTTGCCTCTGGTAAAGCATCCTGCCCGTCTGTACCATTCTCGTCAAAGCTCCAACTTCCTTCATCTCCTCACTCCAACCGACTCTTGCCCTAAAGGCGTCCACCCAGGTGATGAGTTGCCACGTCTTTCCTTTCCTGCACTGTCCCACTGCTATGATGCACAGTGGCCGTGGGTAACATGAGCTGCAGCAATTTAATGTTGCGTGGCTGTTCGGCCCTATAGCCCATGTGGACACTTTGAGCAACCTGACCCCGTCTGACCCAACATCCTAAAAACTCCTGTCTTACCACCCAGCAGCCCCTCCTACACTTTACCCCCTATAATCACACTATAAACTATACCTACAGTGCACACTAGTATGCCCCCATCTAGTGGCCGACAAAGAAACTACACCTACCCTTATATGTAAGAACTATAATACTAAGGTGCCCTCCTCCAATGTGCCAAAAGGATGCACTTTACTTTCCCTAAGCTGTACATGAGCATTAGTACACATCATCACATTATATTATATAAAGTATTACACTAAAGGAACACAACATAATATAATATAGTTCTACAAAGAATGGTAACACATGTATGAATGTGGCAGTACCATAAATGTGAGTGGTCATACATATTACTATGTAGCAGTACCGCAAATAGTAATCATAGACATTACCAACATTACCATATGTAAACATCAACACATGGAGAACAATTAGAGGCAGAGATGCAAGGAGGTAATTCTATCTCACCCCCTTACACATGCATCTGCTCCCCAAAAGGGATATTTTTTAGACTGCTTATACAATTAACGAAGCCTAAAAGTCTTTTACTGCAGTGTGTTAGGAAATACGCTGTTGGCCATCTGTTTTTCCCTAGGCAGATAGATGGAAGTCATTTGGACTTTAATAAGGTGCTGTTTCTTTTACAGAGCTTAGGCTGGTTTCACATTAGCGTTTTATCATGCAGCACATCGTGCGCTGTCGGTCGCATGCGCAATGCTCCCCTATCTTTAACATGGCGGGTGCAGGGTCTAGCACTTGCACGCGTTCATCAGCGTTTTCGTGCGCTGCGTTTTTTCCAGGTGTGCGCCCAGACACGCTAGACGCTACATGTTGCATTTTATGCTCCGCCCAACCTCGTAAAAAAATGCATGTGCACATGGAATGCGCAAAAAATAACATTTCAGTCTATGGGGTCGCATGGGTGCGCATGGACATGTGCATGTCTGTGCTTGTCAGCGCATGCGATTTTTGAGTAAACAATGTCTAGACACTTGTTTAAACCACCCCCTACACAAGCAACATTGTTTGAGAAGAGTCTAGATAAAAGAAGGTGTCTGCACTGTCAGACCACTACTCTACAGACAGCCTTGAAGAGACAAGACAGCCTTGAAGAGACAAGACAGCCTTCCAACTTTGGATCAAAGCTGCAGCAGCCAAAATGTGGGTATTCTTAAATCTATATGTCTGTCTGTCTTTTCAAATGTATTATGTACTAATGTTTTTTATTTTACTTGCAGCATGTCTTCTGAGGATGAATACAACCCGTCCCAGCAAGAACTGGAATAAGCAGAGTGTGATGTGAGTATCTTCCTGCCTTTGTGTAAGTATAGCTGCCGCATCTAAAAATAATTTTTGTTCTTTTTCAGACATCATCGGACACGGCAAGTGAGGCCGAACAGCAGGAGCAGCCAAGTCAAGTCCCGGTGGTGAGACGGAAAGTAAGTATATAATGACTTTGAATGTCCCTTTTTTATTCTTTAAATTTATTTTTTCTCTTCCTTTTTTTCTGTCCTGTTTTTCATCTTCTATCTTTCTTCTTTTCTGTATCTTTTTCTATCTTTTTCATTCTCAAAAAATGTCCAAGATTATAATGTTTTTCTTTACCTAGGTTTCACAACCTGATGAAGATGTTTACGTGGACAATGAGCACCTGATTTGCCTGGTCCAGGAGCGTGTCCCGTTATGGGACAGCCATGACCAGCAGCACAAGGACACTGTCGTGACCTAGCAGCTATGGAATGAGGTGGCCGCAGCATTGATGGATGGCTGGGACAGCGCCTCTCCAAGTTCCAAAAAGACGTTTAGTAAGTATTTCCCTGCTCTGTGATGCTGCAGTGACTGATTTTCCTGATGGCACTGTTGTGTTTCCTGCTAGATATATTCTAGCAGGAAACACAACAGTGTCATCAGGATCAACAGTGACTGCATGGTGTATTGTATTGCTTTATTGTCCCACATTGACTGTTTTTCCTGATGTCACTGTTGTGTTTCCTGCTAGATATATTCTAGCAGGAAACACAACAGTGTCATCAGGATCCACAGTGACTGCATTGTGTATTTTATTGCTGTATTGTTCCTGATTTGACTCTTGTTCCTGATGGCACTGTTATGTTTCCTGCTAGATATATTCTAGCAGGAAACACAACATTGTCATCAGGACAAACAGTGACTGCATTGTGTATTGTATTTCTGTATTGTGCTGCATTGACTGTTTTTCCTGATGGCACTGTTGTGTTTCCTGCTAGATATATTCTAGCAGGAATCATAACAGTGTTATCAGGATCAACAGTGACTGCATTGTATATTGTATTGCTGCATTATTCCTGCTTTGACTCTTGTTCCTGATGGCACTTTTGTGTCTCCTGCTAGATATATTCTAGCAGTAAATACAACAGTGTCATCAGGATCAAAAGTGACTGCATTGTGTATTGTATTGCTGTATTGTGCTGCATTGACTGTTTTTCCTGATGGCACTGTTGTGTTTCCTACTAGATATATTCTAGCAGGAAACATAACAGTGTTATCAGGATCAACAGTGACTGCATTGTATATTGTATTGCTATATTGTTCCTGCTTTGACTCTTGTTCCTGATGGCACTGTTGTGTTTCCTGCTAGATATATTCTAGCAGTAAATACAACAGTGTCATCAGGATCAACAGTGACTGCATTGTGTATTGTATTGCTTTATTGTGCCGCATTGACTGTTTTTCCTGATGGCACTGTTGTGTTTCCTGCTAGATATATTCTAGCAGGAAGCATAACAGTGCTATCAGGATCAACAGTGACTGCATTGTGTATTGTTTTGCTATATTGTTCCTGCTTTGACTCTTGTTCCTGATGACACTGTTGTGTTTCCTGCTAGATATATTCTAGCAGGAAATACAACAGTGTCATCAGGATCAACAGTGACTGCATTGTGTATTGTATTGCTGTATTGTGTCGCATTGACTGTTTTCCTGATGGCACTGTTGTGTTTCCTGCTAGATATATTCTAGCAGGAAAACAACAGTGTCATCAGGATCAACTGTGACAGCATTGTGTATTGTATTGCTGTATTGTTCCTGCTTTGACTCTTGTTCCTGATGGCACTGTTGGGTTTCCTGCTAGATATATTCTAGCACGAAACACAACAGTGTCATCAGGATCAACAGTGACTGCATTGTGTATTGTATTGCTGTATTGTTCCTGCTTTGACTCTTGTTCCTGATGGCACTGTTGAGTTTCCTGCCAAATATATTATTTATCTGGATCAACAGTGACTGCATTGTCTATTGAATTCTTTTGTGATGCCGCATTGACTGTTTGCCAAGTTCACTCAGGTGTGTGTGATGATACAGATGTTGCCATGAGTGCATTGTATAAAATTTTTTCTTTGCTTTTCCAACAGTGAACAAAGTCCACACATGTTGGCGCTCGATGAAGGACCGCTTCAACACTGATGTTCGTGCTGAGGGACAGGTTTGCAGTAGTTCAGCAGCAAGGACCAGAACAAAATATCGTTACCATCGAAAGTTGGCATTCCTAAGACTGGTCCTTGCCACCAGAGCGTAAGTATTTTTTTTTTTTTTAAATTTGTGCTTTTCAATTCCACATCAGTTGCTTCTTGTAAATGCATGATACTAATGTTGTTCTTTTCTTTCCACAGCACCTGGAGCAGCACCCTGCATCCTGTCCCTGGAGCCATCCGACAGCCGGGAAGCAGCTTGCAGGTCAGCAACACGAACAGCTGGTGACCAGGAAGCTGGTCAATCAGGTATTCCCCTGTCCCAGGTCTCTGCCACTGGTTATACGGACACTTCCCACCAGCGGCAGAGGGCCTCGGACAGGAATGTCATGCCCGATTTCATGCACTTGAGCGAGGCCTTTCATACCAGCCTCAAGGAGCTGTCAGACAGAATGGAAAATGGTTTTTCACTCATGGAACACAGTTTTACCCACATGGAACACCGATTCCACTCTGTCGACAGTCGCCTTGACTGGCTGGAGGCCGACCTCAACAGACCAGCGCACCATTTTTTCAGTAAAATTGAACGGGGCATGGCGGAACACCTTAGTCCTGAGCAACAGCTGAATGTGTTGCAGGCCGGCAACACTGTTTACTTGCAGGCTATGCGGCAGAATCGGTATGTGCAGCAGTCAGTGGTGTCATTTCCAATGATGCCACTACTGACTTGTTACACCTCACTACCGACTTCTGCGGCATACCACTGCACGGCCACCTGCATTCCAAGCCAAGCTGGACACCACTACACCACACCAATGCCGAGTGCTGCTGGACACTCCACCCCTGCCACCACCATGGCAAGCGCTGCTCCTGTCTGGAGCACCACCACCGCCACCGGTCCACCGTCTGGAGCACCGCCACTACAGAACCTGCTTGGACCACCGCCACCTATTCTCCTGTTCGGAGCACCGCCACCACTCATCATCACTATAGGAGCACCACCACCACTTCTCCTCCTTCTAGGAGCACCGCCACCACTCCTCATCATTCTAGGAGCACCGCCACCACTTCTCCTCATAGGAGCACGGCCACCACTTCTCATCCTAGGAGCACCGCCACCACTTCTCCTCCTATGAGCACCGCCACCACTTCTCCTCCTAAGAACACCACCACCACTTCCCCTCCTTCTAGGTGCACCGCCACGACTTCTCCTTCTAGGAGCACCGCCACGACTTCTCCTCCTTCTAGGAGCACTGCCATGACTTCTCCTCCTTCTAGGAGCAGCGCCACTACTTCTTCTCCTTCTAGGAGCACCGTCACTGCCACCACTGAGCATCAGAGGGGTGACCCACATTCTCTCTTTTACCCATCAAGACTACGGTCCACCAGCTCAAGGCGGTCAAGCAATGTAAGGCGGTCACACGATGGAAGTTGGTCCAGGCAGGAGACTCCTGCACCAAAGAAGACAAAAAAACAAAAGACTTTGTTTGTCCCTCCCCCTCTCCTCCTAATGTGTCTCACCCTGCCTCCCTTCCCCCACTACTTTAATCGCCCCTTCCGCTAGAACCCCTTCCTCAACTTCCAGCCGTTCCTTGTCTCTCCACACCCCCGAAGTGCCACCATCTTCCCCCAAACGTCGTTCCCAATAAAACTTGTGCTTTTTTTAATAAATGTGAATATCTGGTTTCCCCTAAAATACTGTTTGATTAATGTGTCTTTTGCCGCCTACACACACTGTGCCGTACACACACTGCGCCGTACACTTTGCGTTTTTGACACCACATAGCTCCATTACTGACACATATTTCTTGTGTCAGTTCTGGAGATATGTTGTGTCAAAAAACACAAATATATGACTTGTATTTTCCCCAGCAGTCTCTTCAGTCTGCTAATATTGCACAGACTGAATAGAGGATGGTGTTGAGTGCAAGGCATATCTATTGTTACCTTGCCAGGTATCAAAAAAGTTAATTGAGGATAGTGTGTTTTTACAATCATCATTTAACTATTTGTGACACAAGGCCTGGGGATCCTAGATATACCTTGTAATTAACCACATCCTCTATTCAATGTGTGTTGAATAAATTGAGGAAATGTTGGGGAAAATACACGTCATATCTACAGTACAATACCCTTGCCTTGTATCATAACTATTAATCACACCTGGGCAGGTGAATACACATGAGTTTTAACCTGCAGCGTCGCTTCAGTCTGCATATATTTTAAGCAGACTGTAGCGATGCTGCAGTTTAACTCATATGTGTATTCTCCTGCCCATGTGTGATAATATTCTGAAGTCAGGATGCATTATTTTTTGCATCCTCACTTCAGCATGACACCAGGCCTGGGGATTGTAGAAGTTGTATAAACTTTATTATCTCTCCAGTCTGCATTCAAACTCAAGCCACAGTGGTGATACTACGAATAATATTTATAGTCACATGGTCAGGTGTCATAAAGAGTGATGGATGCTAGTGCATCCCCAAATCACTATTTGTAACATCAGGCCAGGTGACACAAATATTAGTTGTATTATCTCAACCGTCTCTGAAAATTGAACACAAACTGTAGAGATGATAAAGGTCATACAACTTGTGTGTGTATATTCACCTGGTCAGGAGTGCTAGTAAATTCATGATGCACAAACCACAGCATCATGAATTCACTGGTACACTTGGCCAGTTGATTATTATATTGGAGTGTAAAAAGAAAGAGTGCACTCGGTACAGGTATCAAAACAGGTTTTTTATTAACATACACACAAGAAAACATTTCTACACTGTCACGATCCAATTCTTGGAGCTTTGTCAGCTTCTGGATTAACGCATGTAAACCTTTTTTTTTTTTCCTTCAAGCCTTTGGCTTAAGGTTAGTTTTGCCCCCAGTGGCCACGGGTGTCATTGCATCCTAATAGTTGCTTTGGTTACCTTTTGCCCCCGGTGGCCACAAGTGTCATTGCACTTGATGTTTTCTTTGCTTTGACTTATGCCCCCGGTGGTCACTGGGGTTATAGCAGCGTTTGGCCCCTGATCATTTGACCATTCCTTTTTCCTATATAGGGTCACATGGTCTATGAGCAGGTGTTGGTGATAGCGTCTTTTTGGGATTCCAACCACGGTGAAGGGAGTAGCTGGCTGAGGTGTGAAGCCACTGCAGAAACCTGGTGAAGTTAGCAGCTGGCTTGAAGGTTGGATCCACTGCTGAAACTGGTGTTGAACTCTGGCTGCCCGGTGTCCGCAGCAGAGTGAGATGGTGAAGGTGGCAGCTGGCTCTGAGGTGTCGAGCCACTGCGAAAAGTTAATCCGGTGATGCACTCTGCTGCCTGGTGCTGCAGCAGAGCAAGATAAGTGTTTTTGGTGTTTCCCGTGTATTTTTCCCTGGTGTGAATAAGTACAGCAGTTGGGCCAGTGCTTGCACCACCCAACTCCCTAGCAAGGGATAGGTGTAGGATGTGCTAGGGTGACAGGTATCCGGCTCGGCGACAGGTGAGGAGCCTGTATAGGGAACGTTAGGAGTGTGAGGGACACTGACTTAGGGGAGTGCAGAAGGTCTCCACGTCCCCGTTCCCTATCGCAGGGCCCACTGTTGTAACTGTTTCCCTTTCCCCCATGTTTTGTTGTTTCAGTTACTGGCCTGCGGGTCATGTCACACAGGACAGTTACACGTGCCAGTTTTGTTGTTTTAGTTACCGACCTGCAGGTCATGTCACACAGGACGGGTCCACATGACATTTTCACCAACCTTACATTTTCTCTGGTGAGCCATGGGCCTAGTACAGTCCGGTGAGCAATTGATGCTGGCTCTCACTGAGGAGTATGAGGAGCTGCATGGTGTGTGGGAGCAGCAGCACTTATCATGGTCTGGGGCCTCCCCTCTGACTCAACCAGAACCACAATGTGCAGCTCTGGCAGATATGACCCCTGGAGTCCCTGCTGGGGAGCGGAACTTGCTCATACAGGCGGACGCACCCAGGCAGGTGGGAGGAGTCGGTGTCCCCATGGTGCTGTCTGGGGTTCCCCAAGGTGAAGGGGTACGTCCCTGTAGTGAGCAGACTGGTGATTTAGTCCTCGGGGCTCACGCCAAAAATTCTTTACCATCTAAGAAGCCACCCCCTCCTGGTCGTGTGGAGGAAGACGACCAAGGAGTGTATATTTCCTCCATATCCCGTCCCCTTCTCCTCCAGTAGTGGCAGCAGGGGTGCTGCCAGAGAGTAGTGGTAAGTCGCAACCCTCACCACAAGCTGCCCCTCTGAGTCGGAGTCCTATTAGGGGGTGGGGGGCAGAGAGGAGAGTTTGCCTCTGAGCCTTGTGGGGGTGTGAGTGTTACGACACGGGGGAACGCCTCTGTTGTCGGTGCTGTGAGGAGTTCACCATCTAGTGGCAAGAGAGTGAATGACAATAAACATTCAGGTCCGGACCTGGGTGCGTACGTGTTTGCATGGATGTCTGAGTTATCCTTTGTTATACCCAGGCCTAGCTCGTTCCCCTGGTCGGCGCTCTGGAGATTTGTGGTGCCTCCAGGGTATAAGTCTTCACCTCCATCTACCCTCTATTGCCATGACCCGGAGTGTCAGATGATGGTTGAAGTGAACTCTCATGGAACAAGGCGTCCGCACTGTAGGTGGTATGCAGTGTAATACGGTGTTGAGGGTCCAGAGGCCCCTCATTGAAGGAGGGGTACTGTCACGATCCAATACTTGGAGCCTTGTCAGCTTCTGGATTAACGCATGTAAACCTTTTTTTTTTCCTTCAAGCCTTTGGATTAAGGTTAGTTTTGCCCCTGGTGGCCACGGGTGTCATTGCATCCTAATAGTTGCTTTGGTTACCTTTTGCCCCCGGTGGCCACAAGTGTCATTGCACTTGATGTTTTCTTTGCTTTGCCTTTTGCCCCCGGTGGTCACTGGGGTTATAGCAGCGTTTGGCCCCTGATCATTTGACCATTCCCTTTTCCTATATAGGGTCACATGGTCTATGAGCAGGTGTTGGTGATAGCGTCTTTTTGGGATTCCAACCATGTGGAAGGGAGCAGCTGGCTGAGGTGTGAAGCCACTGCAGAAACCTGGTGAAGTTAGCAGCTGGCTTGAAGGTTGGAGCCACTGCTGAAACTGGTGTTGCACTCTGGCTGCCCAGTGTCTGCATCAGAGTGAGATGGTGAAGGTGGCAGCTGGCTCTGCGGTGTCGAGCCACTGCGAAAAGTTAATCCGTTGATGCACTCTGCTGCCTGGTGCTGCAGCAGAGCAAGATAAGTGTTTTTGGTGTTTCCCCTGTTTGTATTTTTCCCTGGTGTGTATTAGTACAGCAGTTGGGCAAGTGCCTGCACCACCCAGCTACCTAGCAAGGGATAGGTGTTGGGTGTGCTAGGGTGACAGGTATCCGGCTCGGCGACAGGTGAGGAGCCTGTATAGGGAATGCTAGGAGTGTGAGGGACACTGACTCAGGGGAGTGCAGGAGGTCTCCACGTCCCAGTTCGCTATCGCAGGGCCCACCGTTGTAACTATTTCTCCTTCCCCCGTGTTTTGTTGTTTCAGTTACCGGCCTGAGGGTCGTGTCACACAGGACAGTTGCATGTGCCAGTTTTGTTGTTTTAGTTACCGACCTGCGGGTCATGTCACACAGGATGGGTCCACGTGACATACACCATTTCATCTTGCCATTCTACCCATCCTAAATCTGTGAGGAAGTAGGCCACAAATTGGTCCCTCATTTGGCCAACTTCAACAGATGACCTGAGAGGGTGCTGAGTGAATTCAGGCAATGGGTTAGGAGCTGCATCATCGAGTTCAAAGTTCGGGTACTCTTTAGCCATCACAAAATTATGTAGAACCACACAGGCCTTCACCACCTCATCCTCTGTTTCCAGTTTCAGATTACTGGCTGTGCCGAGAATGTGCCATCTGGAGACAAGTATACCAAAGGCACACTCTACAGTTCTTCTGGCCCTGGTCAGCCTGTAATTAAAAATTTTTTTGGTGTGGTCTAAGTCCCGGCAGGAGTAGGGTTTGAGGAGGCTTTGGCACATCTGGAATGCCTCATCCCCAACCATTGCAAATGGCTGTGGTGGACCTTCGGTGTTGGGAAGAGGCCGTGGCATGGGGAAATTGAAATGGTTGCCATACAACTTCCGGCCCATTGTCTGAGTTCTTAAAAGCCTGGGAGTCATTCCCACGGCCAAATGCCCTAATGTCTACTGCAACAAACATATAGTCTGCATCCGCAATGGCCATGAGTACTGTAGAAAAGTACTTTTTATAGTTATAGTACTCAGAGCCAGTTCTTTTTGGCTTGATAATCCAGATGTGTTTCCCATCAACCGCTCCCAAACAGTTGGGGAAATTGCAGACTGTCCAGAATTTTCCTGCTATTTCCATCCACTTTTCGGTGGTGGGCAGGGGCATAAATTCAGGACAGAGAACGTTCCACAAAGCCCGGCAGGTGTCAGCAACAATTCCCGACAAGGTGGATATTCCAATCTGGTACTGGAAGTGGAGTGAAGAGAGGCTCTCTCAACAATAATTCTGCCAGCTTTGGAATAGTACATGTCACAACAAAGAAAATTATGCAGTCATTGGTTTTGCAATATTAGGTACCGTAATGTGACCAGGAGCCGTTCCCCAGGAGGAATCGCACGACGGAGCTGTGTATCCTGTCTCCGGATGGCTTCTTGTACATGACTAAGCAAATCACTGAAGCTTTGTTGGGACATCCAGGTATAATCAGTAAATTTCTCCAGGTTTGCCTGGAGCTCGCTGTAGAGGGTGTGGTACGCTCCACGGCTGTCATGTCTGACGCTATTCACACCACAGCGTCCGGCAGGCAGAGCTAGTTCCACCTCCGTCCACTATAGCCTCAGTGGCGCCGGCTTGAGTTTCTCAGGCTATCGGGGGTTAATCTAGCTGAAGATCAGGTTGGATGTTTGGTCACGCCCACGGTCTTTAAATAGTCGTGCTGGCCTATGGGCGTCGCCGATTATAGCTTGTGTGTCATACCAAGTGGTTCCGGTCTTGAGTGGAGGTGTTGGAGAGAGAGAGAGATTCATATCTGGTGTCGTATGATCCATTGTTACCTTCTCGCCTTCCCATATTTGTGTTTTGTTGTGCCCTGTTCACATTACTGTATAGTCCTGTGTGTATGCAGCGCGGTGCAGTTTAAGTTCTCCCTGTCTGTCTTTATTGTTTGGGGCTTTGGTGGTTTGTCTCCTCACTGGGTGGAGGGTGGAGGGTTAAGTGCAGGGCTGAGCAGGAGATAAGGAAAGGGTGGAGGCTCAGGCATTTGCACCATCAGCAAAAACCCTGGGTTGAGGGTCAGACAGGGTTTCCCCTAGTTAAAGGGACATCGTAGGGGCCCCGGGTATTTCTGCCTTAGTTGACCTAAGCCCCGCGTGACAACGGCTCTCCCGGAGATCAATAATCATATGTATCCACAAACGCCACCACTGCCATCTTTGCTGTCTCTCTCTCCTTTTGTTGATGGCAAGCAACTGCCTAAGCCTGAGCCATCGCGATGTCCATATCCAATTTGAAGTGAAAACTCTTCCAGCGCAGATCCATGTTTCACAAAGGAAAATGCAAGAAAATGTGAAGAATTCGGCTGTAAACAGGGTCTATATAAAGAATTACCATAACACACACCCACTGATGTCCCATTGGTGGAGTCTGTTGCAAGAATTTTTCAAGGATTTTCCTCCTGTGAAATGTGACATCTAGACAACCCATGCGCATAAAAAACGTGAATGCATGGAAAAACGCTTGAAAACTCATACAAACGCTGCGTTTTTTTATCGAAATGTGCACGATGATGCGACGAAAAATTGCAGCGTTTGCAAGTGTTTCATATGCGCTCAAAACAGCAAAAGTGTGAAACTAGCCTAAAAGGGAATCTGTCAGCAGGAATGTGCACAGTAACCTACAGACATTGTCATGTCGGTGTCGTTAAAACTGATTACAATGATACCTTGGTTGATGAAATCAGACTTATGGTTTTTTTTTATCTTTATTTTCAGTTTTGAGTTAATGATACACTCGTGCTCCATGGTGGGCCTGAAGGGGGGTCTTTATGTGATGCTCTAATTAGGTATTCATAATGCAGACTGCTGACAGGTCACAGATCCCTCAGTGACCTGCCCCCTAGTTTGCATAATGAATAACTGCACACACTGAAGAAAAAAAAACCTTCTGCAGGCAGGTGCCAGCCGCTGCAGCATAATTGGATGTGTAATGTCCAAATAATAAATGTGGTTGGTGTTATAGAAGAAGAAAGAAAAATTAATTTTAAAATGGCACCCACCACGCCTGTACAGTAGATAGCTGCTACTGCACATGTGCTGGTGGCGCCATCTTGCTGGAGAAGAAAAAAAAATCCTCCTCCAATATGACACTACCCGTGGCACCTGTGCAGTAGCAGCTCTCGGCTATCTCCGAGAGCTGCTATTGCACAGGCGCTGGCGACACCATCTTGGAGGAGTTGTATCCTAAGTCATACTACAAGACTCGTTAAAGGGTAGATTGTGACTTGTAGGATCGCTACTACCAATAGGTGGCAATGTAGAGTAAAAGTCCTCTTTCTTTCTGAAGAGGCAATTTGCATATTATTTTCCCAGAGGAGCATTGCACGGCGAATAAGTCTCCTTACCTTGACAAGCCACAGCTGGCATGTCACTCTCCGCAAGGAGAAATCTTACTTCTTAGACCCTAGTCCAGAGCCTCTCACCTTGCCAAATCAGATCTCATACTTTGCACTGACGAGAGCCAACAGCTCGAAACACCGTGTCTGCAAATTGAGATTCTGATTTGGCTTGTATCCTAAGTCATACTACAAGACTCGTTAAAGGGTTGATTGTGACTTGTAGGATCGCTACTACCAATAGGTGGTGCTGTAGAGTAAAAGTCCTCTTTCTTTCTGAAGAGGCAATTTGCATATTATTTTCCCAGAGGAGCATTGCACGGCGAATAAGTCTCCTTACCTTGACAAGCCACAGCTGGCATGTCACTCTCCGCAAGGAGAAACCTTACTTCTTAGACCCTAGTCCAGAGCCTCTCACCTTGCCAAATCAGATCTCATACTTTGCACTGACGAGAGCCAACAGCTCGAAACACCGTGTCTGCAAATTGAGATTCTGATTTGGCTTGAATCCTAAGTCATACTACAAGACTCGTTAAAGGGTTGATTGTGACTTGTAGGATCGCTACTACCAATAGGTGGCGCTGTAGAGTAAAAGTCCTCTTTCTTTCTGAAGAGGCAATTTGCATATTATTTTCCCAGAGGAGCATTGCACGGCGAATAAGTCTCCTTACCTTGACAAGCCACAGCTGGCATGTCACTCTCCGCAAGGAGAAACCTTACTTCTTAGACCCTAGTCCAGAGCCTCTCACCTTGCCAAATCAGATCTCATACTTTGCACTGACTAGAGCTAACAGCTCAAAACACCGTGTCTGCAAATTGAGATTCTGATTTGGCTTGTATCCTAAGTCATACTACAAGACTCGTTAAAGGGTTGATTGTGACTTGTAGGATCGCTACTACCAATAGGTGGCGCTGTAGAGTAAAAGTCCTCTTTCTTTCTGAAGAGGCAATTTGCATATTATTTTCCCAGAGGAGCATTGCACGGCGAATAAGTCTCCTTACCTTGACAAGCCACAGCTGGCATGTCACTCTCCGCAAGGAGAAACCTTACTTCTTAGACCCTAGTCCAGAGCCTCTCACCTTGCCAAATCAGATCTCATACTTTGCACTGACGAGAGCCAACAGCTCGAAACACCGTGTCTGCAAATTGAGATTCTGATTTGGCTTCTATCCTAAGTTATACTACAAGACTCGTTAAAGGGTTGATTGTGACTTGTAGGATCGCTACTACCAATAGGTGGCGCTGTAGAGTAAAAGTCCTCTTTCTTTCTGAAGAGGCAATTTGCATATTATTTTCCCAGAGGAGCATTGCACGGCGAATAAGTCTCCTTACCTTGACAAGCCACAGCTGGCATGTCACTCTCCGCAAGGAGAAACCTTACTTCTTAGACCCTAGTCCAGAGCCTCTCACCTTGCCAAATCAGATCTCATACTTTGCACTGACGAGAGCCAACAGCTCGAAACACCGTGTCTGCAAATTGAGATTCTGATTTGGCTTCTATCCTAAGTTATACTGCAAGACTCGTTAAAGGGTTGATTGTGACTTGTAGGATCGCTACTACCAATAGGTGGCGCTGTAGAGTAAAAGTCCTCTTTCTTTCTGAAGAGGCAATTTGCATATTATTTTCCCAGAGGAGCATTGCACGGCGAATAAGTCTCCTTACCTTGACAAGCCACAGCTGGCATGTCACTCTCCGCAAGGAGAAACCTTACTTCTTAGACGCTAGTCCAGAGCCTCTCACCTTGCCAAATCAGATCTCATACTTTGCACTGACGAGAGCCAACAGCTCGAAACACCGTGTCTGCAAATTGAGACTCTGATTTGGCTTGTATCCTAAGTCATACTACAAGACTCGTTAAAGGGTTGATTGTGACTTGTAGGATCGCTACTACCAATAGGTGGCGCTGTAGAGTAAAAGTCCTCTTTCTTTCTGAAGAGGCAATTTGCATGTTATTTTCCCAGAGGAGCATTGCACGGCGAATAAGTCTCCTTACCTTGACAAGCCACAGCTGGCATGTCACTCTCCGCAAGGAGAAACCTTACTTCTTAGACCCTAGTCCAGAGCCTCTCACCTTGCCAAATCAGATCTCATACTTTGCACTGACGAGAGCCAACAGCTCGAAACACCGTGTCTGCAAATTGAGATTCTGATTTGGCTTGTATCCTAAGTCATACTACAAGACTCGTTAAAGGGTTGATTGTGACTTGTAGGATCGCTACTACCAATAGGTGGCGCTGTAGAGTAAAAGTCCTCTTTCTTTCTGAAGAGGCAATTTGCATATTATTTTCCCAGAGGAGCATTGCACGGCGAATAAGTCTCCTTACCTTGACAAGCCACAGCTGGCATGTCACTCTCCGCAAGGAGAAACCTTACTTCTTAGACCCTAGTCCAGAGCCTCTCACCTTGCCAAATCAGATCTCATACTTTGCACTGACGAGAGCCGACAGCTCGAAACACCGTGTCTGCAAATTGAGATTCTGATTTGGCTTGTATCCTAAGTCATACTACAAGACTCGTTAAAGGGTTGATTGTGACTTGTAGGATCGCTACTACCAATAGGTGGCGCTGTAGAGTAAAAGTCCTCTTTCTTTCTGAAGAGGCAATTTGCATATTATTTTCCCAGAGGAGCATTGCACGGCGAATAAGTCTCCTTACCTTGACAAGCCACAGCTGGCATGTCACTCTCCGCAAGGAGAAACCTTACTTCTTAGACCCTAGTCCAGAGCCTCTCACCTTGCCAAATCAGATCTCATACTTTGCACTGACGAGAGCCAACAGCTCGAAACACCGTGTCTGCAAATTGAGATTCTGATTTGGCTTGTATCCTAAGTCATACTACAAGACTCGTTAAAGGGTTGATTGTGACTTGTAGGATCGCTACTACCAATAGGTGGCGCTGTAGAGTAAAAGTCCTCTTTCTTTCTGAAGAGGCAATTTGCATATTATTTTCCCAGAGGAGCATTGCACGGCGAATAAGTCTCCTTACCTTGACAAGCCACAGCTGGCATGTCACTCTCCGCAAGGAGAAACCTTACTTCTTAGACCCTAGTCCAGAGCCTCTCACCTTGCCAAATCAGATCTCATACTTTGCACTGACGAGAGCCAACAGCTCGAAACACCGTGTCTGCAAATTGAGATTCTGATTTGGCTTGTATCCTAAGTCATACTACAAGACTCGTTAAAGGGTTGAGTGTGACTTGTAGGATCGCTACTACCAATAGGTGGCGCTGTAGAGTTAAAGTCCTCTTTCTTTCTGAAGAGGCAATTTGCACATCTTGGAGGAGGACTTTTTTTTCTTCTTCTGCAAGATGGCGCTGCCCATGCCTTTGGATCACACAGAAGAACATATGTGAGACGCACAACAGCTGAAAAGATGATGTCAGGTACTCTTCCAGCATCTGTCAAGCATGGTGCAGGTAATGTGATGGTCTGGGGTTGCTTTGGTGCTGGTAAAGTGGGAGATTTGTACAAGGTAAAAGGGATTTTGAATAAGGAAGGCTATCACTCCATTTTGCAATGCCATGCCATACCCTGTGGACAACGCTTGATTGGATACTACATCACGACAATAGCCCAAAGCACACCTCCAAATTATACAAGAACTATTTAGGGAAGAAGCAGGCAGCTGGTATTCTATCTGTAATGGAGTGGCCAGCGCAGTCACCAGATCTCAACCCCGTTGAGCTGTTGTGGGAGCAGCTTGACCGTATGGTACGCAAAAAGTGCCCATCAAGCCAAACCAACTTGTGGGAGGAGCTTCTGGAAGAATGGGGTGAAATTTCTCCAGATTACCTCAGCAAATTAACTGTTAGAATGCCAAAGGTCTGTAATGCTGTAATTGCTGCAAAGGGAGCATTCTTTGACGAAAGCAAAGTTTGAAGGAGAAAATTATTATTTCAAATAAAAATATTTTTTCAAACCTTGTTAATGTGTGGACTAGATTTTAAATTCATCTGGCAACTCATTTGATTAATAAAAGTATGAGTTCTCATGGAAAACACAAAATTGTCTGGGTGACCCTAAACATTTGAACGATAATGTATATATATAACAAATACAATTAGTATAGTGTTTGTGCAAGAATATGGACATGTATTTAATTAATGATTATTTCATAGATAAAAATGGTGTGGGGTCCCCCTGTAATTTATAGCCAGCAATAGCTAAGCAGACAGCTGAGAGCTAAAATTTTAGCCTAGGAAGGGACCATGGATAGTGGGCCCCCCCAGCTACAAACACCAACTCTCAGCCACCCCAGAAAAGGCGCCAATTCTGCCAATTCTGGCACATAGTCTTGCTCATTCCACTGCCCTGTAGCGGTGGAATATGGGGTAATAGTTGGGGTGTCACCTTTGTGATATCAAGCCCCGAGGTTAGTAATGAAGATGCGTCAATTAGATGCCCCCATTACTAACCCCATATAGTCAAAAAGTAAATAAAACACAGACACCCATTAAAAAATCCTTTATTTGAAATAAACACACAGACTCCTTTATTGTTCTTAATTAAACCATAATTACAACCTCTGCTAATTCTCCGAAGCCCTCGTTCTCCTGTAATAAACAAAATAGTAAACCAACAATATATCATGTCCATTGTTCTGTCCCACACCGTAATCCATATCTGGGGATACACAGTTTGCAACCAGGATGGTGCTAAGATTCGACCGTCCCAGCTGCAAACTTCTGGTGAATGAATCAAATGCTGCCAGCGCAGACATAGTGACTAGCATTGACTTCACTGAGTCTGCGCTCCCTCACTGGCTGAACTGAGATGAACTCTTGGACGTGGGAAAATGCCGGTCCTGAGGTCCCAGCAGTTCATGCCGGCTGTGAGAACGCCACCTCTGACAGGCATGGGAGCGCTTCCTTCTCTCAGCACACATCAGCCATTTATCTTGGTATTTCTTCTTGAGAGATTCTCCTCTCCTTCTGCACCCTTTACAAACCTCCAATATTGGAATAAGCAATATAAATATAATAAAGGCTCGGGCTGAGCCGAAACGTCTTTTATTATCGCTTCCACTGTGTGCTATATTCCTGTTTGGCTCCCACATGGAATAAAATGAACACCTATTTGCATAAAGTCTGTCTGAGTGTGCAGTGAATTTGATTAACTTGTAATTAGGACCTACTGGTCCGTTGCACCTGCACCTCGTCTATATTTGACTAGCGTGCACGCCAGCTACCCAGTCGGCTGTGAGAACAGCTTCAGTGAATAGCAGTGATGCCACTGATGCTGGACTCCCTCACAGCCTGACCCCAGTGAACTCTTGAGCATGGGAAAATCAACTTTTTCCTTGGTGCTTAGTCCTCAGCCCTTTATAGTTTCTGGGACCCCTCTTGAGTCCTTTTAGGTTGCTCCGGGTACTTACAGTCTTTAGTTCCTAGTCATTAGGCCGGGGCAACAGACCTCTCTCGTCTGGGGGGCTGGCAATGCCCCATCTGTAAATCACATCTGCCCTGGCCAACAATCCGGGCAGTTCAGAGGAAGCTGCAGCTTCTTTTCACCTCATGGCTGCAAGCCCAGCCTACCACTGTTAACTATTGCTGTCCCTGAGCTAGCATCAGTACACAACAACATATAGACACATACAGTTGTTGGCAAAAGTATTAACACCCCTGCAGTTCTGTCAGATAATACTCAGTTTCTTCATGAAAATGATTGCAAACACAAATTCTTTGGTATTATTATTTTCATTTAATTTGTCTTAAATGAAAAAACACAAAAGAGAACAAAGCAAAAAGCAAAACACTGATCATTTCACACAAAACTCCAAAAATGGGCCAGACAAAGTATTGGCACCCTCAGCCTAATACTTGGTTGCACAAACTTTAGCCAAAATAACTGCAACCGACCGATTCCGGTAACCATCAATGAGTTTCTTACAATGCTCTGCTGGAATTTTAGACCATTCTTCTTTGGCAAACTGTCCAGGTCCCTGATATTTGAAGGGTGCCTGCTCCAAACTGCCATTTTTAGATCTCTCCACAGGTGTTCTATGGGATTCAGGTCTGGACTCAATGCTGGCCACCTTAGAAGTCTCCAGTCCTTTCTCTCAAACCATTTTCTAGTGCTTTTTGAAGTGTGTTTTGGGTCATTGTCCTGCTGGAAGACCCATGACCTCTGAAGGAGACCCAGCTTTTTGACACTGGGCCCTACATTATGCTGCAAAATTTGTTGGTAGTCTTCAGACTTCATAATGCCATGCACACGGTCAAGCAGTCCAGTGCCAGAGGCAGCAAAGCAACCACAAAACATCAGGGAACCTCTGCCATGTTTGACTGTAGGGACCATGTTCTTTTCTTTGAATGCCTCTTTTTTTCTCCTGTAAACTCTATGTTGATGCCTTTGCCCAAAAAGCTCTACTTTTGTCTCATCTGACCAGAGAACATTCTTCCAAAACGTTTTAGGCTTTTTCAGGTAAGTTTTGGCAAACTCCAGCCTGGCTTTATTATGTCTCGGGGTAAGAAGTGGGGTCTTCCTGGGTCTCCTACCATACAGTCCCTTTTCATTCAGGCGCCGACGGATAGTACGGGTTGACACTGTTGTACCCACGGACTGCAGGGCAGCTTGAACTTGTTTGGATGTTAGTCGAGTTTCTTTATCCAACATCCGCACAATCTTGCGTTGAAATCTCTTGTCAATTTTTCTTTTCAGTCCACATTTAGGGAGGTTAGCCACAATGCCATGGGCTTTAAACTTCTTGATGACACTGCGCACGGTAGACACAGGAACATTCAGGTCTTTGAGATGGACTTGTAGCCTTGAGATTGCTCATGCTTCCTCACAATTTGGTCTCTCAAGTCCGCAGACAGTTCTTTGGTCTTCTTTCTTTTCTCCATGCTCAATGTGGTACACACAAGGACACAGGACAGAGGTTGAGTCAACTTTAATCCATGTCAACTGGCTGCAAGTGTGATTTAGTTATTGCCAACACCTGTTAGTTGCCACAGGTTAGTTACAGGTGCTGTTAATTACACAAATAAGAGAAGCATCACATAATTTTCCGAAACAGTGCCAATACTTTTGTCCACCCTCTTTTTTATGTTTGGTGTGGAATTATATCCAATTTGGCTTTAGGACAATTCTTTTTGTGTTTTTTCATTTAAGACAAATTAAATGAAGATAATAATACCAAAGAATTTGTGTTTGCAATCATTTCCAGGAAGAAACTGAGTATTATCTGACAGAATTGCAGTGGTGTCAACACTTTTGGCCACAACTGTAGCAGATAACAGCAGATTAAAGGAGAACACATAACAACATATAGACATGGATACAGAAACACCTTCATTACTTAAAGTGCACAGGGGTTATACGGAAGGCGGAGAGGGCGCAACTGAGAGGACTTGCAACCTCCATACACTCCCCCTCCTTAAACATGGCCGTCCCCGGCCATGGCAACCATGGTAAAGCACAGAACAACAGTTCATAAAGAGTTCTTTAATGGCTGATTATCCTTGTAACACGGGTAGCCACAGTCTTTAAAGTGGGCCTCACTCAGACCTGACAGTCCTTTCTTGCATAGAGGTCCATGTGACCCTGGTCCTTCTGGGGACAGTCTCCTCCTCTCTCCTTTCAGCGGATCACAGGCCCCTTTAGCAGTGGTGGGTTGCTTTTAGAAACATGGAGCCAGTCCGTGGTTTGAAGTGGGGACAAAGTTCAGGAATGGGCAATCCAGTAACCACATCCACAGTCCACCGCTATTAATCCCATGGGGTCCTGGTCCCGTGATCCATGACATTTTTTGATCGCTTTTGATTCCGGTTTTTGGGAGGCAGAATGAACAAAAACCTGCAATTCATGAATGTTTTTTTGGGGAGTTTATACCCTTCCGCGTGTGGTAAAATTGATAAAGCAGTTTTATTCTTTGGGTCAGTACAATGACAGTTATACCTCATTTATACAATATTTTTATGTTTTGGCGCTTTTCCACACTAAAAACTATTTTATAGAAAAAAACCATTATTTTGCATCACTTTATTCTGATAGCTATAACTTTATTTTTCTGGTGATGGCAGCTTGTTTTTTGCGGGACAAGATGATGTTTTCAGCAGTACCACATTTATTTATATCAGTCTTTTTGATCGCGTGTTATTCCATATAGCATTGTTTTTTTGCCTTGTTTTTTTTTAATGGTGTTCACTAGAGTTGAGCGACTTTTGGTTTTTTAGGGTCGCGTTTCGTTTCGTGAAACCCGACTTTTCCAAAAGTCGGGTCGAGCAAGATCGTCCGATTATAGGGAAAAGTCGGGGTCGTCCCGAAACACGAAACCCAATGTAAGTCAATGGGGAATAAAAGTCGGCAGTGAGAGGAGGACAGGAAACACACCTACAGTGCCCATTTGAATGCCAAAAGCATCAATTCTTCTTACTTAAGCTTGTCAACCTTAATTAACTTCATAATACAAGTTACGCACTGAAAAATGGGGGTTATTTGGCTAAATTTGTGGGGGGGGAGGGCTGGCTGCAGGTTTTCATGTGCCCTGGGCGAAAGAGCGCCCCTTTAACACATACCACAACTCATCATGCTCCGATACGGCAGAGAAATAGCGGTATAGTACAATGAAAAATACCTCACTTTTTACATCTCATGACGAGGCCCATCTATTTCTCCATACAAAATCATTGGTCCCATATAATGTTTGAAACAGTATATGATGAGCTCCACATAATGCTACAGTATATGTTGGTCCCCATGGATGAAGCTCCACTGTCTTATGGGCCCAAATAATGCTCCAAACATAATGGGCCCCATTTCTAATGCTCTAGTGTATAATGGGCCCTGTAAATGCTGCTCCAGTGTCTGATGTCCACCTTTGGAATGTTCCAGTGTATGGTGGGCCCCATCTATCATTCTCCAGAGTATAGTGCTCCCCAAAAATTGCTGTCCCAACATAGAAAACAATCAAATAAGTCTCCTCGCTAGGGAATCCCTGTACTTGTCTGGACAGGTGCTGTAGCTTGCTTAACAGCTCGCCAGCCGTTCTCACGCCCAGTATGGATTGCACGTGATTGCACAAAGGTTAGAAAGGGTACCGTATCCCTGGATAACATGTATGGATAGCGTACACATTCAAAATATTTGTCTATACAGCATGAGGCAGGCTCAGACGGTGTTAGGCCCAGTATGGATTGCACGTCATTGCACAAAGGTTAGAAGGGGTACCGTATCCCCGGATAACATGTATGGATAGCGTACACATTCAAAATATATGTCTATACAGCATGAGGCAGGCTCAGACGGTGTTAGGCCCAGTATGGATTGCACGTCATTGCACAAAGGTTATAAGGGGTACCGTATCCCTGGATAACATGTATGGATAGCGTACACATTCAAAATATATGTCTATACAGCATGAGGCAGGCTCAGACGGTGTTAGGCCCAGTATGGATTGCACGTGATTGCACAAAGGTTAGAAAGGGTACCGTATCCCCGGATAACATGTATGGATAGCGTACACATTCAAAATATATGTCTATACAGCATGAGGCAGGCTCAGACGGTGTTAGGCCCAGTATGGATTGCACGTCATTGCACAAAGGTTAGAAGTTGTACCGTATCCCCGGATAACATGTATGGATAGCGTACACATTCAAAATATATGTCTATACAGCATGAGGCAGGCTCAGACGGTGTTAGGCCCAGTATGGATTGCACGTCATTGCACAAAGGTTAGAAGGGGTACCGTATCCCCGGATAACATGTATGGATAGCGTACACATTCAAAATATATGTCTATACAGCATGAGGCAGGCTCAGACGGTGTTAGGCCCAGTATGGATTGCACGTCATTGCACAAAGGTTAGAAGGGGTACCGTATCCCCGGATAACATGTATGGATAGCGTACACATTCAAAATATATGTCTATACAGCATGAGGCAGGCTCAGACGGTGTTAGGCCCAGTATGGATTGCACGTCATTGCACAAAGGTTAGAAGGGGTACCGTATCCCCGGATAACATGTATGGATAGCGTACACATTCAAAATATATGTCTATACAGCATGAGGCAGGCTCAGACGGTGTTAGGCCCAGTATGGATTGCACGTGATTGCACAAAGGTTAGAAAGGGTACCGTATCCCTGGATAACATGTATGGATAGCGTACACATTCAAAATATATGTCTAGACAGCATGAGGCAGGCTCAGACGGTGTTAGGCCCAGTATGGATTGCACGTCATTGCCCAAAGGTTAGAAGGGGTACCGTATCCCCGGATAACATGTATGGATAGCGTACACATTCAAAATATATGTCTATACAGCATGAGGCAGGCTCAGACGGTGTTAGGCCCAGTATGGATTGCACGTCATTGCACAAAGGTTAGAAAGGGTACCGTATCCCTGGATAACATGTATGGATAGCGTACACATTCAAAATATATGTCTCAGGAGGCAGGCTCAAACGGTGTCAGGCACAGTATGGATTTGACGGCCCAGATTACACAGCGGAGGAGCAGGGAGAGGTAAAGATTGCAAATGCTGGGGCCCTGGCCAAGCAAGGGGGGCCCACTCGTGGGTGTCGGTACTGGCACTGGGCCCCTCATAGTACAGCGGTGTGTCTGACGGCGGGTGTGCACCACTACCGTCAGAGACACTTGATTGCACTATGAGGGACCCTGTGCCAGTGCCCGCGCCCAAGAGTCGGCCTACCCACCTGTCCAGGGCAACGGCACTCGCACGGTGTCGTGCGCTAGGTGGTGACCCCGGCCATGGGGGGGAGGCAGCACAGTTAGGGAGTTTTAGAAAGTGGCATATGTTGATGTTGGACATTCAACTGATGCAAAAGGCGAAATAGGTGAAGTACCAGGAAGAGGTGGACCAAAGCAAGCCATTTTTCTGTCACCCTATGTGTCATCAGGGGAAGGTGGGACAAAATCCTTGGAAACCCATGCGTGGTTCATTTTAATGAAGGTTAGATCATCCACATTTTGGGTTGACAGACGGGTCCTTTTTTCTGTCAGGATTGATCCAGCTGCACTGAAGACTCTTTCCGATAGCACACTTGCAGCTGGGCAAGCGAGCTCCTGTAAGGCATATTGTGCCAATTCAGGCCAGGTGTCCAGTTTAGCGGCCCAATAGTCAAAGGGGAATGACCTGTGTGGGAGAACATCGATATGGGAGGAAAAGTAGTTTGTAACCATAGTTGACAACTGCTGTCTCCTGTCACTTTCCATCGATGCAGTATTACCAGTTGTGTGAGCGGTATTTGAAAAATCAGTCCACAACATTGTCATGAAACCCCTGTCTCCAACGCCACTTCTGCTGTGTGCACCACGAACACCTCTGCCAAGCTGCCCCCGGCCCGTGCGGCTCGTGTGAGAACCATCACCGCTGCTGTGTGCTGGGAATGCCTCAAGCAACCGATTTACCAGAGTTGCTTGTTTATTAGCCAATATTAGGTCAAGGTTCTCCTGTGGCATGATGTTTTGTAATTTGCCTTTATGCTGGCCAACCAGTAGTCGTCATCGTTCATCATTTTGGCAATGCGGGGGTCCCTTTTTAGGATCCTCAAGGCATAATCTGACATGTGGGCCAATGTTCCCGGTGTCAATGATGCACTGCGAGTGCTGGGTGGAGGAGCACTTTCTGGCAAATCCACATCCCTCCAGTCACGCACAAACCCTGTACCAGACCTTGCCACGCCAACATTTTCACTTGCCCCACGAGATGCATCCTCCTCCCCTAAGTAATCATCCCCATCATCCTCCTCCTCCTCCTCCTCTTCTTCCTCCACCTCGTCCAGGAGAGGTCCCTGAGCAGACAATGGCTGAATGTCATCAAGGATTCCCTCCTCCTCTTCCTCCTCATCAACATTGGCTGCAGACGCCTGCTCCTTAAGGTGCGTCAAAGTTTGCATGAGCAGACGCATAAGTGGGATGCTCATGCTTAGGATGGCGTCGTCTGCGCTTACCAGCCGTGTGCATTCCTCAAAACACTGAAGGACTTTACAAAGGTCTTTCAGCTTCGACCACTGCACGCCTGTCAACTCCATGTCTGCTCTCAAAGTGCCTGGCCGTGTATCCTCCCACAAATGCATTATGGCCTGCCTCTGCTCGCACAGCCGCTCCACCATGTGCAGGGTGGAGTTCCACCTTGTTGCAATGTCGATAATGAGGCGGTGGTTGGGAAGGTGGAGCAATCGCTGCAGCTTCTGCATACGAACGGAGTGTACAGGCGACCGGCGGATGTGCGCGCACAGTCTTCGCACCTTCTGGAGCAGGGCTGTTAACTCCGGATAATTTTTGAGGAAGCACTGCACCACCAGGTTCAAGGTGTGAGCCAAGCAAGGTATGTGGCTGAGTTTTGAAAGGGCTATGGCTGCCACAAAATTACGGCCGTTATCACTAACTACCTTGCCTGCCTCAAGATGTACACTGCCCAGCCATGACTCAGTTTGTCGCTTCAAGTACTCGGCCAGCACCTCGGCAGTGTGTCTGTCGCCCAAACACATCATCTGCAACACAGCCTGCTGACGCTTTCCACTAGCTGCTCGATAGGGGGACACATCGTGTGCAACAGTGGCAGCTGCAGATGGAGTGCTCGTACGACTGCGCTCTGTGGACGAGCTGTCGCTTCTGGAGGAGGAGGAGGAGGAGGGTTGAACGCCTACAGCCAACTGTTTCCTATACCGTGGGCTAGGCAGCACTGTCCCACCACCGCTGTCCCCTGTGGACCCTGCATCCACCACATTAACCCAGTGCGCAGTGATGGACACGTAACGGCCCTGGCCATGCCGACTGGACCATGCATCAGTTGTGAGGTGCACCTTTCCGCTCACTGACTGCTTGAGTGCATGGACAATGCGGTCTTTCACATGATGGTGGAGGGCTGGGATGGCTTTGCAAGAGAAGAAGTGGCGACTGGGTAGGTCATAGCGTGGTACTGCATAGGCCATGAGTTCGCGGAAAGCTGTGCTTTCCACCAACCGAAAGGGCATCATCTCAAACGAGATTAGTTTGGCAATGTGGGCGTTCAAACCCAGTGTACGCGGATGAGAGACAGAGTACTTTCTTGACCTACTCATAGTGTCTGGGAGGGTGAGCTGGACTTGAGAGCTGCATATGGTGGAAGTAGCGGTGGACAGGGCGGACTGAGAGAGGGTTGATGATGGTGATGGAGTTGTTGTTCTTTCTGATGGCCTAGAATCAGTCTTTCGTTGATATAACAGTGGGATTCCCTGACTGCTGTGGCCTTGCAACGACACCTCAACATTTGCTGCTGTGCTAACCGGTGGGCTTACAGTGGGGGAAACAATGTAGCGTTGCTGACTACCTTCGTTGTGATCAGTTGCACATGTGGCACTTGAGGTTTGGTGTTGTGTCCACGCTTGCAAGTGCATGCTGGTTAAATGTCTAAGCATGCAACTGGTATTCAAATTTTTCAGATTTTTCCCTCGGCTAAAGGTCTTTGCGCACTTCTTACAGATAACCTTGGCCTGATCATGAGGATTTTGTTCAAAAAACTGCCACACTGCACTCTTCCTACTTTGGCAGACATTTTGCGGCCTAGCACGCTGTGATCTTTTGACCCTCTGGACAAGCTGTCCAGCAACTCTTTTGATGTTTGGAACCTGTCTTTGGAGTGCTCCGGGCCTGCCAGATAACAGCTGTTGCGATGTCGATGTCTGCTGTGGATGCTCCTCATCTGAGCTATTGGAAGCAGCACCCTCTTCCCCAATGGATGCCAATCTGGGTCAACAACTGGGTCATCCATCACCTCCTCTTCTATGTCATGTGCACCTTTCTCTGTGTCACCGTGTATGGTGGTATAGTGTGCGGGAAGGGGCTCCTGAGTCTCATCAGGGTCAAAATCTGGCTCTGTACACTGCGAGGACAATGTAGTGCTCTGAGTGAATGTACCAGCAGAATCATCCATCAGCGGCTGTGCATCAGTGCACTCCATGTCAGATTCATCTTGGCCTGGGTAATTCATCATTTGACTTGATAATCCAGGCATGGTATGTGAAAACAGCTCCATGGAGTAATCAGTAGTATGGCCTGCATCATCCTTCAATCTTGGTTGGGGTGAAGGACACAAGGAAAGGTGTGGTTCATGAACATGAGCCTCCAATGACGACTCAGTGCTTTTACTTTTTACAACTGAAGAAGAGGAGGCGATAGAGCTGGAGGCTGAGTCAGCAATGTAAGACAAAACTTTTTCCTGATGCTCTGCCTTTAAAAGCGGTTTGCCAACTCCTAGAAAACTAAGCGTTCGAGTCCTTATGTAGCCAGACGATGACGCAGGGTCAGCACCTCCTGCATTCGGTCCTATTTTGCTCTTGCCACTACCATCAGATCCACCACCAACACCATCATTACCAGCTGCCAACCCCCGCCCAATTCCACGGCCTCTTCCACCAGCCTTCCTCATTTTTGGTAGAAATGTAGACAAAATCCAACAAACTATATAGTAATGTAAAACAAGGTACAAGGTGTCTATAGGACAGGGGAGTTTTAGAATTTCTGCACACACTTGTGGACAGTGGACACTTGTGGATTGTGTGCGGCCCACTGATATCTGAGCGCTATGTGACACGCTCGATGGCACAGCTGCCTGTGACCAAAGTGACGAGAGGATAATGGAGATTTTGAATCTCTGCGTACACTTGTGGACAGTGGACACTTGTGGATTGTGTGCGGCCCACTGATATCTGAGCGCTATGTGACACGCTCGATGGCACAGCTGCCTGTGACCAAAGTGACGAGAGGATAATGGAGATTTTGAATCTCTGCGTACACTTTTGGACAGTGGACACTTGTGGATTGTGTGCGGCCCACTGATATCTGAGCGCTATGTGACACGCTCGATGGCACAGCTGCCTGTGACCAAAGTGACGAGAGGATAATGGAGATTTTGAATCTCTGCGTACACTTTTGGACACTGGACACTTGTGGATTGTGTGCGGCCCACTGATATCTGAGTGCTATGTGACACGCTCGATGGCACAGCTGCCTGTGACCAAAGTGACGAGAGGATAATGGAGATTTTGAATCTCTGCGTACACTTGTGGACAGTGGACACTTGTGGATTGTGTGCGGCCCACTGATATCTGAGCGCTATGTGACACGCTCGATGGCACAGCTGCCTGTGACCAAAGTGACGAGAGGATAATGGAGATTTTGAATCTCTGTGTACACTTTTGGACACTGGACACTTGTGGATTGTGTGCGGCCCACTGATATCTGAGCGCTATGTGACACGCTCGATGGCACAGCTGCCTGTGACCAAAGTGACGAGAGGATAATGGAGATTTTGAATCTCTGCGTACACTTGTGGACAGTGGACACTTGTGGATTGTGTGCGGCTCACTGATATCTGAGCGCTATGTGACACTCTCGATGGCACAGCTGCCTGTGACCAAAGTGACGAGAGGATAATGGAGATTTTGAATCTCTGCGTACACTTTTGGACACTGGACACTTGTGGATTGTGTGCGGCCCACTGATATCTGAGCGCTATGTGACACGCTCGATGGCACAGCTGCCTGTGACCAAAGTGACGAGAGGATAATGGAGATTTTGAATCTCTGCGTACACTTGTGGACAGTGGACACTTGTGGATTGTGTGCGGCCCACTGATATCTGAGCGCTATGTGACACGCTCGATGGCACAGCTGCCTGTGACCAAAGTGACGAGAGGATAATGGAGATTTTGAATCTCTGCGTACACTTTTGGACACTGGACACTTGTGGATTGTGTGCGGCCCACTGATATCTGAGCGCTATGTGACACGCTCGATGGCACAGCTGCCTGTGACCAAAGTGACGAGAGGATAATGGAGATTTTGAATCTCTGCGTACACTTGTGGACAGTGGACACTTGTGGATTGTGTGCAGCCCACTGATATCTGAGCGCTATTTGACACGCTCGATGGCACAGCTGCCTGTGACCAAAGTGACGAGAGGATAATGGAGATTTTGAATCTCTGCGTACACTTTTGGACACTGGACACTTGTGGATTGTGTGCGGCCCACTGATATCTGACCGCTATGTGACACGCTCGATGGCACAGCTGCCTGTGACCAAAGTGACGAGAGGATAAGGGAGATTGGATTGCTTTTAAAAAAGCAGTTTGCGGAGCAGTGGGTAAACAGCAATGCCAGCGTGTCAGGAAGCCTTAAAAGGCAGCCCAACAACCAACACCACTGATACACCACAATATAGCCTCCCCTTGCACTGCACACACAGTGACTTGTGTGTTGTGCAGGCCAAATCGCTAGCAGCAGAAGCAGTTTTTTTGTCTTCTTCCCTGCCTAACGCTCTCCCTACAGAATCAGCAGCAACCTCTCCCTATACTAAGATCGGCAGAAGTAAGATGGCGGTCGGCGTGCACGCCCTTTTATACCCCCTGTGACGCCCACCAAAGCAAGCCAATCACTTGCATGCCCTTCTGAAAGATGGTGGTGACCCGTGCCTATGTCATCACGTTGCCCACAGTGTCCGTGGATCCTGATTGGCTGAAAAAGAGCGCAAAACAAACTTTTGAAACGCGACTTTAGCGCGTAAGTCGCCGACCTCGTGGCCGACCTCATCCTAGGGTCGGGTTTCGTTTCATGAAACCCGACTTTGCCAAAAGTCGGCGACTTTTGAATTTTTTCGACCCGTTTCGCTCAACTCTAGTGTTCACTAAAGGGGTTAACTAGTGGGACAGTTTTAAAAGTCGGGTCGTTACAAATGTGGCGATACTAAATATGTGTTGTTTAGATTTTTTTATTCAAATATTGATTTATCAATGGAATTAAATATTTATTTTTTACATTTTTTTAAAATATTTTACATAGTAACATAGTTATTAAGGTTGAAGGGAGACTTTAAGTCCATCTAGTTCAACCCATATCCTATCCTAACTTGCCCTAACATGTTGATCCAGAGGAAGGCAAAAAAACCTCATGTGGCAAACAGTAAGCTCACATTGGGGAAAAAAATTCCTTCCCGACTCCACATACGGCAATCAGACTAGCTCCCTGGATCAACGCAATATTAAGGAAATTAGTGTATATACCCTGTAATATTATACTTTTCAAGAAAGGCATCCAGTCCCTTCTTAAATTTTATTAGGGAATCACTCATTACAACATCATATGGCAGAGAGTTCCATAGTCTCACTGCTCTTACAGTAAAGAATCCGCGTCTGTGAGTATGCTTAAACCTTCTTTCCTCCAGACGTAGAGGATGCCCCCTTGTCCCCGTCACAGGTCTAAGAGTAAAAAGATCATTAGAAAGGTCTTGGTATTGTCCCCGCATATATTTATACATTGTAATAAGATTACCCCTAAGCCTTCGATTCTCCAAACTAAATAACCCCAAGTGTAATAACCTGTCTTGGTATTGCAGACCCCCTAGTTCCCTAATAACCTTGGTCGCTCTTCTCTGCACCCGCTCCAGTTCAGCCATGTCTTTCTTATACACCGGAGACCAGAACTGTACACAGTATTCTAAGTGTGGTCGCACTAGTGACTTATATAGAGGTAAAATTATGTTCTCCTCATGAGCATCTATGCCTCTTTTAATGCATCCATTATTTTATTTGCCTTTGCAGCAGCTGCCTGACACCGGCCACTAAATGTGAGTTTGTGGTCCACCTATACACCCAGGTCTTTTTCAGTGACTGTTTTGCCCAGTTTTACAATTAAGCACATAATTATACATCTTGTTCGTTCTACCCAAGTGCATGACCTTACATTTATCCCCATTAAAGCTCATTTGCCATTTATCAGCCTAAGCTTCTAGTTTACATAAATCCTCCTGTAATATAAAATTGTCCTCCTCTGTATTGATTACCCTGCAGAGTTTAGTGTCATCTGCAAATATTGAAATTCTATTCTCTATGCCCCCTACAAGGTCATTAATAAATATGTTAAAAAGAAGCGGGCCCAAAACTGACCCCTGTGGTACCCCACTGCTAACCGTGACCCAGTCCGAGTGTGCTCCATTAATAACCACTCTTTGTTTCCTATCCCTGTGCCAGCTCTTAACCCACCTACACATATTTTCCCCTATCCCCATTGTTCTCATTTTATGTATCAACCTTTTGTGTGGCACCGCATCAAAAGCTTTTGAAAAGTCCATGTACACCACGTTCACTGCATTCCCTTGGTCCAGTCCAGAACTTACCTCTTCATAAAAGCTTATCAGAATAGTCTGACAGGAACGGTCCCTTGTAAACCCATGTTGATATTGGGTCATAAGGTTATTCTTCTCCAGATACTCCAGTATAGTAGCTCTTAGAAAACCCTCCAGGATTTTACCCACAGTTGAGGTTAAACTTACTGGCCTATAATTTCCAAGTTCAGTTTTTGTCCCATTTTTGAATATTGGCACCACATTTGCTATACGCCAGTCCTGTGGTACAGACCCTGTTATTATGGAATCTTTAAAGATTAAAAAGGTCTATCTATGACTGTGCTTAATTCCTGCAGTACTTGGGGTGTATCCCATCCGGGCCTGAGGATTTGTCAATTTTAGTGATTATTAGACGCCGCCGTACTTCCTGCTGGGTTAAGCAGGTGACATTTAATGGAGAATTTTATCCCTGATCATGTTATCTGTCATGGGATTTTCTTGTGTAAATACTGTTGAAAAAAGTCATTTAGCATATTGGCTTTTTCCTCATCCTCATCTACCATTTCACCCAGACTATTTTTAAGGGAGCCAACACTATCATTTTTTAGTTTCTTACTATTTATGTAGTTAAAGAATAGTTTGGGATTATTTTTACTTTCTCTGGCAATGAGTCTCTCTGTCTCAATCTTTGCTGTTTTGATTTGCTTTTTACAGAATTTATTTAATGTTCTGTATTTAGTTAATGTCTCATCACTACCTACTTGCTTTAATTCTCTAAATGTTTTATTTTTATCTCTTATTGCACCCCTTACAGCTCTATTTAGCCATAGTGGTTTCCTCCTATTTCTAGCATGTTTATTCCCATACGTTATATATTGTGCACAGGTCCTATTCAGGATGCTAATAAACGTCTCCCATTTTCTTTGTGTATTTTTATGTCTCAGGATATCGTCCCAGTTAATTGCACCAAGATCATCTCTCATCCGTTGAAAATTTGCTTTCCTGAATTTTAGTGTCCTTGTAACCCCTCTACTACACATCTCATTAAAGGATACATGAAAACTTATTATTTTGTGATCACTATTACCCAAGTGACCCCACAACCTGTATATTTGATATGGCCTGTTGGTTAATATTAGGTCTAGCAGTGCCCCCCCTCTTGTTGGGTCCTGAACCAGTTGTGAAAGGTAATTGTCTCTCATAGTTGTCAAAAACCCATTACCTTTGCTGGAACTGCAGGTTTCGGTTCCCCAATGTATTTCAGGGTAGTTGAAGTTCCCCATAATAATGACTTCTCCTTGAGTCACTGCTTCATCTATTTGCTTTATGAGGATATTCTCTGTTGCTTTCATTATTTTTGGAGACATAACAAACCCCTATCAGTAATTTATTATTCCCCCCTTCCCTTATCTCCACCCACAGAGACTCTGCATTTTCATTAGATTCATATATATTAACACGAAGGATGGGTTTTAAGGATGATTTTACATATAAACACATGCCTCCCCCTCGCTTATTTGTACGGTCAATTCTGAACAGACTATAGCCCTGGAAATTAACCGCCCAGTCATGGCTCTCGTCCAGCCATGTCTCAGACATCCCCACCATGTCATAATTATTTTTACAATTATTTAATTTTTTTATTTCATTCAATGTTTTACACTGTGTCGAACTATGAGATACTCACTTTGTGCAGGCAGATTGCTTATATGGCATGCCGTGCATCTCTTGGATACCCACTGTTTACCCTAGATACCAGCGTGCACGCTGGTATCTAGGGTAAACAGCGAGTAACTAAGAGCCATGCGGCCCTTGGATACCCGCTGTTTACCCTAGATACCAGCTTGCTCGCTGGTCCTGATCACTGGTGGGTCTGTCTGTGACAGGTCACCAGCGATCAACTTAACTATGTCCCAGCGATCCCATCCATGTCGGATCATAGGTGGGATCGTTGGGACATCGTTGTGTATAACCGGACCTTAACACCCCCTTTCATTTAAAATAAGCTCTGGAGGCAGATTCTCTGGGAGATCTATGTCCTGCCATAGATCTTCACAGCTAATTTACAATTATTTACCTCATTAAGAAAATCTTGATTGATTTCTATGGAATTTTACAATGGATAGCCGACATCAAAATATCATTTTATTCAGCTTCCTATGACCTACATATAGCCAACTTAGGAGGGTTGATCATACCGACTGATTCCATTTAATAGGGAAACCCACTTTTAATGATTGACTAATCCAACATGTGACACCAATATAAATTAGGACAGTGTCAACTTTACCGGTATTATGTATGGGTGAATATCAGCTCACAATATCTTACAATATACAATAAATAGCAACAGAAGCACAGAATTTTGGATTGATCCCGCTTGTCCTTTAGCTTTAGGAAATAAGTGGTGACAGAGGTGTCTACCAGTCACATATTCACCAATTTTCATGGAAATAATCAGCCAGGCTTGGATGATCCATATATATATTATATGTATGTATTTCAGAAATTGCTGTAAATGTATGTCCTTTACTCATCTCACAGACTTCAGCTGAAAGTAATAATTGCTTATTGTATGTCTATATCTTCTCTGTATGTAGGTGAATGTGGGGTACCTTTTAAAAACGACTGTATTTTTTGGACTAGTGTGTGTCTTATAGTCTGAGTGTACTTTACAGGAGTGTGGCAGCAGCAGGAGTCGGGCGATTTAGCCGACCCTGGGGTGGGAAAAGGTGGTATTCGGTGGCCTGATGCTGTAGGGTGATGCTCTGACTCCCAACCCAAGGCAGGCTTAGTGGTCTAGGGGCTCTGCTGACATGTTGTGAAAGCTCGAATCCCCCACACATTCAATGTTGCAATGCAGTGGCCTCCAGGAAAATGGCCGCTGGAAGCGGCGCATGAACAGATTGAGATCTCGGTACCAAGATCTCAGGACAAGATCTCGTTGCCAAGATTTCAATCTGCGCATGCGCTGGCTCCGGCCTCTATTTTCCCAGAGGCCACCATATTGCAGCAATGGAAGTGCGGTGGCTCCGGGTTTTCACAAAATGTAAGCAGAGCCTCCACACTACCGAGCACTGCTGAACAAGCCTGGGATAGGATTTACCGGAGGCCATTGTATTGCAGCAATGGATGTGCGGGGGCTCCAGGCTTTCACAAAATGGCGGCGGAGCCCTCGCAACACCGACCTGCCGCACCAGCCTGGGATGGGAGTCAGATTTTCACCAGACCAACGAACATCTCTTTTTTGACCCTGCTCCACCTGCGCTGCTGATCCCTTCCCCCCGGTAAGCTGAATTCAGATTGTAAGATGGACCCCCATTTGACACATTAATTTTTTCCCTATTTTCTTTCTGAAAACTTGTGGTGCATCTCATGGTCTGGTGCGCCTTATAGCCCAAAACATACAGTATAACAAGATGTGGTAAGGGGATTGCAGTTGTTTAGTTTTCTTAAAATAAACTTTTCTCTATGTTTATATCTTGCATTTGAATAGAAAATTAGTAATTCCAGTCACATATTAACTAGCACTTGGTGCTGTTTTTTGTTTTAGCCTACAGTGCAGGTGAATCTTCATCTCATGAAACATGTAACCTGCTTTTAGAATAGGTAGGATTAAAACTTTACCCATATGTGATCTCAAGGTAATGTATTGACAATGATCTAATGAACCAGTGTACTCGTATTTTAAGCTTTCTGTAGACATAAACTTTCTGCACGTTCTGTCCTGTTTTTCTGGACATTTATATTACATTCATTTTTCTGCCAGTTCAGCTATGTCTGTGTATAATCCCTATGCTTTAGTGTTGTCTGCCTGTTTCCTCAGCAGTTCCTGATCCTCTTTTTATGCTAGTTGGGATGGTTACATGACATCAGTTACTCTGTGTCCAGCTACTACTGGAAGCAGATTATATTTATCCACTAAGACTCAATGGTAAAAAATAAAAAACCGACATTGATACTAAAAGATAATCGTGAATGAGCATTCCTAAGAATTTTCATTTCACAATAATCTTTCAGTGCAAACAGGCTGCTTGTCACCCGATAAACGATTAAAACGCTCGTTTATGAGGTTGAAGGATCTCTTGTGCAGTACAAAAAAATAATCTCTTTTAGCGATGCATTGACTTGGGTATACAAGGCTTTGGGCTCATTCCCACCTGCAATGAAATCGGTTGAATGCAGTCCGATAAAAATTTGGATTGAATTCGGACCAATGATTGTGTCTTCATCTGCATTTTGTCACGCTTACCGCCTTCTCCGGCCTCGCCGGCTCCACGCTCGCCGCTCCCGCCTCATGCGCGGCTCCTGCTGTCGCCTCCCTGTCGGGCTCAGCGTCGCCCATGGCCTCCGGGAGCGCCCGCCGCCTTCGGCGCGCCCCTGCAGCGGGCGCGCGCTCGCCTGCACTCCTGCCTTCGGGTCCGCGCTCTGTCCCGGTGGTCTACCCGCGGCGCATGCGCGCCTTGCGCCTCAGTTCTCAGTACAGGCCAAGCCTATCCTTCTCCCCGCCTTCCTGACCCTGCTGACCGGACCCAGAACTCTGGTCTCCATAAGAGGCAGCCTCTTCCTCGGAATCACTGCCTGATCGTCACTTGTGTCTCTCTGTGACTCTGGCTCCCAGTCTGCCTGTCGTTTCCCGTGCTCCTTGTTTAACCTGGTCCTTGTGTTTCCCCAGTTCCCGCCATCTCGTGTCCGCTTCCAGCCTGTGTCTTCGTCTGACCTGTGTTTCACCGTTCCTGCCTTATCTGCCAGTATCCGCCAGCCTCCGTTCCTGAGTTCCAGTCCTACCGGTTCCGGTCCAGCTCCTTCATCTGCCTGCCTGCTAGTTCTCTTGTCGTGCCTCCGGCCTCCTCGGGTACCAGCTGCTGTGGTGAGTAGTTTCCCCTGGGCCTGTCCCTAACGCTCCCTGTATAGGGGGTGGTCCACCTGGCCCACTCGCCCAGGGGAGGTTCGCTTGCCGCGGTCCAGTGGGTTCACCCTTGGGAACCATCACAGAACGATCAGGCCATGGACCCCGCTGGTACTCCAACCCCGACCCAAAAGGAACTTCTGTTTCTGCGGGAAAACCAGGCGAGGATCATGTCATTCCTCAAGTCCATGGAGTCTCGCCTCTCGTCATTACAGGCCTCGGATCCAGGGAATGCCACCCAGATCGCCGGTCTCCAGCAGGAGCTTGCTCAGCAGCGCGACACTCAGGCTCAAATCCTGAACTACATGGCCTCGGTGGACAACCGCTTGCTGGCCCTCCAGACCGCGGCTGCAGCTCCGGTACAGCCTGCGGTGCTGCCTCCATCCCCGCGTTTGGCTAAACCCCCGCGATATAGTGGCGACCCCAAGACGTGTAGAGGGTTTTTAAATCAATGCCAGCTACATTTTGAGTTGCTGCCGCAACAATACCCCACCGACCGTGCCAAGGTGGCCTTTATCGTGTCCCACCTAGAAGGAGAGGCCCTAGCCTGGGTTAACCCCCTCTGGGAACGAGACGACCCCCTGGTTACCCAACTCTCCTTTTTCCTAGACACCTTTCGTAAGGTGTTTGATGAACCCGGTCGCCTTGCCTCCACCACCGAAGCGTTGTTCAATCTCCATCAGGGGTCGCTCTCAGTAGGTCAGTACGCCATTCGGTTTCGCACCCTGTCCTCAGAGTTGGGTTGGAACAATGAGGCCTTGGTGGGAGCCTTTTGGCGGGGTCTTTCGGGGCGAATCAAAGACGAATTGGCGGGTCGTGATACCCCCACCTCCTTGGAGGATTTAATCTCTTTGGCTACCCGCATCGACCTCCGCTTTCAAGAACGTTCCCGAGAGCTCGCTAGGGACAGGAGACCCCCTCGCGCTCTTCCAGCCGCTCAGAGTCCACTTCGAGTCCACTCAACACCAGCATCCACGCTCCCGCTACCGGAACCCATGCAGGTGGACCGCCTCAAACCGGTGGAGGAACGTCGGAGAGAGAGGGTCGAACAGGGGCTCTGTTTCTACTGTGGGAGTGCATCTCACTTTCTTCGTGCCTGCCCCACTCGCCCGGGAAACGCCTCCGCCTAGGACAGGTAAGAGAGGTCTTCCTAGGTAATTTTGACTCCTCTCTACCCTTGACTCTATCTGTCCTTTCGCATCTGGGCTCTAAACGTTTTTCTGAATGGGCCTATATAGATTCTGGGGCGGCTGGTAACTTCGTTCAACTTGAGGCGGTTAAGAGACTTGGAATTCCTGTCAGATCCCTGGAGACCCCTCGGCAGATTGCTTCGGTCGACAGTCAACCCCTGCGGGAGTCCGTTACTCAGGTTACCGAAGAGGTGGAGCTTCAGGTCGGAGCTTTACACCGGGAGAAGATAGTATTCTACGTGCTGCCTTCTTTGTCCCATGCCATCCTCCTGGGACTCCCCTGGCTAAAGATCCACGAGCCTATCCTGGATTGGCGCTCTGGTGACGTTCTACGGTGGGGCCAACTTTGTCAAGACAAGTGTTTACTTCCTGTACAGCCGCTGAAATTCCCACGTTCAACGTTGGTATCAACCGAGTTGCCCTCCGTCTACAGGACCTTTTTGGACGTCTTTGACAAGAAGGAAGCAGAGTCCTTGCCCCCGCATCGTCCATATGACTGCCCCATCGATCTGCTTCCCGGTTCTATGCCGCCCTGTGGTCGGATCTACCCGCTGTCTCCCTCCGAGACCCAGGCTATGTCTGAATACGTACAGGAAAATTTGGCCAAAGGCTTTATTCGCAAGTCTTCCTCACCTGCAGGAGCTGGGTTCTTTTTTGTCAAGAAGAAGGATGGGTCCCTGCGTCCCTGTATTGACTATAGAGGGCTCAACGATATCACCATCAAGAACAAATACCCTCTTCCCCTCATTCCGGAGCTATTTGACCGTCTACGGGGTGCACGGATCTTCACAAAATTAGACCTCCGAGGGGCCTACAATCTGGTCCGGATCCGCTCTGGTGATGAATGGAAGACCGGCTTCAACACCCGTGACGGCCATTATGAGTACCTGGTTATGCCCTTCGGCTTATGCAACGCTCCCGCAGTGTTCCAAGAATTCGTCAATGACATATTCCGAGATCTTCTCTATTCCTGCATGGTGGTTTACTTGGACGACATTCTGGTGTTCTCCCCGGATTTGTCCTCACACCGAAAAGACGTGCGTCAAGTTTTACTCCGTTTGAGAACACATCGCCTCTACGCCAAGCTGGAGAAATGCGCCTTCAAACAGTCGTCTCTGTCGTTCTTGGGTTACATCATTTCCGATTCCGGCTTGCGCATGGATCCGGGAAAAGTGTCTGCTGTACTCAACTGGCCACGTCCTCAAGAAATTAAGGCAATCCAGCGGTTCCTGGGATTCGCCAACTATTACCGGCAGTTTATTCCGCACTTTTCCTCTCTGACCGCTCCCATCTCTGCTCTGATCCGAAAGGGAGCCGATCCTCACCACTGGCCTCCTGAGTCCGAGAACGCCTTCCGAACCTTGAGACAGGCCTTTGCCACAGCCCCGGTGCTACACCGTCCAGAGGATAACAAACCATTCACCCTAGAAGTAGACACTTCTGCCACCGGAGCCGGTGCGGTTCTCTCTCAGAGATCCCCTTCTGGTCGCTTGGTTACCTGCGGCTTTTTCTCCAAGACTTTCTCCCCTTCGGAGAGAAACTATACCATCGGGGACAGAGAGCTGCTTGCCATTAAGCTAGCCTTGGAGGAATGGCGGTATCTTCTGGAGGGAGCTGTACACCCACTCCAGATCTACACTGACCACAAGAATCTAGCCTACATTCAATCAGCACAAAGGCTTAATCCTCGGCAGGCTTGATGGTCATTATTCTTTAACCGGTTCGATTTTGAGCTTCATTTCCATCCGGGTAATAAGAATCTCAAAGCGGATGCCCTATCCCGATCCTTCCTAGTCACCGACAACGAGGAGGAGCCTTCGCACATTGTGGAGCCAAACAAGCTCATCGTAGTCGCACCGGTTAACCTGACTTCCCTGCCCCCCGGCAAGACTTTTGTCCAAGATGATGACAGGAGGCGAGTTCTACATTGGGGTCATGCTACCAAGTTAGCAGGTCATGCCGGCCTCAAGAAAACACAATTCCTCATCTCTCGCTTTTATTGGTGGCCTTCTTTGTCTCAGGATGTCTGAAGTTTCATCCTCTCCTGCCCTTCGTGTGCCAAGAACAAGGTCCCACGACAGCCACCCTCCGGTTTTCTGCATCCACTTCCGGTTCCCTCGGCTCCCTGGCAGCATATCGCGATGGATTTTATTACGGATCTACCTCGGTCCTCAGGTCACACGGTCATTCTGGTGGTCGTGGACCGCTTCTCCAAGATGGCCCACTTCATCCCTCTGCCCGGTTTACCTTCTGCTCCTGACCTGGTGAGAATTTTTATATCTCATGTCTTCCGGATTCATGGCTTCCCCAAGCACATTGTCTCGGACAGAGGGGTTCAGTTTACCTCGCGTTTCTGGAGGGCCCTATGCAAGCTAATGGAAGTAATGTTGGACTTTTCCTCCGCTTATCACCCTCAATCCAACGGTCAAGCGGAACGCACGAACCAGATCCTCGTAACATATCTTCGACATTTTTCCAACGCCCACCAGAACAACTGGTCCAGCTTGCTCCCTTGGACCGAATTCGCTTACAATAACCATACCAGTGAATCCTCCACTAAGTCGCCTTTCTTTACTGTCTACGGTCAACATCCTGGTATACCTCTGCCGGTACTCCCGACCTCAGGTGTGCCGGCGGCCGATCTTCTGACCGAGGAGTTCTCCAGGGTCTGGCAGGAGACCAAAACCGCACTTAAGCGAGCACGTGATGGGTTCAAGAGGCACGCCGATAAGAGACGCCTGGATGCTCCGTTGTACCGCCCTGGGGATAAAGTTTGGCTATCCTCAAAATTTGTTCGCCTCAAGATTCCCTCCTATAAACTAGGCCCTCGCTACATCGGACCCTTTGAGGTCTTAGCTCGTATCAATGACGTTGCCTACAAGCTAAGACTCCCCGTTTCTCTACGGATCCCAAATTCATTTCATGTTTCCCTCTTGAAACCCGTCATACTCAACCAGTTCCATGCTTCCACTGGCAGTACTCCCGCACCCGTGTCCGCACAGGTTGTCTTTGAGGTTAAAGAAATTCTTGCTATGAAAAGATCTAGAGGTAAAACCTTTTTTTTAATTGACTGGAAAGGTTTTGGCCCAGAGGAGAGATCCTGGGAACCCCGGGAGAACATCCGAGCCCCCCAGATGTTAGCTAAGTTTCTTTCCGGCCTTGGGAGGAGGGGCGTAAAAGGGGGGGTACTGTCACGCTTACCGCCTTCTCCGGCCCCGCCAGCTCCACGCTCGCCGCTCCCGCCTCATGCGCGGCTCCTACTGTCGCCTCCCTGTCGGGCTCAGCGTCGCCCGTGGCCTCCGGGAGCGCCCGCCGCCTTCTGCGCGCCCCTGCAGCTGGCACGCGCTCGCCTGCACTCCTGCCTTCGGGTCCGCGCTCTGTCCCGGTGGTCTACCCGCGGCGCATGCGCGCCTTGCGCCTCAGTTCTCAGTACAGGCCAAGCCAATCCTTCTCCCTGCCTTCCTGACCCTGCTGACCGGACCCGGAACTCTGGTCTCCATAAGAGGCAGCCTCTTCTTCGGAATCACTGCCTGATCGTCACTTGTGTCTCTCTGTGACTCTGGCTCCCAGTCTGCCTGTCGTTTCCCGTGCTCCTTGTTTAACCTGGTCCTTGTGTTTCCCCAGTTCCCGCCATCTCGTGTCCGCTTCCAGCCTGTGTCTTCGTCTGACCCGTGTTTCACCGTTCCTGCCTTATCTGCCAGTATCCGCCAGCCTCCGTTCCTGAGTTCCAGTCCTACCGATTCCGGTCCAGCTCCTTCATCTGCCTGCTAGTTCTCTTGTCGTGCCCCCGGCCTCCTCGGGTACCAGCTGCCGTGGTGAGTAGTTTCCCCTGGGCCTGTCCCTAACGCTCCCTGTATAGGGGGTGGTCCACCTGGCCCACTCGCCCAGGGGAGGTTCGCTTGCCGCGGTCCAGTGGGTTCACCCTTGGGAACCATCACACATTTTTTGTTTGCCCATGAAGTGAATGCAAGGCTTGCTCCAAATTTGGACGAACTCCAATAACCATTTGAACAGACGTTCTGGATGTCCACATGAAACTAAAGTTCCCATAATTATTATTTTGGTACTAGCATACTGTTTCCCTAGGCATTGAATGCAAGGCCTGCCCTGGCCCAAAGTTACATGCACCCCAATAACTTTTTGAACAGACGTCTTGGATGGCCACATGAAAAAAAAGTTCCCATTATTATTAATTTGGCACTCCCATACTGTATGCCTATGCAGTGAATTGCAGTGTTGAGCCTGAAGAACCTGCATTGGTGAATTGAAGTACTGAGGCTGAAGGCCTGGCAGTGGAGAATTACAGTGTTGAGGATGAGGACCCGACAATAGAGAATTGCAGTGTTGAGGCTGAACACCTGGCAGTGGAGCATTGCTGTGTTGAGGCTGAAGACCCGGCAGTGGAGCATTTCAATGTTGAGCCAGAAGAACCAGCAGTGGAGAATTGCACTGTTGAGGCTGAAGAACCTGCATTGGTGAATTGCAGTGATGAGCCTGAAGAACCTACAGTGGTGAATTGCAGTGATGAGCCTGAAGAACCTACAGTGGACAATTGCAGAGTTGAGGCTTATGACCCGGCAGTGGACAATTGCAGTGTTGAGGCTGAAGAACCCACATTGTTGGTTGGTCAGCTTCAACAACGCAATTCTCCAAAGTTCACATTATTAGGAAATGGGTCTCCCATAGTGTTTGCCTATGCAGTGAATGCAAGGCATGCCCCAAATTTGGATGCACCCCAATACTCCATGGAAGAGACGCATAGGAGGGCCTCCTAAAAATCTGTTCCCAATACAAAGGAGCCGGTCTCCTACACTTGTAATGCCCATAGAGTAATTGTATGTGCTTGAAAAACATTTCCCCCTGGGGGGTATACTTCAACATACTGTCTAAAAAATTTGTTTACGGGAATCATAAACACCCTTTTTAACACTAATGTGTATGTTGCATCACGGAGCATGGTCACCCTGGTCATCTAGTGGTGGTGGATCAAGAGACTTGGAGGAGGGCATCATAAAAATCTGTTCCCATTACAAAGGAGCAGGTATACTTGTAATGTCTAGTGATGAGCGAGCACTAAAATGCTTGGGTGCTCGTTGCTCGGGTCGAGCAAATTGGAATACTCGGGTACTCGACCCAAGCAATGAGCACAATGTAAGTCTATGGCAAACCCAAGATATTTTGCCATGACCCCCCACCCCCAGAGGTCTTCTAGGGTATCAAAATGTCGGAACTCAATGGGACCAGTGCACAAACAACAAGGGAACATTATGGGGAAGGTCTCTGGAAGCATTTCTGACTCCTAGGTCACTGCTGTGACCAATGTTGTCAGAGTGTGATGCCACTTTAACAGGCACACAATAAAACATACAAAAACAAAACCAAAATGGATTCTACAGGGAAATATGTTAAGGGACATCCTTTCCAGGGTAATAATTTGAATGTAAGGCAAAAGAAATAACCCCAAAAAAATGCTCCTCCACCACTTTGGCTTTGTTCACACGTAGCGTTTTTGATGCATTTTTCAACTCTACCATTGCTTTTAACCAGTACAAATGCATTTACTGGGAAATGTCATGGTAGCATTTAACAACCTTAGCTGGCCATGTGGTGTGTGACGCATCATCAGACACAGAAAACATAAAAAGTAGCAGCATCCGTTCCAGGTGAAGAAAAATCTTTAGTTTTATTCTGCCATCAATAGATACGTTTCGACCATAGCATGGTCTTTATCAAGTACATCAAATAACAATTGGAGCGTCCTTAAATGGTGTGGACAAACCAATCACCATTAAGGAAACGCCCCTTAGTCAAAAGTACATATACCTCTCCTCAAACTAGACATCAGATATAAAAAAACAATCAGTGCATTACATTGTCTGCCCTTATTCACTCAGACGTCAACTTTGACACATAAGGTTATTAATACTAGACAGTGTAGGACTGCCCCGACCACAGAGTCACCTTGTCGATGGTGGGACGGCTTTTATGCTATGTTTGATCAAATACAGTATTACTAAGAACTCTGTATGATTTAAATGCACTTTTGCTTTTACTTATTTAATTATAGCAGGGTTTTTTTCATTTTGTCTTTCGTAAGTTTTATATAATACAAAGTGTAATCATCTAAATATAAAAAAATCACACAGACAGAGAGACCAAAGTATTTATAAACAGTGTCCACAAAGCGATCACCCAATCCCCATATGGCATAATGATCACTATGGTGATATATCACCAATCAATGTCCTCCATAGATAACCACCCTCCCCAGACAAATAGGAGCGCTGTATAGCGTTAGCGCCAAAACAAACACCCTATAGCTGCAGTCCATACAAATTGCAAGATGAAATAGCTACCGTAATTGTCTGTATAATGGCTCAGAGATAGCGTGCGATGGTGCAGCACAGCCGCAGGGAGGGCAGAGACGCAGGCGAAATCCCGCGATGCATCCATGTCTGAAACACTGCGCATGCACGGTGCCACAGGCAGGACGCAATCTGCAAGAGCCAGCCCCTCCGCCCACCCTCAGCCACGCTTGCGCAAAAGCCCACATCCTAACATAGAGCCCGGTATCGAACTCAGTCATATCAGCGCAGCCACGGGCATCCGTCAGACAGGCGAGGACGTCACATGACAGGTCACATAATCCGCCATGTAAACAAACCTGCCACCGCTAACAAAATACCCACAAGCATAGCCAGACTGCGGGGTCAGAGAATTTAATATTACCAAATCCATGGCTATGTTCACACGTAGCGTTTTTGATGCGTTTTTCAACTCTACCATTGCTTTTAACCAATACAAATGCATTTACTAGGAAATGTCATGGTAGCATTTAACAACCTTAGCTGGCCATGTGGTGTGTGATGCATCATCAGACACATCTTGTTTCATTTATGAAGGAGTGACCCTTAAAAACACAAAGCCTATTTTTATAGGGGCATCAGTCAGCATTACTATTCTTAAAGGGCCAATATTAAATAGTGGGTCTCCTATACTGTTATTGCCTATGCATTGATTGACTGGGCTGCCAAAAATTAGGACGCATCCAAATACCCCTTTCACGAGATGTACAGGAGGGCCTCCTGAAAAAATATTCCCACTATAAGAAAGTGGGTCTTTCTTATAATGCCTTGCTCCAAAGTTACACGCACCCCAATAACCCTTGGAACAGACGTCCTGGATGGCCACATGAAACCCTGGATGGCCACATGAAACCAAAGTTCCCATTATTTTTCATATGGTACTGCCATACTGTTATCCTATGCATTGAGTGCAAGACCCGCCCTGCCACAAAGTCACATGCACCCAATAAGCCTTTGAACCCACGTACTAGATGAACATAGGAAAACCAAGTTCACATTATTCTTTTGGTACTGCCATGCTGTTAGCCTATGCATTGAATGCAAGGCCTGCCCTGCCACAAAGTCACATGCACCCAAATAAGCCTTTGAACCCACGTACTGGATGGCCATAGGAAAACCAAGTTTAAATTGTTCTCTTGGTACTGCCATACTGTTAGCCAATGCATTGAATTAAAGGCCCGCCTTGCCACAAAGTTACATGCACATCAATAACCCATTGAAACGACGTACTGGATGGCCACATGAAACAAAAGTTCCCATTATTTTTTTTTTTACTACCATAAAGTTTGCCCATGAAGTGAATGCAATGCCTGGGCCCAAATTTGCATGCACCCCAATCCCCCTTGGAAGAAACATGGAGGAGGACTTCATAAAAAATTTTTCCCATTACAAAGGAGCGGGTCTCCTCTACTTGGAATGACCATACACTAAGTGTATGGGCTGACAAACATTTCCCCCTGGGGGGTACACATCAACATAGGGTGTTTATGAAGCCCGCAAAAAAAGTTTAACAGTGTTTGTTACACTGGAACAAATAGTGTGTAAAGGAATGCCAATAAACGTAGTTAACCAAGAACCTGGGAACAACAGATTTCTTCTTTATGGGCAGCAGGGTGGCTCAGTGGATAGCACTGCAGCCTTGCAGCGCTTGAGTCCTGGGTTTGAATCCCACCAAGGACAACATCTGCAAGGAGTTTGTATGCTCTCCCCGTGTTTCCTTGGGTTTCCTCCCACATTCCAAAAACATACTTGTGACGTTTTTAGGTACAAACTATGTCAGAGAGTGGACCCTCTGGATCGCGGATCCGGAGCCCCTGGGCCGAGCACGCCAGGTGAAGACCGACCCCTATACAGGGGAGGACGGAGGCGCGACAGCCGGAACCAAGAGGGATGGCTCGACGGACAAAAGAGGACTAGGGAGACGGTGGGCTTAGATACGGCCAAGTACCGGAGGACCCAGAGGAAATGTAATACAGGGAGCGGCAGGGAGGCTGAGCCTGGACAGGCTGGAGACAGAGGGAAAGCAACACAGAGGATGGCAGGGAGGCTGAGCCTGGACAGGCTGGAGACAGGAGGAATGCAACACAGGGGACGGGAGGAACTACAGGAGTACTGTAGCGGCCAGAGGGTGCAGGAAGACTACATACACGATCATCAGGCGCCCTCCTCATAGCGAGGACGCCTGAAGTATCCTGGCACCCGGAAATGCGTCTCCTAGCCCTGCCCCTCAGCGACGCCCACAGCTGGGGGGAGAGAGCGGGAGGATGCGTGCTCGTGACCGAGAGCGGGTGCCTGGAGCTGCTGCGGAGAGGAACGCCGAGCGGGCGCGCGCGTGGACGGGAGTGCGCCGGTAGGAGAGCGACCCAATTGTCCTGATGGGCGTTGGAGAAGTGACGTAAGAAGGTAGTTAACGCCTGATTAATCCGCTCCACTTGCCCGTTGGTCTGAGGATGGTATGCAGAGATGTACCCATAAGCCGGTAGAGAGCCCTCCAGAAGCGAGAGGTAAACTGGACCCCTCGATCTGCTGCGGAAGACCATGCAGCCTGAAGACCTGGTGGATGAAGATCTTGGCCAACCTTGGAGCGGACGGCAGACCCGGTAAGGGAATGAAATGGGCCATCTTGGAAAAACGATCTGCTACGACTAAGATGGTGGTACATCCAGCTGAGCGGGGTAGATCAGTCACGAAGTCCATAGCAATTTGCTGCCAGGGAGCCTCTGGAACTGGTAATGGGTGAAGAAGTCCGGAGGGCAAAGCCCTAGCCACCTTGTTCTGGGCACAGGTGGTGCACGAGGCTACATAATCCGTCACATCCTGGTGAAGAGCAGGCCACCAGTAGTACCGGGAAAGCAGCAAGAGGGTCTTTTTAGTCCCAATGTGCCCAGCAACCTTGGAGGAATGCCCCCAGCGTAGTACCTCCGAACGTCTGCTTTGAGGGACGAATGTTTTACCTGGCGGAGGAGTGGAAAAAGTCACAGGAGCCACGGGGATCACCTTAGCAGGCTCAATAATATAGGATGGATCTTCATCCTTCTCTGGTGACTGTAACGACCTGGAAAGTGCATCGGCTTTGATGTTCCTATTGCCAGGTCGGAAGTGAAGTTGAAAGTCAAAACGGGAGAAATACAGAGCCCATCTGGCTTGCCGGGCATTGAGTCTTTGGGCGGACTGCAGGTAGGCCAGATTCTTGTGGTCCGTGAGGATGGTGAAAGGGTGTACAGCCCCCTCGAGTAAGTATCGCCACTCTGCCAAGGCCATCTTAATGGCAAGTAATTCCCGGTCTCCAATGGAGTAATTGCACTCCGCAGGCGAAAAGGTTTTAGAGAAAAAAACGCAAGGTACCAGACATCCAGATGAGGCCTGCTGGGACAGGACCGCCCCAGCTGCGGTGGAGGAAGCGTCCACTTCAAGGACGAAGGGCCTGCTGGCAACCGGCCGATGTAAGATGGGTGCAGATGCAAAAGAACGTTTCAGAGCAAGGAAGGCGTCTTCAGCTTCGGGGGACCAGCTGTTGGACTTCGTTCCTTTACGGGTCAAGGCCGTGATGGGTTTGGTAAGTGCAGAATAATGAGGCACGAATTGTCGGTAATAGTTTGCGAACCCAAGGAACCGCTGGATGGCCTTTACCCCCACTGGACGGGGCCACTTGAGTACCGCACTGAGTTTTTCAGGGTCCATCTTCAGACCGGAATCGGTGATGATATATCCCAAGAAGGGCAACGATGTCTGCTCAAAGAGGCATTTTTCAATCTTGGCATAGAGCCGATTCTCTCGAAGGCGACGCAAGACCAAGCGTACGCTCTTGCGATGGGAGGACAGATCGGGCGAAAAAACGAGAATGTCGTCTAAATACACCACCACACAGGAATAGAGTAGATCCCGAAACACCTCGTTAATGAATTCTTGAAATACAGCTGGCGCGTTGCAAAGACCAAACGGCATGACTAAGTATTCATAATGCCCGTCACGGGTATTGAATGCCGTTTTCCACTCATCCCCTGCGCGGATCCGGATCAGATTGTAAGCTCCCCGCAGGTCTAACTTCATGAAGATCCGGGCCCCTCTCAGCCGGTCAAAGAGTTCAGGAATCAACGGAAGAGGATACCGGTTTTTAACGGTGATATTGTTTAGACCCCGGTAATCTATGCAATGTCGCAGTGATCCGTCCTTCTTTCGGACGAAGAAAAAACCCGCGCCCGCAGGAGAAGAGGACTTCCGGATAAACCCCTTGGTCAGGTTCTCTTGAATGTATTCCGTCATGGCCGTGGTCTCAGCTGGGGAAAGAGGATAAGTTCTTCCTCTGGGCGGAACAGCTCCGGGAATCAGGTCGATAGGGCAGTCGTAGGCCCGATGCGGCGGCAGAGAATCCGCTTCCTTCCTGCAGAAGACATTGGCGTACGCGTGATATGGAAAAGGAAGACCCGAGAGATCGTCTGACCTAGGCTGGAAATGAGGGCGAACAAGGGTCCGCAAACAGCGTGCATGACAAGCGTGCCCCCAACGCAAGATCTCCCCTGAGCGCCAGTCGACAACTGGCTCGTGCCGCCTGAGCCAGGGTAACCCTAAGAGAATGGCGTGGGACAATTGAGGCAGGACATAAAAGGCAATCTTCTCGAGGTGAAGTGCACCAATTTGTAGATCAACTTCGGTGGTCACCGTGGTGATGAGTTCGGGCAGAGGTTTGCCATCGACGGAGGAGATTGCTCGCGGGTTCTTCAGGATGACCACCGGAATCTGGAGTTTGTCAACCTCTTCCTGGCGGATGAAGTTGCCCGCTGCGCCCGAGTCCACATACGCCTCCACAGATCCACGCCCCCGACCTGTAATAAGCAGAGCTGAAAGGGTAAGTGGGGGAGAGGAGGTCTGATCACCTAGGAGGCCCTCTCTTACCTGGCCTAGGCGGATGTGTTTCCCGGTCTCTCAGGACAGGTGCGTACGAAGTGGTTGGCTCCACCGCAATACAAACAGAGTCCATTCGTCATCCTCTCCCTGCGCCATTGTTCGGACAGCTTGACACGATCTACCTGCATGGGCTCGGGAGCAGAGTTAGTAGAGGGTGCAACAGAGCGCGGAATGGGGGCTTGATACAACCTAAAAGGCCTTCTCTCCCTAGCTGACTCCCTGGCACGTTCCAAAAAACGCAGATCAATACGAGTAGCCAGAGAGATGAGATCTTCCAGGGTGGTTGGAGTGTCACGCCCGGCAAGCTCGTCCTTGATTTTACTAGAAAGACCTCTCCAAAAGGCACCTACAAGGGCTTCATTATACCACCCCAGCTCCGAGGACAGGGTCTGAAAGCGGATGGCGTATTGCCCTACCGTAAGGGATCCCTGCCGAAGGTTAAAAAGGGCCTCCGTAGAGGAAGCAAGGCGCCCGGGTTCATCAAACACCTTGCGAAATGTTTCCAAAAAACTCTGGATATTAGTAACCACCGGGTCATCCCTCTCCCACAACGGATTCACCCAAGCCAACGCCTCTCCCTCTAGATGGGACACTATAAAGGCCACCTTAGCATGGTCCGTGGGATATTCTTGGGGCAGAAGCTCAAAGTGCAGTCTGCACTGGTTTAAAAAACCCCTACACAACTTTGGGTCCCCACAATACCTGGGCGGCTTTCCAAGGCGGGGAGGTGGGAGGGAGACAGCGTCCCGGGCTTGGGTAGAAGCGGCCGCGGAGGACTGCAGAGCAAGCAGCCGATCATCCACGGACGCCATATACCCCAAAATGTGAGATTGCGCATCGCGCTGCTGCGCGAGCTCCTGCTGGAGGCTGGCTAAGAGAGGAGCATGCCCTGGGTCAGTGGTTTGCAGGGCGGAGAGCCGGGTGTCCATGGATTTCATGAAGGACATAATTCGGGTCTGATTCTCCCTTAAGAAAAGCAGTTCTTTCTGAGTGGCAGCCGCGGCACCGGCGGGGTCCATGGCCTGATGATACTGTGACGTTTTTAGGTACAAACTACGTCAGAGAGTGGACCCTCTGGATCGCGGATCCGGAGCCCCTGGGCCGAGCACGCCAGGTGAAGACCGACCCCTAAAAAGGGATCGTTTGGGGCAGGACCACAGAGGACGGAGGCGCGACAGTGGGAACCAAGAGGGACGGCTCGACGGACAAAAGAGGACTAGGGAGACAGTGGGCTTATATACGGCCAAGGACCGGAGGACCCAGAGGGAATGTAATACAGGGAGCGGCAGGGAGGCTGAGCCTGGACAGGCTGGAGACAGAGGGAAAGCAACACAGAGGACGGCAGGGAGGCTCAGCCTGGACAGGCTGGAGACAGAGGGAAAGCAACCCAGAGGACAGCAGGGAGGCTGAGCCTGGACAGGCTGGAGACAGAGGGAAAGCAACACAGAGGACGGCAGGGAGGCTGAGCCTGGACAGGCTGGAGACAGGAGGAATGCAACACAGGGGATGGGAGGAACTACAGGAGTACAGTAGCGGCCAGAGGGTGCAGGAAGACTACACGATCATCAGGCGCCCTCCTCATAGCGAGGACGCCTGAAGTATCCTGGCACCCGGAAATGCGTCTCCTAGCCCTGCCCCTCAGCGACGCCCACCGCTGGGGGGAGAGAGCGGGAGGATGCGTGCGCGTGACCGAGAGCGGGTGCCTGGAGCCGCTGCGGAGAGGAACACCGAGTGGGCGCGCGCGTGGACGGGAGCGTGCCGGTGAGAGGACGCTGCGGCGTGCGCCGCCGCTGAAGGGACAACGGCGGGTACAGCCGCCGATGTCACGATACTGATAGGGAATTTAGATTGTGAGCCTCATCAGGGACAGTGATGATAATGATATTGTGATGATAATGTGTGCAAAACTGTAAAGTGCTGCGGATTATCCTGGTCACAGCATTGTAGTACAGTTCACCTTTGTTTTGGGGCAATTGTTTTATTGCATCAAGAATTTCTGTTTACCCCTTGCTCCTAGTATTGTGATACAGCACGATTGTGGCTCTACTGTTCTGTCAATGGAGGCTAAATAAATGTTGAATAACTTGTTTAAATGTCTTCAATAATCTGTTCCAACTTAAAAGATAATATTTGTTGTTTGGTAGCTTTAATATCTGGATTCCAACAAATGGATCTCAAGACCTTCTTATTCCAGTAAATGGGGGGAGATTACTAAGTGTCCACCGACTGTGTTCTAGAGAAATAACTTTTTTATGACTAATTAATGTTTCACACTGTAAAAATGTCATCCAGAACTGGTCAATCATAGGCCATACTCACCGCCCTGCGGCTGAAGCATGTTGTGATATCTGTGATCTGAAGACAGAGAAATGTTAAAGCGAAACAGATCACGCTAATAGTGATCTAAATACTGAGATGTGTACAGAGGAATGCTGGGAGGACATTGATAGTGGATTTCTATCAACTTCAACTGCAAACCCTCGGACGGGACTAATGTGCCCTACAGGTGCTTCTCTTTTACTTTCATTTCTCCCTCTTCACCAGATTATTATGAAATCCCCTCCTTCCAGGTAGCTTCCTGGCTCTAGCTGCTGTGTGAAACCTCATACCACAGTTGAATTGCTGAGCTTCAGGAGGGCAGATATAACTGTGCTGGCTTCTCAGGCTCATTGTTCCCGAACACGTCACATTTTATAAGGTTGCTATTTTATGTTTTTAGCCATCACAATTGTTTATTTAGCTTGTTTTATGAATGGATAGTGCAAAGTGTGTGGCTATTTCATAGAAATAAGGCAGATTACAAATGAAAATCTGCTTCTCAGGCACATTGTTCCCTAACACATATTTTTTCTCTTGCTTCAGATTATCTGATGAAATGGAGAGGAAAATGTATAATTTATCAGAACCCCTTTATGTTGAGGAAGTGAAAAACATGCTGTTAGATGCTGATAATGATGATGCAGATCCCACACTGAATGAGGATTTAGGAGAAGAAAGTGAGATTGATTCTCATGATGAGGTGGAAGTATGTGAAATTGATTCTGAAACAGAACAAGATGATGACAGTGATGAGGATGAAGATGTAGAATCATATTATATGGGAAAAGATAAAAAAAACTAAATGGAACAAGAAGCCACCCATGAAAAAACGTAGGGAACCTCAAAACATTATCACTCCCCTTCCTGCAGTTATAGGAACAGCAAGTAATGCAAAAACTGCAGCTGAATGCTGGAATAGTTTTTTCGCAGATGACATTCTGGATTCTATTGTCACATACACAAACCAATATATAGACATTATAAAGGACAAGTTCATCAGCAACAGAATCATCAAGGCCACAGATGAAGTAGAACTGCGTGCTTTTTTTAGATTGTTATACCTTGCAGGAGCTTTTAGGGCAAATCGACAAAGTTTGGAGGAACTTTGGAGTATAGATGGTTATGGAATTGAAAAATTTGGCCTTGTTATGTCTCCAGAAAGATTCAAGGTTCTGATTCGTTGCCTTCGGTTTGACGACAGAACTACCTGAACCAAACGTAAAACATATGACCGACTTGCTCCAATTAGCGATTTATTCCAAAAATTTATGGAAAACTGTAAGAAAAGCTATTGCCCTGGGGCGAATCTCACTATTAGCGAAATGCTCCCTGGTTTTCGTGGTAGATGTGCATTTCGTCAATACATTCCATCAAAGCCTAGCAAATACGGAATAAAAATGTATGCCCTTGTTGATGCTAGTAAGACCTGCACATACGACCTTGAAATTTATGCAGGTAAACAACCAGAAGGTCCTTACTGTGTCAGCATCAAACCCAGTGATGTTGTAAAAAGAATGACTGAGCCCTTATTTGGATCGGGTCGCAATATAACAGCTGACAATTGATTTTCAAATTGTGATCTGATTGATTATCTGAAAATGCAGAAGCTTTCATATGTCGGAAATGTAAGAAAAATAAAAAAGAATTTCCTACACAGTTTGTAAGTGTGAAAGGGAGAAAACAGTACAGCAGTTTGTTTGCAATGGTCATATTTTTCACTATGCTGAATTTGGGTGGTATAAATTCACAAGTCATTTACCTTGAAAACCAGCTTGAACCACTCCGTAGACTAGTCTATCTGAAAAAATTGGCACATGAACTAGTGCTTGGAGAGCTGCGCAGGAGAAGTATGAAAACTATCGGTATCCCCTCTCACCTTCAAGTTCAGCTCAAAAGATTCCACCCAGAAGATGATAGTGAAAATCCACCACCTGCTCCACCTCCCAAAAGAAGGAGAAGCACCACCTGCACCACGGAAAGTGGAAAGAGAAAGCTTTCTAATTATGAATGTCACAAATGTCATAATGCAATCTGCCTGTCACTAGCAAAAATGATGTGTAATTCTTGCTCTTTGCTCTGCAAATGTGTTTTTTTTTTCTGGGGAAACTTCAGGATCTAATTTTGAATGAATGTGTGTGTAAAAATTAGGTACCTTAAAATTAAGTTTGTTTCCCTAAATTTTCTTTATAGGGTTATTTGTCAGCGTCAAACTGGGGGCTATTTGGCGGGAGTTTTGAAATGTTTGTATTTCAGAGTTATGACTTTTATGTTAAGTAAATGGTCTTTTTTTGCACCTGGTTATGTGTAGTCTCTTTTATTACATCCCTATGAAGGTCACTGATCACTTTTAGAGCACTGAAATTGCAAAAAATATATATTATAGGCATTTTTCTAGCCTGCGCCTGACAGGCACATTATTCCCTGACAGAGGGTAATTTTTATGTAATGCTGGTAATTAAAAAAGTACTCTAGTGTTGACATGGTCGCAATGCCATACCACAACTATCTATTTGCTCTCCTGTACAACCCTAGAATTTTTTAATAATTGATATTTATTTGTACTCCTCATTGGGAGGGGGGTAGACACAAGAAACGAGAGGTGAACTCTGACCACAAACGTCCTTTTGCAAACAATAACATGGCTATTGCATCATGGAACACGTTCACCCTGGTGATCTAGTGGTGGTGTCGGAAGAGATGTGGAGGATGTGTGGTATCCCTCTAAGAAGCCATTTCTTTAAGATACCGTACATATCGTGTATTTTCATATAAATGCTCCCCATTTTTATGTGGACTGGGCACTTTAAATACATTGTAAGACCTGCTGACAGGCAGCACAAAAAGGGTTAATTTTCTCCTCCCAGGCTTGATCAGGTGACCCAGCTCAGTTTTAATAAGCCTAAGGTAGCAGGCCTCCATCAAATTTTTTTGGTTGTGTCTTAGCCTACTTATCTACACAATTTTTCTGGCCCCCCCAAAAAAATACAGGCAAGATATTTGAGAGTGACCTGTCTCCGTCAGATGCCTCATCGATCCGTGGGCTACAAATGGCATTTGAGTCCTACATTGAACTGTTTTTCCTGTCTCTTACTTAAGTTGTTGAAACGAGTTTGATGAAAAAAAATTTTTTTACCTTCAGGCCAGATATTTTAAACTGTCGTTTTGCCTCACAACAACATATAAGTTTGCTACAAATTCAGCCATTTGGAGTGAACATTGAGAATAATGTAGTACATTTAAAATGGGCAAGGCGTGTGGCAAGGAATGGGGAAATGGATGAGGTGGTGCATGCTGAGGCTGTGGGCAAGCTAAAATTGGGCCACACAAAACTCCCACATCTTCTCTCTCGACCTTCCTGTCCCAATTACTAGGGGAACACATCAGCACACCGCATATTGAACCCAGAGCAGAGTCAAAAGGTTGTTGGTTGGATAGCGGATAATGCTTTCAGTCACTATGCAACCACCAGTCACTTTGCCACCAGCAGTGAGTCTGGACTGCATATTCCTCACCCTGATATTCCTTCCCCCCACCATGCCGATTGCCTGTAGACAACTGATCCCACACTTAGACACTCCCAAGAGCTGTTCACTTTACCATTTATAGATTCGGGCCTCTAGCACGATGAAGCTGGGCAAGATAATATCACATGCAGTGCTGCCCAAATATTTGAGCAGTTACGGTCACACGAAGGCGACGGTGGAAACGTGACACAAGAGGTGAACGATGATGAGACACAATTGCTAGAAAGTCAGCAGGAGGACCAGGGTGCGGAAATGGAAGACGAGGTGGTAGATGGTATTTTTATTATTAGTCATTTGTATAGCGCCATTTATTCCATGGCACTTTACATGTGAAAAAGTGGCATACATAGACAAGCACACTAAACATGAGCAATACAAGGCACACGCATGTACAGAAGGAGAGAGGACCCTTCCCGCAAGGGCTCACAGTCTATGGCGGATGGGTGGGGATACACTAGGAGAAGGTAGAGCTGGTCATGCATTTCAGTGGACTGAAGATCAATGCAGGTTGTAGGCTTGTCAGAAGAGGTTGTTCTTCAGGTTCGTTTGGAATGATTCCATGGTAGGCGGTAGTCGATGTGTTTGGGTAGAGAGTTACAGAGTATGGGGGAAGCATGGGAGAAGTCTTGTATGCGGTTGGGGGAAGAAGAGATAAGAGGGGAGTAGAGAAGATGATGTTCAGAGGATCGAAGGTTGTGTTTAGTTAAGTCCATGGAGACCATGTCACAGATTTTTGAAGGAGACAGGTTGTGGATTGCTTTGTATGTCATAGTTTTAGTGTTTAGAGAGGAGAGGCTGGGGAATAACGGGGAAACAGGTGGATTAGTCAAGCAGCATAGTTTAGGATAGATTGGAGTGGTATCAGAGAGTAGAATGTTGCAATAGTCGAGGCGGGAGATGATGAGGGCGTGCATAATCATTTTTGCAGTTTCTTGGTCAAGGAATGTAAGGATCCGGGAAATGTTTTTGAGTTGGCGTAGGCAGCAGGAGGCAAGGGCTTGGATATGTGGCTTGAAAGAGAGGGCAGAGTCGAGGATCACCCCGAGTCACCGATCATGCGGGACTGGGGAAAGTGATCAGCCATTAACATTGATGGATATTTCTGGTGGATGGGGACAGTGAGATGGTTGAAAGATGATGAATTCTGTTTTGTCCATGTTCACTTTTAGAAAGCGAGCAGAAAAGAAGGATGAATGTTATGAATGGGTCATCGAGGAGGATAGCAGGCCCAGGCTAAGCCACAGAAAACCAGAGAGGTTGGTAACTAAGCAGATTGCAGACCCCTGATCCTGTCCACACAACTAGCAGTAGCCGTGGAGCGTACCTACGATGATCCTAGATGCCTCGGCACAGTCGGAGAGCTAACTAAGCCTAAAGCAAGAAAGGGGAAATCTAAACTGCCCCCAAAGGAATAGATAGCCCCCAACATATATTGTCGGTGAGACAAGATGAAAACACAAATGCAGGCAGAAAAATAGACTGAGAAAATGATGGGGCCCACATTGAGTAGACAGGACAGGAAAGGAAAGACACTGTCTGCAATCACGCAAAAAACCCTGCAAAAGTCCAACACGTCTGATGCACAAAAAACACTGAAGTCGCACGACTTTGCCCCCACTATATTAACACTCTGGTATTTTCTGAAAGCAAAGCAAAAAGAGACCAATATAACAGGGGACAAAACAAACTGGAACAAGCAGTAACATATGAGCAGTGATTCAGCACAGCCCCAGCGGGAGCTGGCTGACCCGCACAAAGCAGAAATAGACAAAACCAGATCAAATGCAAACAGAGTAGCAAATGAATCACTTAGCTGAGCATGCAGGGACAGAGCAGGAGACATCAGACCTCAGGAGGCACAGGAAGAAAATCACCAGCAGGGATAGAGGGAGTCGGTTGTCTTAAATTCCAATCTGAAACCCCAGATCTCCAATCGTCTTCCTCATTATCAGGTCGCAAGCCTCTGTCAATCAGATCAGCTCCACTACCTCCAGTAACCACCAGAGGGAGCCCAGAAAGAGAACTCGCAACCCCCCATCAATCTGACCAGCTCCACTACCTTCAGTAATCACCAGAGGGAAGTGTTATGAACTCATTTTCGTCTCCACCAGTTGAGAGTTCCCCTCCCGTTCTCCCTCTGGTGGTAACAGGAGGTAGTGAGGTTGGTTTAAGTGGTAGTGATCTGCCACCTGATGAGGAAGATAACGATTGGATCTCTGGAGTATAAGACTGGATATAAGACAGCCGACGCCCTATCCTAGTGCTGGTTATTCAGTCTGCTTCTCAGGTCCTGGACTTCAGCTCTCTTCCAGTCTTCTCAAGTTAAGTTTGTTTTTTGCTATTGTTCACACTTGCGCTTGTTGGTCAGTTCAGTTTCTTGTGTGGTCAACCTGCCCCTGCTGGGGCTATGCTGAATTTCCACTCCTATGTATCAGTATTTGCCAAGCTGCTTTTTGTCCCTTATTGGATTGGCCTCTTTTTGCTCTATCTCAGAATATTTCAGAGTGCTGATATAGGTGTAGAAGTCTAGTGACTTCACGGTTAATTTTGTTATCAGAAGTGTTGGACAATATTTTTGTAGGTTTTTTTGGCAGATTTGCAGACAGTGTCTTTCCTTTCCTGTCCTGTTTAGTTAGCTGGGCCCCATCGTTTGCTCAGCCTATTCTCCTGCCTTTGTTTGTAATATCATCTTGTTTCACCGTCAATACATGTGGGGGGCTGTCTTTCCTTTGGGGTCTGCTCTGGGGCAGTTAGTTTTCCTCTTTTCCTGCTTTAGGCTTATGTAGCTCTCCGGTTGTGACGCCTCTAGCTCTCCGGTTGTGACGAGGCGTCTAGGAACATCGTAGGAACGCTCCACGACTGCTGCTAGTTGTGCGGTTAAGTTCAGGGATTTGCAATCTGCATAGTTACCAACTTTTCTGGTTTTCTGAGACTTAGCTTGTTGTTTATTTTTTCCTCCTCGGTGACCCATTCATAACAGAATCACCAGCCATACTGCAGATTCTAGGGTACTCAAAAGCAGGAAGGAATTGTTAAGGAAGGAAAAAAAAAAGAAGTGTCAGAAATTTTTTTTTTTATTATGTATTTTTTCCTCTTATTCTCTGGGGCCGTAGGAGGATTTTTTTTCCTCATGGAGATTAAGCAACTGTCTGATCGTGTGGAGCAGCTTGCTGCTGAAGTACAGGGAATTTCCGCCTACCTTATTCTGTCACATGCTGCTGAACCCAAGATTCCTACTCCTGATGTGCTTTCTGGGGATCGGTCTAAATTTCTGAATTTTAAGAATAATTGTAAATTATTTCTTGCTTTGAATCCTAACTCATCGGGGAGTTCTGTGCAGCAGGTTAAAATTGTCATCTCCTTGCTGCGCGGCGATCCCCAAGATTGGGCTTTTTCTCTGACACCTGAAAATCCTATTCTGACTAATGTGGATGCATTTTTTCAGGCCTTGGGGTTGTTGTATGATGAACCTAATGCCGTTGATCAAGCTGAGAGAACATTGTTGGCATTAAACCAGGGTCAGGATCCTGCAGAGTTGTACTGTCAAAAATTCCAAAAGTGGGCGGTCCTTACTACATGGAATGATAGTGCATTGGCAGCTCTCTTTCGGAAAGGTTTGTCAGAGACCGTAAAAGATATGATGGTGGGATTTCCTGTTCCCTCTGGTCTGGATGGCTCTATGTCATTAGCCATTCAAGTTGATCGGCGTTTACGTGAATGTAAAACTACACGGGAGGCGCTGCCACTTGTGAACAAATGTCTGAACCTATGCAATGTGATGGGGTTTTGTCTAGGGCGCAATGTCAGGAGTTTAGAAGGCGTAATTAGCTGTGTTTTTTCTGTGGAGACGCCTCTCATACTATTTCTGTCTGCCCTAAATGAGAGAAATGTTATGCACACACATTTGCTGTGGCCAGTGTACAACCTAAGTTCCTTTTGGCAATTACTCTGATCTGCTCCTTGTCCACATTTTCCACTAAGGCTTTTGTGGATTCAGGAGCAGCTCTGAATCTGATGGATTTGGACTTTGCTAAACGTTGTGGTTTTTCCATGATGCCTCTGCAGACGCCTATTCCTTTGAGGGGTATTGATGCCACTCCTTTGGCGGAGAATAAACCTCAGTTTTGGACCCAGGTGATAATGCGAGTTGCCCCAGACCACCAAGAAAAGTGTAGATTTTTGGTGCTGCATAATTTGCATGATACTATTGTTCTGGGGTTCCCCTGGTTGCAAACTCATAACCCAGTTTTGGATTGAAAATCTGTGTCTGTGGTGAGTTGGGGTTGTCAGTGTGTTCTTAGGGACGCTCCTGTTTTCTCCACCTCTCCTCAGTCTCATGATATTCCTGATTATCTGGCTGATTTCTCTGATGTTTTTAGTGAAAATAAGTCTGCGTCTTTGCCTCCTCATAGGAGTTATGACTGTGCAATTGAGTTGATGCCTGGGTGTAAATTTCCCAAGGGTCGGCTTTTCAACTTATCTGTACCCGAACATGATGCTATGCGATCCTATAATAAGGAGTCGTTGGAGAAGGGTCATATTAGACCATCCTCGTCACCTTTAGGCGCTGGGTTTTTTTTTGTGGCCAAGAAAGACGGTTCATTAAGACCATGTATTGATTATCGTTCCCTTAACAAGATGACGGTTAAATATCAGTACCCGTTACCTCTGATGTCTGATTTATTCTCCAGAGTTAAGAGTGCCTGCTGGTTTACTAAGCTTGACCTCAGGGGGTGTATAATCTTATTCGCATCAAGCACGGGGATAAATGGAAGACGGCGTTTAATACTCCGGAGGGACATTTTGAGTACCTGGTGATGCCTTTTGGGCTCTCTAATGCCCCTTCTGTCTTCCAGTCCTTTATGAATTATATTTTCCGAGACTTTGTGGATAAGTTTTTGATCATCTATCTGGATGATATTTTGGTCTTTTCTAGTGATTGGGATTCCCATGTGGAACATGTCCGGACTATGTTCCGGATTTTGAGGGAGTATTCCCTGTTTGTTAAGGGATCGAAGTGCATCTTTGGTGTACAGAGGATTTCATTTTTGGGATTTATCTTGTCTCCATCGACTATTGAAATGGACCCGGCCAAGGTACAGGCCATTTATGATTGGGTTCAGCCTACTTCTTTGAAGGCTCTCCAGAAGCTTTTGGGTTTTTCTAATTTCTATCATAAGTTTATAGGTAATTTTTCTAGTATTGTCAAACAACTGACTGATCTGACCAAGAAGGGAGCTGATGTGTTGAATTGGTCTCCTGAGGCTGTCTCAGCATTTCAGGAGCTTAAGCGGAGATTTACTTCAGCTCCAGTTTTACGGCAACCTGATGTCTCACTTCCATTTCAAGTGGAGGTGGACGCTTCTGAGATTGGTGCAGGAGCTGTTTTGTCCCAAAAAGACCCTGTGACTTCTAAGATGAATCTCTGTGCCTTCTTTACTCGAAAGTTTTCCCCATCTGAACGCAACTATGACGTGAGGAATCGGGAATTGTTGGCCATGAAATGGGCATTTGAGGAGTGGAGACATTGGTTGGAGGGAGCTAGACATCAATTTGTGGTCCTCACTGATCACAAGAATCTGATTTATCTGGAGTCGGCCAAACGCTTGAATCCTAGACAGGCAAGATGGGCATTATTTTTCACGCGTTTTAATTTTGTGGTCTCTTTTCTTCCGGGCACTAAGAATGTTAAGGCAGACGCCCTTTCTAGGAGTTTCTTTGCTGATTCTCTTAATGTGACCGAATCTACTACTATCCTAGGTGAGGGGGTAGTTCTTTCTGCCATTTTGCCCAATTTGAGACGCGCCCTGGAGGAATTTCAGGAGGATAAACCTGAGCGTTGCCCTATGGGAAGATTGTATGTTCCTGACCAGTGGAGAAAGAGAGTGATGTCTGAAGTTCATTGCTCCGCATTGGCTGGTCATCCGGGTATTTTTGGTACCAGAGATTTGGTGAGTCGGTCGTTTTGGTGGCTTGCCTTATCTCGTGATGTCAGGAATTTTGTACAGTCCTGTGGGACTTGTTCTCGGTCTAAACCCTGTTCTCATTCTAGTGGGTTGCTGATGCCCCTGCCGGTGCCCAAGAGGCCATGGACCCATATCTCAATGGATTTTATTTCTGATCTTCCTGTCTCTCAGAGAATGACTGTTATCTGGGTGATTTGTGATAGATTTTCGAAGATGGTCCATCTTGTACCACTCCCAAAGTTGCCATCCTCCGCTGAGTTGGTGCCCTTGTTTTTACAACAGGTGGTTCGGTTACATGGGATTCCTATAGACTGTGCCTGATAGAGGGGTCCAGTTTGTTTCCAGATTCTGCAAAGCCTTTTGTTCCAATCTGGGAATTGAGTTATCCTTCTCCTTCGCGTTTCATCCCCAGACCAATGGGCAGATAGAGAGAACAAACCAGACCCTGGAGTCTTATTTAAGATGTTTTATATCTGCTGATCAAGATGATTGGGTCTCAATTTTGCCCTTGGCCGAATTTGCGCTGAACAATAGAGCTAGTTCTGCCACTCTGATGTCACCCTTTTTCTGTAATTTTGGGTTTCAGCCTCGATTCTCTTCAGGGCAAGTGGAATCTTCGTCCTGCCCAGGTGTGGACACTGTGGTTGTGAGAATGCAGCAGATATGGGACCAAGTGGTGGATAAGTTGTCACTCTCTCAGGAGAAGGCCCAGTGTTTTTCCAACCGGCGTAGGACCATTGGTTGCCAGCTTAAAGTGGGTGATATGGTTTGGCTGTCGTCTAAGAATATTCCTATGAAGGTTGCATCTCCAAAATTTAAGCCAAGATTTATTGGACCTTATAAGATTTTGGAGATTCTTAATCCTGTTTCTTTTCGATTGGCTCTTCCAGTTACGTTCAAAATCCATAACGTATTTCACAAGTCACTGTTGAAGAGGTTTGTTGAGCCAGTAGTTCCTGTGGCGGCACCTCCTGATCCTGTATTGGTTAAAGGCAATGTGGAATATGAGGTAGAGAAAATATTGGATTCTCGTTCGGTTAGATGGAGACTCCAGTATTTGGTCAAAAGGAAGGGTTATGGCCAGGAGGATAATTCTTGGGTCTCTGCCTCTGATATTCATGCCAATAAATTGGTTTGTGCTTTTCACCGGGCCCATCCTGATCGGCCTGGTGGCATGGATGAGGGTTCGGTGATCCCTCCTCAAGGGGGGGGTACTGTCATGAACTCATTTTCTGCTCCACCAGTTGAGAGTTCCCTTTTGTTCTCTCTCTGGTGGTGACAGGAGTAGTGCGGTTGGTTTAAGTGGTAGTGATCTGCCACCTGATGAGGAAGATAACGATTGGATCTCTGGAGGATCAGACTGGATATAAGACAGCCAACGCCCTATCCAGGTGCTGGTGATTCAGTCTGCTTCTCAGGTCCTGGACTTCAGCTCTCTTCCAGTCTTCTCAAGTTAAGTTTGTTTTCTGCTAATGTTCACACTTGCGCTTGTTGGTCAATTCAGTTTGTTATGTAATCAGCCTGCTCCTGCTGGGGCTATGCTGAAATTCCACTACTATTAATCAGTATTTGCCAATCTGCTTTTTGTCCCTTATTAGATTGGCCTCTTTTTTGCTCTGTCTGGCTTCAGGGTTAATTTTGCTATCAGAAGTGTTGGACAATATTTTTGTAGGTTGTTTTTGGCAGATTGCAGAGAGTGTCTTTCCTTTTCTGTCCTTTTTAGTTAGCCGGACCCCATAGTTTGCTCAGCCTATTTTTCCTGCCTTTGTTTGTATTTTCATCTTGTTTCACCGTCAATACATGTGGGGGGCAGTCTTTCCTTTGGGGTCTGCTCTGGGGCAGTTAGTTTTCCTCTTTTCCTGCTTTAGGCTTATGTAGTTCTCCAGTTGTGATGAGGCGTCTAGGACCAACGTAGGAATGCTCCACGACTGCTGCTAGTTGTGTGGCTAAGATCAGGGATCTTCCATCTGCATAGTTACCAATTTCTCTGGTTTTCTGAGACCTAGCTTGCTGTCTTTTTTTCCTCCTCGGTTTCCCATTCATAACAGGTGATATTGTCTGTGACATGCTGGTGTAGCACAGGCACAGCTTTCTTAAGTCCCCCTTACACGCAACTGTGGTGCCCTGTGTCTTTTTCGCCACAAAAGGGTTAAATATGTACTGTTTTGCATGTGTTTTGTAAGTAATGGGAGTTATGCTTTCCCTGCTAGAGACCACAACACACACAATTTACCTCACTACCTTACTTGTCTGAAGCTTAGAGCTTTGCAGACATGCCCTAACTGGGAGGGGGAGGAGTCAAGTTGTTGTTTTCGGTGAAGAAGAAGGTGAAGGAAAGATGGAGAATGCTCCTGGAAGCCATGACATGTGCTTCCTTCAGGAGCAAAGCTAATAAGAATCAGGGAATCAGCCCCTAGGTCATCCATGCTTTCAGAGAAGGATGGTAAGCTGAGAGACTGTGTGAGTTTATATAACCAACAGTGGAGTGTTTTCCCTGGGAAGACAGCCTCAAACCAGGATCAGTGAAGGATTGTGCAAGAAAGAACTTGAGCTTCACGCAGGATCCAAGCTGCAAGTTGCCAGAAGAGGAAAACACAGTGAGTAGTGGCTATACTGGAAAGTTCTAAACTTCGGAAAACCTTGGTCCCTGAAGGGATTAGAATAGCAGGAAGCCTACACTGAGTAACAGCAGAGGGAAGGATAACTCTGATTTTGCAAAGCAGACTGTAAACTGGTGAGAGTTGTAATATCTCCTCTGGACTGCACCTGAACTACAGTAAATGATAAAGTGACTTTCCTAGTCTCCTGCCTTATTACTCCTTGCCTTCTACTTCCATCACAGTCTCTGGGGGTCAGACCTGGTTGGAGTAGGTTAAACATCTGCACTGCCATCACCATCTACTCCCCAGGAATCATTTGCAGTGTCGGCTATACTACAGTCGAACACTCCAACTGGCATCACGAATCACTAAATAAACTTTATCCCTAATCAACACTCCCCTTTACATGACCGCCTGGGGCCACGGACCGGGTAACTGCCACTGTGATGACCGGCCCGGTACCTAGTATCCCACAGCCTCTGGTGCACGTCACAACGATATTGTGAACGATATCTTTGCAACGTCACCAGTTTGGTGATGTTGCAGCCATGTCAAAACAACATTGTTGTGTATGACACATAGCAATGATAAACGATCAGTTGGCTGATCATTAATCATTGTCTAATGGTCTGGACCATAAATCTATCATTGGTCTCCCGCTGGGCAGCACACATCGCTGCATGTGACAGCGAGAGACCAACGATCAGTGAGCTCCCAGCGCCATACAGCAGACATTGGGAGCTGGTATCCAGGGTAAACATAACATCGGCGCTTAGTTGCCCGCTGTTTACCCTGAATACCAGCGTGCTCGCTGCTCCTGATCGCTGGTGAGTCTGCCTATGTGACAGCTCACAAGCGATCAGCTAACTATGCCCCGGGGATCCCATCGACGTCAGATGGTTGGTGTGATCGCTGGGACATTGATGCATGTAACAGGACCTTTAGAGAAGTAATGGTGACTGGGCAACTGGTACTGGAGGACTGCAACAGCCATTAGCTTTTGGAAACCATCTATATCTACTAGGCGAAAAGGCAGCATTTCCGTAACCAACAGATTGGAGATGGTGGAGTTCAACCTCTTAGCTTTGTCATGTATAGGAGAAATCAGTCTTTTACTTGACCACAACTGCAGTACCATGGCTTGGCTGCAGTGCTGAGAGAGGGCGGAGTATGGTGAACTGGACAAACTGCTGGACTGTAAGGGAGGTGTAGGCGGAGATGTTATGGTGGATTGATAAAGTTGCAGTGTGCTCGTTCTCTCAGATTTGTCACAAATAGCAGGCATGTCCGCTTACAGTTGATGGTCTCTTATTCAGCCTGACTAGAGCGGGTGAAGAATGCGAGGTTCTGCGATAGGAGACTTGCGTCACAATACTTGACATGGTAACAGAGGAGGTCCGTTTGTCCGCATTTTAGCGCAGTGGAATTCCCAGAGTAACGCATGTCGATTGCGCATGTGAAGGTTCATACATGTAGTAGTCAAATTATGGCACTTTTTCCCCTTCTCAGTTGTTTTTGCAAAGTTGGCAGATTACATGAGTTGGCTCATCCTTTGCGGTGCTAAGAAAAGCCCAGGCTAGGCAACCCTTGCTGCCCCTGCGAGCTACAGACCCACAAACACAGATCTTCAGAGCCACAGTTGTGGCTGAGGATGTATTGCTCATCGCGGCTGCATCTCTATGTGTCTGCGCCAAAAGGAAGAAACTTAACCTCCTCGTCTTCCTCCTCCACCTCCTCAGATGACCTACTCAGCTGCAATCCTCTGTGCTCACGCAAACTGGGAACTACCACTTCATCATCATCCTCTGTGTTATCACGTTCCTCACCTTGAGAGTCATCCTTCTCCACTTCCTGCTCTGACAGCACATTACAGTTTGCGTAAGCCTGAAATGTCTGTGTCTCATTAGGATGATAACTCCCAGGGGTTAACATTTGGCGATGAGGGTCAGGATGCTGCTCGGACCTTACTTCATCCTGTCCAGGATTCAAGGTGAAAAGAATTTGGGTATCCGTGCAGATGGTTTCCTCCTCATGACTCAGTGAAGCTTTTGAGTACACGTCTGATGCCAATGGCATACAATGCCTGAACAGCTCTATAGACTCACCCATCTGGTGGTTCCCTTCAGTCAGTTGGGTGGTTGGAGAATTGTGATGCTGGGGGAAGCAAGGGTAATTGGGGTGCCACCTCTGTGGATTGTGCTGGGTGTGATGTTGAGGTGGATGAAGAGAAGAGGCCACTTGAAGCTGCACTTGCTATCCACTCGAGCACATGCTCTTTCTGGGCTTCATTAACAAGGCATACCACTGTGTGCCTGCCAAAGAAAGGTAGTGAAGTAGCCTATCCAGTAAGGCCTGTTTCACACTTCCATTTGTGACCATCAGTGAAGATGCGCCGATTTGAAAAATAAACGGATCTGCCATTTTACTTTTCCTCATAGACTTGCATTATCGGTGGATCTTGATGGATGGTCGTCCGTTCGATCCGCTTTTGTACAGATCCGCCAAGATTTTGGCGTCCGCTCAGCCGCCCGGACGGAGCATGTAACGTTATTTTGTTCTCCGGATCCGCTATTTACTAAATTAACCCGCATTTCTATCTGGCTGCTGGATAAAATTCTCTCTGACATACCCCTCCACATCGCCGCTGCTGATCTCTCTCCTCCACATCGCCGCTGCTGTCCTGCAAGATCTCTCTCTCCTCCACGACATACTCCTCCACATCGCCGCTCCTTTACGGCACCTTCTCCACGACAGCATACCTACTGATGCCGCGAACACTGCTGCTGCTCCTGCTACTTCACCGCTGATGATCCCGCCGAGCCCACAGCTCCCGCGTCACCCTGCCCGCTCCCGGACTTAGATACATCGCCGGTATTTTTACTTTTTTTTTTTTCCACAGGCGCGGTTCCTTTAATTTTTCAACTTCGGCGGATCCGTACATCCGCCGATCCGATGCCACCCGTTCCTGTCAGTCCGCCTGTGGATCCGTTTTCTGCTATTTTGGCAGATTCAGACTGACAGGAAAAACTGGAGTGTGAAACAGGCCTAACAGAAGTTGTCAGTTGTTTTTGTATCAGACATGACGTTGTTGATTCACTAGTGCTTTCACAAACATTACCTCCTACCCCATGTACTCCTTGAACACCAAGCTTAATCCCCCTTCCACCATGACCTCTCTGTTTCCCAGTCATGTTGCTCAGATACTGTGGTAAGAGCACAGCATTAGAAAAAAATCAGAAATTTTGCTCTGCACGAGCTCTGCACACAGCTGAATTTAAGCGGCACTAAATGACAAGGTGAAATATGACGTGTCTGATCGCATTAGTCACAGAAGAAAGAATTGTTTGAGTGTGGATGAGGCCTGTATGACAAACAAGATATGCTCCAAACAATTGCAAAATCAGATCTCCCCTACTGCATTAATGTAACAGAAGAAAATTCTTTTGGCTGTGGACTGTATAACATAAACTAGATGATCCAAACAATTTCAAAGTGAGATCTACCCTACTGTATGATGTTTGTTAGGCATCAGATTTCTGTTGCTGCACAGCAAGAATCCCGAGCCTTACTTCTAGTGGTCTCCCATTCCTCTCCAGCCGCAGAGGAGGTTGCTCAGCAAACTCGTCAGTGCAGGTGCTCTGCCCAGTCCAGCTCCATGGGTTTGCTTGCTGCTGCCACCACCTCTGGCACATCTATGGCAATACATGCTGCTCAGCAGCGAGATTCTCCAGGGACTAAGTCCCCATGTCAGGCCACTGAGCATGCCCGTGGAGTGATCTCCCATTGGAGATCGAAGGTCACGTGCTCAGGTCCTGCTCGTGCTCAGATTGGCCTATCCGAGAAGACAGGAAGGTCCCGGACGCTCGCGACTATAAAGGGTTTGCATGGCCGCTCAGCCATGCGTGAGGATAGACCGTATTTTCAGACTATGTGGAGTGAGTCATAGAATCATAGAATCATAGAATCGTAGAGTTGGAAGGGACCTCCTGGGCCATCTGGTCCAACCCCCTGCTCAAAGCAGGATTCGCTAAATCATCCCAGTCAGATGTCTGTCCAGCCTCTGTTTGTACAGTATGCATTTATGAATGTCTCTGGTGAATGACTCATTAAGAAACCCCTACCCTTGGTACGCATGTGTTGTGCAGCCTAGCCTGCTAGCGCCAAGGCTTAGGTGTAGGTAGGACAGAGGTTGAGTCAGGCATCAGTCCTCACCAGGGACTCAGCATGCCTCAGTGCACGTGCTCCACTTCCTAGCCAGCGTCTATAGCGCCGCTCGCGGCAGCGACGCCGGGCGTTCAGTGGGCCTAGAAGGACTCTAACCCCATGTCCTTGGGGTAGTGTTCTGTGGCCGTACACTGTGCACTCTTTTGGCCAGGCTCTGTGAGCTAAACAGGCTCTGGCATCTACGTTCAGCGGTTGTGCATTAACAGAGTTCGCACCTGTTCACATTGGGTGACGTAACCCACGTGTGACTGTTTTTACACCGCTCTATTCTTCCGCCATTACCTAGCAGCAGTGTACCACCTCTGCACGGTGGACCCCGGGCTGTGAACGCACCTACTATTATTTTATAATTTGGTGCGTTCTGCCAGCCCTAACATTATTCTAGCGCCAGGGTCTGGCTAGTAATGGCGGATGAACAGCAACTGCTGCAGTACATCCAGCAGCTGCAGGGCAGGTTGGCGGCTCTCGAGCGTCCAGCCTCAGCTGCGGATGTTACTGCAGTCGCTGTTCAGGCAGCCACAGAGGCTGTCTCCCGTGTGACCACTGCCATTCCTGTCCCGATTTTGTCCCTCCTCCCACTGCCCGAGAAGTTCTCGGGAGATAGTGACTCTTGTAGGGGTTTCGTGAGCCAATGCTCAATACAGCGGGCCCTCCGAGCGGGCCAAAGTGGGATTTATTATTTCCCTCTTGTCGGGCAGGGCTTTGGAGTGGGCCACACTGCTGTGGGAGTGTGGTGATCATGTGGTGCAGAGTGCCTCTCGGTTCCTTGACACTCTGAAGCATGTCTTCCTGGGACCACGAGTCACCCATGACACCGTGCTCCGGCTGCTGGCATGGTCACAGGGTTCGTCCATGGTCAGCCACTATGCCATCCAGTTCTGGACGCTGGCCTCAGAGTTAGAGTGGCCAGATAAGGTCCTCATTTCGGAATTCTGGAGAGGTTTGGCTGGCCATGTGAAGGACGCTCTGGCCACCAGGGAGATTCCTGCTACACTGGAGGAGCTTATCACCGTCTCCACCCGTATAGACCTTCGCTTTGCTGAGCGAAGGTTAGAGCGGACCCAGTGTAGGCAGAGGTTTAGGTTGGCACCCAGTTTTGCTAAACCTCTGGAATCTCCCGATCGGGTGTCCAAGCGTCAGGGGGCTTCCCGCGAGGGATCCAGGCCCCAGCCCGCTTGAGCCCCTGTGATCTGTCATGGTTGCCGGCAGTCCGGTCACTTTGCCAACCAGTGCCCACAGCGGCTGGGAAGATGCTCACCCCTAGTGGCCGTAGGAGGTGGCTCACTAGAATCCGCGGCGCTTTCCTCCAAGTTGTCCTTTAAGGGGACATTTGGGTTTGGTTCTTCCACTCTGGCGGTGGAGGTTTGTGTGGATTCCGGAGCGGAGGGCAATTTTATGCCATCTGCCTTCGCTCAACGGCATGCGATACCACTGCTTATGATGTCCAAGCCAGCCACCGTCAGAGTAGTGAATGGCATGACTCTGCCCTCACAGATTACCCACCAAACCGCTCCACTGTTACTCTCGGTGTCTCCATCTCATCAGGAGACGATATTCCTCCTCGTCATGCCCGAGGGTATCGACCAGGTCCTTCTAGGGGTCCCCTGGTTGCGGTATCACTCTCCCCATATAGAGTGGTCCTCGGGGACAATTCTTGGTTGGAGTAAGTCATGTGAGGGTAGATGTCTGAGGGAATGCGTCCAGGTTGCCTCCACCGAGGTCCCCGCAGATCTTTCCTCGCTTCCCAAACACTGTCGACAGTATGCGGACGTGTTCTCCAAAATGGCGGCGGAGACACTTCCACCGCATCGCCCCGATGACTGTCCTATTGACCTCTTGCCTGGTGCTGAGCCTCCTCGGGGTCGAGTCTATCACCTATCTCTCCTGGAGACAGAGTCAGTGTCACCAGTGGGGGCGGGATTCTTCTTCGTCCAGAAGAAGAGTGGGGAACTACGTCATTGCATCGATTACAGGGGTCTTAACGCCATCACCGTTAAGAATAAGTATCCTCTACCCCTGATATCGGAGCTGTTTGATAGGCTACGGGGAGCGAGAGTGTTTACCAAACTTGATCTGCGGGGGGCTTACAACCTGATTCGCATCCGTGATGGGGACAAAAGGAAGACGGCATTTAACACAAGAGACGGGCACTATGAATATCTGGTGATGCCCTTCAGGCTCCGTAATGCCCCAGCCATCTTTGAAGACTTTGTGAACGATATCTTCCGGGATATGCTTACGACCTCGGTAGTAGTCTATCTGGATGATATTCTCATCTACTCTCCAGATATTGACTCCCACCGGAGAGATGTTTGCAAAGTTTTTGACCTCCTGCGGGCAAACTCCCTCTATGCCAAGTTGGAGAAGTGTGTGTTTGAGCAGGTGTTCTTGCCTTTCTTGGGCTATATCATCTCAGCCCAGGGTTTGGCCATGGATCCTGCCAAGCTACAGGCAGTGATGGATTGGCAGGAACCCCATTCTCTCAAAGCAGTGCAGCGCTTTATGGGGTTCATAAATTACTATCGCCAATTCATTCCCCACTTCTCAACTTTGGTAGCGCCCTTGGTAGCCCTCTCCGAGGAGGGTGCAAACCCCAAGTTGTGGTCAGAACCTGTCTCCAGGGCCTTCTCCTCTGTTAAATCCCATTTCGCTAGAGCTCCCATTCTACATCGCCCCGATGTGGATAAACCCTTCATTCTGGAGGTGGATGCCTCTTCCGTCGGTGCTGGAGCGGTCCTGTTCCAGAAGGACTCGCAAGGTCGGAAGCACTCATGCTTCTTCTTCTTCTCCAAGACCTTCACACCAGTGGAGAGGAATTATTCCATCAGGGACAGGGAGTTGCTAGCAATGAAGTTGGCCTTTTCAGAGTGGAGACACCTCCTGGAGGGGGCTCGCCACCCTTTCCAGGTGTTCACCGACCACAAGAATTTGGTCTATTTACTGTGATGGTTCCCAAGGGTGAACCCACTGGACCGCGGTAAGCGAACCTCCCCTGAGTGAGCGGGCCAGGTGGACCACCCCCTATACAGGGAGCGTTAGGGACGGGCCCAGGGGAAACTAGTCACTGCGGCAGCCGGTACCCGAGGAGGACAGAGCAGACACAGCAGGAGATGAGAGAGGCAGGTGGATGGATGTGCAGGACCGGAACCACGGCAGACGGAGGGGACGGAGAAACAGGCTAGCAGGACTGGAACACAGGGGTGCGGGCTGGAAGGCTCAGGCAGGCACGGCAGGAACGATGAGACATGGACTGGATGAAGACACAGGCTAGCAGGACTGGAACACAGGGACACAGACTGGAAGTGGACACGGGATGGCAGGCACTGGGAGAGAAACAAAGGAGCAGGTTAAACAGGATGACAGAGCTAGGGAGCAGAGTAACGCAGCAGGGAGAACTGGGAAGGCAGGCAGACAGGGGGCCAGGGTCACTAGCTACACACGAGTGACGATTAGGCAACACCAGGGAGGAAGAGGCGGCCTGATAAGGGCAGGTGTAGAGGTGCTTCCGGGGCAGGACCTATAGTGAGCCGGAAGAGAGGCCGGTCTCACAGAGAGAGGCATGCGCGTGCGCAGTGGTGCCGGCCACGCGCCAAGGCAGGAGCGGGTGCAGGAGAGGGAGAGCGGACGCGAACGCGCCGGGCCCGGTGAGTAAGACGGGGCGCGGGTTGCGATGATGCGTGCGGACGCGGGTCAGGCAGAGCAGGCAGCGGCGTGACAGTACCCCCCTCCTTACACGCCCTCCTCCCCAGACTGGAAAGAAATCTTGCCAAAATCTGAGGAGCCTGGATGTTCTCCCGAGGTTCCCAAGATCTCTCCTCTGGACCAAAACCTTTCCAATCCACCAGGAGCTCTAAGCCTTTTTATGGCGAGAATGTCTTTAACCTCGAAGACATTATCAGCGGAAATAGGCCGAGGAGAACGAGTAGTAGAGGCATGGAACTTATTGAAAATCACTGGTTTCAGAAGAGAGACATGGAACGAATTGGGGATACGGAGCGAGACGGGAAGCTTCAACTTGTAAAAGACGTAGTTAATGCGAAGGGTCCGATGTACCGAGGACCCAATTTGTGCGAGGGAATCTTCAGGTGGATGAATTTGGAGGACAACCACACTTTATCGCCCGGATGATAAAGGGGTGGATCCAAGCACCTCTTATCTGCGTGTTTTTTCATCCTTACACGCGCTTGCTCGAGAGAGGTCTTGGTCTCCTGCCAGATCCTGGAGATCTCCCCAGACAGAAGATCGACCGCCGGCACACCCGAGACAGGAGGAACCGGTAGGGGTAAGCCTGGATGTTGTCCGTATACGATAAAGAAGGGGGACTTGGAAGAAGATTCGCTGACGTGATTGTTATATGTAAATTCAGCCCATTGAAGTAAGTCTGACCAATCATTCTGATGAGCGTTGGAGAAGTGACGGCGGTAATTCAACAAAATTTGGTTAGTACGCTCAGCTTGTTCGTTGGTCTGTGGGTGATAGGCGGAAAATCTATCCACAATGACGAGGATGATGGTGCAGCCCGCAGAGCGAGGCAAATCAGTAATAAAATCCATAGCCACATGCTGCCAGGGAGACGAAGGGACTGGCAGCGGATGCAAGAGACCAGAAGGTAATTGCCTGGGAACCTTGTTCTGGGCACATGAGGGGCAAGACACTAAAAAACTTTGCACATCTTGAAGAAGAGTGGGCCACCAGTAGTAGCGAGACACGAGCTGAAGTGTCTTTTTGAACCCAACATGACCTGCAATCTTGGAGGTATGGCCCCAGCGCAAGACCAGCTTCCTGTTGTTCTCAGGGACGTAGGTCTTTCCTGGAGGTAGAGTGGACAGGTTGAGGGGTGCCGCCATGATGATTTTAGAAGGGTCCACAATGTTTGTGGGCTCCTCTTCAGTATTGCCAGCAAGAAAAGATCTGGACAACGCATCAGCCTTGAGGTTCTTACTACCCGGGTGGAAGTGGAGTTCAAAATCGAACCGGGAGAAAAATAAGGACCATCTGGCTTGCCGGGGATTCAGCCTCTGCACCGTTCGAATGTATGCCAAATTTTTATGGTCCATGTAGATCTTAAATGGATGCACAGCTCCCTCTAATAGGTACGGCCACTCCTCCAATGCCAACTTGATGGCCAACAGCTCCCTGTCACCAATGGCATAATTTCGCTCCGAGACAGTAAATGTTTTTGAGAAGAAGCCGCAGGTGACCAGTCGCCCAGAAGACAATCTCTGCGAGAGCACGGCTCCAGCCCCGATGGCAGAGGCATCCACCTCCAAAATAAAAGGTTTGCTGGTTTCTGGACGATGGAGAACGGGAGCTGAGGCAAAGGCTTGTTTCAAGGTAAGAAAAGCTTTTTCAGCCTCCGAGGACCAGACGTGAGGGTCGGCCCCCTTACGAATTAGAGAGGAGATTGGCACAGTCAAAGAACAAAAGTGAGGGATGAACTGACGGTAATAATTGGCAAACCCAAGAAATCGCTGGATTGCCTTGATTCCATGAGGTTGTGGCTAGTTGAGAACGGCGGACACCTTCTCCGGGTCCATACTCAACCCGGAATCAGAAATAATGTAGCCCAGGAACGGGAGAGATGTCTGCTCGAAGGCGCACTTCTCTAGCTTAGTATACAGGCGATTCTCCCGCAGGCGCAGCAGAACTTGACGGGCATTCCTTCTAAGGGTAGGCAAGTCCGGGGAAAAGACAAGAATGTCATCCAGATATACTACCACACAGGAGTACAAAAGGTCTCGGAAAATATCATTCACAAACTCCAGGAACACTGTGGGAGCATTGCACAGGCCGAATGGCATCACCAGATATTCGTAGTGGCCGTCCCTGGTGTTAAAAGCAGTCTTCCATTCATCTCTGGAGCGAATACGGATGAGTTTGTAGGCCCCAATGAGATCTAGTTTGGTGAAGATTCGTGCTCCCTGCAGCCGATCGAATAGCTCCGGAATGAGAGGGAGCGGGTATTTATTTTTGATTGTAATATCATTGAGACCCCGGTAATCAATGCAGGGACGGAGCGAGCCGTCCTTCTTCTTGACGAAGAAGAAGCCCGCTCCTGCGGGCGAAGACGATTTCCGAATAAAGCCTCTGGCCAAGTTCTCCGGACGTACTCGGTCATGGCCTGAGATTTGAGAGGATTCAGAGGGTAAATTCGACCACGGAGTGGAGTAGAACCCGGAATGAGGTCGACTGGGCAGTCATAGGGACGATGCGGAGGCAAGCTCTCTGCTTCTTTCTTGTTAAAAACGTCCGTGAAGGACCAGTAGGCCGAAGGCAAGCATGCAGGCACCGCAGGAGATAGAGAAGCTTTGACTGGCTGAATGGGAAGAAGGCACGTAGAGTGACAGGATTGACCCCATCGTAAAATGTCACCAGCTCGCCAATCAAGTACGGGTTCATGGGTTCTTAACCAAGGAAGGCCTAAGAGGAGTGTATGGGATAATGACGGCAGTACGAAGAAGGTGATCTTCTCCCAATGCAAGACTCCAATCTGTAGCTCCACCTCTTCGGTGACCAAAGTAACGGTCTCCCGCAGGGGAGCACCGTCGACCAAAGCTAACTGCTGAGGAGTCTCCAAGGATCTGACAGGTATCCTCAATCTTTTGACCGCCTTGAGCTGGATGAAGCTCCCGGCTGCTCCAGAATCTATATAGGCCACCTCGGAGGAGCGGTTGGAACCGAAATTCAGTAAGACTGAGAGGGTTAAGGGTAGAGAGTTATTGCTAACACCTAGGGAGGCCTCTCTTACCTGTCCTAGGCGGAGGTGTTTCCCGGCCTCACTGGGCAAGAGAGCAGAAAGTGAGAGGAACTGCCAGAGTAGAGACAGAGACCTTGGGCGAGCCTCTCTTGACGGCGCAGCTCAGCTGGCTTGAGGCGGTCCACCTGCATGGGCTCTGGCGTTGGAGCTGTGGTGGAAAATCGCGAGCGGGGGGGACTGCGTGTGGCTGGGGAAGATCGAGAAGGCCTTCTCTCCCTGGCAGCTTCGCGAGATCGCTCCTGGACGCGTAGATCGATGCGCGTAGCTAGTAGAGTTGAGCGAAATGGGTTGAAAAAATTCAAACGTCGCCGACTTTCACCAAAGTCGGGTTTCATGAAACGAAACCTGACCTTAGCGTGAGGTCGGCCACGAGGTCGGCGACCATCGTGCCAAAGTCGCGTTTCAAAAGAAAAACGGACACTGTGGGCAACGTGATGACATAGGCAGCGGTCACCACCATCTTGGAGAAGGGCATGCAAGTGATTGGCTTGCTTTGTGTGGCGTCACAGGAGGTATAAAAGGGCTGGGACGCCGACCACCATGTTACTCATGCTGATCTCAGAATAGGGAGAGCTGCTGCAGCTGCTGATTCTGTAGGGAGAGCGTTAGGAAGGCAAAAAGAAAAAAAAACGCTTCTGCTGCTAGCGCTTTTCACTGTAGTTACTATGCAGTGAAAGGTGAAGATTTTTGCTTTTGTGCAGCAGCGCTGGTGGTGATTAGCCTGCGTTTTAAGGCTAGCTGCATTGCTGTGTGCACACTGGTGTTCAAATGGCTTTTTTAAAAGCAATCCAAATTGTATTGTTTTGTCCTGGTGAGGTAGTGAGCGTTCATTTTTCCACACACCGTACAGCGGTGTATGCTCCTCACACAGTACCGTGTAACGGCTGTTATCACGGCCAAATTGAAGCTATCTACGTGTGTGACTCTGTAAGGAAAAGTCAAGGAGTTTGTCCGCTCTTACAGGCCTACACCTTATAGTTTTGTCCGTTTTTCAAACAGTTTAGTATATTTGCTGTTTGATTACATTCAAAACTAGAGAGAGACAGCGTGTGTCAGTCCGTATACAAAAACACGGAGCTTGACAATTTTACATACACCATACAGCGGTGTACGTGCACGCTCCTCTCTCAGTACCGTGTAAAGGCTGTTATCATGGCCAAATTGAAGCTATCTACGTGTGTGACTCTGTACCCCGAAACACAGTGTCTCCAAATGGAGATTCTAGCTTGGATTTTATCCTAAGCCATGTAACTAGGCTCGTTAAAGGGTCAACATTGACTTTTAGGATCGCTATCTCCAATAGGTGGCACTAGAGTTCTAGTCCTTTTCCTCTCTGAAGAGACAATTTGCATAATTAGCATATTTCCCAGAGGAGCATAGCGGCTTTAAGTCTCCTCACCTCGACATGCTTAGAGAAATGATACTTCTTGGATATTGGTCTGACGCCTCTCTCACAGCCAAACCAGATCTCCCACTTTGTTTCGGGGTACTGCCCCTCATCAGTACCCCGAAACAAAGTGGGAGATCTGGTTTGGCTGTGAGAGAGGCGTCTGACCAATATCCAAGAAGTATCATTTCTCCTTGCGGAGAATGACATGCTAAGCATGTCGAGGTGAGGAGACTTAAAGCAGCTATGCTCCTCTGGGAAATATGCTAATTATGCAAATTGTCTCTTCAGAGAGGAAGAGGACTAGAACTCTAGTGCCACCTATTGGAGATAGCGATCCTAAAAGTCAATGTTGACCCTTTAACGAGCCTAGTTACACGACTTAGGATAAAAGCCAAGCCAAAGTCATGTAACCAGGCTCGTTAAAGGGTCAACATTGACTTTTAGGATCGCTATCTCCAATAGGTGGCACTAGAGTTCTAGTCCTCTTCCTCTCTGAAGAGACAATTTGCATAATTAGCATATTAGCTTGGCTTTTATCCTAAGTCATATTAGCTTGGCTTTTATCCTAAGTCATGTAACTAGGCTCGTTAAAGGGTCAACATTGACTTTTTGGATCGCTATCTCCAATAGGTGGCACTAGAGTTCTAGTCCTCTTCCTCTCTGAAGAGACAATTTGCATAATTAGCATATTTCCCAGAGGAGCATAGCAGCTTTAAGTCTCCTCACCTCGACATGCTTAGCATGTCATTCTCCGCAAGGAGAAATGATACTTCTTGGATATTGGTCAGACGCCTCTCTCACAGCCAAACCAGATCTCCCACTTTGCACTGATGAGGGGCAGTACCCCGAAACAAAGTGGGAGATCTGGTTTGGCTGTGAGAGAGGCGTCTGACCAATATCCAAGAAGTATCATTTCTCTAAGCATGTCGAGGTGAGGAGACTTAAAGCCGCTATGCTCCTCTGGGAAATATGCTAATTATGCAAATTGTCTCTTCAGAGAGGAAGAGGACTAGAACTCTTGTGCCACCTATTGGAGGTAGCGATCCTAAAAGTCAATATTGACCCTTTAACGAGCCTAGTTACATGACTTAGGATAAAAGCCAAGCCAGAATCTCCATTTGCAGACGCTGTGATTCGGGGTACTGCCCCTCATCAGTGCAAAGTGGGAGATCTGGTTTGACTGTGAGAGAGGCGTCTGACCGATATCCAAGAAGTATCATTTCTCCTTGCGGAGAATTCTAGTCCTCTTCCTCTCTGAAGAGACAATTTGCATAATTAGCATATTTCCCAGAGGAGCATTGCGGCTTTAAGTCTCCTCACCTCGACATGCTTAGCATGTCATTCTCCGTAAGGAGAAATGATACTTCTTGGATATCGGTCAGACGCCTTTCTCACAGCCAAACCAGATCTCCCACTTTGCACTGATGAGGGGCAGTACTCCAAAACACAGAGTCTGCAAATGGAGATTCTGGCTTGGCTTTTATCCTAAGTCATGTAACTTGGCTCGTTAAAGGATCAACATTGACTTTTAGGATCGCTACCTCCAATAGGTGGCACTAGAGTTCTAGTTCTCTTCCTCTCTGAAGAGACAATTTGCATAATCCGTATACAAAAACACGGAGCTTGACAATTTTACATACACCGTACAGCAGTGTACGTGCACGCTCCTCTCTCAGTACCGTGTAACGGCTGTTATCATGGCCAAATTGAAGCTATCTTCGTGTGTGACTCTGTAAGGAAAAGTTGAGGAGTTTGTCCGTTCTTACAGACCTACACCTTATAGTTTTGTCCATTTTTCAAACTGTTTAGTATATTTGCTGTTTGTTTACATTCAAAACTAGAGAGAGACAGCGTGTTTCAGTCCGTATACAAAAACACAAAGCTTGACAATTTTACATACACCGTACAGCGGTGTACGTGCACGCTCCTCTCTCAGTACCGTGTAACGGCTGTTATCACGGCTAAATTGAAGCTATCTACGTGTGTGACTCTGTAAGGAAAAGTCGAGGAGTTTGTCCATTCTTACAGCTCTACACCTTACTGTTTTGTCCATTTTTCAAACAGTTTAGTATATTTGCTGTTTGATTACATTCAAAACTAGAGAGAGACAGCGTGTGTCAGTCTGTATACAAAAACACGGAGCTTGACAATTTTACATACACCGTACATCGGTGTACGTGCACGCTCCTCTCTCAGTACCATGTAACGGCTGTTATCATGGCCAAATTGAAGCTTTCTAAGTGTGTGACTCTGTAAGGAAAAGTCGATGCGTTTGTCCGCTCTTACAGACCTACACTCTAGGGAGATTCCAAGTCTGCCCAATTCTATATACACCTTGTAGTTTGTCATACACTAGGCAATTTCTGCTGGTCACATTGCGGTGTAATATAAACAGGGTCTGACGGAATCTCGCTAGACTTCAGGAGACAGTTGCATTCTAATTCTCCACAGTCCTCTATACAACTTTCTTACACCATCCAGAATCTGCCTGTCACATTGCGGTGTAATATAAACAGGGCCTGACAGAATCCAACTGTGTCCTGAAGTCTAGAGAGATTCCAATTCTCCACAGTCCTCTATACACCTTTCTTACACCATCCAGAATCTGCCTGTCACATTGCGGTGTAATATAAACAGGGCCTGACAGAATCCAACTGTGTCCTGAAGTCTAGAGAGATTCAAATTCCCCCCACTCCTATATACACCTTGTACCTTGTTTTACAGTACCATATAGTTGGTGGTTTTTTGGGTACATTTTCCCCAAAAATGAGGAAGTGTGGTGGAAGTGGGCGGGGGTTGGCAGCTGGTAATGATGGTGTTGGTGTTGGATCTGCTGGTAGTGGCAAAAGAAAAATAGCACCTAATGCAGGAAGTGTTGAGCCTGCGTCATTGTCTGGCTCCACAAGGCCTCGAAGGCTCCCTTTTCTGGGAGTAGGTAAACCGCTTTTAAAGCCGGAACTTCAAGAACAAGTTTTGGCTTACATTGCTGACTCAGCCTCCAGCTCAATCGCTTCCTCTTTTGAAGTTTTAAAAAATAAAAGCACTGAGTCATCATTGGAGGCTCATGGTCATGAACCACACCTTTCCTTGTGTCCTTCACCCCAACGAAAATTGAAGGATGCGGCAGGCCACACTACAGATTACTCCATGGAGCTGTTTTCACATACCATGCCTGGGTTATCAAGTCAAATCGTGAATTACCCAGGCCAAGATGAATCTGACATGGAGTGCACTGATGCACAGACACTGATAGATGATTCTGCTGGTACATTCACTCAGAGCACTACATTGTCCTCGCAGTGTACTGAGGCAGAATCTGACCCTGATGAAACTCAGGTGTCCCTTCCGCATACTATACTACCATACACGGTGACACAGAGGAAGGTGCTCATGACATTGAAGAGGAGGTGATGGATGACCCAGTTGTTGACCCAGATTGGCATCCATTGGGGGAAGAGGGTGCCGCTGCCAATAGCTCAGAAGAGGAGGAGGAGCATCCGCAGCAGGCATCGACATCACAACAGCTGTTATCTGGCAGACCCGGAGCAGTCCAAAAACAGGTTACAAAAACAAAAGAGTTGCAGGACAGCTTGGCCAGATGGTCAAAATAGCACAGCATGCAAGGCCTCAAAATTTCTTCCATAGTAGGAAGAGTGCAGTGTGGCACTTTTTTGAACAAAATCCTAATGATCAGGCAAAGGTTATATGTAAGAAGTGTGCAAAGACCTTTAGCCGAGGGAAAAATCTGAGAAATTTGAATACCAGTTGCATGCTAAGACATTTAACCACCATGCACTTGCAAGCGTGGACGGACTACCAAAACTCACGTACCACCTGTGCAACTGCTCCCAAAGAAGGTAGTCAGCAACACTACATTGTTTCTCCCACTGTAAGCCCACCGGTTAGCACACCACCAGCAGCAAATGTTGAGTTGTCGTTGCAAGGACAAATCAGGGAATCACACTGTTATTGCAATGAAAGACTGAATCTAGGCCATGAGAAAGAACACCAACTCCATCACCATCATCAACCCTCTCTCAGTCCGCCATGTCCACCGCTAGTTCGACCATATGCAGCTCTCAAGTCCACCTCACCCTACCAGAGACTATGAGTAGGACAAGAAAGTACTCATCCTCTCATCTGCGTACACTGGGTTTGAACGCCCACATTGCCAAACTAATCTCGCTAGAGATGATGCCCTATCGGTTGGTTGAAAGCGCAGCTTTCCATGAACTCATGGCCTACGCAGTTCCACGCTATGACCTACCCAGTCGCCACTTCTTTTCTCGCAAAGCCATCCCAGCCCTCCACCTTCATGTGAAAGACCGCATTGTCCATGCACTCAAGCAGTCAGTGAGTGGAAAGGTGCACCTCACAACTGATGCATGGTCCAGTCGGCATGGCCAGGGCCGTTACGTGTCCATCACTGCGCACTGGAAGAGGAGGAGGGAAGCATTGATAACAGTCAGCCATTGTCTGCTCCGGGAACTCTCCTGGACGAGGAGGAAGAAGAAGAGGAAGAGGAGGAGGAGGATGATGATGGGGATTATTATTTTAGGCAGGAGGATGCTTCTCAGGGGGCAAGAGAAAATGTTGGCATGGCAAGGTCTGGTACAGGGTTTGTGCATGACTGGAGGGATGTAGATTTGCCAGAAAGTGCTCCTCCACCCAGCACTCGCAGTGCATCATTGACACCGGGAACATTGGCCCACATGTCAGATTATGCCTTGCAGATCCTAAAAAGGGACCCCCGCATTGCCAAAATTATGAACGATGACGACTACTGGTTGGCCAGCATCCTGGATCCATGCTATAAAGGCAAATTCCAAAACATCATGCCACAGGAGAACCTTGACCTAATATTGGCTAACAAACAAGCAACTCTGGTAAACCGGTTGGTTGAGGCATTTCCAGCGCACAGCAGCGGTGATGGTTCTCACACGAGCCGTAGGGGCTGGGGGAAGCTTGGAAGAGGTGTTGGTGGTGTACACATCAGAAGTAGCGTTGGAGACAGGGGTTTCATGACCATGTTGTGGAGAGATTTTTCAAGTCCCGCTCACACGACTGGTAATACTGCATCGATTGAAAGTGACAGGAGACAGCACTTGTCAACTATGGTTACAAACTACTTCTCGTCCCATATCGATGTTCTCCCTCACAGGTCATTCCCATTTGACTATTGGGCCGCTAAACTGGACTCCTGGCCTTAAATTGGCACAATATGCCTTACAAGAGCTCGCTTGGCCAGCTGCAAGTGTGCTATCGGAAAGAGTCTTCAGTGCTGCTGGATCCATCCTGACAGAAAAAAGGACCCGTCTCTTGACCCAAAATGTGGATGATCTAACCTTCATTAAAATGAACCATGCATGGGTTTCCAAGGATTTTGTCACACCTTACCCTGATGACACATAGGTTGCCAGAAAAATGGCTTTCTTTGGTCCTCGTCTTCCTGGGACTTGACCAATTTCGCCTTTAGCAGCAGGTGAATGTCCCACATCAACATATGCCATTTTGTAAACCTCCCTAACTGGGCTGCCTCCTCCCCCCATGGCCAGGGTCACCACCTAGCGCACACAACCGTGCGAGTGCCATTGCCCTGGACAGGTGGGTGGGCCGACTCTTGGGCGCGGGCACTGGCACAGGGTCCCTCATAGTGCAATCAAGTGTCTCTGATGGTGGGGGTGCACACCCGCCATCAGACACACTGCCATACTATGAGGGGCCCTCTGCCAGTGCCGTCGCCAACGAGTGGGCCCCCCCTGCTTGCTCAGGATCACAGCACTTGCAAAGTTGAAATACTTACTTCCGCGTTTCCTGACAGTGATATTCTGATCAGAGAGCGCAACGACATCACGTCTGTACACCCAGACTAGTACAGGGATTCTCTAGCGAGGAGACTTATTTGAGGAGACTTATTTAATTGTTTTCAATGTTGGGACAGCAATTTTTGGGGAGCACTATTCTCTGGAGAACGATATATGGGGCCCACCAAACACTGGATCATTCCAAAGGTGGACATCAGACACTGGAGCAGTATTTACAGGAGCCATTATACACTAGATGGCGTACTGGCCTCACTTTACGGCAAAAGCTGTGTGGGAAATTTCTCACACAGCAATGATATAAAGTGAGGCTAGGGACTTTTTTTTTACAGTGGAGGAGGAATAAGGTGCGGAAGGATACCTACCTCCCGTCATTGGATTCCTGGATCCCGTAGAGAACAGTAGCAACAGCTGATGCTGCTGTTCTCCACACAAGATCGTCGTGGGACACTCGTGGACTTCTGCGGATCAGGGGTAAGTATATTGGTGGTTTGTTATTTTAATATTTATTCCACAGATGACACTGGCTTTGGGGATCAAAGTGACAAGTGATGGTGAGTATGTACTCTATGTTATATGTACTGTATGTCTATATGTATGTATTGTATGAATGTATTGTATGTAGTATATATGTATGTTGCATGCATGCAGTATATATGTAGTATGCATGCTGCATGCAAGTGGTATATATGTAGTATGTATGTTGCATGCATGTAGTATATATGTAGGTTGCATGCATGTAGTATGTATGTATGTTGCAGGCATGTAGTATATATGTAGTATGCATGTTGCATGCATGTGGTATATATGTAGTATGTATGTATGTTGCATGCATGTAGTATGTATGTAGCATGTATGTAGTATGTATGTAGCATGTAGTATGCATTTTTTTTTTTTTTACATTCAACACATAGGCTTGATGATGGGACTACTACTGTCCCATCATTGGCTAAAGTGTCAATCACCGTCATGGTAGCAGGCATCGCCCGATGGGACTTGTAGTCCCATCGGACGATGCTTCCTCAGACCCCCGCAGCCTGCACAGACCCCTGGACAGTCGGCACAGACCACCGGCAGGCCGGCACAGCCCCCCGGCAGGCCGGCTCATACCCCCGGGCAGGCCGGTACAGACCCCCGGGCAGGCCGGCACAGACCCCCGGGCAGGCCGGTACAGACCCCCGGGCAAGCCGGTACAGACCCCCGGGCAGGCTGGCAAAGACACCCGGGCAGGCCGGTACAGACCCCCGGGCAAGCCGGCACAGACCCCCGGGCAGGCCGGCACAGACCCCCGGGCAGGCCGGTACAGACCCCCGGGCAGGCCGGCATAGACACCCGGGCAGGCCGGCACAGACACCCAGGCAGGCCGGTACAGACCCCCCGGAAGGCCCAAACTGACAGCGCATCATGATGCGCACAGACCGCGCATCATGATGACATCATTTCAGCAGCCAATCAGAGCCACAGCAGTGGCTCTTTGCATTATGGGAACTTCCGATTCTGATATTGAAAAAATATCGGTACTCGGTATCGGAATTCCGATACAGAGAATATCGGCCGATACCCGATATTTGCAGTATCGGAATGCTCAACACCAGTAGTATGTATGTTGCATGTAGTATATATGTTGTATATATTGTGGTGTGACAGGTGAACGCGTGGTTAATGGGAGATATGTCACATGGAGGGATGCTCCCTGCGATGCAACCCGGAGTATTTTGCCTATAGTGTACATGAGCACTAAAGATGTCATTTAGTGCACTGGGTGCGGAATGTACTCCGTTTTGCCTGAAGATATGTGTATGTTCAGGACATGTGGTGAAGTCCTGACCATGTGACCAGCTCATGTGATCCATACCTCACCTATGGGTGTGGTTACAGGGCTATGTAATTAAGGTGTTTGGCACATGTGAGAGAGACTGTGAGGAAGTCTGGCAGAGTGTGGACAGACTTCCATGTGTCCAGGTGCGACACTACAGAGAGTGGTCTGTGTTCCAAGGAAGGAGAAGCCTTCCTGTGTCTGCGGCTGCAGATAGAGCGCTGCTCTGGACATTGCCCTGACCTGTGTGCACAGGACCTGAGGGAACACAGCCCAGCTAAGGACTGTTTATGTGCTGTCTCTGGTTTATGGAGTAATAAGCCATGTGAAATTTTAAAGGAACGTGCCTCATGTTTGACTCCCGCCGCACCTAAGCGAGTCCGAATCCTTACAATTGGTGACAGACTGCGGGCAGTGATTCCCAGGAGCACAGACGGTATGGAAAATCGTGAGTAATACTGACCGAGGTCAGAGGAAATGACTGTATGGAGATTTGTGGGATGCCTATGAGGAGAAGAGGTACCCGAGAACCTGTGTGGCTGACACCAGCAGGCAACGGACAGGAATCCGTGTTGCACTGACCAGAGTCAGTGAGAGACTGTGCTTGTGTTTTTTTTTTCCCTTTTCCTCGCTTCTCTGCAAAAAAAAAAAAAAATCCTGAAAGTGCTTGCTGTGGCTCAGTACGCTCACGAAGGTCTCGCAGCGCGGGGACCTGATGTTTTTTCTTTTTGGGATCTCCTATTTGAGCATTGGTAGCAGACGCTGTCTGTCTACACCATCCTGCTGCAGCTTTATGGCATATGACTAAGCGGATACAGTAGTTGTGGCTTTACACAACTATTAAGGGTGAGTACCCTGTATTATGTCCTTATACCCATTATACCTGCACTGGTAAGGCCCTATGGGCGCGCTTTTGTGGTTTTTTTATCTTTGAGGGTGACAAGTGGCTTCCGGTGGATCGGCGGGTCCTCGAAGATGACGCAGCAGGAGCTGCAGAAACACCAGCAGCTGCTTGTGAGCGACGGCAGGAGCTGGGGCAGTGCCAGAAGGAATTGGTGTGGTGTCGTGCTTAAAGGGCCAGTACCAGAAAAAGGCATAAACTGTACTGTGTGAACTGTGGCCTAAGAGGTTCTGCAGGACAGACATGGGGAGATCCCGTAAAGGGGTGGAGTCCCAAAAGGGGGCGTTGGCCCAAATCGGGGAGGTAGCCCGTAAAGGGGTGGAGTCCCAAAAGGGGGCGGTGGCCCAAATCGGGGAGGTAGCCCGTAAAGGGGTGGAGTCCCAAAAGGGGGCGGTGGCCCAAATTGGGGTGGTAACCCAAAATGGGGTGGAGTCCCGGGAGGGGGCGGCAACCCAAAGCGGGGTGGTGGTCCAGAAAGGGGCCAAGTTTGAAGAAGTGACAGCACTGGGTGACTCAGTAGGTACGTCTGGAGTACCGCAGTGTATGTGCAGGTCTTTTCCAGAATGTGGAATATCCTTTCCAGGTAGTAATGATGGGCCACAGATGTGTACAGTGATGCTGCACCGGGAAGGAGCCTTTGGTCGGATGGAATCAGAGAATCAGGTGACTCTGACAGGAACTCCTCTCACTTTCTCTCTGTCCGAGAAAAACGTCAGGGTTCGCTGTAAACACGGGGTCACGGTGAACTATGCAGTAGACAGAGTAGTGTTTGAGGGGACCAAAGGTGGTGAGTGCCAAGGGGGAGGGATACCACGGGACTTAGTCTATGCCTGGGAGAGGGGCCGGGACTTTGTTTTGTTTGATGACGTTTGGTCAGACGATGGAGATGCTTCGACTGTGGGGCCAGCGGACACTAAGATAGTGACGGCTCCTGACGTAGACAGGTCAGAGGTAGAACTGACCGGAAGGAGAAGGACATCTGCCCAACTTACGGACCTGACGTCTCGTGACATGACGGATGGTGGGCTGGGAGATGAGACGACTGTGAGTAGCTCGGTCAGTGAACCAACACTACAGTGCCCCTTCTGGCTGGATGGAGAACGGGTGATGGGATTGTTAGACCCTGGGAGTCCGGTATCTGTGCTAAAAACCACTCCTGGATGTTTTGTGTCGCCTGGGACAGTGACGAGAGTGAATGGCTTTGGTGGGGACGATAAAGAACTTTTGACAGCATACCTCTACATTGACACGACTGAGAGTTCCACGTACCATGTAGTGACAGTAGACCCAGACTTACAGTATACTATGGTAATAGGGCGGGACTTAGAAGCCCTGTGGGACTGGTGGACAAAAGGAGAAGTGTCTGTTGATATAATGTGTATGGGAGGTAATGGTGTGAAAAGTCCGCCTCCTAAAGTTGACAGGCCTAAGTTAAACATGACCAGAGAGAACAGTGCGTCGGCCCCACTTACAGACATGATGTCACCTGACGGGTACCAGAGAGAGACTGATAGTGGTGTGGTAATTAAAAAGAGTGGACCTGACACCCGAACAGAGAGCAACATGAACATTTCCCATGCGGTGGGGTGTGACACAGGTACCAGGCGTGACTGTAATATGTTATTGCCAGTAGCAACCACTAGGGCTGAAGACAGTGTTTGTCAGACAGAAGCACGAATCCAGTGTAATGACAGTTTGCACCAGGTAGAAGCGCACCTACGAGACTTGGAGCAAGGGCGCGAAGAGATGTGTCAGCAGCTGGCGAGGGAGTGTCTGAAGGTGGCGAGTCTGGAAGTCGCCAACTCCGCGCAGGTGGAGCGGTTGCACCACCTAGAGTCCGAGCTCTTGGCAGGCAAAGCACTGAGACAAGTGACTGAGCACAGAGTGGATGAGCTGGAGAAGGAAGTCTCTGAGCTCAGAGGTCACCTGTCAGCGTGTAAAACCATGAACAAGACCCTGTTGGAAGATATGGAGGTGCTCAGAGAGGCCCAAGAGAAGTATCAACAGGAGATTCTCAGGAGAGAGGATGAGCGTCGCTACCTGGCAGAGGAGCGAGATAAAGTTCTGCAAGAACTCAGTGGAGTAGGAAAAGGTCTTCTACGGGAGAAGTGGATGGGCGAAGACGTACAGCAGCCGTGCCCGCCTGATAGCAAGGCAGAACTGCCAAAGCCCATCTTGGAAAAGGGTCCTGAAGACTGTAAATCTCAGGAAGATGGTGAGCCAAGGGCTGCACAAGACAGTCATCCAATCGTGACAGATATCTTGAGGGAAGTGTCCGTAGGGAACCCAGAGCCATCTGTTCAGGGTGAGAGCAAGTCCACGACCTTCAAGGTTGTAATTGATGTACCAGAAGACATGCAGGAAGCCTGTGCTGAGGAAGGTGTGCATGAGGCCTTTAGGAAGGCTATAGAAGCATGTAGTGTGATCTGGGCACCAGAGACGAAGCAGCTGGTCATACTGTCATCTAAGGAAGTCACAAGGAAGCGGGTTACTATCCTGAGGGATATGCATCTACAATGCCTCCGCACAAGGCAGATGATCCTGTTGGGAAAAAAAGAAGCCGCTCGATGTCTAGAGTGTGCGAGGAAAGTTCAAAGTCAGCAGGGCATTGCAGAAGACATCATTCAAGTGCCCGGAGGTCTGGTGAGGAAAGTCATCGGAAGGTTTGGGAAAGTGATGCAGGACATGGTGAACAGGTCTGGCGTGATGAGAGTGAGGATTCCGGCTAATGACGAAACCCAGGACAAGGGTGAAGATGGGATGGTTCCATTCCTCGTTGTCGGGTCCATGGAGAGCCTTGGGAATATCCGGATGCTCCTGGAGTATCGCGTGTCATACCTGAAAGAAGTAGAGCAGCTAAGACTTGAGAGGAAGCAGACCAGTAGAGAGCTGGAGGAAATGGAAAGAAGATGGCCGCCTCCTTCAACTCGCGGTATAGAAAGGCAAAGAGGTTCACTTAAGACTGGAAGTCCTAAAGATGGAGATAAGAGAGTACATAGAGATAAATGGAAGGGCTGCTCTCGGGACCTTATAGACCTTAGGAGAAATGGCCAGCAGAGAGAGGACAGTAGGTGGCCTGATGGAAGAGGAAGTAGTGATGCCTCAGTTAGCTCAGAGCTGAGTGACCTAGGCAGGAGACCCTGTAGAAGACGTGGTGACAAAGAGTCAATCCAGACAAGAGGTATGGGGGCAAGGGAGTCGCAACACCATACTGACCGCCGGGGATGCGGGTGGTCTGACGTGGGCCCATCTTTATCAAAGAACAAGACAGAGTCGGATAAGGGATGCCTACTGAAGAGTTCACTAGCAGGGCCTGACTTTGATAGACGATTTGACTGGCAGAGACGACCGAGAAGGATCTCTGGTCGAGTAATAGAAAGTGCCAAGCCCCACGGCTTTAGGCAGAGGAGGGGGATATGTGGTGTGACAGGTGAACGCGTGGTTAATGGGAGATATGTCACATGGAGGGATGCTCCCTGCGATGCAACCCGGAGTATTTTGCCTATAGTGTACATGAGCACTAAAGATGTCATTTAGTGCACTGGGTGCGGAATGTACTCCGTTTTGCCTGAAGATATGTGTATGTTCAGGACATGTGGTGAAGTCCTGACCATGTGACCAGCTCATGTGATCCATACCTCACCTATGGGTGTGGTTACAGGGCTATGTAATTAAGGTGTTTGGCACATGTGAGAGAGACTGTGAGGAAGTCTGGCAGAGTGTGGACAGACTTCCATGTGTCCAGGTGCGACACTACAGAGAGTGGTCTGTGTTCCAAGGAAGGAGAAGCCTTCCTGTGTCTGCGGCTGCAGATAGAGCGCTGCTCTGGACATTGCCCTGACCTGTGTGCACAGGACCTGAGGGAACACAGCCCAGCTAAGGACTGTTTATGTGCTGTCTCTGGTTTATGGAGTAATAAGCCATGTGAAATTTTAAAGGAACGTGCCTCATGTTTGACTCCCGCCGCACCTAAGCGAGTCCGAATCCTTACAATATGTATGTTGCATGCATGTGGTATATATGTAGTATGCATGTAGTATATATGTGGTATATATGTAGTATGTATGTATGTTGCATGCATGCAGTATATATGTAGTATGCATGTTGCAAGTACTATATATGTATGTTGCAGGCACGTAGTATATATGTAGTATGCATGTTGCATGCATGTAGTATATATGTTGTATGTATGTTGCATGCATGTGGTGTATATGTAGTATGCATGTTGCATGCATGTGGTATATATGTAGTATGTTGCATGCATGTGGTATATATGTAGTATGTTGCATGCATGTAGTATATATGTAGTATGCATGTTGCATGCATGTTGTATATATGTAGTATGTATGTATGCTGCATGCATGTAGTATATATGTAGTATGCATGTTGCATGCACGTGGTATATACGTAGTATGTATGTAGCATGTATGTTGCATGTAGTATATATGTATGTTGCATGCATGTAGTATATATGTGGTATATATGTAGTATGCATGTTGCATGCATATAGTATATATGTTGTATATATGTATGTTGCATGCATGTAGTATATATGTTGTATATATGTATGTTGCATGCATGTGGTATATGTAGTATGCATGTAGTATATATGAGGTATATATGTAGTATGCATGTTGCATGCATGTGGTATATATGTAGTATGTATGTTGCATGCATGTAGTATATATGTAGTATGCATGTTGCATGTAGTATATATGTAGTATATATATGTATGTTGCATGCATGTAGTATATATGTAGTCTGCATGTTGCATACATGTAGTATATATGTTGTATGTATGTATGTTGCATGCATGTAGTATATATGTGGTATATATGTAGTATGCATGTTGCATACATGTAGTATATATGTTGTATATATGTATGTTGCATGCATGTGGTATATATGTAGTATGCATGTTGCATGCATGTTGTATATATGTAGTATGTATGTATGCTGCATGCATGTAGTATATATGTAGTATATATGTAGTATGCATGTTGCATGCACGTGGTATATACGTAGTATGTATGTAGCATGTATGTTGCATGTAGTATATATGTATGTTGCATGCATGTAGTATATATGTGGTATATATGTAGTATGCATGTTGCATGCATATAGTATATATATATTGTATATATGTATGTTGCATGCATGTAGTATATATGTTGTGTATATGTATGTTGCATGCATGTGGTATATGTAGTATGCATGTAGTATATATGAGGTATATATGTAGTATGCATGTTGCATGCATGTGGTATATATGTAGTATGTATGTTGCATGCATGTAGTATATATGTAGTATGCATGTTGCATGTAGTATATATGTAGTATATATATGTATGTTGCATGCATGTAGTTTATATTTAGTCTGCATGTTGCATACATGTAGTATATATGTTGTATATATGTATGTTGAATGCATGTAGTATATATGTAGTATGTTTGTTGCATGCATGTAGTATGTATGTAGTATGTATGTTGCATGTAGTTTATATGTAGTATATACTACATGCATGCAACATACATATATACAACATATATACTGCATGCATGCAACATACATACAGTATATACAACATATAAACTACATGCATGCAACATGCATACCACATATATACTACATACATGCAACATACATATATATGTGGTATGCATGTTGCATGCATGTAGCTTATATGTTGTATATATGTATGTTGCATGCATGTGGTATATATGTACAGTGGTATGCATGTAGTATATATGTGGTATATATGTAGTATGCATGTTGCATGCATGTAGTATATATGGTGTATATATGTATGTTGCATGCATGTAGTATATATGTTGTATATATGTATGTTGCATGCATGTGGTATATGTAGTATGCATGTAGTATATATGTGGTATATACAGTGGGGCAAAAAAGTATTTAGTCAGTCAGCAATAGTGCAAGTTCCACCACTTAAAAAGATGAGAGGCGTCTGTAATTTACATCATAGGTAGACCTCAACTATGGGAGACAAACTGAGAAAAAAAAATCCAGAAAATCACATTGTCTGTTTTTTTTTTCCTTTTATTTGCATATTATGGTGGAAAATAAGTATTTGGTCAGAAACAAAATTTCATCTCAATACTTTGTGATATATCCTTTGTTGGCAATGACAGAGGTCAAACGTTTTCTGTAAGTCTTCACAAGGTTGCCACACACTGTTGTTGGTATGTTGGCCCATTCCTCCATGCAGATCTCCTCTAGGGCAGTGATGTTTTTGGCTTTTCGCTTGGCAACACGGACTTTCAACTCCCTCCAAAGGTTTTCTATAGGGTTGAGATCTGGAGACTGGCTAGGCCACTCCAGGACCTTGAAATGCTTCTTACGAAGCCACTCCTTCGTTGCCCTGGCGGTGTGCTTTGGATCATTGTCATGTTGAAAGACCCAGCCACGTTTCATCATCAATGCCCTTGCTGATGGAAGGAGGTTTGCACTCAAAATCTCACGATACATGGCCTCATTCATTCTTTCATGTACCCGGATCAGTCGTCCTGGCCCCTTTGCAGAGAAACAGCCCCAAAGCATGATGTTTCCACCACCATGCTTTACAGTAGGTATGGTGTTTGATGGATGCAACTCAGTATTCTTTTTCCTCCAAACACGACAAGTTGTGTTTCTACCAAACAGTTCCAGTTTGGTTTCATCAGACCATAGGACATTCTCCCAAAACTCCTCTGGATCCTCCAAATGCTCTCTAGCAAACTTCAGACGGGCCCGGACATGTACAGGCTTAAGCAGTGGGACACGTCTGGCACTGCAGGATCTGAGTCCATGGTGGCGTAGTGTGTTACTTATGGTAGGCCTTGTTACATTGGTCCCAGCTCTCTGCAGTTCATTCACTAGGTCCCCCCGCGTGGTTCTGGGATTTTTGCTCACCGTTCTTTGTGATCATTCTGACCCCACGGGGTGGGATTTTGCGTGGAGCACCAGATCGAGGGAGATTATCAGTGGTCTTGTATGTCTTCCATTTTCTAATTATTGCTCCCACAGTTGATTTCTTCACTCCAAGCTGGTTGGCTATTGCAGATTCAGTCTTCCCAGCCTGGTGCAGGGCTACAATTTTGTTTCTGGTGTCCTTTGACAGCTCTTTGGTCTTCACCATAGTGGAGTTTGGAGTCAGACTGTTTGAGGGTGTGCACAGGTGTCTTTTTATACTGATAACAAGTTTAAACAGGTACCATTACTACAGGTAATGAGTGGAGGAAAGAGGAGACTCTTAAAGAAGAAGTTACAGGTCTGTGAGAGCCAGAAATCTTGATTGCTTGTTTCTGACCAAATACTTATTTTCCACCATAATATGCAAATAAAAGGAAAAAAAAACAGACAATGTGATTTTCTGGATTTTTTTTTCTCAGTTTGTCTCCCATAGTTGAGGTCTACCTATGATGTAAATTACAGACGCCTCTCATCTTTTTAAGTGGTGGAACTTGCACTATTGCTGACTGACTAAATACTTTTTTGCCCCACTGTATGTAGTATGCATGTTGCATGCATGTGGTATATATGTAGTATGTATGTTGCATGCATGTAGTATATATGTAGTATGCATGCTGCATGTAGTATATATGTAGTTTATATACTGTATGTATGTTGCATGCATGTAGTATATATGTAGTTTGCATGTTGCATGCATGTAGTATATATGTTGTATATATGTAGTATGTATGTAGTATGTATGTTGCATGCATGTAGTATATATGTAGTATGTATGTTGCATGTAGTATATATGTAGTATAAATGTATGTTGCATGCATGTAGTATATATGTGGTATGCATGTTGCATGCATGTAGTATATCTGTTGTATATATGTATGTTGCATGCATGTAGCATATATGTATGTTGCATGCATGTGGTATATATGTAGTATGCATGTAGTATATATGTAGTATGCATGTTGCATGCATGTGGCATATATGTATGTTGCATGCATGTAGTATATATGTAGTATGCATGTTGCATGTAGTATATATGTTGCATGTTGCATGCATGTAGTATATATGTATGTTGCTTGCATGCAGTATATATGTGGTATATATGTAGTATGCATTTTGCATGCGTGTGGTATATATGTAGTATGTATGTATGTTGCATGCATGTAGTATATATGTGGTATATATGTAGTATGCATGTATGTTGCATGCATGTGGTATATATGTAGTATGTATGTTGCATGCATGTAGTATATATGTAGTATGCATGTTGCATGTAGTGTATATATATGTATGTTGCATGCATGTAGTATATATGTGGAATATATGTAGTATGCATGATGCATGTAGTATATATGTATGTTGCATGCATGTAGTATATATGTGGTATATATGTAGTATGTATGTATGTTGTATGCATGTCGTATTTATGTAGTATGTTGCATGTAGTATATATAGTATGCATGTAGTATATATGTAGTATATATGTATGTTGCATGCATGTAGTATATATGTAGTATGCATGTTGCATGCATGTAGTATATATGTTGTATATATGTATGTTGCATGCATGTAGTATATATGTAGTATGTATGTAGTATGTTTGTTGCATGCATGTAGTATATATGTTGCATGTAGTATATATGTAGTATATATGCATGTTGCATGCATGTAGTATATATGTGGTATGCATGTTGCATGCATGTAGTATATATGTATGTTGCATGCATGTAGCATATATGTTGTATATATGTATGTTGCATGCATTTGGTATATATGTAGTATGCATGTAGTATTTATGTGGTATATATGTAGTATGCATGTTGCATGCATGTGGCATATATGTATGTTGCATGCATGTAGTATATATGTAGTATGCATGTTGCATGTAGTATATACAGTATGTTGCATGCATGTAGTATATATGTATGTTGCATGCATGCAGTATATATGTGGTATATATGTAGTATGCATTTTGCATGCGTGTGGTATATATGTAGTATGTATGTTACATGCATGTGGTATATATGTAGTATGCATGATGCATGTAGTATATATGTATGTTGCATGCATGTAGTATATATGTGGTATATATGTAGTATGCATGTTGCATGCATGTAGTATATATGTTGTATATATGTATGTTGCATGCATGTAGTATATATGTTGTATATATGTATGTTGCATGCATGTGGTATATGTAGTATGCATGTAGTATATATGTGGTATATATGTAGTATGCATGTTGCATGCATGTGGTATATATGTAGTATGTATGTATGTTGCATGCATGTAGTATATATGTAGTATGCATGTTGCATGTAGTATATATGTAGTTTATATATGTATGTTGCATGCATGTAGTATATATGTAGTTTGCATGTTGCATGCATGTAGTATATATGTTGTATGTATGTATGTTGCATGCATGTGGTATATATGTAGTATGTAGTATGTATGTTGCATGCATGTAGTATATATGTAGTATGTATGTTGCATGTAGTATATATGTAGTATATATGTATGTTGCATGCATGTAGTATATATGTGGTATGCATGTTGCATGCATGTAGTATATATGTTGTATATATGTATGTTGCATGCATGTAGCATATATGTTGTATATATGTATGTTGCATGCATGTGGTATATATGTAGTATGCATGTAGTATATATGTGGTATACAGTATATGTAGTATGCATGTTGCATGCATGTGGCATATATGTATGTTGCATGCATGCAGTATATATGTAGTATGCATGTTGCATGTAGTATATATGTTGCATGTTGCATGCATGTAGTATATATGTATGTTGCATGCATGCAGTATATATGTAGTATATATGTAGTATGCATTTTGCATGCGTGTGGTATATATGTAGTATGTATGTTTGTTGCATGCATGTGGTATATATGTAGTATGTATGTTGCATGCATGTAGTATATATGTGGTATATATGTAGTATGTATGTATGTTGCATGCGTGTGGTATATATGTAGTATGTATGTTGCATGCATGTAGTAGATATGTAGTATATATGTATGTTGCATGCATGTAGTATATATGTGGTATATATGTAGTATGCATGATGCATGTAGTATATATGTATGTTGCATGCATGTAGTATATATGTGGTATATATGTAGTATGTATGTATGTTGTATGCATGTCGTATTTATGTAGTATGTATGTTGCATGCATGTAGTATATATGTAGTATGCATGTTGCATGCATGTAGTATGTATGTTGCATGTATGTTGCATGTATGTTGCATGTATGTAGTATGTATGTAGCATGTAGTATGTATGAAGTATGTATTTTTTTTTTTTACATTCAACACATTAGCCGGATGATGGGACTACTACTGTCCCATCATTGGCTAATGTGTCAATCACCGTCATGGTAGCAGGCATCGCCCGATGGGACTTGTAGTCCCATCGGATGATGCCTGCACAGACCCCCGCAGCCTGCACAGACCCCCGGGCTGTCGGCACAGACCACCGGCAGGCCGGCACAGCCCCCCGGCAGGCCGGTACAGACCCCCGCAGCCTGCACAGACCCCCGGACAGTCGGCACAGACCACCGGCAGGCCGGTACAGACCCCCGCAGCCTGCACAGACCCCCAGACAGTCGGCACAGACCACCGGCAGGCTGGCACAGACCACCGGCAGGCCGGTACAGACCCCCGCAGCCTGCACATACCCCCGGGCAGTCGGCACAGACCACCGGCAGGCCGGCACAGCCCCCAGGCAGGCCGGTACAGACCCCGGGCAGTCGGCACAGACCCCCCGGCAGGCCGGTACAGAACCCCGGGCAGGCCGGTACAGGCCCCCGGGCAGTCGGCACAGACCCCCCGGAAGGCCCGAACTGACGGCGCATCATGATGCGCACAGACCGTGCATCATGATGACGTCATTTTGGCAGCCAATCAGAGCCACAACAGTGGCTCATTGCATTATGGGGACTTCCGATTCCGATGTCCGATATTGAAAAAATATCGGTACTCGGTATCGGAATTCCGATACAGCGAATATCGGCCGATACCCGATATTTGCAGTATCGGAATGCTCAACACTAGTCTTGCTCCCACAGGGGGTTTACCCAGGCTAGCGCCTCCCCCTCCAAGTGGGATACCACAAAGGCCACTTTGGCTCGGTCGGTGGGGTACTGCTGCGGCAACAGATCAAAATGCAACTGGCACTGGTTAAGGAACCCCCGACATAATTTGGGATCTCCGTTATACCGCAGAGGTTTGGCCAAATGGGGTGACGGATGTGGGACAGGAACTGGGACCGAGGCAGAGGTTTGGAGTGAGAGCAATCGGTTAACCACTGAAGCCATGTAGTTATGAATGTGGGCTTGGATGTCTCGCTGATGGGCAAGCTCCTGCTGGAGGCTGGATAGCTGGGACGCGCTTCCCGGGTCGGAGGCCTGCAAAGCCGAGAGGCGGGACTCCATGGTTTTCAAAAAAGCCATGATCCGGGATTGATTCTCCCATAGGATTGCTAGTTCCTTTTGGGCGGCGGCTGAGGTACCGACGGCGTCCATGGCTTGATCATGCTGTGATGGTTCCCAAGGGTGAACCCACTGGAACGCGGTAAGCGAACCTCCCCTGGGCGAGCGGGCCAGGTGGACCACCCCCTATACAGGGAGCATTAGGGACAGGCCCAGTGGAAACTACTCACTGCAGCAGCTGGTACCCGAGGAGGACAGAGCAGACACAGCAGTAGATGAGAGAGGCAGGTGGACGGACGTGCAGGACCAGAACCACAACAGACAGAGGGGACGGAGACACAGGCTAACAGGACTGGAACACAGGGGTGCGGGCTGGAAGGTTCAGGCAGGCAAGGCAGGAACGATGAGACACGGACTGGATGAAGACACAGGCTAGCAGGACTGGAACACAGGGACACAGACTGGAAGTGGACAAGGGATGACAGGCACTGGGAGAGACACAAAGGAGCAGGGTAAACAGGACGACCGAGATAGGGAGCGGAGTAATGCAGCAGGGAGAACTGGGATGGCAGACAGACAAGGGGCCAGGGTCACTAGCTACACACGAGTGACAATAAGGCAATGCCAGGGAGGAAGAGGCGGCCTGATTAGGGCAGGTGCAGAGGTGCTTCCAGGTCAGAACCTACAGTGAGCCGGGAGAGAGGCCAGTCTCACACAGAGAGGCGTGCGTGTGCGCGGTGGGGCCGGCCGCGCACCTGACAGGAAGCCGAGGCAGGAGCGGGTGCAGGAGAGGGAGAGCGGATGGGAACGTGCCGGGCCCGGTGAGTAAGACGGGGTGCGGGTAGCGATGGTGCGTGCGGCCGCAGGGCAGGCAAAGCAGGCAGCGGCGTGACATTTACAAACAGCCCAGCAGCTGAATTCTCGTCAGGCCAGATGGTCCTTGTTCTTCTCCCGTTTCCACTTCACCCTGCATTTTCTCTCTGGGGAGAAGAACGTCCGGGCCAATGCTCTCTCCCGCTCCGTGGTGTCATCGGAGGAGGAGCCTCAGCTCATAGTCCCGTCTGAGAGCCTGTATTGGAGCCCAGCATACACTGGAGCATCATCCATGAATCCATGAGGCCCATCATGTACTGGAGCAATGTAAATGGGGCAGATCAGACACTGGAGCAGCATCTAAGGGGCACATTATACACTGGAGCATTACAAATGGGGCCCATTATATATGGAGCATTAATGGAGCCCATCATACACTGGAGCATTATCCATGAGGCCCATCATGTACTGGAGCATTGTAAATGGGGCAGATCAGACATGGGAGCAGCATCTCAGGGGCACATTATACACTGGAGTATTACAAATGGGGCCCATTATATATGGAGCATTATTGGAGGCCATCATACACTGGAGTATCATCCATGAGGCCCATCATGTACTGGAGCATTGTAAGTGGGGCAGATCAGACACTGGAGCAGCATCTAAGGGGCACATTACACACTGGAGCATTACAAATGGGGCCCATTATATATGGAGCATTATTGGAGCCCATCATACACTGGAACATCATCCATGAGGCCCATGATGTACTGGAGCATTGTAAATGGGGCAGGTCAGACACTGGAGCAGCATCTAAGGGGCCCATTATACACTGGAGCATTACAAATGGGGCCCATTATATATAGAGCATTACTGGAGCCCATCATACACTGGAGCATCATCCATGAATCCATGAGGCCCATCATGTACTGGAGCATTGTAATTGGGACAGATCAGACACTGGAGCAGCATCTAAGGGGCACATTACACACTGGAGCATTACAAAAGGGGCCCCTTATATATGGAGCATTATTGGAGCCCATCATACACTGGAACATCATCCATGAGGCCCATCATGTACTGGAGCATTGTAAATGGGGCAGATCAGACACTGAAGCAGCATCTAAGGGGCCCATTATAAACTGGAGCATTACAAATGGGGCCCATTATATATGGAGCATTATTGGAGCCCATCATACACTGGAGCATCATCCATGAGGCCCACCAAGTACTGGAGCAATGTAAATGGGGCAGATCAGACACTGGAGCAGCATCTAAGGGGCACATTATACACTGGAGCATTACAAATGGGGCCCATTATATATGGAGCATTATTAGGGCCCATGATACCCTGGAGCATCATCCATGAGGCCCATCATGTACTGGAGCATTGTAAATGGGGCAGATCAGACACTGGAGCAGCATCTAAGGGGCACATTATACACTAGAGCATTACAAATGGGGCCCATTATATATGGAGCATTATTGGAGCCCAGCATACACTGGAGCATCATCCATGAATCCATGAGGCCCATCATGTACTGGAGCAATGTAAATGGGGCAGATCAGATACTGGAGCAGCATCTAAGGTGCACATTATACACTGGAGCATTACAAATGGGGCCCATTATATATGGAGCATTATGTGGAGCTCATCAGATACTGTATGGAACATTATATGTGACTAATTATTTGGTATGGAGAAATATATGGGGCTCATTAATCTGTATGGCACACAATGTGGTGGCCATAACACTGTATGGAGTAATATACTGTCCTGTTTTTGAGCTATTGTACAATTTAAAATAGATCAGTCATGTCATTGTACTATACCTATATTTCAATGCCATATCGGAGCATCATGAGTTGTGGTATGTGTTAAAGGGGCGCACTGACACTCTTTGGCCCAGGGCACACGAAAACCTGGAGCCAGCCCAACCCCTCCACAACTTTAGCCAAATAACCCCCAGTTTTCAATGCATAACTATTATTAGGAAGTAAATTAAGGTTGACAAGCTTCAATTATAAGAATTGATGTTTTTGGCATTGAAATGGGCACTGTAGTTGCGTTTACTGTCTTCCACTCCCTACCGACTTTGCTTCCCCATTGACTTGCATTGGGTTTTGTGTTTCAGTCGGCCTCCGACTTTTCCCTATAGTCGGCCGATTTCATTCGACCCGACTTTTGCGAAAGTCGGGTTTCATGAAACCCGACTCGACCTGAAAAAAGGCAAAGTCTCTCATCTCTATCCTTCACTATATCATTCGTTATCATCTACCATTGTTGTTCACATCATCTCAATAATTAAAGACTTAAGCACCCACACAGTTTTTTTACTGGGAGTGGATGAAGGGTTTAGCCGTATGCTGGAATCCACACAGCGTCATACATGGAAGAAGGCAGAACAACTCTCCTGATATATGCAATGATATGTATATACACACAAACAGTGCCTGCAGGCCTTGCAATGATGTGTATACAGCGACATACACTACCCTGCTAGCCTAATACTGGAACCTTTATAATCCGGAATTAGTCCTTAGAAGGACTGTTGTTTTAGCTGGATTTGAGTTGTTTAAGATGGTAGACCCCACCCTCAGTAATAAATCCCCAATTCTGACCATATCAAGGCAGTAGCTCTCCCTACACTATCTCAATCCAGAGCTGAATGCGGCGAGCAGGGCGGTGTCCAATCTCTTTTACCCCTGGTGATGCTGTGCGGCCAGCCAATCACTGCACGACCACAACAAAGATGGCTGCGGCATTTCATTGCCTGGCAGACAATCCCTGCATTGTGATTGGTTCTGTAAAGTCCGCTAAAAATGCTGGGTGGAGACCCAAGTAATCCCGGAAATGCACGGTGCTCGCCGAGTACACCGAGTACAGTGATACTCAAGCGAGTAACGAGTAGTGGCGAACACGTTCACTCATCACTATTAATACACTATTGTGGTCTGGTGATAGGGTTTTGCCTGTTAAGTTGATTGCATCATTTTCTTTATTTCCCTGTATAGAGTCTGTTACTTCCTCCACAATACTTATTTTTCTTTCATACCGGTTCCTGCGGTTTTTCCCCTCTCTTCTTGTGTGCTTCCTAAAGGGATTGAAATATCCACACTTTGTTTAGGATTGCTCTCATTTTTTTAGTTTGATCCTCTGTGGCATTTGAATCCAAGTCAGTGGTGCATATGGAGCACCCTGCAGGGCCGTGGGGTATTCCGTACCAGGCCGGACGGTTCTTAAAGAGTAATGTCACTGCAGCAGTGGCCCGGTCCATGTCCCTTGGTGTCCAGTATTATTAATAAATGATGATGATTGGGTAGTTTGTAGAGGAAATAGTTTGTGACACCACCTGTGGTATTTGGTAAGGGTAGCCAATGCTGCAATGCAGATACTCTGGGATGGTGTTGGGGCAGCAAAAATGGTTAAGCTTTCCACTGGTAGAGCTGTGTCCCAGTGCAGTTAGGATGTTAAAAGCGATGATAGTAGCTGTTGTGATGAGTGCTGTGCAGGGAAGGTGAGACGCAAATAACACAGATGAAACAGCAGGGTGCAGTTTCCAATATTTTACTCACAGTTCTCCTGTGCACAGATGCCCGCTTAATGCTGTGTTCTCCAGGAAATAGGTCCAGCAAATTCCCAGATAGATTGGGATACACCATTCCAGGACTCCTTTCTATGTGTTTCCCTCCTGGTCGTCTCACTGCACTGGTTTCCACTTCTTCTGCCCAGCACCTTCACAAACAGTATCCCCAAACCAGCAGCCATGGACCTTGTCGGGCGACGTCCTCTGAGTCCCCTTGCATCTATATGGCTGCCTTTTTGGTGAATGAATGTGGTTGTGGCTGAGGTACGTACAGTTACCTCAGCCTCCGGCCTTCTAGCTGAGTCTTGTAGTCCTCCACTAGTCTTAGGGGCCGGCTCCACCACTGCCTCCTGGTCCCTCCATTTCTGGATACGGGCCCCACGGGTGGTCTCCTCACTTCCCGTGCCCCAAGGACCCCTTCTGTCCTCCCAGGAGCTTCCTTCAGGCTCCCATCACAACTCTTTCTCCAGCTCTTCCTACTGCACTTCTTCTGTCTTCTCACGTTCTCACTAATTCTCCTCATACTCTGTTAGCCCTCACTCCTTCTCTCACTCCCCTCCGACTGACTGACTGTATCTTTCCAGAACAATCTTCTTACCTCAGCACTAACTCCTCTCACCAACTGTCACTCCCTTAAGCTCCTTCCCTTTCCTAGCCGGCCTGGGATGAGGCCATACTCCCTAAGGGTGTACCCAGATGCCCTGACTGAATTGGTGTATGTTGAGTGCGAGTGTTAGAGTACTGGGTAGTGCTCCCTCCTTACCTGAGAGTGGGATACCACACTTCTGGATGAAGTGCAGTACCTCTGTGGCAACTGGACCCTCAGAGGCGCCACATACCCCCAATAAACACACCACCTCCACTGGTTGGAACATGGTAAAACAGGTGTTACAGAGAAACATGCAAATTTTTCTGGAACGCAATCCAACAGGTAAAACAACTAAACTCATCTTCCCTTTATGGGAGGCACTTTTTCTTTACCGTTGTATGACAAACAGTATATAAAACATCCAACATTGCCATAAAGTTTTATTTAAAGTAATGTCATTTACTCCAGGAAAACATTCACTTTAAAGTGCAATTAAAAACTTATTTTTCATTTAAATGCAAATCAACATTAAGTTCTACATGTTTCAAAAGGGTCCAGCAAAATCTTGAACCAAAGTAATTTTCCTTTTTCTGAGTACAATAAGGGACGGGGGGACCCGTCTCAAACCCCCCAACGTAGGCCTTGGGTATGGCTACAAGGCATTGTCGGTCTCCAGGTTAGACCACATCTTTGGCCATACCAGATGGTTTTAGTTCTTTGGTCCCACTGTGCAATAAATAGAGTGCTATACACATTTTAAGGTTTTATGTAAAACCAAAAGGGAGCACATTAAGAAGTGCTAACTTTTTACAACAACACTTTGGATCATACATTGTTCATGTCCACACAGTTCTTTTAAACAGAGGTAAAATATATCTAACCAGGTATTATAACTATTTACAGTCATTTTCATGCGATCTTAATTCTTTATTTCTTTTTACAGCGCAGCTCTTGGTGTCTGCCACTCCCTGGCCGGGGAAGTTCATGTATATAGGTCACTCCTGGTGACACAAAGATGTCATGGCCGACACAGTCATGTACTGTCAAGTTATGTCCTGCTACTGGTGTCCGAGGAGCCTGGGACCGTACTGCAATTGGCATTGTGTAGGCCGTAGGGGCTGGTGTAGTGCTATTTGGCAAGGCAGGAGTCACTTTGGCCTCAGGTGGTGTTGACACTGGCCGTTGTTCCATGCTGGTGTCTGCTGAGCCAGGGGTGGTGGGCCTGTACTTTTTCACATTGAGGGCATACCAGCCTTTCTCACCCCAATGACGGGTGTAGGTCACGCTGTCCCCTGGCTACATGTCCCTATCCGCGTGTCCCTCCAGGAGGTGAAATTCCAAATTCCTGTGGTTGACAAACACCTCTGCCAGCAAGCCAGGCTCCCTTATAAAGTCCTTGCCGAGCCGAAAAGCCACCACAATGCCCCGTTTCAGTGGCCCCTGGTCTGCTCTCCTTGGCTTACGAGCTTGTTTCTTTGCACGCAGGTCTTTCTCGTCCATAGCCCTGCGTTGGGCATTGCTCTCCTCATTTTCCTTTTCCCACTTAAGAGCTCTCTGCTGTTGATACTCCTACCAGCTAAGGATTTTCACCTCTCCTCGTTCCTTCTGTTCTTCCCCAGGTAACCCAATTAAATCTGCTCCTGTGTTTGCCCAGCGGCATACATCTCTCTCAGTGTATATTTCCCCTGGTAGACTGGTGGGCTGGAGCAGAGCCCCTAGGTGACTCTCTATGGCTTTAGACTGGTTCCAGTTCAGAGAAATAGGAACCAGGCTGGGTTCACGGGCTGGCAGTCCAGCTAGCGGGCATGCTAAGAGCTCCTCGGCTACCGTGGCAGGGTCGGTGACATTACCTGCCTGCGGTGTTGTCCCGGTGCCTGTTCTCTCCTCCTCCTCCGCAGGGACTGGGGTCACTAACCTCCAACTTTTTCTTTTCTGGCAGGGCCGACTTCCACCTGCCCTCCGCGGTCAGCAGCATGCCTAGGAGCTGGTGGCTCAACTCCTCCACTTGTACTCCTAAGAACTCCGGGTCTTTGGCTGTCAGTGGGTCCTGGTCCTCACTCCGTTGGCTGGGGAAGTCCTCTCCTGCTCCCCCACATTCCGGGTCATCACCGCTCTTCGGGTTGACTTCCGGGTATTTTGCTGCCATGCCTGCAGCTACGCACTCCATGTGCTGCCTTTTCTCCACCTACCCCTTCTGGGGGCAAGCCTTCCTCCTTTCTCTATTCCCACCATATCAACGCAGGAGTCGTGTCTCTTTTGCTGACGGACACCTCAGCATCACATAGTAATGTTGGCAGTGGGCGGGCATGGTCTTTTCACTTCACTGCGGGGTCCCGCCCACCACAGCTCGCCCCTCTCTGCTCGCGCTCACTGTGTGGTGTGGCGCAGCTATGGTGGCTATATTGAAAATTCAATCTCGCGCACCGTGTGGTGCAGTTATGGCGGTATTTTGACAGCTCATTAAAATCTCTGGCGCATAATGTAATAAAGTCTCCAGCACACAGTACCAGCTATGCCGGGCACCATATCCTGTTTGTGTCGCCAGTTTGAGCGCCCCACAGGGCCGTGGGGTACTCAGCACTGGGCCGGATGGGTTCTTAAAGGGGAATGTTACGGCAGCAGTGGCCCAGTCTGTGGCCCTGGACCTACAGTGAAATTAATAAATGATGGTGATCATAGGGTAGTTTGTAGACGTAGTGTACGTGACACTACCCATAGTATTCAGTAAGGGTAGCCGATGCTGCAATGGAGATCCTCTAGGATGGTATTAGGGCAGCAAAGATAATTAAGCTCTCCACGGGTAGAGCTGTGTCCCAGGGCAGTTAGGATGCTAAAAGCAATGATAGTTGCTGTTGTGGTGAGTGCTGTACAGGGCAGGTGAGACGCGAAAGACACAGATGACACAGCACGGTGCAGTTTCCAATATTTTACTCACAGTTCTCTTGTGCACAGATGCCCACTTAGTGCCGTATTCTCCAGGTGAGGGGTCCACAGCAAACTCCCAGATAGAAAGAAGTCCTGGAATGGTGTATTCCAATCTATGTGTTTCCCTCCTGGCCATCTCACTGCACTGGTTTCCACTTCTTCTGCCCAGCACCTTCACAAACAGTGTCCCCAAGCTGGCAGCCGCGGACCTTGTCAGGCGATGTCTTCTGAGGCCCTTTGTTCCTATATGGCTGCCTTTTTGGTTAATGAATGTGGTTGTGGCTGAGGTACGTACAGTTACCTCAGCTTCCGGCTTGCTAGCTGAGTCTTATTGTCCTCCACTAGTCTTAGGGGACGGGTCCCCCACTGTGACCTGCTCCCTCCACTTCTGGATATGGGCCCCAGGAGTGGTCTCCACACTTCCTGTGCCCCAAGGACCCCTTCTGTCCTCCACGGAGCTTCCTTCAGGCTCCCCTTACAACTCTTTCTCCAGCTCTTCCTACTGCACTCCTTCACCTTTTCTGCCTCCTCACGTTCTCACTAATTCTCCTCAGGCTCTGTCAGCCATCATTCCTTCTCTCACTCCCCTCTGACTGAATCTTTCCAGAACAATCTTCTTACCACAGCAATATCTCCTCACACCAACTGTCACTCCCGTAAGCTCCTCCCCTTTTCCCATCCTTCCCCACTCATTCCCCAACACCCTTTCCTAGCCAGCCTGGGATGATGCCATCCTCCCTAAGGGTAGACTCAGATGCCCTGACTGAACTGGTGTGTGTTGGGTGCGAGTGTTAGAGTCCTGGGTAGTGCTCCCTCCTTACCTGAGAGTGGGATACCACACCTCTGGATGAAGTGCAGTACCTCTATGGCGACTGGACCCTCAGGGGCACCACACATCTATCAGATCTTATCTTTGGATTAAATTTTTGATTGCGGCTTCTTCTGTTGTAAAAATGTTTTTGTTCCAGTTAAAGATGTGTCCTGTATCAAAATCAATGTTGTCTCTCAAGAATTTTTCTTTCTATCTTTGTTTCACTTCAATTTGTGTCAAAATCAAATTTTTGTTTTTTGTAAACATTCTGTGCTTGATTTTCAGTCAAATGTGATTGCAATTCATACTTGGCTTTCTCTAATTGGCTATTCAGGTCTTACTATTCCAGTTCATTTTGAGATAGCACCAGGCATAACAAATTATTGAAACATTGTAGATAATTGATTTCCATTCTTTTTGAAAAATTGGGTCATCTTGAAATTGTGAAATTTCCTTAAAAACCCAGAGACCTCTTGGGACACGTTCAGATTTAATATATGATTTTAAAGAGTTAATAGTCCAGAAGATTCGTATTTCTTTCTCTGCTAAGAAATTAATCTTAGTTTCCGGGGTTCTCGCACTAATAACTTGCAGTTCCTCTTTGCGGTTGCAAAATGTAAAAATCTCTCCTGCATTCTCCTGACCAGCTAAAAGCCCTTCTTTTGCTGATGTATGCTCCATTGGGTCGCAATTATCAACTACTTCCATGTTAAATGCTTTTTATGGGCTGAGTATAACTGTGCCAAGCCAAAAAACAGTTTGTGATAAGTGTTCAAAGAAGAGTTGATGTGGCACCAGTTTTCTCTATAGCAAATCCCATTACCGGAAGGTGGCTCCCCTATGTAGGAGCTTCAGCAACTGAACGCATGGTACAAGATGCTCTGCATAAATGTAAACAGCTCTATTATATTAGAAAAAGTATGCAGTACTGACCATTGCGTGCATTGTGCTAGGACATTAAAAGAGGGGGAATTGAAACCAGAGTTTTCTTATCGAAGAACCCGCAATATAGGAGATATTCTTGTCTCAAATAGACTTTTGTCTCCCAAAAATAATGGTTACAAAATAACACACCAAAAGGTAACTTTAAATGCGGTACTTGCCCTAGCTGCCACTTACATATGTCAATAAATCCTCTATGCATTAGTTCCACATTACACACAGCCATAGATTTTATAACATGTAAAACGTAATTTTTGGTTTATATTTTATTTTGCCCATGTTAATTTTACTATATAGGCAAAACCATCAGATCTTTAAAAACAAGATTTTGTGAGCATTATAATGTACATCAGTTTCTTCAGGAATGGGTTCTTTGAGGCTAGTTAACTATATGCAGTAATGCCACAATTCAGACCCTGAGACCTTGCGCTTTGCACGTCTTGAAATAGTTAAATATCCTCCTCAAGATGGAAATCACAATAATATACTTCTTAGACATGAAGCCAAATGGATCATGAAAATGCAAGTGCAAGGTCCTATTGGCCTTAATGATAGACTTGATCTATTTTCCTCCAAATGCGGTACCTCTGTTAACATTATAATTTTTTTTTTAATCACTTTATATACTTTACATAACATGTTAAGCATAAATTGTGCATTGTGCTTCTATGTGTCATATGGACAGCCCTTTATAAGGGAGTAACCCTAATTAATTATGCACCTGGACCTGTTGAAGCACTGACACAAAAAACAGCCGTGGTTCACCTCGCTTCTCCCCGCATGCCTCTGTAACCTGCATGTCACTTTAATGTCCTGTTACCTTCACGTGGAATAAAGGACTAGCACAATGATGACTGCGGCATACTTTTTCTAATATATTAGGACTGTTTATATTTATGCAGAGCACCTTGTACCAGGTGTTCAGCTGCTGAAGCTCCTACATAAGGGAACCACCCTCCGTTAATGGGATTTGCTATAGAGTAAACTTGTGCCACATCAACTCTTCTTTGATCACTGATGCACTGCTACGTACAGCTCAAGCAATGAGATGATCACAGCTTCAAGTCCCCTTGGGGACTGTTATAAACTGTAAACGTTTATAGAAAAAAGGTTTTAAAAATAATTTAAAAAAAAACACAAGAGTTCAAATTATCTCTCTTTGTCTATTAACCCCTTCACTACCAAGGGTGGTTTGCACGTTAACTACCGGGCCAATTTTTACAATTCTGACCACTGTCCCTTTATGAGGTCATAACTCTGAAACGCTTCCGTGGATCCCGGTGATTCTGACGTTGTTTTCTCGTGAAATATTGTACTTCATGATAGTGGTAAAATTTCATTCATATAACTTGCGTTTATTTATGAGAAAAACGGAAATTTGGCGAAAATTTTGAAAATTCCGCAATTTTCCAACTTTGAATTTTTATGCCCTTAAATCACAGAGATATGGCACACAAAAAAGTTAATAAGTAACATTTGCCACATGTTTACTTTACATCAGCACAATTTTGGAACCAAAATTTTTATTTGTTAGTAAGATATAAGGGTTAAAATTTGACCAGCGATCTCTCATTTTTGCAACACCATTTTATTTTTACGGACCACATCACATTTGAAGCCACTTTGAGGGGGTTTATATGATAGAAAATACCCAAAAGTGACACCATTCTAAAAACTGCACCCCTTAAGGTGCTTAAAACCACATTCAAGGAGTTTATTAACCCTTCAGGTGCGTCACAGGAATTTTTTGAATATTTAAAAAAAATTAACATTTAACTTTTTTTCACACAAAAAATTACTTCAGGTTCAATTTTTTTTATTTTACCAAGTGTAGCAGGAGAAATTGGACTGCAAAAATTATTGTGCAATTTGTCCTGAGCACGCTGATACCTGATATGTGGGGGGGAACCACTGTTTCGGCGCATGGCAGAGCTCAGAAGGGAAGGAGCGCCGTTTGACTTTTTCAATGCAAAATTGGCTGGAATTCTGATCGGACGCCATGTCGCGTTTGGAGAGCCCCTGATGTACCTAAACAGTGGAAACCCCCCACAAGTGACCCCATTTTTGAAACTAGACCCCCTAAGGAACTTATCTAGATATGTGGTGAGAACTTTGAACCCACAAGGGCTTCACAGAAGTTTATAATGTACAGCGGTACAATTAAAAAATCATATTTTTTCCACAAAATGATCTTTTCACCCCCAATTTTTATTTTCCCAAGGGTAACAGGACCCTAAAAGTTATTGTGCAATTTGTCCTGAGTACGCTGATACCCCATATGTGGGTGTAAATGACTATTTGGGCACATGGCGGAGCTCGGAAGGCAAGCAGCGCCATTTGACTTTTTTGGCTGGAATTGAGATCAGACACCATGTCGCGTTTGGAAAGCCCCTGATGTACCAAAACAGTGGAAACCCCCCACAAATGACCCCATTTTGGAAACTAGACCCCCCAAGGAACTTATCTAGATGTGTGGTGAGAACTTTGAACCCCCAAGTGCTTCACAGAAGTTTATAATGCCCAGGCGTGAAAATAACAAAAAAATTTTTTTCCACAAAAATGATGTTTTTGCCCCAAAAGTTTTATTTTCCTAAGGGCAACAGGAGAAATAGGACCCCAAAAGTTGTTTTGCAAATTGTCCTGAGTAGGCTGATACCCCATATGAGGGGGTAAAACACTGGGTGCATGGCAGAGCTTGGAAGGGAAGGAGCACCATTTGACTTTTTCAACGCAGAATTGGCTGGAATTGAGATCAGATGCCATGTTGCGTTTGGAGAGCACCTGATGTGCGCAAATAGTGGAAACTCCCAATTCTAACCCTAGCCCTAGCCCTAACCCTAACCCTAACCCTAGCCCTAACCCTAGCCCTAACCCTAATGGGAAAATGGAAATAAATACATTTTTTTAATTTTATTATTTTTCCCTAACTAAGGCTGGTTTCACATTAGCGCTTTTTAAGCGCACGCACGTCCGGGGGTAGCTCCGCCCCCAAGCCGGCTCTCTGCCCAGTGTGCCCGCCCCTTGCTTGTAGCGCCGCCTCCTAGCGGACAGCAGCGCCTGCGATCGGCGCACCCTATCTTTAGCATAGGGTGCGCAGATCGTGCGCAGGCCGTGCGCTAGTTGCGCTTTGACCTGCGCTGCGCACTTTTGACGGTGCGCCGTGCGCGCCAAAATCGAACCAGCCTAAGGGGGTGATAACGGTGGATTTGATTTACTATTTATGGCGGGTTTTTATGTTTGGCAGCTGTCGCACGCTAAAAGACGCTTTTTATTGTAAAAATAGTGCATCACCACATATTGAGAGCTATAATTTTTCCATATTTTGACCCACCGAGTCATGTGAGGTCTTATTTTTTGTGGGACGAGTTGACGCTTTTATTGGTATCATGTTCGGGCATGTGACATTTTTTTGATCGCTTTTTATTTCGTTTTTTGGGACGCAGAATTTACAAAAACCAGCGTTTCATGAATTTCTTTTGGGTGGTGCGTTTACGCCGTTCCGGGTGCGGTAAAATTTATAAGGCGGTTTTATTCTTCGGGTCAGTATGGTTACAGCGATACCTCATTTAGGTTTTTTTTATGTTTTGGCGCTTTTATGCAATTAAAACAATTTTATATAAAAAATAATTATTTTTGCATCACTTTATTCTGCGAGCTATAACTTTTTTATTTTTTCTCTGATGATGCTGTATGGTAGCTCGTTTTTTGCGGGACAAGATGACGTTTTCAGCGGTACCATGGATATTTATATGCGTCTTTTTGATCGCGTGTTATTGCACTTTTTGTTCGGCGGTATGATAATAAATCATTATTTTTTGCTTCGTTTTTTATTTTTATTTATTAAGGGGTTCGCTTAAGGGGTTAACTATTGGGACAGTTTTATAGGGCGGGTCGTTACGGACGCTGCGATACCAAATATGTGTACTTTTATTGTTTTTTTTTTTTTTATTTCCTAAAAATGAATTTATTGGGGAATATTTTTTTTTTTTTTTATTTATTTGGCGATTTTTTTAAAATTATTTTTACACTTTTTTTTAATTTTTTTTTTACTTTATTACAATGTCCCAGGGGGGACATCACTGTCCTGTGACAGATCGCTGATCTGTCACATCACAGATCACTGTGACAGATCAGCGATCTGTCACAGGCACTGCACAAGCTTCCTCATGCCTGCGCTTTGCAGGCACTGAGGAAGCCAGCTTCCTGCAGGCCCCCGGAGGTCCCCGTCACCATATTGGATCCGGGGACCTGCAGGAAAGGAGTCCCCCGCAGCAGCGCTGCACATTGCGCTGCCGTGGGGGGCTCAGGGAAGCAAGGAGGGAGCCCCCTCCCTGCCGATGCTTCCCTTTAACCCCCGGTACACCGTGATCGTGTTTGATCGCGGTGTGCAAGGGGTTAACGTGTCGGGGGCGGTCCGTGACCGCCCCTGACACATTGTGCCGGGTGTCAGCTATGATAATTAGCTGACACTCGGCCGCGAACAGCGGCGCTCACCACGTGGGCGCTGCTGATCGCGATGACGTAATATTCCGTCCATGGTAATTAGGTCCATGGTCACATGGACGGAATATTACGTCATTTGTAGGTAAGGGGTTAAAAATAAAACAATTAAAAAAATGCACTAATTTGGTATTCGATCTATGAAAATATAAAGTAAATTAATCTGATGTAAATGCCATAATAAAAAACAATTAAAACGCCAGAATTATGTTTTTTGGTCACTGTAACATTGCAATAAAATGCCATAAGAGGCAATCAAAACATTGTATCTTCCCCAAAATTATATCAATAAAAACATCAAGTCAGGGTGTAAAAAATAAGCAGTCACTGAGGCCCAGATCCCCCAAAAATGAAAACATTATGGGTCATGGAAAATGAGGACCAAAGCTAAATTTTTTCTTTTCACCAATTTCTGATTTTTTTTGTCACCACTTTATGAAAAACTGTACATGTATGGTATCTGCATACTTGTACTAAGGCCGGGGTCACACTACGGACGAGTGATATGCGAGAAAACATTGCATAGCATTCAGCCCAGTGTTAATGTATGGGGCAGATCACATCTGCAATTATTTTCTCATGCCAAATTGCCATGCGAGACCAATCACAGCCTGCTGCAATTGGCACTAAGTCTATGGGTGCGAGTAACACAGCGCACATCACTTGGATATCGTCCGAGTTTGGTGAGATATGCACCGACGCTGGCAGAGGTGGAGATGGAGAAATTACTTTCTCCGCCTCCTCAGCAGCTGTGCTCCCATCCTCTCTGTGAGCGAGACTCGGAGCACAGTAGCATGACAATCGGCTCCCACTCGCAGCAGAGCAGGAGCATATTGCATCCAATGCTCTTGCACTAGTGTGACTCCAGCCTTAGTGGGAGAATCACTTTGCCTGTTAACTTTTACCATATATTGAACATGGTACATGAAAAAAAACAATGTGAAATTGAACTTTTTTTTTGCAATTTCAATGCACTTGAATGATGTTGTTTAAAATTACAACATGTCCTGCAGAAAACAAACCCTCATATGGCTACGTGACTGGAATAATAAAAGTGTTATTAGTCGTGGAAAATGGGGGGGGAAAGTGAAAAAGAAAAAATGGAAACATATTGAAAAGTCAGAGAGTGCTCATACAATTAAACAAAAATAAGAACGAGGCAGAATATGGCCAACATTTGAGTTAGATTATTAGTTACTAGGCAACACTGAACACAAACATCTTAGTTGCCACATCAATTAGTCTCCTGCTTTGTTCAAGGTAAAATACTTGCAGCATTTCCATATTGTATGTAACGTGAAGTGCATTAAAAGGTCACTGTTGAGTGTGTCCATGTCTATGGCCACATTTATATACAATATTTTTATTATTTGTATAATATTGATTCTGATATGCAAATATAAGTTTACAATTTTTTAAATTGCTCAATTATCAAAGGTAGAACTCAAATTCTTTTAGCGTGGTCTGTCAGTTTGTGCAAAGTTACACATAGCTCATGAAAGTTAGAGTATAGAACACCTAAATCATGAATTCTGCTGGCTGATTTACTGTATAGTGCTGTATTCACATGCATATGTTTCCAGAACAGCAATGGGTCTCCTGACTTAAGCAAAACACTTAGGGCTCGCTCACACTTGCATAGAATTCAGATAAGTGCTATCCATTGTTTCATCAGATAGCAATCGACCCTATGTTATACTAAGGCACAGTGCAGATCTGTGCATTTTTTTTATGCCAATTCAGCATAAGAAAAAAAGCATAAGAAAAAACTAGATGTGTATTTCCTGAAGGAAGTACAGATAGTGGTTTGAAATGTTGCCCGGGCTGCCCCTTTAAGAGAGACTTGCCTGCTGCCCCTGCAAGACTTTCAACTCAGGATACGATTTAACTGTGGGTGCCTCTCAGGGGCCACTTTGGCCTCATGGTCTGATTTTGTGGGTGGGGCCCCTCAGGGCCTGATTTTGTGGGTGGGGACCCTCAGGGTCCGATTTTGTGGTTGGGTCCCCTCAGGGTCCGATTTTGTGGCCGCGGCCCCTCAGGGTCTGATTTTGTGGCCGGGGCCCCTCTGGGTCCGATTTTGTGGGTGGGGCCCCTCTGGGTCCAATTTGGTGGGCGGGGCCTCTCAGGGTCCGATTTTGTGGTTGGGTCCCCTCAGGGTCCGATTTTGTGGTTGGGGCCCCTCAGGGTCTGATTTTGTGGGCGGAGCCCCTCTGGGTCCAATTTAGTGGGCGGGACCACTCTGGGTCCAATTTGGTGGGCGGGACCACTCTGGGTCCGATTTGGTGGGCGGGGCCTCTCAGGGTACGATTTGGTGGGCGGGGCCCCACAGGGTCCGATTTGGTGGGCGGGGCCACTCTGGGTAAGATTTGGAGGCTGGGGTCGCTCAGCCTCCAATTTGGAGGCCGGGGTCATTGAGCTTCTGATTTGGAGGCCGAGGTCAAAGAGCCTCTGATTTGGAGGCTGGGGTTCATGAACTTCCGATTTGGAGGCTGGGGTCGATGAGCCTCCGATTTGGAGGCCGGGGTGGCTCAGCCTCCGATTTGGAGGCCGGGGTGGCTCAGCCTCCGATTTGGAGGCCGGGGTGGCTCAGCCTCCGATTTGGAGGCCGGGGTGGCTCAGCCTCCGATTTGGAGGCCGGGGTGGCTCAGCCTCCGATTTGGAGGCCGGGGTGGCTCAGCCTCCGATTTGGAGGCCGGGGTGGCTCAGCCTCTGATTTGGAGGCCGGGGTCGATGAACTTCCGATTTGGAGGCCGGGGTCGATGAGCCTCCGATTTGGAGGTCGGGGTGGCTCAGCCTCCGATTTGGAGGCCGGGGTGGCTCAGCCTCCGATTTGGAGGCCGGGGTGGCTCAGCCTCTGATTTGGAGGCCGGGGTCGATGAACTTCCGATTTGGAGGCCGGGGTCGATGAGCCTCCGATTTGGAAGCCGGGGTGGCTCAGCCTCCGATTTGGAGGCCGGGGTGGCTCAGCCTCTGATTTGGAGGCCTGGGTCGATCAGCCTCCGATTTGGAGGCCGGGGTGGATCAGGCTCCGATTTGGAGGCCGGGGTGGATCAGCCTCCGATTTGGAGGCCGGGGTGGCTCATTGTCCGATTTGGAGGCCGGGGTGGCTCAGTCTCCGATTTGGTGTGTCGGCCCTTTAAGACTCATTTGGGTGCGCTGGCCCTTTAACAATCACTTTGGCGCGTTGGCCCTTTAAGAGCTAGTTTGGCTGACTGGGCTTCTTTTAAATCCACTTTGGCGCACACATTCTCTCTCAGGGGCATGTGTCATGGGATGAAGCTAGATTTGCATTTGTGCTGTGGGTTTCGCTTTAAGAGCTGATATTATGTGGCAGAGGCTCTGTGCTGGGGTTCAAGTGAAGTTCGTAAGCGTTGGCATAGTAACTGGGTCTGCCTGCGCATATCAATGAGCTCAACTGTCATTTCAATCGCCTCAGGGCACGTTTTGCCATTTCCTATTGAAAAGCATTGGAGACAGTGCATTCCAATGACGGGAAAAAAAATTTTCAAACGCAAATTGCGCAAAAACTACAAATCCGATCGACACGAAAAATACTTAGCACACCTCTCATGGACGCTGGCTTCGAAACGACACCTCAACGGAGTCTGTGCGTGTAGCGGTTCGGGCCGCATTAATTGCGGAAATCAACTTAATAATAATAATAAGAAGAAGAACTAGATGTGTATTTCCTGAAGGAAGTACAGATAGTGGTTTGAAATGGTGCCCGGGCTGCCCCTTTAAGAGAGACTTGCCTGCTGCCCCTGCAAGACTTTCAACTCAGGATCCGTTTTAACTGTGAGTGCCTCTCAGAGGCCACTTTGGCCTCAGGGTCTGATTTGGTGGGTGGGGCCCCTCAGGATCCGATTCCTTGGCCTGGGCTCCTCAGGGCTTGAATTGTTGGCGGATATCTCTCAGGCTCCGATTTTGTGGGTGTGGCCCTCAGGGTCCGATTTTGTGGGTGGGGCCCCTCAGGTTCTGATTTTGTGAGTGGGGCCCCTCAGGGTCCGATTTTGTGGCCGGGGCCCCTCAGGGTCTGATTTTGTGGCCGGATCCCCTCAGGGTCCGATTTTCTGGCCGTGGCCCCTCAGGGTCCGATTATGTGGGTTGGGCCCCTCAGGGTCCGATTTTGTGGCCAGGGCCCCTCAGGGTCCGATTTTGTGGCCGGGGCCCCTCAGGGTCCGATTTTGTGGCCGGGGCCCCTCAGGGTCTGATTTTGTGGTTGGGACCAATCAGGGTCCGATTTTGTGGTTGGGGCCCCTCAGGGTCAGATTTGGTGGGTTGGGCCCCTTAGGGTCTGATTTTGTGGGCGGAGACCCTCTGGGTCCGATTTGGTCGGCGGGGCCACTCTGGGTCCGATTTGGTTGGCGGGACCACTCTGGGTCCGATTTAGTGGGCGGGGCCCCACAGGGTCCGATTTGGTGGGCGGGGCCCCTCAGGGTCCGATTTGGTGGGCGAGGCCACTCGGTAAGATTTGGTGGGCGGGGCCACTCTGGGTAAGATTTGGAGGCCGGGGTCGATGAGCTTCCGATTTGGAGGCCGAGGTCAAAGAGCCTCCGATTTGGAGGCCGGGGTGGCTCAGCCTCCGATTTGGAGGCCGGGGTGGCTCAGCCTCCGATTTGGAGGCCGGGGTGGCTCAGCCTCCGATTTGAAGGCCGGGGTGGCTCAGCCTCCGATTTGAAGGCCGGGGTGGCTCAGCCTCCGATTTGGAGGCCGGGGTGGCTCAGCCTCCCATTTGGAGGCCGGGGTGGCTCAGCCTCCCATTTGGAGGCCGGGGTGGCTCAGCCTCCCATTTGGAGGCCGGGGTGGCTCAGCCTCCCATTTGGAGGCCGGGGTGGCTCAGCCTCCCATTTGGAGGCCGGGGTGGCTCAGCCTCCCATTTGGAGGCCGGGGTCGATCAGCCTCCCATTTGGAGGCCGGGGTCGATCAGCCTCCCATTTGGAGCCTGTGGTCACTCAGCTTTCGATTTGGCGTGTTGGCCCTTTAAGACTCATTTCGGTGCACCGGCCCTTTAACAGTCACTATTGCACTTCGGCCCTTTAAGAGACAGTTTGGCTCACTGGGCTTCTAAATACACTTTGGCGCACATTCTCTCTCAGGGGCATGTGTCATGTGATGAAGCTAGATTTGCATTTGTGCTGTGGGTTTCGCTTTAAGAGCTGATATTATGTGGCAGAAGCTCTGTTCTGGAGATGTCATGTGACGTTCGTAGGCGTTGGCATAGTAACTGGTTCTGCCTGCGCATATCAATGAGCTCAACTGCCATTTCAATCGCCTCAGGGCACGTTTTGCCATTTCCCCATTCAAATGCATTGGAGACAGTGCATTCCAATGATGGGAAAAAAAATTTTCGAACGCAAATTGCGCAAAAACTACAAATCTGATCGACACGAAAAATACTTAGCACACCTCTCATGGGCGCTGGCTTCGAAACGACACCTCAACGGAGTCTGTGCGTGTAGCGGTTCGGGCTGTATTAATTGCGGAAATCAACTTAATAATAATAAGAAGAAGAAGAAGAAGAAGAAGTTAGCAGCGTTCGGATTACAATATAGTGGTTTTTTCAAACCACTATAAAAAGCAGCATGCTGCAGATGGCTCCGCAAAGCGGACCACAAGCATCCATTCAAGTCTATGGGTGTGTGTAAAACATCGGACTGCCCTTTGTTGACATCCGAGAGCAGTCCGATTTACGTGGACACAGACAATGGAGAAGATAGAGAAGTTAAGCTCTCCAACAGCTCTGCACTTGTGACACAATTCTCTCATGTAAGAGAATCAGATCTTAGTAAACTTACACTCTGATCAGAGTTTGAGCCAAGTGTCATTATCATAATCAATCTGCTTCTCTTCGGAGAGACAATCATCGCTCGTGTGAGCAAGCCCTTATAAATGCATATGAGGCTGTTGAGTTTGGGCCAGGACATCTATAGACAGTCTGGAAATTGCAATCCGACATGGAGAAGTCAATGCAGCCTTATGGTGAGGAATTTTTAATTATCTGTAATATTATAGATAATTAAAGCCTCCCAGAAGCCAGAGTAGAATGGGGGTCTCATGGTAACACAGACCCTGGAGATAATTATATGAAGAGTATGTACATTGGTGCTTATGTTGGTGTCTTCATATTCACTTTAAATATACTTTCCAAGTAAAAAGGTCATTCCATCAACTGTAATTTCTCACGTGCATGTTCAATCTGGGTCCAGCTGGTTGTGTTTGGAAGTCTTCTTCCAAGATTTTGATTAGTTGCCTGTGCAAAAAGTGGGAAGAAAAAAGTTTGGCGTGTTCTCGATCTGCTTCACTTAAAATTTGTGCAAAAGAATGAAACATGGATAAAACTACTGCAACAGCTTGCCCGCAGATCTGAAGGAGAAGGTAGCTCCGAATGGTCGAAGAGCTACCGAGACATGAGACCCCCCCGCATCGGTGGATAACAAAGATAGAAGCCTTCCCAGAGAAGCGACGACAGAACATCATATTCCAGCATCCTCCTCAATGCAAAGATACAGCAGGAGCTTAATGGCCCCGTTATATGCTTCAATGTCCCAGCGATCCCACCAACGATCTGACGTGGATGGGATCGCTGGGACATAGTTAGCTGATCGCTGGTGATCTGTCACATAGGCAGACTCACCAGCGATCAGGACCAGCGAACACTCTGGTATCCAGGGTAAACAGTGGGTAACTAAGCGCCGCGCGGTGCTTAGAACCCGCTGTTTATCCTGGATACCAGCTCCCAGCGTCTGCTGTATGGCGCTGGGAGCTCGCTGATCGTTGGTCTCTCGCTGTCACACACAGCGATGTGTGCTGCCCAGCGGGAGACCAACGATAGATTTATGGCCCAGACCATTAAGCAATGATTAACGATCAGCCAACTGGTGACGTTGCAACGATATCGTTCACAATATTGCTGCGTGTAATGGCGCTTTAAGAAGGAAGCGGAAGACTTGTGTCCCGTACGCACCTCCGCTGCCTGCCAGCTGGAATGAAGAGCACAGTTGGAAGTCGGTCCTGCCTCCTCTCAAGTACCGAAGTTTAGCGCGACACAAACAATCCCATCAGGAAGCGACAATAGCCGTGGTAGCGAATAACACTTCCTGTGACATGTTTAGCTGCTGCCATACAAGTGCATCAGTGGCCCAGGGATTCTCGAGAGCCCATCAGCTGGAGGGCACGTCTGCTTCAGGAAGCAAAGCATTTCTGGCAGCAGCAATGTCTTGGCTGAATCCAGGCCATGATTCAGAGGAAGCGACTGACTGGATCCCCTGGTTTCAGAGTGGCCGCATTTGCCTCCTAGTGCTCACTTGAGCACAGGCGACGCTGATATATCGCCCAGAGTGGGATACTCAGGTCACCGGGCAGCGTTGGATTCAGGGGGTCATGGGGATGGCAGCTGTGCCCAGTGCCTGTGCTCCAGGGAGAGTGAAATAGGGATAAAAAATAAAAAGATAAAAAGGAAAACAAAAATTAAAAAGAAGAGTTTGTAACACCAGTTGGAGTGTTTGGCTGTAAAATGGCTGGCATTGTAGATGGCGGGTAGGTGATGATGGCAGTGCAGGTGTTTAACCCCTCCAACTACGGCTGGCCCCCAGAGATAGTGATAGAGGTAGATGGTGCAGATTAATATGGCAGGAGACAAGGAAAGTCACTTTATCATTTACTGAAGTCTAGAATCAGTTTCAGAGGATGGAATACAACTCTCACCAGGCTTACAGTCTGTTCTGCACGATAGGAGTTATCTCTCTCTGCCATGATTCAGTGTTAACTGACTGCTGTTCTAATCCCTTCAGGGACAAGGGTTTCCTGGAGTTTGAAACTTCCAGTACTACCAAGTACTCACAGTGTTTTCTGCCCCAGCAACATTCAGCTTGAATTCTATGTGAAGCTTGTGTTTGTTCTTGCACAATCCCTCACTGATTCTCCATTGCTGTAGTTTTCCTGGGAAAAGACACTTCACTGTTGGTTGTGTAAACCACACAGCATCTCAGCTTACCACCCGACTCCAGAAGCCTGGATGGCCTAGGTGCTGATGCTCTGATCCTTTCCAGCGCTATTCCTGGAGAGAGCACATATTACTCCTCCATGGACATTCTCCATTTTCCTCACACCATCTTTCCTCACAGACTAACTAACCCCCCCCTCCCAGTTTGGGTACCTGTGTAAAGCTCTAAGCTTCAGGCAAAGTAAGGGAGTGGGGTAAATTGTGTGTGCAGTTATCTCCAGCAGAGAAAACATACCTGCCATCATTTACAATGCACATATAAAATAGTACATATTTAAACATTTTGTGGTGACAAAGACACAGGGCGCCACATTTCCCCCTTGCTAAAGATAGCACATCCTCGGGCTACACCACCGAATGCCAACGTACTGTATAATAAAATGACGTAACATTTAACCTGATTATAGGTGAACAGTCACATTAACTGAGTCGTGGATTACAGTCCAAAACCACTTCCGATTGGTTGGATCGTCCCTAAGTGCAGCTGTAGGGCATACAGACCATAATATACAATTCACTGCACTGGCTGTTTTAGCTGGCTTCCTGCTAAGGCACAATGAATGGGTTTTCCTCTCAAGTTTATGACTCTGTACAAGAGTTCTTTAGTAGAAGAAAGCGTATCAGTTACTCAAATTTCACATTAGTCCATGTGGGTACAAATTCTTCAACAATTTTAATAACGTTATGTAGGTAGGGTGACCGACTGTTAGGCGTCGGATTCCTGCAGCGACACAACAGGAATCCAGAGCCTCACATGCTGCTCTGCAGCAAGCCATTCCAGAGGCTAAGTCCCTCTGCTGCTCCACTGTGCATGCTCATGAGATGATCTCCCATTGGAGGTCAGGAGTCACGTGCTCAGGTCCTTCTCCAGATCTGATTGGTCCATCTCAGAGATCTGGAAGGTCCCGGCAGCGCACGGCTATAAAAAGCCCGCATGGCTGCTCGGTCAAGCGCTAGTATAGACTTTACTTGCTAGATGTGTGAATGGTGATGGATGTATGATTCTGGAGACTGACTTATTAAGCTTCCCCTCCCTCTGATATTACGCATGTGGATAGGGAACTAGAGAAAGAGTCAGTGGCAAGCCTTAGGCCACTGCACACCGCACCTCTACACTAGCGTCTGATCATGCCACGCCTCACGGCACTATCGTATAGCGGCTGTGTTTGCCGCTGCGCTGCAGTCAGCAGCACTTACCGGTGTCCGCGGTAGCGACACCGCACGCACAGTAGGTCTAGACGGACACCGACCTCAGCCTTGGGCCCATGTCCTGTGACCGTATACCGCGCGTGCAATTTAGCTGAGACCCGTGAGTCTCACAGGCTCAGCGTTTGTGTTTATGTTTATGTTACAGCGCCTCTATGAGCTAACAGAGTCCGCTCAGCGCACATCGGGTGGCGTTTAACCCGTGCGCGTTACACCGCCATATAGCGCGTCTGCCATTACTCAGCAGCAGTGATAACACCTTCTGCATGGTGGACCCCGAGCGGCGAACTCACTCACATAGTGGGTCACTAAACTCACTATCTCTTCTTCCCTCTGAATTGGAAAAAGTGAATACATAAATTACCCAAGTCAGTAGTGTCGCCATGCATGTCCTCTAGGATTCCAATCACTTTGTCTACCGTTTGTCAGAACATAACCATCTCTCAAGTTTCTCCATCCAAGGTAAACAGGACAATCTTCACTTGTAAGACGCGTGTCATGGGGTACATACACAACATGCTTCTCTGTCGCTCCACCCTGTAATGGTTACGTATGGCTGGACACACCACCTCCAGCAGGACAAATTTATGACACACGCGACCCTGGATACACCACCTCCAGCAGGGCGAATTTAAATAATAAGACGTGCAGCCGGATACACCGCCTCCAGCAGGCGAATTTCAGAAATACACGTAAAACTGGATACACCGCCTCCAGCAGGGCGAATTTAAATAATAAGGGGAAACACCAGGGACACAATAACAATGGTGGGCCCTGCGATAGGGAACGGGGATATGGAGACCTCCTGCACTCCCCTGAGTCAGTATCTCTAAACTCCTACCGATCCCTAGGCTGGTTCCGCACCGGGCGCCGCTCAGGTTACCTTTAAACCATAGCTCGCCCTGCACCTACCCCTTTCTAGTGAAATGGCCGGTGCAGAGACTAATCCCACCACTGCACTGAAACACACATAAAGGAAAGGCACACACAGGGAAACACCACTTAGCTTTGCTCTGTTGCCCTAGCTCCTGGCAACAGAGTCCACCAGAATGCAGCTCTCCTCCTGAAACGCTGCCACCAAGCTCTGTTAGAGCTGCAAGGAAATCCCCTCTGACTCCTTCCACACCAGGGCTCAGACCGCGCTGCAAGGAGCTCTCTCCAGCTCCTTCCTCCACCAGGGATGGTTGGAAATTAACACTATCACCAAACGCTGATTGCAACACCTGTGACTCTTTTATAGCAGAGCCAGCAATCTCACCTGCATTACAATCAAGTGCACTAAACTAAAGAAACAGAGTGCAATGATGCTCACCACCACCAGGGGCAAACTTAGAACAAAGGACACCAGTACAATAATCCCAATGGCCACCGGGGGCAAAAACCACGCTTAAGCACACAGCTTAAAGAAAAAAAAGGTTACATATGCTTTTAACTGTCATCATCCAACCTGGATCATGACACACCCAATCCCATAGCAACAAATTACTCTGCATAAATTTGGGTAAGTCGCAAAGCATAGCCCCAGGGAAATGCTGCCCATAGTGGACTCAGTCACTGACTGGTCCACTGTTTTTACGCCGGAATTTGCATCCTGCTGACTATGTAGGTACGTGTGCTGACTGGGGGGGTGGTCCCTTTTCGCCACGAACAGACTGGAGAAAGAAACCAATGTGCATTCAAACAGGTCCTCTTTATTGGCCGTCCTTCCGACGACCACAGCAGCACGACAGCTTCTACGCACAGGCCCGGATACCTTTTCACCTCCTGCTTTCCCTTAAAGTGACGATCCTCGTGGTTCTTTCACTGTGGCTGCCTTAGGCCGACCAACACAGCGCTTCCCCTGACCGAGTCCGTCTATCTGGAACCCCTGGGTGTCCTCTGTCCTGTGGCTATCCTGTCAGGGCCACCCCCTGACTGTCACTCCTTCCAGTCCTTTCCTGAGCTCGTCCTTCTTGTCTTCTCCTGAACCGAGCTGCGCTGAACTCCTCCTGGACTGGCTTCTCTGGGGCTCTCTCTCTCCCTTTTTATTCCCCTGCCTGGGAATTCCCCTCTCGAGTCCCCGTAATTTCACCCACCATGACTATGCGGTTTCTTAAGCATTAGCTGCTGTTAAGTCCTTTCCCTGCCTTCTTTTGTCTCCCTCTAGTGGCCAAACCTCAGTACTGCACCGTCTCCTCCTGCTATTCTTGGTCTCCCCCTAGTGGCCAAAACCCAGTACTTCACCATCTTTCACTATTTCTAGCTGCCTCACCACATGTACATACAAATTCACTTCAAGTATGATTACTGCACATTTTACATTCACTGTTCCTCTTTAGACAGGTCCATGGGTCAGTCCACTTCCCTACAACTATGCCAAGTATAACAAGGTAGGTGGTAAACATTGGCAAATTGCTTTTCATCTGCACCACAACACGATGCATGAAAGTAGATGTGCTGGCTGGGTGTGTGGACTTGTGCTATGAGGGCATTACGACAGTGCCAGCCAAATGTAACAGATGTTGCAAGTTTGCCAGGACAAGAGGTTTCACTGAGGGACACCACAATTCAAAAATAAACTCTTTTACTCAATAGCAATTAGATAAGGTCTATATTCCAGGCACAGAGGGTACACCATCTTATGAACATTTCCTATACAATTCACAGCCTTTTTCACATAGCTTCCTTCCTTTGTAGTCTATAGACTTGTCACATACACACTTCTCAGCACGTGACACGGGTTGCGCCTGCACAGGTTAATTTATCTCCTCTTACTCAATCCAGCTCTCAACTAGAGATGAGCGACCCTTTCAGGTTACGTTTGGCTAGGCTCGGTGATCTTATCTGTACCCCATTTATTTTAATAGGAGGCAAAACAAAATGCATAGACAACACCTTAAGGGTGGGTCCAAATGCTGCCAAATCAGTTTAAATTAGGGGTAGACACAAAGAAAAGTGGCATCAATTGACCCAGATTACAAATAGTATAATTGCGCACCATGGATGCATTTCTAGCTTAAACATTGATCAGTAACAGGTGGATGAATGACAGGTGTAAACCTGATGCACTGAGAACCTTGCCAAATTCAGGCAATACAAATGATGGAGACACAACTTGGAGTCCAAACATTTCCAAAAATTAGGGGCAGACATCAGGGAAAGTGGCATCAATTGACCCACAGTAGAAATATTATAATGGTGCAGCAGTCAGACATAGGCCATGCATGAGATGGGCCAGCTGTGCTCTGAGCCCAAATTTAGGCAACACACATGAAGGAGGCCCAACTTGGAAACAAAACATTTCAAAAATTAAGGGAAGAAACCAAAAAAGTGCCATCAATTGACTCACAGTATAAATTTTATAATGGTGTAGCATGGATGATGGGACATGGCCTGGATCAGCATTTCTAGTTTACAAATTGATCAGTAAGAAGTAGATGAGTGTCAGGTGTAGGCCTAGAGCTCTGAGGCCCTTTCCACTACAGGCAACCCACCAGATGGAGACACAACTTGGAGTCTCCACATTTCAAAAATATATTGGTAAGCACTAGAGTTGAGTGAAACAGATCGAAAAATTTCAAAAGTCGCCGACTTTTGGCAAAGTCGGGTTTCATGAAACGAAACCTGACCCTAGGATGAGGTCGGCCACGAGGTCGGCGAATTAAGCACCAAAGTCGCGTTTCAAAAGTTTGTTTTGCGCTCTTTTTCAGCCAATCAGGATCCACGGACACTGTGGGCAACGTGATGACAAAGGCGGGGTCACCACCATCTTTCAGAAGGGCATGCAAGTGATTGGCTTGCTTTGGTGGGCATCACAGGGGGTATAAAAGGACGTGTACCCCGACCGCCATGTTACTCATGCTGATCTCAGAATAGGGAGAGCTGCTGCTGCTGCTGATTTTGTAGGGAGAGCGTTAGGCAGGGAAGAAGACACCAAAAACTGCTTCTGCTGCTAGCGATTTTGCCTGTACAACACACCAGTCACTGTGTGTGCAGTGCAAGTGGAGGCTATATTTTGCTGGATCAGCGGTGTTGGTTGTTAGGCTGCCTTCTAAGGCTTCCTGACGGCTGCATTGCTGTTTACCCACTGCTCTGCAAACTGCTTTTTTAAAAGCAATCCCAATTTTTTTTTTTGTCCTGGTGAGGTACTGAGCGTGCATTTTTTCACACTATACAGCGGTGCACACTCCTCACACAGTACCGTGTAACGGCTGTTATCACAGCCACAGTGAAGCTATCTATGTGTCACTCTGTAAGGATAAGTCGAAGACGTGTTCCGTTCTTACAGACCTGCACCTTCTAGTTTTGTCTAGTTTTCAAACAGTTAAATATATTTGCTGTTTGATCACATTCAAAACTATAGAGAGACAGCGTGTCAGTCCGTATACTTAAAAAACACGGAGCTTGACAATTTTACGTACACCGGACAGCCGTGTACGTGCACGCTCCTCTCTCAGTACCGTGTAACGGCTGTTATCATGGCCACAGTGAAGCTATCTGTGTGTCGCTCTGTAAGGATAAGTCGAGGTCTTGTTCCGCTCTTACAGACCTACACTCTAGGGAGATTCCTATTATGCCCAATTCTATATACACCTTGTAGTTTGTCATACACTAGCCAATTTCTGCCTGTGACATAGCGCTCTGATATTCATTGGGCCTCACACAATCCAAAAGTGTCCAGTGTCCAAAAGTGTGTGCAGAGATTCAAAATCTCCCTTATCCTCTAGTCACTTTGGTCACAGCTGTGCCATCGAGCCTGTCACATAGCGCTCAGATATTCATTGGGCCTCACACAATCCAAAAGTGTCCAGTGTCCACAAGTGTGTGCAGAAATTCAAAATCTCCCTTATCCTCTAGTCACTTTGGTCACAGCTGTGCCATCGAGCCTGTCACATAGCGCTCAGATATCAGTGGGCCTCACACAATCCAAAAGTGTCCAGTGTCCACAAGTGTCTGCAGAAATTCAAAATCTCCCTTATCCTCTCGTCACTTTTGTCACAGCTGTGCCATCGAGCCTGTCACATAGCGCTCAGATATTCATTGGGCCTCACACAATCCAAAAGTGTCCACTGTCCACAAGTGTGTGCTGAAATTCAAAATCTCCATTATCCTCTAGTCACATTTTTCACACCTGCGACATCAAGCCTGTGACATAGAGCTGTGATATTCAGTGGGCCTCACACAATCCAAAAGTGTCCAGTCTCCACAAGTGTGTGCAGAAATTAAAAATCTCCGTTATCCTCTAGTGACATTTTTCACACCTGCGACATCGAGCCTGTGACATAGCGCTGTGATATTCAGTGGGCCTCACACAATCCAAAAGTGTCCAGTGTCCACAAGTGTGTGCAGAAATTCAAAATCTCCGTTATCCTCTAGTGACATTTTTCACACCTGCGATATTAAGCCTGTGACATAGCGCTGTGATATTCAGTGGGCCTCACACAATCCAAAAGTGTCCAGTGTCCACAAGTGTGTGCAGAAATTCAAAATCTCTGTTATCCTCTAGTGACATTTTTCACACCTATGACATCGAGCCTGTGACATAGCGCTGTGATATTCAGTGGGCCTCACACAATCCAAAAGTGTCCAGTGTCCACAAGTGTGTGCAGAAATTCAAAATCTCTGTTATCCTCTAGTGACATTTTTCACACTTGCGACATCGAGCCTGTGACATAGCGCTGTGATATTCAGTGGGCCTCACACAATCCAAAAGTGTCCAGTGTGCACAAGTGTGTGCAGAAATTCAAAATCTCCGTTATCCTCTAGTGACATTTTTCACACCTGCGACATAGCGCTGTGATATTCAGTGGGCCTCACACAATCCAAAAGTGTCCAGTGTCCACAAGTGTGTGCAGAAATTCAAAATCTCCGTTATCCTCTAGTCACATTTTTCACACCTGCGACATCGAGCCTGTGACATAGCGCTGTGATATTCAGTGGGCCTCACACAATCCAAAAGTGTCCAGTGTCCACAAGTGTGTGCAGAAATTCAAAATCTCCCCTGTCCTATAGACACCTTGTACCTTGTTTTACATTACTATATAGTTTGTTGGATTTTGTCTACATTTCTACCAAAAATGAGGAAGGCTGGTGGAAGAGGCCGTGGAATTGGGCGGGGGTTGGCAGCTGGTAATGATGGTGTTGGTGGTGGATCTGATGGTAGTGGCAAAAGCAAAATAGGACCGAATGCAGGAGGTGTTGAGCCTGCGTCATCGTCTGGCTCCACAAGGCCTTGAAGGCTTAGTTTTCTAGGAGTTGGCAAACCGCTTTTAAAGCCAGAGCTTCAGGAAAAAGTTTTGTCTTACATTGCTGACTCAGCCTCCAGCTCTATCGCCTCCTCTTCTGAAGTTGTAAAAAATAAAAGCACTGAGTCGTCATTGGAGGCTCATGTTCATGAACCACACCTTTCCTTGTGTCCTTCACCCCAACCAAGATTGAAGGATGACGCAGGCCATACTAATGATTACTCCATGGAGCTGTTTTCACATACCATGCCTGGATTATCAAGTGAAATGGTGAATTACCCAGGCCAAGATGAATCTGACATGGAGTGCACTGATGCACAGCCACTGATAGATGATTCTGCTGGTACATTCACTCAGAGAACTAAATTGTCCTCGCAGTGTACAGAGCCAGATTCTGACCCTGATGAGACTCAGGTGCCCCTTCCCGCACACTATACCACCATACACGGTGACACAGAGGAAGGTGCACATGACATTGAAGAGGAGGTGATGGATGACCCAGTTGTTGACCCAGATTGGCATCCATTGGGGGAAGAGGGTGCTGCTTCCAATAGCTCAGATGAGGAGGAGGAGCATCCACAGCAGACATCGACATCGCAACAGCTGTTGTCTTTGGATTGCTCTGGGCCTGCAAGATAAGTTCCAAAAACCAAAAGAGTTGCTGGACAGCTTGTCCAGAGGGTCAAAATACCACAGCGTGCTAGACCGCAAAATGTCTGCCAAAGTAGGAAGAGTGCAGTGTGGCACTTTTTTGACCAAAATCCTCATGATCAGGCCAAGGTTATCTGTAAGAAGTGCGCAAAGACCTTTAGCCCAGGGAAAAATCTGAAAAATTTGAATACCAGTTGCATGCTTAGACATTTAACCAGCATGCACTTGCAAGCGTGGACACAACACCAAACCTCAAGTACCACATGTGCAACTGATCACAAAGAAGGTAGTCAGCAACGCTACATTGTTTCCCCCACTGTAAGCCCACTGGTTAGCACAGCAGCAAATGTTGAGGTGTCGTTGCAAGGCCATAGCAGTCAGGGAATCCCACTGTTATATCAACGAAAGACTGAATCTAGGCCATCAGAAAGCACACCAACTCCATCGCCATCATCAACCCTCTCTCAGTCCGCCCTGTCCACCGCTACTTCCACCATATGCAGCTCTCAAGTCCAGCTCACCCTCCCAGACACTATGAGTAGGTCAAGAAAGTACTCAGTCTCTCATCCACGTACACTGGGTTTGAACGCCCACATTGCCAAACTAATCTCGTTAGAGATGATGCCCTATCGGTTGGTGGAAAGCGCAGCTTTCCACGAACTCATGGCCTATGCAATACCACGCTATGACCTACCCAGTCGCCACTTCTTCTCTCGCAAAGCCATCCCAGCCCTCCACCATCATGTGAAAGACCGCATTGTCCATGCACTCAAGCAGTCAGTGAGTGGAAAGGTGCACCTCACAACTGATGCATGGTCCAGTCGGCTTGGCCAGGGCCGTTACGTGTCCATCACTGCGCACTGGGTTAATGTGGTGGATGCAGGGTCCACAGGGGACAGTGGTGGTGGGACAGTGCTGCCTAGCCCACGGTATAGGAAACAGTTGGCTGTAAGCGTTCGACCCTCCTCCTCCTCCAGAAGCGAAAGCTTGTCCACAGAGCGCAGTCGTACGAGCACTTCATCTGCAGCTGCCACTGTTGCACACGAGGTGTCCCCCTATCGAGCAGCTAGTGGAAAGCGTCAGCAGGCTGTGTTGCAGATGATGTGTTTGGGCGACAGACACACTGCCGAGGTGCTGGCCGAGTACTTTCAGCGACAAACTGAGTCATGGCTGGGTAGTGTACATCTTGAGGCAGGCAAGGTAGTTAGTGATAACGGCCGTAATTTTGTGGCAGCCATAGCCCTTTCAAAACTCAGCCACATACCTTGCTTGGCTCACACCTTGAACCTGGTGGAGCAGTGCTTCCTCAATAATTATCCGGAGTTAACAGCCCTGCTCCAGAAGGTGCGAAGCCTGTGCACGCACATCCGCCGGTCGCCTGTGCACTCCATTCGTATGCAGAAGCTGCAGCGATTGCTCCACCTTCCCAACCACCGCCTCATTATCGACATTGCAACAAGGTGGAACTCCACCCTGCACATGGTTGAGTGGCTGTGCGAGCAGAGGCAGGCCATAATGCATTTGTGGGAGGATACACGGCCAGGCACTTTGAGAGCAGACATGGAGTTGACAGGTGTGCAGTGGTCGAAGCTGAAAGTCCTCTGTAAAGTCCTTCAGTGTTTTGAGGAATGCACATGGCTGGTAAGCGCAGACGACGCCATCCTAAGCATGAGCATCCCACTTATGCGTCTGCTCATGCAAACTTTGACGCACCTTAAGGAGCAGGCGTCTGCAGCCAATGTTGACGAGGAGGAAGAGGTGGAGGGAATCCTTGATGACATTCAGCCATTATCTGCTCAGGGACCTCTCCTGGACGAGGTGGAGGAAGAAGAGGAGGAGGAGGATGATGATGGGGATGAACACTTAGGGGAGGAGGATGCATCTCGTGGGGCAAGTGAAAATGTTGGCGTGGCAAGGTCTGGTACAGGGTTTGTGCGTGACTGGAGGGATGTGGATTTGCCAGAAAGTGCTCCTCCATCCAGCACTCGCAGGTTAGAGTTGAGCGACTTTGGTCGGATCGGGTTTCATGAAACAAAATTTGTTTCAGATGAAACTGGTCCGACTAGGGCAAAAAAAGTCGGAGTTTCGTCCGAAATCCGACCCCAATGCAAGTCAATGGGGATTAAAGTCGGCATTGAGTGGATGAATGTCATCCGCTCAATGCCGACTTTTATTTCCCCTTGACTTGCATTGGGGTCGGGTTTCGGACGAAACTCCGACTTTTTTTGCCCTAGTCGGACCAGTTTCATCTGAAACAAATTTTGTTTCATGAAACCCGATCCGACCAAAGTCGCTCAACTCTACTCGCAGTGCATCATTGACACCGGGAACATTGGCCCACATGTCAGATTATGCCTTGCAGATCCTAAAAAGGGACCCACGCATTGCCAAAATGATGAACAATGACGACTACTGGTTGGCCAGCATCCTGGATCCACGCTATAAAGGCAAGTTACAAAACATCATGCCACAGGAGAACCTTGACCTAATATTGGCTACTAAACAAGCAACTCTGGTTAACCGGTCGGTTGAGTTATTCCCAGCACACAGCAGCGGTGATGGTTCTCACACGAGCCGTACGGGCCGGGGGCAGCTTGGCAGAGGTGTTCGTGGTGCACACAGCAGAAGTGGTGTTGGAGACAGGGGTTTCATGACAATGTTGTGGACTGATTTTTCACGGACCGCTCACACAACTGGTAATACTGCATCGATGGAAAGTGACAGGAGACAGCAGTTGTCAACTATGGTTAACAACTACTTTTCCTCCCATATCGATGTTTTCCCACACAGGTCATTCCCCTTTGACTATTGGGCCGCTAAACTGGACACCTGGCCTGAATTGGCACAATATGCCTTACAGGAGCTCGCTTGCCCAGCTGCAAGTGTGCTATCGGAAAGAGTCTTCAGTGCAGCTGGATCAATCCTGACAGAAAAAAGGACCCGTCTGTCAACCCAAAATGTGGATGATCTAACCTTCATTAAAATGAACCATGCATGGGTTTCCAAGGATTTTGTCCCACCTTCCCTTGATGACACATAGGTTGCCAGAAAAATGGCTTGCTTTGGTCCTCCTCCTATTCCGCGAACTTGACCTATTTCGCCTTTTGCAGCAGCTGAATGACCCACATCTTCATATGCCACTTTGTAAACCTCCCTAAGTGGGCGGCCCCCCCCATGGCCGGGGTCACCACCTAGCGCACAAAACCGTGCGAGTGCCATTGCCCTGGACAGGTGGGTAGGCCGACTCTTGGGCGCGGGCACTGGCATAGGGTCCCTCATAGTGCAATCAAGCGTCTCTGACAGTGGTGGTGCACACCTGCCATCAGACACACCGCCGTACTATGAGGGGCCCAGTGCCAGTACCGACGCCCACGAGTGTGCCCCCCTTGCTTGGGCAGGGCCCCAGCATTTGCAATGTTTACCTCTCCCTGCTCCTCCGCTGTGTAGTCTGGGCTGTCAAATCCTTCACTGGGACTGCCACTACAAATTGATTGAACTGAAAGATGATGGTTAAGATGTAGCTATGCCCTGTCCTGCTGGCCGGGCTCTAGCTCCAGATGATCAGTGGCTTCCATTTCTTATGGACGTCGACTCACAATTACATGCAGTGGTGGTTTATCATCAGCTTTCACAGTTTTCCTACTCACAAACGTGTGACATTCCGGCGCACATTTCAAAATGTGCCCTCTCCTGCCAATCAAATAGAATTGCCTACGGCCTGTGGCTTCTGTCTTTTGCACTCCAAAGTTACGTGACAGATCATGATAGCCAGTGAACACCATGTTTACATCGCTCCCTGTGATAAAAATTGGATTGAGATGAGTAACAGTGATGGAATCAACGGAAGTGCGATACAGCAAGACTTTATTCACAAAAAAATGTTTTCACTGTCTCAACACACAAATTAATTGAGGGTCAGCATCGCCTATGAGAACTGTGACGGAAGTTTTTCCCATGAATAATAATTCCTAGATTTCTGCAATCAATAGCCTTTATGTCACTAATTGTATGCATCTCATTCACTATTGCGGACAGGCTGGACTGTATTACTGAGACAGAAATATATATGAAGATTTAAAAATAACACCAAAAGTATATAGTTGTGTACACCTCAAATGCATTTCCTTTTTTCCACTTTTTAGATTGCTGTGTAATCCATACTGAGAACACGGAGATTTTACATGTTTAAACTATGCTATATACAGTCATATGTAAAAGTTTGGGCACCCCTATTAATGTTAACCTTTTTTCTTTATAACAATTTTGGTTTTTGCAACAGCTATTTCAGTTTCGTATATCTAATAACTGATGGACTCAGTTATATTTCTGGATTCAAATGAGGTTTATTGTACTAACAGAAAATGTGCAATCTGCATTTAAACAAAATTTGACTGGTGCAAAAGTATGGGCACCCTTATCATTTTCTTGATTTGAACACTCCTAACTACTTTTTACTGACTTCCTGAAGCACTAAATTGGTTTTGTAACCTCATTGAGCTTTGAACTTCATAGCCAGGTGTATCAAATCATGAGAAAAGGTATTTAAGGTGGCCATTTGCAAGTAGTTCTCCTATTTGATTCTCCTATGAAGAGTGGCATCATGGTCTCCTCAAAACAACTCTCAAATAATCTGAAAACAAAGACTATTCAACATAGCTTTTCAGGGGAAGGATACAAAAAGTTGTCTCAGAGATTTAACCTGTCAGTTTCCACTGTGAGGAACATAGTAAGGAAATGGAAGAACACAGGTACAGTTCTTGTTAAGCCCAGAAGTGGCAGGCCAAGAAAAATATCAGAAAGGCAGAGAAGAAGAATGGTGAGAACAGTCAAGGACAATCCACAGACCACCTCCAAAGACTTGCAGCATCATCTTGCTGCAGATGGTGTCATGTACCTTCCTGAACGTCTCCTTTCTAGCGCTTGTGGGGAAGCATTCACAGGACCGTGGTTCACTGAAATGCCTCCTGTCTAACAGATGTTCCTCAGACTTTACTTGTATGGCAGACAGCTGTAGCCTTTTCCTTCTGCCTCGCACACGTCGATGCTGGGGCCTCCGAGCCTTAGTTGGGTGCAGAGCATTTATAGCTGCTACTTCCCCCGGTTTCTGCTGCAGGAACGTCAGTGTCCCTACAAACTCGGAGACCGGAATCCGGACCATGCGCTCCAGCTAGGAGTGAGCCTTAACTCTGCTCATCCTCCAGCTCCCTTTCTCACGTCCACACACTTCCCCTTCCCTGCACAGAGTGCCCTAACTTACCTCCTCCCAACCACAGAGAGCAGCTCCTCAGCAGTCAGGTTCAGAGGTCTCCCTGCTGGCCAGGAGTGGGAAATGTGTTGTGTGTTGGTTTCACTGCTAGAGAGATCCTTCATTGCTCCCAAGCTTGACAACACATTCCCGAGGAGGAAGGCAATGCCACAGTGGCGACCGTACTCTTGGGGACGCCACAAGTGCACTGAGGCCCAGCCACTGCTGGTACATTGACCCAGACCACTACATTCCCCTCGCACTCTGCACAGCCAGAATCTGACCCAGAGGAAACTCAGGTTCCCCTTCCCGCATACTATACCAATTTACACGGTGACAAAGAGGAAGGTGCAGATGAAAGTGCAGGTTCCTTGAGCAGGTTGTAGGGGCATACTCATGGGCGATTGCACTGGCACAGGGCACCGCATAGTACGCAAAAGTGTCTCTGCCGGTGGGAGGGCCTAAACAGCCAAGTGCAGTGAGATGGAAGATGGGGACGACAAGGAGTTCAGAGTAGTGCAGGGATTCCCTAGCAAGGAGACTCATGTAATTGTTTTCAATGTTGGGACAGCAATTTTTGGGGAGCACTATACTCTGGTAAATGATATATGGGGCCCACCATACACTGGAGCATTCCAAAGGTGGACATCAGACACTGGAGCAGCATTTACAGGGCCCATTATACACTAGAGCAGTAGAAATGGGGCCCATTATATATGGAGCATTATTTGGGCCCATAACACAGTGGAGCTTCATCCATGGGGACCAACATATACTGTAGCATTATGTGGAGCTCATCATATACGGTTTGAAACATTATATGGGAATAATGATTCCGTATGGAGAAATATATGGGCCTCATTACTCTGTATAGCGCACTAAGCGCTGACCATAATACTAGAGTTGAGCGAAAGGGGTCGAACAATTTCAAAAGTCGCCGACTTTTGGCAAAGTCGGGTTTCATGAAACGAAATCCGACCCTAGGATGAGGTCGGCCACGAGGTCGGCGACTTGCGCGCCAAAGTCGCGTTTCAAAAGTTTGTTTAGCGCTCTTTTTCAGCCAATCAGGATCCACAGACACTGTGGGCAACGTGATGACATAGGCAGGGGTCGCCACCATCTTTCAGAAGGGCATGCAAGTGATTGGCTTGCTTTGGTGGGCATCACAGGGGTTATAAAAGGGCGTGCACGCCGACCGCCATCTTACTTCTGCCAATCTTAGCATAGGGAGAGATTGCTGATTCTGTAGGGAGAGCATTAGGCAGGGAAGAAGACAAAAAAACTGCTTCTGCTGCTAGCGATTTTGCCTGTGCCACACACCAGTCACTGTGTGTGCAGTGCAAGGGGAGGCTATATTGTGGTGGATCAGCGGTGTTGGTTGTTAGGCTGCCTTCTAAGGCTTCCTGACAGCTGCATTGCTGTTTCCCCACTGCTCTGCAAACTGCTTTTTTAAAAGCAATCCCAATTTTTTTTTGTCCTGCTAAGGTACTGAGCGTGCATTTATTCACACCATACAGCGGTGTACGCTCCTCACACAGTACCGTGTAATGGCTGTTATCACAGCCACAGTGAAGCTATCTGTGTGTCACTGTGGAAGGATAAGTGGAGGACTTGTTCCGTTCTTACAGACCTACACTCTAGGGAGATTCCTATTCTGCCCAATTCTACAATTCACTTTTTTCACACCTGTGCCATCGAGCCTGTGACATAGCGCTCTGATATTCAGTGGGCCTCACACAATCCAAAAGTGTCCAGTGTCCACAAGTGTTTGCAGAAATTCAAAATCTCCCTTATCCTGTAGTCACTTTTTTCACACCTGCTGCATCGAGCCTGTGACATAGCGCTCTGATATTCATTGGGCCTCACACAATCCAAAAGTGTCCAGTGTCTGCAGAAATTCAAAATCTCCCTTATCCTGTAGTCACTTTTTTCACACCTGCTGCATCGAGCCTGTGACATAGCGCTCTGATATTCATTGGGCCTCACACAATCCAAAAGTGTCCAGTGTCCACAAGTGTCTACAGGATAAGGGAGATTTTGAATTTCTGCAGTCACTTTTTTCACACCTGTGCCATCGAGCCTGTGACATAGCGCTGTGATATTCAGTGGGCCTCACACAATCCAAGTGTCCAGTGTCTGCAGAAATTCAAAATCTCCCTTATCCTGTAGTCACTTTTTTCACACCTGCTGCATCGAGCCTGTGACATAGCGCTCTGATATTCATTGGGCCTCACACAATCCAAAAGTGTCCAGTGTCCACAAGTGTCTACAGGATAAGGGAGATTTTGAATTTCTGCAGTCACTTTTTTCACACCTGTGCCATCGAGCCTGTGACATAGCGCTGTGATATTCAGTGGGCCTCACACAATCCAAGTGTCCAGTGTCTGCAGAAATTCAAAATCTCCCTTATCCTGTAGTCACTTTTTTCACACCTGCTGCATCGAGCCTGTGACATAGCGCTCTGATATTCATTGGGCCTCACACAATCCAAAAGTGTCCAGTGTCCACAAGTGTCTACAGGATAAGGGAGATTTTGAATTTCTGCAGTCACTTTTTTCACACCTGTGCCATCGAGCCTGTGACATAGCGCTGTGATATTCAGTGGGCCTCACACAATCCAAGTGTCCAGTGTCTGCAGAAATTCAAAATCTCCCTTATCCTGTAGTCACTTTTTTCACACCTGCTGCATCGAGCCTGTGACATAGCGCTCTGATATTCATTGGGCCTCACACAATCCAAAAGTGTCCAGTGTCCACAAGTGTCTACAGGATAAGGGAGATTTTGAATTTCTGCAGTCACTTTTTTCACACCTGTGCCATCGAGCCTGTGACATAGCGCTGTGATATTCAGTGGGCCTCACACAATCCAAGTGTCCAGTGTCCACAAGTGTCTGCAGAAATTTAAAATCTCCCTTATCCTGTAGTCACTTTTTTCACACCTGTGCCATCGAGCCTGTGACATAGCGCTGTGATATTCAGTGGGCCTCACACAATCCAAGTGTCCAGTGTCCACAAGTGTCTGCAGAAATTCAAAATCTCCCAGAAATTCAAATCTCCCTTATCCTGTAGTCACTTTTTTCACACATGTGCCATCGAGCCTGTGACATAGCACTGTGATATTCAGTGGGCCTCACACAATCCAAGTGTCCAGTGTCCACAAGTGTCTGCAGAAATTCAAAATCTCCCTTATCCTGTAGTCACTTTTTTCACACCTGTGCCATCGAGCCTGTGACATAGCGCTGTGATATTCAGTGGGCCTCACACAATCCAAGTGTCCAGTGTCCACAAGTGTCTGCAGAAATTCAAAATCTCCCAGAAATTCAAAATCTCCCTTATCCTGTAGTCACTTTTTTCACACCTGTGCCATCGAGCCTGTGACATAGCGCTGTGATATTCAGTGGGCTTCACACAATCCAAGTGTCCAGTGTCCACAAGTGTCTGCAGAAATTCAAAATCTCCCAGAAATTCAAAATCTCCCTTATCCTGTAGTCACTTTTTTCACACCTGTGCCATCGAGCCTGTGACATAGCGCTGTGATATTCAGTGGGCCTCACACAATCCAAGTGTCCAGTGTCCACAAGTGTCTGCAGAAATTCAAAATCTCCCAGAAATTCAAAATCTCCCTTATCCTGTAGTCACTTTTTTCACACCTGTGCCATCGAGCTTGTGACATAGCGCTGTGATATTCAGTGGGCCTCACACAATCCAAGTGTCCAGTGTCCACAAGTGCCTGCAGAAATTCAAAATCTCCCAGAAATTCAAAATCTCCCTTATCCTGTAGTCACTTTTTTCACACCTGTGCCATCGAGCCTGTGACATAGCGCTGTGATATTCAGTGGGCCTCACACAATCCAAGTGTCCAGTGTCCACAAGTGTCTGCAGAAAATCTAAATCTCCCCTGTCCTATAGACACCTTGTACCTTGTTTTACATTACTATATAGTTTGTAGAATTTTGTCTACATTTCTACCAAAAATGAGGAAGGCTGGTGGAAGAGGCCGTGGAATTGGGCGGGGGTTGGCAGCTGGTATTGATGGTGTTGGTGGTGGATCTGATGGTAGCGGCAAAAGCAAAATAGGACCGAATGCAGGAGGTGTTGAGCCTGCGTCATCGTCTGGCTCCATAAGGCTTCGAAGGCTTAGTTTTCTAGGAGTTGGCAAACCGCTTTTAACGCCAGAGCATCAGGAAAACGTTTTGTCTTACATTGCTGACTCAGCCTCCAGCTCTATCGCCTCCTCTTCTTCAGTTGTAAAAAGTAAAAGCACTGAGTCGTCATTGGAGGCTCATGTTCATGAACCACACCTTTCCTTGTGTCCTTCACCACAACCAATATTGAAGGATGACGCAGGCCATACTACTGATTACTCCATGGAGCTGTTTTCACATACCATGCCTGGATTATCAAGTGAAATGGTGAATTACCCAGGCCAAGATTAATCTGACATGGAGTGCACTGATGCACAGCCGCTGATAGATGATTCTGCTGGTACATTCACTCAGAGCACTACATTGTCCTCGCAGTGTACAGAGCCAGATTCTGACCCTGATGAGACTCAGGTGCCCCTTCCCGCACACTATACCACCATACACGGTGACACAGAGGAAGGTGCACATGACATTGAAGAGGAGGTGATGGATGACCCAGTTGTTGACCCAGATTGGCATCCATTGGGGGAAGAGGGTGCTGCTTCCAATAGCTCAGATGAGGAGCATCCACAGCAGACATCAACAACGCAACAGCTGTTATCTGGCAGGCCCGGAGCACTCCAAAGACAGGTTCCAAAAATCAAAAGAGTTGCTGGACAGCTTGTCCAGAGGGTCAAAACATCACAGCGTGCTAGGCCGCAAAATGTCTGCCAAAGTAGGAAGAGTGCAGTGTGGCACTTTTTTGAACAAAATCCTCATGATCAGGCCAAGGTTATCTGTAAGAAGTGCGCAAAGACCTTTAGCCGAGGGAAAAATCTGAAAAATTTGAATACCAGTTGCATGCTTAGACATTTAACCAGCATGCACTTGCAAGCGTGGACACAACACCAAACCTCAAGTGCCACGTGTGCAACTGATCACAAAGAAGGTAGTCAGCAACGCTACATTGTTTCCCCCACTGTAAGTCCACCGGATAGCACAGCAGCAAATGTTGAGGTGTCGTTGCAAGGCCACAGCAGTCAGGGAATCCCACTGTTATATCAACGAAATACTGAATCTAGACCATCAGAAAGAACACAAACTCCATCACCATCATCAACCCTCTCTCAGTCCGCCCTGTCCACCGCTACTTCCACCATATGCAGCTCTCAAGTCCAGCTCACCCTCCCAGAGACTATGAGTAGGTCAAGAAAGTACTCAGTCTCTCATCCGCGTACACTGGGTTTGAACGCCCACATTGCCAAACTAATCTCGTTAGAGACGATGACCTATCGGTTGGTGGAAAGCGCAGGTTTCCGCGAACTCATGGCCTATGCAGTACCACGCTATGACCTATCCAGTTGCCACTTCTTCTCTCGCAAAGCCATCCCAGCCCTCCACCATCATGTGAAAGACCGCATTGTCCATGCACTCAAGCAGTCAGTGAGTGGAAAGGTGCACCTCACAACTGATGCATGGTCCAGTCGGCATGGCCAGGGCCGTTACGTGTCCATCACTGTGCACTGGGTTAATGTGGTGGATGCAGGGTCCACAGGGGACAGTGGTGGTGGGACAGTGCTGCCTAGCCCACGGTATAGGAAACAGTTGGCTGTAAGCGTTCAACCCTCCTCCTCCTCCTCCTCCAGAAGCGAAAGCTCGTTCACAGAGCGCAGTCGTACGAGCACTCCATCTGCAGCTGCCACTGTTGCACACGAGGTGTCCCCCTATCGAGCAGCTAGTGGAAAGCGTCAGCAGGCTGTGTTGCAGATGATGTGTTTGGGCGACAGACGCACCGCCGAGGTGCTGGCCGAGTACTTGAAGCGACAAACTGAGTCATGGCTGGGCAGTCTACATCTTGAGGCAGGCAAGGTAGTTAGTGATAATGCTGGAATTTTGTGGCAGTCATAGCCTTGTCATAACTCAGACACATACCTTGCCTGGCTCACACCTTGAATCTGGTGGTGCAGTGCTTCCTCAAAAATTATCCGGAGTTAACAGCCCTGCTCCATAAGGTGCGAAGACTGTGCGCGCACATCCGCCGGTTGCCTGTACACTCCGTTCGTATGCAGAAGCTGCAGCGATTGCTCCACCTTCCCAACCACCGCCTCATTATCGACATTGCAACAAGGTGGAACTCCACCCTGCACATGGTGGAGCGGCTGTGCGAGCAGAGGCAGGCCATAATGCATTTGTGGGAGGATACACGGCCAGGCACTTTGAGAGCAGACATGGAGTTGACAGGTGTGCAGTGGTCGAACCTCTGTAAAGTCCTTCAGTGTTTTGAGGAATGCACACGGCTGGTAAGCACAGACGACGCCATCCTAAGCATGAGCATCCCACTTGTGCGTCTGCTCATGCAAACTTTGACGCACCTTAAGGAGCAGGCGTCTGCAGCCAATATTGACGAGGAGGAAGAGGTGGAGGGAATCCTTGATTACATTCAGCCATTGTCTGCTCAGGGACCTCTCCTGGACGAGTTGGAGGAAGAAGAGGAGGAGGAGGATGATGATGGGGATGATTACTTAGGGGAGGAGGATGCATCTCGTGGGGCAAGTGAAAATGTTGGCGTGGCAAGGTCTGGTACAGGGTTTGTGCGTGACTGGAGGGATGTGGATTTGCCAGAAAGTGCTCCTCCAACCAGCACTCGCAGTGCATCATTGACACCGGGAACATTGGCCCACATGTCAGATTATGCCTTGCGGATCCTAAAAAGGGACCCCCGCATTGCCAAAATGATGAACGATGACGACTACTGGTTGGCCAGCATCCTGGATCCACGCTATAAAGGCAAATTACAAAACATCATGCCACAGAAGAACCTTTACCTAATATTGGCTAATAAACAAGCAACTCTGGTAAATCGGTTGCTTGCGGCATTCCCAGCACACAGCAGCGGTGATGGTTCTCACACGAGCCTTACGGGCTGGGGGCAGCTTGGCAGAGGTGTTCATGGTGCACACAGCAGAAGTGGCGTTGGAGACAGGGGTTTCATGACAATGTTGTGGACTGATTTTTCAAGTACCGCTCACACAACTGGTAATACAGCATCGATGGAAAGTGACAGGAGACAGCAGTTGTCAACTATGGTTACAAACTACTTTTCCTCCCATATCGATGTTCTCCCACACAGGTCATTCCCCTTTGACTATTGGGCTGCTAAACTGGACACCTGGCCTGAATTGGCACAATATGCCTTACAGGAGCTCGCTTGCCCAGCTGCAAGTGTGCTATCGGAAAGAGTCTTCAGTGCAGCTGGATCAATCCTGACAGAAAAAAGGACCCGTCTGTCAACCCAAAATGTGGATGATCTAACCTTCATTAAAATGAACCATGCATGGGTTTCCAAGGATTTTGTCCCACCTTCCCCTGATGACACATAGTCTGACAGAAAAATGGCTTGCTTTGGTCCACCTCTTCCTGGGACGTGACCTATTTCGCCTTTTGCATCAGCTGAATGTCCAACATCAACATATGCCACTTTCTAAAACTCCCTAACTGTGCTGCCTCCCCCCCCATGGCCGGGGTCACCACCTAGCGCACGACACCGTGCGAGTGCCGTTGCCCTGGACAGGTGGGTAGGCCGACTCTTGGGCGCAGGCACTGGAACAGGGTCCCTCATAGTGCAATCAAGTGTCTCTGACGGTGGTGGTGCACACCCGCCGTCAGACACACCGCCATACTATGAGGGGCCCAGTGCCAGTACCGACGCCCATGAGTGGGCCCCCCTTGCTTGGGCAGGGCCCCAGCATTTGCAATCTTTACCTCTCCCTGCTCCTCCGCTGTGTAGTCTGGGCCGTCAAATCCATACTGTGCCTGACACCGTCTGAGCCTGCCTCCTGATGTATAGACATATCTTTTGAATGTGTACGCTATCCATACATGTTATCCGGGGATACGGTACCCTTTCTCACCTTTGTGCAATCACTTGCAAGCCATACTGGGCCTTACACCGTCTGAGCCTGCCTCCTGATGTATAGACATATCTTTTGAATGTGTACGCTATCCATACATGTTATCCGGGGATACGGTACCCTTTCTCACCTTTGTGCAATCACTTGCAAGCCATACTGGGCCTTACACCGTCTGAGCCTGCCTCCTGATGTATAGACATATCTTTTGAATGTGTACGCTATCCATACATGTTATCCGGGGATACGGTACCCTTTCTCACCTTTGTGCAATCACTTGCAAGCCATACTGGGCCTTACACCGTCTGAGCCTGCCTCCTGATGTATAGACATATCTTTTGAAAGTGTACGCTATCCATACATGTTATCCGGGGATACGGTACCCTTTCTCACCTTTGTGCAATCACTTGCAAGCCATACTGGGCCTTACACCGTCTGAGCCTGCCTCCTGATGTATAGACATATCTTTTGAATGTGTACGCTATCCATACATGTTATCCGGGGATACGGTACCCTTTCTCACCTTTGTGCAATCACGTGCAAGCCATACTGGGCCTAACACCGTCTGAGCCTGCCTCCTGATGTATAGACATATCTTTTGAATGTGTACGCTATCCAAACATGTTATCTGGGGATACGGTACCCTTTCTCACCTTTGTGCAATCACGTGTAACCCATACTGGGCGTGAGAACGGATGGCGAGCTGTTAAGCAAGCTATAGCACCTGTGGTTTGCACACGTAAGTTTTTCATTTTTTTCAGGAATGACGGTTAGGCCTATTTCCGGAACTGCGGTTGACCTGCACTTACTGGGAAATCATCGTTCGCGAGTAATAATTGTAATCAGTGATCCCCATCACTAACGTTGTTCAGCGGGTTATCTGCACCTGTAAGCGACAAACGCTGGCCTTTTCAGTGTAGCGCACATGCAGCCACGGACATGTAAGGGCATGACACACCAGTTATTGGCCAATCTCATGTGCCAGAGCCTCACGTGTCCCTCTAGTAAGCCGGACTCGGACCGCGGGGCATGACGGAGTCTCGTTCGTTAACGGAATTAAGCTTGCAATGTGTGCATTTGTTCTGTAGCTGGCATGGTTGAGGTTGCCCGTGTTGAGTCAAATTACGCCATAGGCTCCACTCCTGGTGGTGCCCTTCTGGACATTCCTTTAAGGTTCAGCTTTGCAACCATACTGCCCATGTAAAACAAATACTTTGCCTTCATGAACGCTGTTTGGAGGGTCATGACTCGTGGAAATAACGCCGCCCAATCAGTTAACCTGCTAGAGAGATCCTTCGTTGCTCCCAAGCATGACATCACACTCCCTAGGAGGAAGGTAATGCCACTGTGGCGACCGTACTCCTGGGGGCGACACAAGTGCACTGATGCCCAGCCACTGCTCGATGAATCTGCTGGTACATTGACCCAGACCACTACATTCCCCTCGCACGCTACCCGGCCTGAATCTGACCCTGGTGAAACTCAGGTTACCCTTCCCATATACAGTTCCATCTTACACGGTGACAAAGAGGAAGCTGCAGATGAAAGTGCAGGTTCGGCCCACCCGCCATCAGACACACCACCGTACTATCAGGGGCCCTGTGCCAGTGCCGTCGCCAACGAGTGGGCCCCCCCTGCTTGCTCAGGATCACAGCACTTGCAAGGTTGAAATACTGTGCAGTGAGATGGAAGATGGGGACGACGAGGAGTCCAGACTAGTACAGGGATTCCCTAGCGAGGAGACTTATTTCATTGTTTTCAATGTTGGGACAGCAATTTTTGGGGAGCACTATACTCTGGAAAATGATAGATGGGGCCCACCATACACTGATGTCCACCTTTGGAATGTTCCAGACACTGGAGCAGCATTTACAGGGTCCATTATACACTAGAGCATTAGAAATGGGGCCCATTATGTTTGGAGCATTATTTGGGCCCATAAGACAGTGGAGCTTCATCCATGGGGACCAACATATACTGTAGCATTATGTGGAGCTCATCATATACTGTTTCAAACATTATATGGGACCAATGATTCTGTATGGAGAAATAGATGGGCCTCGTCATGAGATGTAAAAAGTGAAGTATTTTTCATTGTACTATACCGCTATTTCTCTGCCGTATCGGAGCATGATGAGTTGTGGTATTATGTGCTAAAGGGGCGCTCTTTCGCCCAGGGCACATGAAAACCTGGAGCCAGCCCTACCCCCCCACAACTTTAGCCAAATAACCCCCATTTTTCAGTGCGTAACTTGTATTATGAAGTTAATTAAGGTTGACCAGCTTAAGTAAGAAGAATTGATGCTTTTGGCATTCAAATGAGCACTGTAGGTGTGTTTCCTGTCCTCCTCTCACTGCCGACTTTTATTCCCCATTGACTTACATTGGGTTTCGTGTTTCGGGACGACCCCGACTTTTCCCTATAATCGGCCGATCTTGCTCGACCCGACTTTTGGAAAAGTCGGGTTTCACGAAACGAAACTCGACCATAAAAAAACAAAAGTCGCTCAACTCTACATAATACTGTATGGAGTTATATACTGTCCGTTTTTGGAGGTATTGGAGAATTTAAAATGGATATCAGTCATCAGATGTAAGAAGTGAAGTATTTTTCATTGTACTATACTGCTATTTCTCTGCCGTATTGGAGCATCATGAGTTGTGGTATGTGTTAAAGGGGCGCTCTTTGGCCCTGGGCCCACGAAAACCTGGAGCCAGCCCTCCCCCCCACAACTGTAGCCAAATAACCCCATTTTTCAGTGCGTAACTAGTATTATGAAGTTAATTAAGGTTGACAAGCTTCAGTAACAAGAATTTATGCTTTTGGCATTCAAATGGGCACTGTTGGTGTGTTTCCTGTCCTCCTCTCACTGCTGACTTTAATTCTCCATTGACTTACATTGGGTTTCGTGTTTCGGGACGACCCCGACTTTTCCCTATAGTCGGCCAATTTTGCTCTACCCGACTTTTGGAAAAGTCGGGTTTCATGAAACGAAACTCGACCCTAAAAAACCAAAAGTCACTCAACACTAGTAAGCACCAGTAAAGTGGCATCAATTTCCCCAGTGTAGAAATAGTATGAAGATGAGCTGACACTCCTTCCACTACAGGTAACACACCAAATGGAGACCAAACATGTAGTCTGCACAAAGCAAAAAATATTTGGTACACAACACTAATTTCCCCAGAGTAAAATAGTATAATGGTGCTCTGAGACCCCAGCCATTACAGGCAACACACAACAAGGAGACCCAAATAAGAGTTTCCATTTACCAAAAATTTGACTTGTCGTGATTCAGGAGAAAGCAAAAGGAGGAGGTATAAGAGAAACACTAGGTGTTTAAAAAAAGTCAAATTGTAAAAGTTACAGCGGTAGACACACCTTCTGATTGTTGTGCCACCAAAGAACTTGTTAGTAACATCAGCAGCAGTAGCAGCAGCGGCCAAGAAGCCACAACAAAGGTGTCACAGACTGAAGTGACGCAAGATCAATTCAGCATACAGAAAACCATGCCATCACCTAGCCTGCCCAGTTTAAACTGGTCTGCAAAAGTCATTGGAGATCCATGACTTGTTCATCTTGATGAAAGTTAAGCAGGCTACACTTTCAGCGGACAGATGCATGCGCTTATCCCAAAAAACGAAAAGTTAAACAGCACCCTATAAGCGTCAAAGTCTTTAAGACAGATTTGTGAAGGCACACGTCAAAACCAGGGAGTCCATCCTGGATCAAGTTTCATAGCAATAAATAAAAAAGACAGCGCCTCAGACAGTGGTGAAAAAAAAGCCTTACATTTTATTCTGCCTCCTGTGGCGACGTTTCAGTCCGAAGACCTTTTTCAAGCACAAGTGTGGTGTCTTTTTTATCTATTTGCATGCACTTATCCGTCATGACACCACCAGCAGTACTGAACACACTTTCTTAGTGAAAGCTGGCTGCCAAGCATGACAAAACCTCCAAGGTGTGACTAGCAAGCTCAGGCCACTCTTCCATTTTTGAAGACCAAACTGCAAAAGGATCCAAACCCCTCTGATGGCATTGATATTGAGCTTGAGATACTCTTGCATCATCCTCTCCAGTCGTTCACTATGTGTCAGACTTGTACTCTGTTCTGCTGGTGCACGGGATGGTCTAAAAAAATGTGTGAAACGACTCACACAATTGTTTATACCACTAACACTGCTGCTGCTGCTAATGTTTTTGCATTGATGACTCGACATTCCCATCTATAACTGAAATGCACACTGTGTGCCTCACTGCTGTTTTGGTGAAAACCACTGTTAAGATTTTTCACAAGCATGTTTCGATACCAGCATGCATGCGTCCCTTTCCAGTGGGGAGGGCATCTGGCAACTCTTGTATCGCGGATTCTAACAGAATGGTAGCCCAGTAGTCAACACTATTTGGAATCCTAACAACTCAGGCATAATGTTGTAGATAATGCAGCAAGAAGGTGCTCAAGAATCGGGTACTTTCATGAGGTTGAAGTCCATGTGTGTTAGTGGCAGAGTAACAAGCAAGCTTGCTTTTTCCATCCCCTCCAGCCAAGCACGGACAACAGAGAGGAAGTCATTATCCTTTTCATCTCCTGACTGTTGTGCTCTCATCACCTCTTCCTCTTTGCCCTCCTCCATTTGTTCCTCGGCTCCTGCCCCTTCACTAATCCACCCTTCCATGGCATCTGTCTGTATGATGGCAGTCTGGAACTGTTAGATATTGCTATCCCTTCCGCATCCTCCCCTGCTTCCTCCTCTTCCTCAGGGACCACCACCTCCTCCCGAAGACTATTCAAAGTGTGCACCAGAATGTAGATGACGTGGAATAGTGATGCTGATTACGGCATCAAGAAGGCACTCATATGTCGGGTTCTTCCATGAGGTCCAAGCCCATGCTGTGTTAGTGGTTGGTTAACACTGATGTTTGCTTCCTCCATCCCCTCCCGCCAATCACGAATAACAGAGACAGATCACCTGTTTCTCCTCCATTTGTTTCTTGGCTCTTGCACCTTCACAAACAGTTTGTCTTGTTAGGGACGGCGGAATGCACTAATAAATAAATAATAATAAGTGCGTTCGCCGCCCGGGGTCCACCGTGCAGTAGGTGTTACACCGCTGCTAGATAATGGCAGATGTACAATATGGCGGTATATTGCACACGGGTTGAACATCACCCGGTGTGCACTGAGCGTACTCTGTTATCACCACATAGATGGTTAGAACTTAAACGTAAATACTGAGCCTGTTGACCTCACAGGTCTCAGCGGTGTGCACACACGGTATACGGTCACAGGACTAGGCCCAAGACTCAGGGTCAATGTCCGTCTAGACCTACCGTGCGTGCGGCGTCGCTACCGCAGACCCCAACATGTGCTGCTGACTTCAGCGCGGCGACCAACCCAGCCGCCACACGACAATGCCCTAGAGGAGGCGCATTGTTGGACACTAGTGCTGTAAGATGTGAACTGTGGCCTGTAGCGCGCCACTAACTGGCGCTGACTCTATGACTAAGTCCCTATCCACACACGTAATATCAGAGGGAGGGGATCTTGATGAATGCATGTGCCTGCGAATGACTCATTATCATTCACACAGATAGCAATTAGAGTCTATACTAGTGCATGGCCGAGCGGCCATGCGGGCCTTTTACAGCTGTGCGCTTCCGGGACCTTCCAAATCTCTGAGATGGACCAATCGGATCAGAAGAAGGACCTGAGCACGTGACTCCCGATCTCACCTAGGAGATCGTCTCGTGAGCATTCCCAGTAGTGCGTAGGCTGCGCTACTATTGCTGGTCCAGAGGTGGCAGCAACAACCAGACCCAGAGAACTGGTCTGAGCAGGGAGTCTGGATCGCCGAGATTGCTGTGCAGGTCCCAGAGAGGTCGGAGGGGAATGGGAGACCGCTGGCTGCATGGCTCTGGATTCCTGCTGTGCAGCTGCAGGAACCCAACGCCTAACATGTCTGGTATCACCAGCCCCCTCGATAGCAGTAATTCACCCTCCCTTGGCACCTGCCTGTGTGACGACAGCCTGGAATTTAGAGACAACATTATTATCCCTTCCACATCCTCCTCTGCTTCCTCCTATTCCTCTGGGAACACCACCTCCTCCTGCAAGGCTATTCAAAATCTACTCCAGCATGTAGGTGACTGGAATAGTGATGGTGATGATGGCATCATCAGCGCTAACCATCTTAGTAGCTATTTCAAAAAATATGTGCACACTCCACAAACGTGATTTGCACAACATCCGTATGGCAATGGATCAGGCTTTGCAAAATGACATACTACATCAGGGCTCATTGCTGCTGCCACAGTCGCTGCAACATGTGCAGAGTGGAATTCCACCATATTGGTACATTGCATATCAACTGTTAATCTGGTAGGCCGAAAGGCTTCTGTAGCGATGCAAGTTGATGACTTGTTGGATGCGAAAAGCAGAAGCAAGCACACAGCAACCATGCTTTCTGCAGCAATTCATCCTGTCCAGGATTGTGGTAGAGCAATTGCTGTACCACCAGGTTGAGGATGTGAGCCTTGCAAGACACACGTGTGAGGTCTTCTCGGCGATAACTTTCCACATCTCTTGGGGTGTATGACTGTGATCTCAATGGCAAATTAATTTGAACACTGCCTGATTGTGGTGAGCCCTGGGTGTGCAATATGAAGGTGGGGGAGATTCTCTCTGCACTGTTGGAACTTGTGTCTCATTAAGGGAGAGACTGAGGGCACAGGTGGAGGCCCTAGTGGAGGTGGCAGAAGAAGTGGAGGAAGTGTTAGATACAGAGGTTTGTCCCACAAACCTTAGTGATTTCAATACTTGAGGAGCAGCCCCTTCCCCACCTGCCCTTGCGGCCACCAGAGTCACCCAATGCCTTGTCAGCAAGATGTAACGCCTCTGGCCATGTTTGGTCATCCAGGTGTCAGTGAACTGCACCCTGTCAGACATAGATTTTTTTAAGGAATGGGCAATGTTGTATGCGACATTTTTGTGTAGAGCAGGCCAAGCTTTCTTAAAGTAGTAATGGCCACTGGGCAACTGGTACTGGGACTGCAACGGCTATTAGCTTTTGGAAACTGTCTATATCCACCAGATAGAAAACCTTTCTATGGCTAACAGATTAGACATGGTGAAGTTCAAGTTCTTAGCTTTGGCATATATAGGAGGAAAAAATCTTTTATGTGACCACAACTGCAGGACCGATGGCTGGTAGTTGTGATACGGGGGGAAACAAGGGTAACTGGGATGCCACCTCTGAGGACTGTACTGTGTCTCATGTTAAGATGGAGGAAGAGGAGAGACCACTTTAAGCAGCACTTTATGCACTGTAGCACATGCTCTTTCTGGCACTCATCTACAAGGCAAACCGCTGTGCAGCTGCCAAGGAAAGGGAGTCGAGTAGCCTGTCCTGTAACAGAAGTTGCCAGTTGTCTTTGTCTTTGGATAGTACAGGTGTTGGAATATGTTTGGTGCAACAACTCCATTCCTGTCTATGAATGTTTAGTTGCTAGATTTGTATGCTGTGCATAAAGATAGAACTAAAAAAACTCTCAGAGGCTCACATGTGGAGAACATGTGACTGTATTTCCTGTTTTTCCTGTGTCTGTGTATGAGAGAAGCAGCCTGCTGTAGATGATGCACAGATAGAGACTCACAAATGATTTACTCCCGATCTATTAAGCATATTGTTCCTGAATAAAGAAGCTCTGTTGTCACACGCTTGGAGAGTATCCTGAATAATCCGCTGCCAACAGGTTATGGCCCCAGAGTGACTCAAAACCCCAGAGTAACACAGCAACAGAAGTCCAAAGTAATAGCAGCACAGAGCAGCAGATAAGATGTCCACTAGCAGCAATCCTGTAAAGTTCTCAGTGCTAAGCCTCACTAACCAGAAGTATCAGTCCTGGAAATTCAAGGTGACGATGCTGCTAATAAGAGAAGGTATGTGGAAATATACTCAGGAACAAGTGCCTCATCCATTACCAGATGATTGGCAATTGCTAGAGAAGGATCATAAAGCACAAAGCACACTCTCCCTCAGTGGAGATGATAATCAGATTGTGCATATATGCAAGTGTGCAACTGAAAAGGGTTGTGGAATGAGTTACAGAAAGTGCATGAAAGATCAAATCTCAGCAATAAACTGTATCTCATGAGAAAGCTGTATCAGTCTAAGCTAAGTGATGGACAGAATATGCAGGACTATATAAGAAACACTCTAGAGATTGTGGAGCAGATAGTTTTTATCTGTTTATCCTAATCTTGGTTCCTTAGGGACTTATTAAATACTCCAACTATCACTCATTAAATCATATTTTGCCGCATATACGTTTTTGTTCCATTTTTTGCCCTTCTTTTTTGCTGGTAACAGCGTGCGTGCATTTTGTACTACATGCAGGTGACATCTGGTGAGTGGTGGCTACTGTGCATTGCAAACACCCTAATAGTCACTGCAGCCACAATTATATTCTATACCTTGATACACATAAGTTGCGATAAGCGCGATGCGCATTCATCACTTTGTTTAAATGACCACTTTTCATATTCTTATTTTGTAAGCAACTATGCTTGTAACGTGCGGCGTTCTGCGCGCATGCACGCTTCTTACGATGGCTGCAGCTACAATTATACTCTATACTTTGATACTTATAAGCTGCGACAAGCGCATAAGTGCATTCGCCACCTTGTTTAAATAACCACTCCTCATATTCTATGGGAGACAGCGAGCATGCGCGGTCGCCGTTCTTATTTTGTAAGCAACTATGCTTGTAATGTGCAGCGTCCTGCACGAATGCACGTCTGTTACCATGGCTGCAATAACAACTTCCTGTGGTCTATTCTGCGCATGCGTGGTTGCCATCACGCTCTTGATTACCACTTCCGGTGGTAAAGCTGTGCTGCTGTCGTGATTATCAGCGCCAGGTGCTTTCTCATGCATCCCTTTCCTCTTGGGACTATCTGTATGTATATTTAAACCTGCTTTATTCTGTTCTGGACTCACTTCCCCTGACGAAGCTGCCTTTTACAATCGGCGATACGCTTGGGTCCTTTCCCACCTTCCTCCTTATCCCAATTGGGACTCTGCTGCCCTGGTCTGTGTCTGGCTGCTCTTTTTGTGATCATGTTTTGATTACAATCTTGCACTTTTCAGCTATTATGCAATTGTTCTCGGGCACTCTTTGCATTGGAGATTTCTATGAGGACAATTGTATGTTTTGGGATAGATAGGAGACTTTATATCTTGATATTTGATGTATATTGATTATATTGTGCCTGCATGATTATCCATTTTATCTGCATATAAATAGTTTTTCGGCCACACATTGTTGTATTATACTGTATATGTATTCTTCATATTTTCAGATGGGGGGTTGCCTATTGTCCATTAAGGTTTGCATTTAAATTCCACAGGGCCTCTTTGGAGGTGTTGGGTTATTGGTCCATGTCTGTATTTTAAATGTTCTTTTTAAGCTCACTGTTTCCATTATGAAATAAAGGTTTTTCTATTTTTTATACATGGATGTGCATACCATTATTAGCCCAGTCTTTTCTCCCCCTTTTGGCAAGAGGAGCAAAAACTGCCTGTCCATGAGAAGCAGAAGTGGAAAAAATGCTGCTAATGAAGAGATGGAGTCTCTTCACCAACTCTAGACATGGGAGCTTAGTGAACTACCACAATGAAAAGGAAATTGCAAAGCTAGGTGAAATTCTCAACCAGCACTTTGAGACTAAGGACCTTGGAAATGTGACATATTATATGGGAATCCAAATCACGACAGAGGAAGATGAGAGTTTTGTTCTCAATCAAAGTTCTAAAATTTCCGAAATCCTAAACCAGTTTGGAATGTCAGAAGCCAAAGATGTGTCAAAACCAATGGATCCATCCTACTTAAAGTTGGAAGGAGAAGAAGGTCTGCTACCCAGCAATGAGAGTTACAGACAAGCAGTGGGCGCACTTCTGTACATGAAAGCAAAAACCCTTTAGTCATTATATGGCGTATGGAGGGAAGAAAGAACTATCCTCCAAGGCCAAAATGATGCATAAACTCAAACAATGGAATGAATATCAGGAGAAAACATAGAGCAAGCAATATAAAAAATTATATTCAATTTTATTCAAGTAAAGTACTACAAAAGACATATATCTATAGAAATGTGCAATTGTGGACAAAAACAGATAGTATCCGCATACAGTATCCCAAACCTCCAAATAGATGGAAAAATTCCCGGACCATGTCCCAAGGAAGTACAAAAAATTCCCACAATAAGAAATTGTAGCCCCCAAGCACAGTGGCCTAAGCTAGACATTAGTAAGGGGCATCGTTATAGTAGAACAGGCCGCAATGAGTAAGCGGCAAAAAACAATGGGGAAGAAAAAGACCCCCAAGGGGCACTTACCAGGAATGGAGGAGAGGGAAAGGGCTGTACCACCCCCGACGCGCGTTTCGCGGCGTCTCAGGCCGCTTTCTCAAGAGGGATATGGTAAAAGGTCCATTTAGGACCTTAATATAGCCCCTGACCTCAGTCATGTGACCAAAACTGGCAAATAGAAAGAGCGCAACCAGCGCATGCGCCTGCAGTGATGCAAAGTCCAGAATAGGACCTTAGAATAGCCCCTGACCTCGGTCATGTGATCCTCAACAGGCCAATAGTAAGGGCACAGTCGGCGCATGCGCCCCAGTCACCGCAAGTCCCGCAGAGCGCCACAAGCATCATGCACCGGCGCACACAGACCCAGAGAAAATCCCCGGGGATGTGTGCACCGCACATAGAGATGCCGAGCGCAGAGCGGGACCACAGAGAACTGGAGGCGATGCGCACGGCCAAATACCATAAGGCCAAAGCACAAGTTGAAAAGTTCAATGGGGCAAAACAATAATATAAGAGCTTACATGGAAAAATGTATATATATATATATATGTCTACACGGATCCTATTATTCCAGCCACCAATTATAGATAGCCCATTATGAGATCCATCTCTAACTATACATATATTGCAATATAAAACGCCACATAAATATGTATATCAAAATACAACCAGATAACATGTACACGATATAAGTATAATATACATGCAATAAATTACATAGTATAGTGTATTGAAATACAGAAACATATCACAAATAAAGATAAATATACATTAAACATTATCAAAAAAAGGGCATCCAATATTGCAATGTAAGCACTGCAGGCACTTGAAAGTGAAAGTCCAGTAATATAAACGGTCACATCACAGATCCACGGACAAGGGAGATAATATGTGCAGAAAAGTAAGTCTATATGAAACAAAGAAGAAATTATGTTAAAAACAAAAAATTAAAAACAAAGTTAAAACAAAAAGGCAGCCACAAAAAACCATAAGAAGATATGGAATGTGTAGACAAACAAAAAAGGAGGAAAAAGGAATAAAACTACCGCAATAATGGGACAAGACAATTGCCAATACTATATGGACAAATAGTGGAGGGAGGCAGCAAGAGAAATTTAATATATTGCCAATATTATAAAAAAGAGGCAAAACTAAGATGTTCATTAAGTCCCTTTGGGGTCATGGTATCCAGTTCCACAATCCACCTTGCTTCCATTTGTGCAAGTATCCTCTTGTTGTCACCACCCCTAATGCCCATGTGCAATACATCAATCCCCCTCACCTTCAACATACCAGCATCGCTGTTATGATATAATCGAAAGTGTCGGGGGATAGTTTTTAAGTCAGCCGGATCAGACGCCGAGTTAGCCGCGCCAATGTCCCGCACATGCTCCCGAACTCGTATCCTCAATTCCCTAGTGGTCAAACCAACATAAATTTTCTGACACGGACATGTGGCATAATATATCACGTTAGATGTGCCACATGAAATCCGATTTTTGATTTTAAACTGTCTGATACCACTAGAGGAGGAAAAGGTAGAGCAGCGCAGGACATTGGCGCAGGAAATACAATGTCCACAAGAAAAAGATCCAGTGGTCGGACCACTAGAGCCGAAAAAATTCTTTAGGGTGGGAACATAATGACTCCGCACCAGAATGTCATTGAGATTTTTAGATCGGCGAGGTGTCATAGAAGGAAAATTCCCCAGAGCAGCCCCCAGGGAAGGATCTGTCTCTAAGATGGACCAATGTTTGCGCAAAATATTGCGCATGTTTTGCCACTCATGGTTATATGTTGAAATAAATCTAACGGGCCCATCACCAACACTGCCTCCACCCTTCTGAGCTGAATGTAAAAGACTACTGCGTGTGGTATATCTAGCCCTATTATAGCCGGCTTTAATACATCTCCGGCTATATCCTCTATTGAGAAAACGATTCGTCAGATCACTGGCTTGTTTCTCAAATCGGTCATCGGTGGAACAGATGCGTCGCATACGGAGAAACTGTCCGACCGGGATGGCTCTCACCGTGGCATAATCATGGGCTGACGTGGCGTGTAACAGAGAATTCACAGAAGTGGGCTTCCTGAATACGTCCGTCTGGATGCGCCGGCCAGCATCGACCTCCAGACGGACGTCCAGGAAGTCCAAGCACGCCTCATCACATGAATATGTAAGATGAATATTTTTGGTATTATCATTTAATGTCCTCATGAAATCCCCGAGCTGGTCGACCGTTCCATCCCACAAAAACAGTACATCATCTATATAGCGGTACCAGCACAGCACATGGGACGCGCCCCGTGGGCCCCCGTCGCCAAACACCTCCCTCTCCCAGGCGCCAAGGAAGAGATTGGCGTACGAAGGCGCACAAGCCGCGCCCATGGCCGTGCCCCGCTTCTGCAAATAAAACTGATCCTTGAAAACAAAGAAATTGTGGGTAAGGATGAAGTCGACCAGCTCGAGGATTAGCCCACACAGAGGGCCATCCAGGTCGGAGGTCCCCAAAAACCAGCGAACCGCATCTAATCCCACCGTATGGTCGATACAAGTATAGAGGCTTTCCACGTCAGCAGTCACTAGAAGAGTGGATGGTTCCAAAAGGACGCCGTCAACCCGTGCCAGGACGTCCGTCGTATCTCTGATATAGGATGGCAGTGATTCAACAAGTGATTTCAAATAAAAGTCAATAAATTGACATATAGGTTCACACATGCCACCAATACCCGACACGATAGGGCGCCCTGGGGGGTTGAGGGCGTCCTTGTGGACTTTGGGCAAAAGATAAAATGTGGGGTTCCTGGGAGACCTGACAGTCAAACCATCAAAAACCCGCTTGGTTATGATACCACTCCTAAATGCCCGATCAAGAATAACCTGAAGTTCATGTGAGAAGGTGGCCCTAGGGTCGAATGAAAGTTTCAAATAAGTATCCGCATCTCTCAGTTGACGGAAAGCCTCTCGCTCGTATTTCTGGTTTGGCCAGACCACTATATTCCCCCCCTTGTCAGCCGGTTTGAATACTACATCACCCAAAGACTGTAATTGGGAAATTGCCTCACGTTGCTTATAAGTGAGATTGTCAAATCTCCGTCTCGATGATAACTTCTTAAAATCATCACTAACCAGCTTCGTAAAAATCTCAACAGAAGGACAAATAGATAAGGGGGGGAACTTAGTGGACTTGGGCCGAACCAGAGGGGGAAACTTACTTGTACAAGGGCCGCCCTGTTCCGAGAGCAAATCCTCCAAATCGGAAAGCGCCGCCCTTTCCACATCACTCAGAGCCTCAAGAGTGTGACTTCGGGCGTGGAGTTTTTTCAAAATAAGTTTTCTTGAAAAGAGTTGGAGGTCTTTCAAGGCTGTAAAATAATCAAACGAGTTGGTGGGTGAGAAGGTCAGGCCTTTCCCAAGAACTTCCAACTGTGTTCTAGTAAGTACATGAGCGGACAAATTTAATACCTGTAGATCCCCCCGGGAGCTGGTCTGGGGAACCTTTGATCCGGCTGACTTATTTTTAAACGATTGGCGAGTCTCAATTCTCTTAGGGAGAGCCATATGATTAGTAGTGTTCTGATCAGAGCCTCTCTTTCCCGTCTCATCATCATAGTTCGAAGTATTAGATCTCTGTGATGTAGACCTCGAGCGGGAGTGAGACATGTTCCTAAACTTAGGACGTGAACGTCCAGAGGGATCCTGCCAACGATAGACTCTGGATAGGGTTTTATCCTGTATATCCCTCTTAAATTTCTTTGCCTTATTAGTTTGAATCTCCTGCGCCCATTTCTGTAGATCAGCATCGATCTGATCATTTAATTTCTTTAAGGCATCGTTAGACATCTCCTTTTGTAAAATAGATTGCAATTCATCAATCTCAGCCTCAATGGCGACAAGGGAATCGTGGTTCAATTGCTTTAACAGAACCATGAAACCTTTAGAGCATTCATTGGTAAGGCTCTCCCATTTGTTTTTAAAAGTTTCGTCCAGTACTGGGAATGAGGGGAAAACCTGAATCCGGAGTCCTCTTGGGATCAGATCTTTTCGTATGTATTGGTCTAGGAACTCATGGTTCCACCAAATGCGGGTTCTCTTACGTAACAATTCCTTAAATTTCAATGCAACCTCCTGTATATCCTTATTGAAGCCAACACATTCCCCATCTGATTTGTCCTGAAACACGTCATTAAGTTGCGTGCGCCACGTGAGATCACGAGCGCGAAAATCCATAGTGGAAATAGGGATAACTGTGAAAAACACAGAAATAATTAATGAAAGCAAAAACCCTTTAGTCATTATATGGCGTATGGAGGGAAGAAAGAACTATCCTCCAAGGCCAAAATGATGCATAAACTCAAACAATGGAATGAATATCAGGAGAAAACATAGAGCAAGCAATATAAAAAATTATATTCAATTTTATTCAAGTAAAGTACTACAAAAGACATATATCTATAGAAATGTGCAATTGTGGACAAAAACAGATAGTATCCGCATACAGTATCCCAAACCTCCAAATAGATGGAAAAATTCCCGGACCATGTCCCAAGGAAGTACAAAAAATTCCCACAATAAGAAATTGTAGCCCCCAAGCACAGTGGCCTAAGCTAGACATTAGTAAGGGGCATCGTTATAGTAGAACAGGCCGCAATGAGTAAGCGGCAAAAAACAATGGGGAAGAAAAAGACCCCCAAGGGGCACTTACCAGGAATGGAGGAGAGGGAAAGGGCTGTACCACCCCCGACGCGCGTTTCGCGGCGTCTCAGGCCGCTTTCTCAAGAGGGATATGGTAAAAGGTCCATTTAGGACCTTAATATAGCCCCTGACCTCAGTCATGTGACCAAAACTGGCAAATAGAAAGAGCGCAACCAGCGCATGCGCCTGCAGTGATGCAAAGTCCAGAATAGGACCTTAGAATAGCCCCTGACCTCGGTCATGTGATCCTCAACAGGCCAATAGTAAGGGCACAGTCGGCGCATGCGCCCCAGTCACCGCAAGTCCCGCAGAGCGCCACAAGCATCATGCACCGGTGCACACAGACCCAGAGAAAATCCCCGGGGATGTGTGCACCGCACATAGAGATGCCGAGCGCAGAGCGGGACCACAGAGAACTGGAGGCGATGCGCACGGCCAAATACCATAAGGCCAAAGCACAAGTTGAAAAGTTCAATGGGGCAAAACAATAATATAAGAGCTTACATGGAAAAATGTATATATATATATATGTCTACACGGATCCTATTATTCCAGCCACCAATTATAGATAGCCCATTATGAGATCCATCTCTAACTATACATATATTGCAATATAAAACGCCACATAAATATGTATATCAAAATACAACCAGATAACATGTACACGATATAAGTATAATATACATGCAATAAATTACATAGTATAGTGTATTGAAATACAGAAACATATCACAAATAAAGATAAATATACATTAAACATTATCAAAAAAAGGGCATCCAATATTGCAATGTAAGCACTGCAGGCACTTGAAAGTGAAAGTCCAGTAATATAAACGGTCACATCACAGATCCACGGACAAGGGAGATAATATGTGCAGAAAAGTAAGTCTATATGAAACAAAGAAGAAATTATGTTAAAAACAAAAAATTAAAAACAAAGTTAAAACAAAAAGGCAGCCACAAAAAAACATAAGAAGATATGGAATGTGTAGACAAACAAAAAAGGAGGAAAAAGGAATAAAACTACCGCAATAATGGGACAAGACAATTGCCAATACTATATGGACAAATAGTGGAGGGAGGCAGCAAGAGAAATTTAATATATTGCCAATATTATAAAAAAGAGGCAAAACTAAGATGTTCATTAAGTCCCTTTGGGGTCATGGTATCCAGTTCCACAATCCACCTTGCTTCCATTTGTGCAAGTATCCTCTTGTTGTCACCACCCCTAATGCCCATGTGCAATACATCAATCCCCCTCACCTTCAACATACCAGCATCGCTGTTATGATATAATCGAAAGTGTCGGGGGATAGTTTTTAAGTCAGCCGGATCAGACGCCGAGTTAGCCGCGCCAATGTCCCGCACATGCTCCCGAACTCGTATCCTCAATTCCCTAGTGGTCAAACCAACATAAATTTTCTGACACGGACATGTGGCATAATATATCACGTTAGATGTGCCACATGAAATCCGATTTTTGATTTTAAACTGTCTGATACCACTAGAGGAGGAAAAGGTAGAGCAGCGCAGGACATTGGCGCAGGAAATACAATGTCCACAAGAAAAAGATCCAGTGGTCGGACCACTAGAGCCGAAAAAATTCTTTAGGGTGGGAACATAATGACTCCGCACCAGAATGTCATTGAGATTTTTAGATCGGCGAGGTGTCATAGAAGGAAAATTCCCCAGAGCAGCCCCCAGGGAAGGATCTGTCTCTAAGATGGACCAATGTTTGCGCAAAATATTGCGCATGTTTTGCCACTCATGGTTATATGTTGAAATAAATCTAACGGGCCCATCACCAACACTGCCTCCACCCTTCTGAGCTGAATGTAAAAGACTACTGCGTGTGGTATATCTAGCCCTATTATAGCCGGCTTTAATACATCTCCGGCTATATCCTCTATTGAGAAAACGATTCGTCAGATCACTGGCTTGTTTCTCAAATCGGTCATCGGTGGAACAGATGCGTCGCATACGGAGAAACTGTCCGACCGGGATGGCTCTCACCGTGGCATAATCATGGGCTGACGTGGCGTGTAACAGAGAATTCACAGAAGTGGGCTTCCTGAATACGTCCGTCTGGATGCGCCGGCCAGCATCGACCTCCAGACGGACGTCCAGGAAGTCCAAGCACGCCTCATCACATGAATATGTAAGATGAATATTTTTGGTATTATCATTTAATGTCCTCATGAAATCCCCGAGCTGGTCGACCGTTCCATCCCACAAAAACAGTACATCATCTATATAGCGGTACCAGCACAGCACATGGGACGCGCCCCGTGGGCCCCCGTCGCCAAACACCTCCCTCTCCCAGGCGCCAAGGAAGAGATTGGCGTACGAAGGCGCACAAGCTGCGCCCATGGCCGTGCCCCGCTTCTGCAAATAAAACTGATCCTTGAAAACAAAGAAATTGTGGGTAAGGATGAAGTCGACCAGCTCGAGGATTAGCCCACACAGAGGGCCATCCAGGTCGGAGGTCCCCAAAAACCAGCGAACCGCATCTAATCCCACCGTATGGTCGATACAAGTATAGAGGCTTTCCACGTCAGCAGTCACTAGAAGAGTGGATGGTTCCAAAAGGACGCCGTCAACCCGTGCCAGGACGTCCGTCGTATCTCTGATATAGGATGGCAGTGATTCAACAAGTGATTTCAAATAAAAGTCAATAAATTGACATATAGGTTCACACATGCCACCAATACCCGACACGATAGGGCGCCCTGGGGGGTTGAGGGCGTCCTTGTGGACTTTGGGCAAAAGATAAAATGTGGGGTTCCTGGGAGACCTGACAGTCAAACCATCAAAAACCCGCTTGGTTATGATACCACTCCTAAATGCCCGATCAAGAATAACCTGAAGTTCATGTGAGAAGGTGGCCCTAGGGTCGAATGAAAGTTTCAAATAAGTATCCGCATCTCTCAGTTGACGGAAAGCCTCTCGCTCGTATTTCTGGTTTGGCCAGACCACTATATTCCCCCCCTTGTCAGCCGGTTTGAATACTACATCACCCAAAGACTGTAATTGGGAAATTGCCTCACGTTGCTTATAAGTGAGATTGTCAAATCTCCGTCTCGATGATAACTTCTTAAAATCATCACTAACCAGCTTCGTAAAAATCTCAACAGAAGGACAAATAGATAAGGGGGGGAACTTAGTGGACTTGGGCCGAACCAGAGGGGGAAACTTACTTGTACAAGGGCCGCCCTGTTCCGAGAGCAAATCCTCCAAATCGGAAAGCGCCGCCCTTTCCACATCACTCAGAGCCTCAAGAGTGTGACTTCGGGCGTGGAGTTTTTTCAAAATAAGTTTTCTTGAAAAGAGTTGGAGGTCTTTCAAGGCTGTAAAATAATCAAACGAGTTGGTGGGTGAGAAGGTCAGGCCTTTCCCAAGAACTTCCAACTGTGTTCTAGTAAGTACATGAGTGGACAAATTTAATACCTGTAGATCCCCCCGGGAGCTGGTCTGGGGAACCTTTGATCCGGCTGACTTATTTTTAAACGATTGGCGAGTCTCAATTCTCTTAGGGAGAGCCATATGATTAGTAGTGTTCTGATCAGAGCCTCTCTTTCCCGTCTCATCATCATAGTTCGAAGTATTAGATCTCTGTGATGTAGACCTCGAGCGGGAGTGAGACATGTTCCTAAACTTAGGACGTGAACGTCCAGAGGGATCCTGCCAACGATAGACTCTGGATAGGGTTTTATCCTGTATATCCCTCTTAAATTTCTTTGCCTTATTAGTTTGAATCTCCTGCGCCCATTTCTGTAGATCAGCATCGATCTGATCATTTAATTTCTTTAAGGCATCGTTAGACATCTCCTTTTGTAAAATAGATTGCAATTCATCAATCTCAGCCTCAATGGCGACAAGGGAATCGTGGTTCAATTGCTTTAACAGAACCATGAAACCTTTAGAGCATTCATTGGTAAGGCTCTCCCATTTGTTTTTAAAAGTTTCGTCCAGTACTGGGAATGAGGGGAAAACCTGAATCCGGAGTCCTCTTGGGATCAGATCTTTTCGTATGTATTGGTCTAGGAACTCATGGTTCCACCAAATGCCGGTTCTCTTACGTAACAATTCCTTAAATTTCAATGCAACCTCCTGTATATCCTTATTGAAGCCAACACATTCCCCATCTGATTTGTCCTGAAACACGTCATTAAGTTGCGTGCGCCACGTGAGATCACGAGCGCGAAAATCCATAGTGGAAATAGGGATAACTGTGAAAAACACAGAAATAATTAATGAAAGCAAAAACCCTTTAGTCATTATATGGCGTATGGAGGGAAGAAAGAACTATCCTCCAAGGCCAAAATGATGCATAAACTCAAACAATGGAATGAATATCAGGAGAAAACATAGAGCAAGCAATATAAAAAATTATATTCAATTTTATTCAAGTAAAGTACTACAAAAGACATATATCTATAGAAATGTGCAATTGTGGACAAAAACAGATAGTATCCGCATACAGTATCCCAAACCTCCAAATAGATGGAAAAATTCCCGGACCATGTCCCAAGGAAGTACAAAAAATTCCCACAATAAGAAATTGTAGCCCCCAAGCACAGTGGCCTAAGCTAGACATTAGTAAGGGGCATCGTTATAGTAGAACAGGCCGCAATGAGTAAGCGGCAAAAAACAATGGGGAAGAAAAAGACCCCCAAGGGGCACTTACCAGGAATGGAGGAGAGGGAAAGGGCTGTACCACCCCCGACGCGCGTTTCGCGGCGTCTCAGGCCGCTTTCTCAAGAGGGATATGGTAAAAGGTCCATTTAGGACCTTAATATAGCCCCTGACCTCAGTCATGTGACCAAAACTGGCAAATAGAAAGAGCGCAACCAGCGCATGCGCCTGCAGTGATGCAAAGTCCAGAATAGGACCTTAGAATAGCCCCTGACCTCGGTCATGTGATCCTCAACAGGCCAATAGTAAGGGCACAGTCGGCGCATGCGCCCCAGTCACCGCAAGTCCCGCAGAGCGCCACAAGCATCATGCACCGGCGCACACAGACCCAGAGAAAATCCCCGGGGATGTGTGCACCGCACATAGAGATGCCGAGCGCAGAGCGGGACCACAGAGAACTGGAGGCGATGCGCACGGCCAAATACCATAAGGCCAAAGCACAAGTTGAAAAGTTCAATGGGGCAAAACAATAATATAAGAGCTTACATGGAAAAATGTATATATATATATATGTCTACACGGATCCTATTATTCCAGCCACCAATTATAGATAGCCCATTATGAGATCCATCTCTAACTATACATATATTGCAATATAAAACGCCACATAAATATGTATATCAAAATACAACCAGATAACATGTACACGATATAAGTATAATATACATGCAATAAATTACATAGTATAGTGTATTGAAATACAGAAACATATCACAAATAAAGATAAATATACATTAAACATTATCAAAAAAAGGGCATCCAATATTGCAATGTAAGCACTACAGGCACTTGAAAGTGAAAGTCCAGTAATATAAACGGTCACATCACAGATCCACGGACAAGGGAGATAATATGTGCAGAAAAGTAAGTCTATATGAAACAAAGAAGAAATTATGTTAAAAACAAAAAATTAAAAACAAAGTTAAAACAAAAAGGCAGCCACAAAAAACCATAAGAAGATATGGAATGTGTAGACAAACAAAAAAGGAGGAAAAAGGAATAAAACTACCGCAATAATGGGACAAGACAATTGCCAATACTATATGGACAAATAGTGGAGGGAGGCAGCAAGAGAAATTTAATATATTGCCATTCCTGGTAAGTGCCCCTTGGGGGTCTTTTTCTTCCCCATTGTTTTTTGCCGCTTACTCATTGCGGCCTGTTCTACTATAACGATGCCCCTTACTAATGTCTAGCTTAGGCCACTGTGCTTGGGGGCTACAATTTCTTATTGTGGGAATTTTTTGTACTTCCTTGGGACATGGTCCGGGAATTTTTCCATCTATTTGGAGGTTTGGGATACTGTATGCGGATACTATCTGTTTTTGTCCACAATTGCACATTTCTATAGATATATGTCTTTTGTAGTACTTTACTTGAATAAAATTGAATATAATTTTTTATATTGCTTGCACTTCTGTACATGTAGGGAAGGTGACCTGATGGACGGACTTGTCAGCAATTAGGAAGTAGGGTTTGCACATTTTAGGCAGACAGCAGTTATGACAGTGGGGAAACAGCTAGGAAAGTGTAGGTGACGTGCAGTACCTTGGGTTGACCACTAGATGGCAGGGAGGAGTGTAAGGTCAGGACTTAACTGCAGCTTAGGGCTTTATAAACCGTTGGTCATGGGGGCGGAGTTACAGGGAACCGGGAAAGTTATAAATTTGACAGGAGGGTTCCAGAAAGTTCCAGTCCCCGGGAGGTGCTCAAGAGACAAGGAGTCTGTGACAGTTTGTGTGCTGTGAGGAGAGCCAAACCAGGGGAAAGAGGAGAGAGAAAATCAGGGGGGTGGTCCTGACATGAATTACCGCAGTACAGACGAGGCCCCGGGGAAAAGCATACCGCATTGAAGACGAAAACTGACCAGTAAAAGTGCTGATGGTGTACGGGCCTAAGGCGGCCACAGTGACTGTGCTGACAGGATCGTCGCTCAGTGAAAAAGGGACGGTACGTGTGTTTACGTCCCTGGTGGAAAAATACGGTGTGGGTAGTGAGGCCTGGAAACGGAGGCCCGTGAAGGTATTACGTGTACTGCTGAGGCCGTCAGTCGGACGTTAAGGAATAAACTTGGACCTGTTGTACCCAAAACCTGCCTCCATCTTTTGTCTGTAATGTATCTGTGCGGTATACAGAGGGACCAGCCCCCAGCCCGGCCCACGACCCTACATACATAGCAACCACAACTCGTCCGGATATAACAGCCACAGTTGGAATTCTCTGTCGACGTGTAAGCAAGCCACGCCAAAGAGACTGGAAGAAGTAATTTGATGGAAACAACTTTTGGAAGCTTTCGGCAAGGCATTAGCTCAACCATCAGTTATCTATGAGGACAACCAAGGATGCATTAAGCTTGCCAGAAGTGAGAAGATTAGTACAAGGACTAAGCACATTGATGTAAAACATCACCACTTACGTGACTTAGTGGAACATGGTGTACTTGACTTTGTTTATTGTGAGTCTGACAAGATGATAGCTGATGGTATGACAAAGCTATTATCAAGAGCCAAGTTTATGGACTTCAGAAAAGCAATGGGACTAACAAGATAAGTAGTTGTTGAGTGGGGGTGTTGGAATATGTTTGATGCAACAACTCCATTCCTGTCTGAGTGTTCAGTTGCTAGATTTTTATGCTGCTTATAAAGTTAAAAAAAACACACAGAGGCTCACAAAGGGAGAGCATGTGACTGTATTTCCTGTTCTTCTTGTGTGAGAGAAGCAGCCTGCTGTAGATGCTACAAAGATAGAGACACACAAATGATTTACTCCTGATCTATTAAGCATATTGCTCCTGATTGTTCCTGAACAAAGAAGCTCTGCTGTCACATGCTTGGAGAGTATTCTGAATAATCTGCTGCCAACAACAGTTCAGTGTTTATTCAGTAGGTCTTTCAGTAACATTACCACCTACCCCACATGCATCTCGAACACCATGCCTATTCCCCCTTCCACTCTGACCTCTCTTTTTTCCCGCTCATGTTGGATGTACTCTTCCCCTCTTTTAACCAGCTGTCTCACAGCCCTAGGCCCAGACCCGTTAGCCATCTGTCACTAAATTAACAATCAGTAGTTATTTGTAGAGTTGAGCATATCGGGTCGGTCAAATTGATAAGTCACCGACTTTCGACGATCGAAACCCGACCATAACGTGAGGTCGGCCATGAGGTCGCCGACCTGAGCGCCAAAGTCACGTTTCCCATGATGCTTCCAGCGCCTTTTCTCAGCCAATCATCAAGGACGCACACTGTGGGCAACACGATGACATCGGCAGCGGCCACCACCATCTTAGAGAAGGGCATTCGTGTGATTGGCTTGCTTTGTGTGGCGGCACAGTGGCTATAAAAGCCCTGACCGCCGACCGCCATGTTACTTCTGCCGATCTTAGCATAGGGAGAGGTTGCTGCTGCTGATTCTCAATAGGGAGAGTGTTAGGCAACAAAGAAAAAAAAACTGTGCTTCTTCAGATTTCAACTGTACAGTTAGTGTGCAGTCATAGGGGAGGATTTTTGTGTGTGCAGCAGCGCTGGTGGTTATTAGGCTGCTTTATAAGGCTACCTGATAGCTGAATTGCTGTGTGCACTCTCCTGTTCAGACTGCTTTTTTAAAAGCAAAAAAACTTTTATTCTGATTTTCTGCACAGTTACAGAGCGTTCATTTTTTCACACATCGTATAGAGGTGTACGCTCCTCACACACTACCGTGTACTGGCTGGCAACATGGACATATGCAAGCTATCTGTGTGTGACTCCGTAAAAAGTAGACGGAGATTTTAAATTTTCCATACATACACCGTATAGAGCTGTCCGCTTCACAAACAGTATAGTATATCTGCTGTTTGTATTTCGGTCAAATCTATACAGAGACAGCGTGTGTGTGTAAGACTCCGTAAATACATATACGGGCATTTCAATTTTTCTTTACACAGTATAGAGCTGTCCGCTTGTCAAACAGTATCGTATATCTGCTGTTTGATAACGGTCAAATCTATACAGAGACAGCGTGTGTCAGTCCCTATACAAATAGACAGAGATTTAAAATTTTCCATACATACACCGTATAGAGCTGTACGCTCCTCACACACTACCGTGTATCTATGTGTGACTCCGTAAAAAAATAGATGGAGATTTAAAAATTTTCATACATACACCATATACAGCTGTCCGCTTCTCAAATAGTATCGTTTATCTGTTGTTTGGATTACGGTCCAACTACACAGAGACAGCGCGTCTGTGTGTATGTAAATACATAGACGGACATTTCCACTTTTCCATACACCGTATAGAGCTGTCCACTTCTCTAACAGTATCGTATATCTGCTGGTTGGATTACGGTGAAATACATACTGGGAGAGCGTCTGTGACTAAGGAAATATATACAGAGATTTAAATTTTTACCTACACCTTATACAGCTGTACGCTCCTCATACAGTACCATATACCTGCTGGTATTTTTGTCACATTTTCACAAACAAGAGGAAGTATGGTGGAAGAGGCCGTGAACGTGGGGGGGGGCAGCTGGTTCTGATGGTGGTGGTGGTGCATCTGCTGGTTATGCCAAAAGCACAATAGCAGCTAAGGCAGGAGGTGTTGAGCCTGCGTCATTGTCTGGCACAAGAAGGCCTGTACGGTTCCCTTTTCTGGGAGTAGGAAAACCGCTTTTAAAGCCGGATCATCAGGAGCAGGTTTTGGCTTACATTGCTGAAACAGCCACCAGCTCTATTGCCTCCTCTTCTGAACTTTCAAAACCTGCAAGCACTGAGTCGTCAGTGCAGGGTTCTGGTCAGGAAAAACACCTTTCCTTTTGTCCTTCACCCCCACCAAAAGTGAAGGATGCGGCAGCCCATACTTCAGATTACTCTATGAAGCTCTTTTCACATACCATGCCTGGGTTATCCAGTCAAATCCTGAATTTCCCTGTCCAAGATGAATCTGACATGGAGTGCACTGATGCACAGCCACTGCTAGATGATTCTGCTGGTACATTGACCCAGAGCACTACATTGCCCTCGCAGTCTACTGAGCCAGAATCTGACCCTGATGAAACTCAGGAACCCCTTCCCGCATACTATACCACCTTACACGGTGACACAGAGGAAGGTGCAGATGAAACTGAAGAGGAGGTGATGGATGACCCAGTTGTTGACCCGGATTGGCATCCATTGGGGGAAGAGGGTGCCGCTGGCAATAGTTCAGATGAGGAGAAGGATCAGCAGCAGGCATCCACATCCCAGCAGCGGTTATCTGGCAGGCCCGTAGCTGTCCAAAAACATGGAACAAAAACCAAAAGAGGTGCATCACAGCTTGGCCACATGGTCAAATTAGCACAGCATGCAAGCCCTGAAGATTTATACCATAGTAGGAAGAGTGCAGTGTGGCAATTCTTTGTCCAAAATCCTACTGATGAGGCAAAGGTTATCTGTAAGAAGTACGGAAGGACCTTTAGCCGTGGGAAAAATCTCAGAAATTTGAATACCAGTAGCATGCTTAGACATTTAACCACCAAGCACTTGCAAGCGTGGACGGACTACAAACCTCAGGTACCACATGTGCACCTGCTCTTACTGAAGGTAGCCAGCAATGCTCCATCGCTTCCCCCACTGTAAGACCACTACCACTGGTAAGCACACCACCAGCAATAAATGCTGAGGTGTCGTCGCAAGGTCAAAGCAGTCAGGGAATCACAATGGTTTTGCAATGAAACACTGAATCTAGGCCATCATCAACAACGCCATCACCATCATCCACCCCCTCTCAGTCCGTCCGGTCCACCGCTAATTCCCCCATATGCAGCTCTCCAGTCCAGCTCACCCTACCAAACACTCTGAGTAGGGCAAGAAAGTACTCATCCTCTCATCCACGTACACTGGCTTTGAATGCCTACATTGCCAAACTGATCTCATTAGAGATGATGCCCTTCCGCTTGGTTGAAAGCGAAGCTTTCCGAGAGCTCATGGCCTACGCTGCCCCACGCTATGACCTACCCAGTCGGCACTTCTTTTCTCGAAAAGCCATCCCTGCCCTCCACCTGCATGTGAAAGACCGCATTGTCCATGCACTCAAGCAATCAGTGAGTGGAAAGGTGCACCTCACCACAGATGCATGGTCCAGTAGGCATGGCCAGGGCCATTACGTGTCCATCACTGTGCACTGGGTTAATGTGGTGTGGTGTCCACAGGGGACAGCGGCGGTGGAACAGTGCTGCCTAGCCCACGGTATAGGAAACAGTTGGTTGTAGGCGTTCGACCCTCCTACTCCTCCAGAAGCCAAAGCTCGTCCACAGAGCGCAGTCGCACGAGCACTCCATTCGCAGCTGCCAGTGTTGCACATGAGGTGTCCCACTATCGAACAGCTAGTGGAAAGCGGCAGCAGGCTCTTTTAAAGATGATGTCTTTGGGTGACAACAGACACACCGTGAAGGTACTGGCCGACTACTTGCAGCAACAATCAGAGTCATGGCTGGGCAGTCTACATCTTGAGCCGGTCAAGGTAGTCAGTGATAATGGCCGGAATTTTGTGGCAGCCATAGCCCTGGTGAAACTCACACACATACCTTGCCTGGCTCACACTTTGAACCTGGTGGTGCAGTACTTCCTAAATAATTATCCGGAGCCCTGCTCCAAAAGGTACGAAGACTGTGCTCGCACATCAGTTGCTCGCCCGTACACTCCAGTCATATGCAGAAGCTGCAGCGATTGCTCCACCTTCCCAAGCACCGCCTATTCATAGGCATTGCAACAAGGTGGAACTCCACCCTGCACATGGTTGAGAGGCTGTGCGAACAGAGGCAGACTGTAATGCATTTATGGGAGGATACACGGGCAGGCAGTTTGAGGGCAGACATGGAATTGTTGGGTGTGCAGTGGTCAAAGCTGAAAGACCTCTGTAAAGTCATTCAGTGTTTTGAGGAATGCACACGGCTAGTAAGCGCAGACGACACCATCATAAGCAAGAGCATCCCACTTATGCGTCTGCTCATGCAAAGTTTGATGCACATTAAGGATCCGGCGTCTGCAGTGGAGGAGGAACAGGAGGAGGAGGAGGAGGGAAGCCTTGATGACAGTCAGCCATTGTCTGGTCAGGGAACTGTCCTGGATGAGGTGAAGGAAGAAGAGGAAGAGGAGGAGGGGGATGATTATTTTGGGGAGGAGGATGCTTCTCTGGGGGCAAGAGAAAATGTTGGCATGGCAAGGTCAGGTACAGGGTTTGTGCGTGACAGGAGGGATGTGGATTTGCCAGAAAGTGCTCCTCCACCCACTACTGCCAGTGCATCATTGACACCTGGAACATTGGCCCACATGTGTGATTATGCCTTGCAGATCCTAAAAAGGGACCCCCGCATTGCTAAAATGATGAAGGATGATGACTACTGGTTGGCCAGCATCCTCGATCCACACTATAAAGGCAAGTTACACAACATCATGCCACAGGAGAACCTGGAGATAAGATTGGCTAACAAACAAGCAACTCTGGTGAACCGTTTGTTTGAGGCATTCCCAGCACACAGCAGTGGTGCTAATTCTCCCACGAGCCGAAGTGGGCAAAATCGAAGAGGTGTTCGTGGTGCACACAGCCGAAGTGGCGTTGGAGACAGGGGTTTCATGACCATGTTGTGGACTGATTCCTCAAGTACTGCTCACACGACTGGTAATACTGCATCGATTGCAAGTGACAGGAGACAGCAGTTGTCAACTATGGTTACAAACAACTTCTCCCATATCGATGTTCTCCCTCACACGTCATTCCCCTTTGACTATTGGGCCTGTAAACTGGACACCTGGCCTGAATTGGCACAATATGCCTTACAGGAGCTTGCTCGCCCTGCTGGTAGTGTGCTATCTGAAAGAGTCTTCAGTTCTGCTGGATCAATCCTGACAGAAAAAAGGACCAGTCTGTCGACCCAAAATGTTGATGATCTAACCTTCATTAAAATGAACCATGTATGGGTTTCAAAGGATTTTGTCCCACCTTCCCCTGATGACACATAGGTTGCCAGAAATTTGGCTCCCTTTTGTCCTCCTCTTCCTCGGACTTGTCAAATTCCTCCATTTGCAGCTGATGAATGTACAGCCTACACATCAACATATGCCATTTTTTTAAAGCTCCCTAGCTGGGCTGCCCCCCCAAGGGCTGGGGTCACCACCTGGCGCACCCGGGCAAGTGCCGTTGCTCTTAACAGGTGGGTGGGCCCACTCTTGACCAACGGCACAGGCACAGGGCCCATCGTAGTACAATACAGTGTCTCTGACGGTGAGGGGGCCCACTCGCCGTCAGACACACCGGCGTACTATGAGGGGCCCTGTGCCAGTACCGTCGCCCACGAGTGGGCCCCCCCTGCTTGCTCATGGCCACAGCACTTGCAAGTTGCAATACTTACTTCTCCCTGCTCCATCGCTGTGTAGTCTGGGCAGTTAAATCCTTCACAGGGACAGCCACTACAAATTTGGTGAACTGATCGATGATGGTTAAGATGTAGCTATAGCCTGTCCTGCTGGCCTCTACCTTCAGATGATCAATGGCCACTATTTGTAATCGACGTCAACTCACAATCGGATGCAGTGGTGCTTTATGATCAGCTTTCACAGTTTTATCAATGACAGACGTGTGACATTCCTGCCACCATTTTTCAATGTCTCCTCTCATGCCAATCCAATAGAATCGCCTACAGCCTGTAGCTTCTGTCTTTTGCACTCCAAAGTGACCAGACACATCATGGTAGGCAGTGAGGACCATGTCTACATCTCTCCCTGTGATCACAATTTAATGGAGACGAGTAATGGAGATGGGAACCACGCTACTACGATACAGCAATCCTTTCTTCACAAATAACCATTTTCGCTGCCTCCACAGACAAAGTAATTGAGGGTCAGCATTGCCTCTGCAAAATCTACCGGGAGGTTTTCCAGTGATCAGTAATTCCCACATTTCTGCAAATACTCGACTTTCCGTCTGCACTTGTATCCATCTAGTTTCCAGTAGCAGAGTCTGGACTGGCTTACTGAGACTGAAATATATACGAAGGTTTAAAAGTACCCCAACAATGTATACTGGTGTACGCTTCAAATACATTTCCCTTTTTCTACTTTTTATATTCTGGTGTAATCCATACTGAGCCTGTGAGTGTCTGTGTCTGACTCCAGAAATATAGAGGGAAATTTACAATTACCCCTAGACTGGATACACCAGGTATATGCTGATACAGTACCTTTGTTCTAAATTTTTTATTACGGTATAATCCATACTGAGTGAGCGTGTGTGGTTTCCTCCTTCTATATATACGGAGATAAAAATTTTACCCTATACTATATACAGCTTCTATCTTGTTATACAGTACCTTTGTTCGACATTTAGTATTATGGTCAAATCGATACTGTGTGAGCGTCTGAGGGTGACTACGGGAATATCTATACGGAGATTTAAATTGTACCCTATAATATATATATATATTTGCTATCTTGTTATCCAGTACCTTTTTTTCAACATGTTGTATTATAGTCAAATCTAGACTGAGTGAGCGTCTGAGGGTGACTCTGGAAATATATACAGAGATTTCACACTTGCCCAACACTGTATACAGCTCTATGCTTCTGATACAGTACCCTTTTTTGCTATTTTGATTCTGGTGTAATCCATAATGAGCCTGTGAACGTCTGTCTGTTACCCAAGACATATAGTTGGAGATTTAAAATTACGCCAACACTGTATACAGCTGTACGCTTGTGGTACATTACCCATTTACTGCTTTTTATATTCTTGTCTAATCCATACTGGGCCTGAGAGCGTTTGTGTCGGGCTCCTGAAATATATATGAAGATTCAGAATGTTTAAACTATACTATATATACCTTGTATCTGGTGATACTGTTCCCTTTTTCAACTTATTATATTATTGTGTAATCCATACTGAGCCTGTGAGCATCTGTGTATGACTCATGAATTATATACGGAAATTTACAATTATCCCTAGACTGTATAGAGCTGTACGCTCCTGATACGGTACCGTATAGCTGCTGGTGTTTTGGGTACATTCTCACAAAAATTAGTAAGTATGGTGGAAGAGGCCGTGGACGTGGGGGTGGGGGGCCAGCTGGTACTGATGGTGGTGGTGGTGCATCTGCTGGTAGTGAAAAAAAGCACAATAGCAGCTAAGGCAGGAGGTGTTGAGCCTGCGTCATGGTCTGGCTCCGGAAGGCCTGTGAGGCTCCCTTTTCTGGGAGTAGGTAAACCACTTTTAAAGCTGGAGCATCAGGAACTGGTTTTGCCTTACATTGCTGAAACAGCCTCGAGCTCTATCGCCTCCTCTTCTGGTTTCAAAAAATGCAAGCACTGAGTCGTCAGTGCAGGCTTCTGGTCAGGAGCAACCCCTTTCCTTGGGTCCATCACCCACACCAAAAGTGAAGGATGTGGCAGCCCACACGTCAGATTACTCCATGGAGCTCTTTTCACATACCATGCCTGGGTTCATTCTAAATGGGGCACATTATATATGGAGCATTATTTTGGCCCATCATTCACTGGAGCATCATCCATGAGGCCCATCATATACTGGAGCATGCCAAATGGGGGACATCAGACACTGGAGCAGCATTTACGGGTCCCATTATACACTGGAGCATTAGAAATGGGGCCCATTATATATGGAGCATTATTTGGGCCCATAACACACTGGAGCATCATCCATTGAGACCATCATATACTGGAGTATTTTGTGGAGCTCATCATATGCTGTATGGAACATTATATGTGACCAATTAGTCTGTATGGAGAAATATATGGGGCTCATTATTCTGTATGGCGCACAATGTGGTGGCCATAATACTGTATGGAGTAATATACTGTCCCTTTTTTGAGCTATTGTAGAATTTAAAATACATATCAGTCATGTCATGTAAGCAGTGAAGTATTTGTCATTGTACTACACCTATATTTCTGTGCCGTATCGGAGCATCATGAATTGTGGTATGTGTTAAAGGGGCGCACTGACACTCTTTGGCCCGGGGCACACGAAAACCTGAAGCCAGCCCTACCCCCCCACAACTTTAGCCAAATAACCCCAACGCGTTTTCAATCCATAACTCTTATTATAAAGTAAATTAAGGTTGACAAGCTTCAGTAATAAGAATTGATGTTGTTGGCATTGAAATGGGCACTGTAGGTGTGTTTACCGTCATCCACTCCCTGCCGACTTTGCTTCCCCTTTGACTTGCATTGGGTTTCGTGTTTCAGTTGGACCCCGACTTTTCACTATAGTCGGCCGATTTCGTTCGACTAGACTTTTGAGAAAGTTGGGTTCCATGAAACCCGACTCGACCCTAAAAAAGTTAAAGTCGCTCATCTCTATTTATTTGCTTAGTTAGTTTGGCTGGACCCCTGAATTAGCACAAAAGATTTATATTCTGAAATGTGGACTGGTGGTTGGATCACACAATTATCATTATGAATTTAGATGCTAAAATGGTGACTGGTCGCTGTACCACATAATCAGCAGCAGTATGGATGTACAGTGGGGCAAAAAAGTATTTAGTCAGTCAGCAATAGTGCAAGTTCCACCACTTAAAAAGATGAGAGGCGTCTGTAATTTACATCATAGGTAGACCTCAACTATGGGAGACAAACTGAGAAAAAAAAATCCAGAAAATCACATTGTCTGTTTTTTTTTCATTTTATTTGCATATTATGGTAGAAAATAAGTATTTGGTCAGAAACAAGCAATCAAGATTTCTGGCTCTCACAGACCTGTAACTTCTTCTTTAAGAGTCTCCTCTTTCCTCCACTCATTACCTGTAGTAATGGCACCTGTTTAAACTTGTTATCAGTATAAAAAGACACCTGTGCACACCCTCAAACAGTCTGACTCCAAACTCCACTATGGTGAAGACCAAAGAGCTGTCAAAGGACACCAGAAACAAAATTGTAGCCCTGCACCAGGCTGGGAAGACTGAATCTGCAATAGCCAACCAGCTTGGAGTGAAGAAATCAACTGTGGGAGCAATAATTAGAAAATGGAAGACATACAAGACCACTGATAATCTCCCTCGATCTGGTGCTCCACGCAAAATCCCACCCCGTGGGGTCAGAATGATCACAAGAACGGTGAGCAAAAATCCCAGAACCACGCGGGGGGACCTAGTGAATGAACTGCAGAGAGCTGGGACCAATGTAACAAGGCCTACCATAAGTAACACACTACGCCACCATGGACTCAGATCCTGCAGTGCCAGACGTGTCCCACTGCTTAAGCCTGTACATGTCCGGGCCCGTCTGAAGTTTGCTAGAGAGCATTTGGATGATCCAGAGGAGTTTTGGGAGAATGTCCTATGGTCTGATGAAACCAAACTGGAACTGTTTGGTAGAAACACAACTTGTCGTGTTTGGAGGAAAAAGAATACTGAGTTGCATCCATCAAACACCATACCTACTGTAAAGCATGGTGGTGGAAACATCATGCTTTGGGGCTGTTTCTCTGCAAAGGGGCCAGGACGTCTGATCCGGGTACATGAAAGAATGAATGGGGCCATGTATCGTGAGATTTTGAGTGCAAACCTCCTTCCATCAGCAAGGGCATTGAAGATGAAACGTGACTGGGTCTTTCAACATGACAATGATCCAAAGCACACCGCCAGGGCAACGAAGGAGTGGCTTCGTAAGAAGCATTTCAAGGTCCTGGAGTGGCCTAGCCAGTCTCCAGATCTCAACCCTATAGAAAACCTTTGGAGGGAGTTGAAAGTCCGTGTTGCCAAGCGAAAAGCCAAAAACATCACTGCTCTAGAGGAGATCTGTATGGAGGAATGGGCCAACATACCAACAACAGTGTGTGGCAACCTTGTGAAGACTTACAGAAAACGTTTAACCTCTGTCATTGCCAACAAAGGATATATCACAAAGTATTGAGATGAAATTTTGTTTCTGACCAAATACTTATTTTCCACCATAATATGCAAATAAAATGAAAAAAAAACAGACAATGTGATTTTCTGGATTTTTTTTTCTCAGTTTGTCTCCCTTAGTTGAGGTCTACTTATGATGTAAATTACAGACGCCTCTCATCTTTTTAAGTGGTGGAACTTGCACTATTGCTGACTGACTAAATACTTTTTTGCCCCACTGTATATGCCACATCTACGCTTTTTATATGGAGAGGGACATGTGACTTTGACAGCCAATGACACAAGCCCTTCTGTGCCCTGACTGACTGCTGGAATCTACACACATAAAGTCAATTAAAAAAATAAAACATTATTTTTTTTTACATAACATGTTGTTTTAACCTGTGCTTTATTAAACTCTATTTATGTTATTTTTAAATACATTTTTAATGCGGCCTCTGGGGGCTGCCATTTCACTTTGCAGTTTTGTAAGGGTCATTGTACAACATTTACCATTGGCAAATACAGCAGCCCCTGGGCATAGGAGACAGTGGTAGGACACCACCCTTATCCCATACATTATAGCGGCATCAGCTGTGAACTGTACACGGTTCTGCCCAATACACAGCTGTAGGTGTGGCCGGGCACAATTTTATTTCAACACTATCAGCTGAGATCCATTTGCCCTCAGTCACCAGGGCCTGTAGGCGGAAGTTGTATTGTTTACTTCCAGCATAACAGGTCCTGGGTTTAGACATTGGAGGAGCTGTAAAGAGTGAAGGAGCAGCAGACAGCAGTGAAGATTGTGGACCATAGAAGCAGCAATGACTTCATTCATTGGTAAGCAGGGCCGGACTGGGACTAAAATTCAGCCCTGGCATTTGAAGTTACACAGGCCCACTAGTTACATGGTGACTATATAATATCTTTGTACACTTGTAGATTACAAGAAGTGATAGGAGATTAACATGACTATATAACATGTAGTCACAGCTGTGACCAGTATTTCAGCTCAGTCCTATTTATTGCTTTTAGGTACATTGCTCCTCCTAAAGCTCTGTCCCCTTTTGTACGCACAGTGACAGAATTCCTGGCAGAACTGCTATCCATTGGGCAACCAGGCCCCCTGGTCACAGCCACCCCTATCATACCTCCCAAATTGCTGCTGCAAATTTTAGGCCATGCCCCAGCCACATCCATTTTGCAACTAGTCACACCCATGTCCACGCCCAACCGCACCAATTTAGCACTGCTGATCACACTGACTGGTACTGAGGGCACAGTGGCTGGCATTATGGGCACACTGACTGGCACTAAGGAAGAGAGAAAACAGAGAGAGAGAAAAAAGAAAACAAAGAGGGAAAGAAAGAACAGAGAGAAAGAAGAAAGAACAGAGAGAGAAAGAAAGAGGGAAAAGAAAGAAAGAACAGAGAGAGACAGAGAAAGAACAGAGAGAAAGAAAGAAGTAAAGAAAAGAAAGAAAGAACAGAGAGAAAGAAAGAGAGGAAAGAAAGAGGGGAAAGAAAGAACAGAGAGAGAAAGAAAAAAGAAAGATTAGAGAGAGAAAGAAAGAACAGAGAGAGAAAAAGAAAATGAGGGAAAGACAGAGCAGAGAATGAGAAAGAAAGAACAGAGAAAGAAAGAAAAAGAGAGAAATAAAGAAAGATTCTATAAAGATACTATAGCAGCCCGGCTCCCAATGTAGTGCCCACCTGAGCCTCCTGATGCAGGACATATCATGATCCACTCACATGGCCGACATCCCCGATTCCAAGGCGATTCTGCTGTCAGCGCTTTTGGAGGAGGACATGGTGATGGAACTGAAGCATTCTTAGCTCCGTCACAATCTCCTCATGAAATTATCTCATTTCCGGTCAGCTTCCAGCATATCACTTCCGGTGGAACGTCATGTGTGAGTTTTAAAATGCTCCTCGGGGCTCCGCCGTGTAATCCTGTGTCCGTGGGAAAAGCCCGCTTTGTATGCTTCGTACACACTTGGCTCCGCTCCGTACATCCCGTACACATATGGCTCCACTCCGTACACACACGGCTTCACTCCGTACACCAAGTACACACACGGCTCCAGTCCGCACACCTCGTACACGCGCGGCTCCTCTCCGTACACCCCGTACACACGGCTCCGCTCCGTACACCTCGTACACACATGGCTCCGCTCCGTACACCTCGCACACACGAGGTTCCTCTCCGTACATCTCGTACACGCAGCTCCGTTCTGTACACCTCATATACACACGGCTCATCTCCGTACACCTCGTACACACACGGCTCCTCTCCGTACACCTCGTACACACACGGCTCCTCGCTCTACACCTCGTACACACGAGGCTCCTCTACGTACACCTCGTACACGCGGCTCCGTTCTGTACACCTCATACACACATGGCTCCTCTCCGTACACCTCGTACACACACGGCTCCTCTCCGTACACCTCGTACACATACGGCTCCTCTCTCTACACCTCGTACACACGAGGCTCCTCGCCGTACACTTCGTACACGCGGCTCCGATCTGTACACCTCATACACACACGGCTCCTCTCCGTACACCTCGTACACACACGGCTCCTCTCCGTACACCTCGTACACATACGGCTCCGTTCTGTACACCTCGTACACACGAGGCTCCTGTCCATACACCTCGTACACGCGGCTCCGCTCTGTACACCTCATACAGACACGGCTCCGCTCCGTACACCTCGCACACACACGCCTCCGCTACGTACACCTCATACACACACAGTTCTGCTACATCTACCCAGTAAACCCCTCCTGACCCCACACATACTTCCCTCATCCAGCACCATGACAACCAGCACAGCAGAGTCCGGCAGACACCAAGAGGCAGGGCTGTGTGCACAGGACCTGTGATGAGGTCACAGGAGGGGCGGAGTCAGGGGTCACATGATCAGGAGTCTGGACAAAGGCTCCTGATCATGTGACCCCTGACTCCTCCCCTCCTGTGACCTCATCACAGGTCCTGTGTACAGAGAAGAGAGCAGGCAAGCGACGCTGTGAGTGGCGATGGGGGTGGGGTCTCAAGCTAGGGCAAGGATGGGGTGCGTGGCGGCTTATCTCCCTGCAGTGGACACATTGGGCCGGCGGCAGTAACAACAGCCAGGCCAGTGGCCAAATCAGCTGGCCCGCGGCCCACATGACAGCAGTCCGGTGGGAAAATGCCCGGTTGGGCATATTACCAATCCGGGCCTCAAGGCTGTGGCGATGAAGGGCTAGGTATGGTGCTTTTGCGCAAAGGCAAAAATATGAAGGGGAGAGACATGGAATGTGCTGTGGGGATAGAGACATGGAATGTGCTGTTGGGAAAGAGACATGGAATATGCTGTGGGGAGAGAGGCATGGCACATGCTGTGGGGAGAGAGGCGTGGCACGTGCTGTGGGGAGAGAGGCATGGCATGTGCTGTGGGAAGAGAGGTGTGGCACGTGCTGTGGGGAGAGAGGCATAGCATGTGCTGTGGGAAGAGAGGTGTGGCACGTGCTGTGGGGAGAGAGGCATGACACATGCTGTGGGGAGAGAGGTGTGTCATGTGGTGTGTCGAGTGCTGTGGAGAGAGACGCACTGCACATGCTGTGGGGAGAGAGGCATGGCATGTGCTGTGGGAAGAGAGGTGTGGCACGTGCTGTGGGGAGAGAGGCGTGTCATGTGCAGTGGGGAGAGAGGCATGGTACGTGCTGTGGGGAGAGAGACGTGGCACGTGTTTGGGGAGAGAGGCATGGCACGTGATGTGGGAAGAGAGGCATGGCCATGTTGTGAGGAGAGAGGCATGTCACGTGTTGTGGGGAGAGGCATGGCACGTGTTGAGAGGAGAGAGGCGTGGCATGTACTGTGGGGAGAGAGGCGTGGCACATGCTATGGGGAGAGAGGCATGGCACGTGATGTGGGAAGAGAGGCATGGCACGTGTTATGGGGAGAGAGGCATGGCACGTGTTGTGGGGAGAGAGACATGGCACGTGTTGTGGGGAGAGGCATGGCACGTGTTGTGGGGAGAGAGGCATGGCACGTGTTGTGGGGAGAGAGGCATGGCACATGCTGTGGCGAGAGAGACATGGCATGCACATTAGTGTAATTATTATTATTATTATTATTATTTATTGTTATAGCGCCATTTATTCCATGGCGCTTTACATGTGAGGGGGGTATACATAAAAACAAGTACAATAATCTTAAACAATACAAGTCATAACTGGTACAGGAGGAGAGAGGACCCTGCCCGCGAGGGCTCACAATCTTCAAGGGATGGGTGATAATACAGTAGGCGAGGGTAGAGCTGGTCGTGCAGCGGTTTGGTCGATCGGTGGTTACTGCAGGTTATAGGCTTGTCGGAAGAGGTGGGTCTTCAGGCTCTTTTTGAAGGTTTCGATGGTAGGTGAGAGTCTGATATGTTGTGGTAGAGAGTTCCAGAGTAGGGGTGATGCGCGAGAGAAATCTTGTATGCGATTGTGGGAAGAGGAGATAAGAGGGGAGTAGAGAAGGAGATCTTGTGAGGATCGGAGGTTGCGTGCAGGAAAGTACCGGGAGACGAGGTCACAGATGTATGGAGGAGACAAGTTGTGGATGGCTTTGTATGTCATGGTTAGGGTTTTGTAATGGAGTCTCTGGGCAATTGGGAGCCAGTGAAGGGATTGACAGAGGGGAGAAGCTGGGGAATAGCGGGGGGACAGGTGGATTAGTCGGGCAGCAGAGTTTAGAATAGATTGGAGGGGTGCGAGAGTGTTTGAGGGGAGGCCGCAGAGCATGAGGTTGCAGTAGTCAAGGCGAGAGATGATGAGGGCATGGACTAGGGTTTTTGCAGATTCTTGGGTGAGGAATGAACGGATGCGTGAAATATTTTTGAGTTGAAGTCGGCAGGAAGTGGAAAGGGTTTGGATATGTGGTTTGAAGGAGAGATCAGCATCAAGGATTACTCCGAGGCAGCGAGCTTGTGGGACTGGGGAGAGTGGGCAGTCATTTACTGTAATTGATAGGTTCGTAGGGGGGGTCACGTGAGATGGGGGAAAGATGATGAATTCTGTTTTGTCCATGTTGAGTTTCAGATATCTAGTGGAGAAGAAGGATGAAATAGTGGACAGACATTGAGGGATTCTGGTTAGTAGGGAGGTGATATCTGGTCCAGAGATGTAGATCTGTGTGTCATCAGCATAAAGATGATACTGAAAGCCATGAGATTCTATGAGCTGTCCCAGGCCAAAGGTGTAAATAGAGAACAGCAGGGGCCCTAGGACTGAACCTTGTGGGACTCCACAGTGTAATGTGTGACCCCACTCTGCCTGCTTCTATGGGAGTAGTAATATAGTGGACAGACTGGTGTCAGAAATTACACCACTGCTCCCGTAGATGGTGTGGTGTCACACATAACATACATTAGATACTGTTTATCTAATCTCATCCTCTCTGATACTCTCCGCTGAACTCAATATCTAATACCATCACATGATAATTTAAACTATGCTTAGCCCTCTATGTAATCCCAGAGTGTGTTACTCTAAGCATATCTAATCACAGCTTATGATACAGTAAGCGGCACCAACTAACAGAATCGGTGCTGCTGGTCATCCTCGGTGACCATCTACTCTCTGGCAGTCACCAAAAGTGACGTCACACTTTGATCCTAAACTTCATTGTGTTGCAAACACTCAGAAAAGGAGGAAAGGAGTGATGTCACACGTGCGATTAGATCCAGCCCACATTTACTGTAGTCATTTTGTGAGCTAAGTGTGGCACTGCTCACCTTGGACCATTATGTCCACTCACGATGCACTCCAGCCCTATCTGACCTTCTGACAGGAAACTGTCACTTTCCCAGAAACTCAGCCTCTGCCACTCTGGGTTAATCCCAAACATTAACTGTAGCTATACTTATGGGCAAACTACACATAGTACCAATAGAGATGGGCAAACCTGTAAAGTATGGCGTCCGTAATGAACACCAACTGTTCGGGCACAGACACCGAACATGGACTTCACCCAGATGTCCGTGTTACTGTTTGGGTTTGGCCCACCGAACACCAGGTGTTTGACAGCACGGCAAACACTGCTTCTGAAAAGCAGTAAAATCATCACTGCCGATCAGACAGCTGCAGTTCCCACGCCATCAAAAGACAGCATGAGCGTGCAGCTGTAATCGGAGATATAAAGTTTACCTTCAGTCATTGGTGTCAGCTGATAGGACTACTGCTCCCATCAGCTGATGCCTGCTGTCACTAATAACAGTGAGAGCAGGAGTATTCATCAGTCAGGATGTGCGTTGTAAATAAATAATTAAAAAAAAGCGGTGTGAGTTCCCCTGCATTTTTTATAACCAGCCAGGCAGAACTCACAGATGGGGCTGCAACCTTCAGCTGTTAGCTTCAGCAAGGCTGGTTATCAAGAATAATAATCAAAAAGAAAAGGTGTGGGGTCCGCCGCATTTTTTGACAACCAGCCAAGCTAAAGCAGATTGCTGGGGGCTGGTATTCTCAGGCTGACATGGGTCCATGAATATTGGTCCCCCAATATTAATTATTTATTTACAGCACAGGCAACTGCTGATGAATACTCCCATCAGCCTTTCCTGCTCTCACTCTTATTAGCGGCACCAGACATTGGCTGATGGGAGCAGTAGTCCCATCAGCTTACACCAGTGACCACCATAAACCTCTCATCACAGCTGCGTGCTCCTGCTGCTGTTTAACAGCGTGGGAACCATGGCTGTCTGACTGGTGGTGATGATTTTACCACCGATCAGAAGCAATGTTTGCCACGCTGTAATGCAAAAAATCCCATTCAAGTGAATGGGATCTGGGTTCTGGTCCGGGTAGTGTTCTGGTATCCGAATCCAAACTTTTTGTAACTGTTTGGCCGAACCAGCTGGACCCAAACATCCAGGTGTCCACCCATCTTTAATCACCAACAGTACTGACATATCACAATTCACATTATATCACACAACATATCACCTCACACAACAGTAAAACTTGTTTTATTCAGGAGGAAAACGTGGGCACCATGTCTATATCCTTATAGGTGGCCTCACAAGGTCTAGTTGAAAGGTATAGACAACGATTATTTTATGGATAGAGTCTAGATGCAAAAAGTGAAGGGAATTCAGATCAGGGTCTTGGAGAAAAGCAGTTACGTAGGTCTCTTGCACGCAAGGCCTGTGAAGCAACCAGGGATCTGTGTTAAAAGGTTCCATCAAAAGGCAGTGCCATCTTTGTCAGTACTGGTCTGGAGAACAGATACAGATAGTGTACATAAAATCATTCTTGTTTTCCTTAATGGGTTTCTAGTGCAGTTTGTCCTGAAGTCTGTCTAACAAATGCAGGAGAGCCACAAAATTATGTTCCCAGCGTATTTGTTAATTAATGTTTCATGTTTTAATGGTAGTTTGAAGGCTAAGTACTTGCGGGGTTAATTCGATAGTTGATCATATTATTTTTTGGAATGTCTGACACTTAGATTAGTGCAATCTCTGTGTCGGCTCTGAAAAGTAATGGCCGTTAGAGGAAACAATGCCAGAGAGGCAGATGCATCTAGGAAACTAGTCAGAAGAAAGGATAAAGGTCTGTTCATTGCATCCAGATAAAAAGGAAAAGAAGAGAGAAAAATTGACTCAGACTGAATCCAATTAAAGTCTCTAATTAAATTGTGGCCACACACATTCAGACTGTGTACTGTTTTGGATAGATAACTATTGAACATGCTGATCTTGTCAATGGGTGGACTTTCCAAGAAGTGGGAGATGGTTTGGGCAGGTGTCTGAAGAGAGTCTAGAAAAAGAGCAAAACAAGAGAAGATTCTTATGACACGTAGCACAGTAAGCTGCCACCTGCCAGCAAGGAATGTATTCATTCATCATTCTAATGGGCAGATATAAGCACAATGCTCACTTATGAATTGAGTGAAATACAGAGATGCTTTGTACAACATTAGAAGCATCATTTTAATAGATTTTAAGCGGATATTTCTAAAGTACTACCAAAACATTGTTAATAACCAGTGAAGACTCATATAACTACCGACTACCTATGAACCAGTATCACTGTGCTTCAAAGGCCTACTTCACACGTTGTCATTAGTGATGAGCGAAGGTGCTCGCCTCTACTCGTTACTCGCCCGAGTATCACTGTAGTCGGTGTACTCGGCGAGCACCGAGCATTTCCGGGATTACTCGGCGGGAACTCGCATCTCCACCCAGCGTTTTTGGCGGTCTTCAGAGACCCAGTCATAGAATCATAGAATCACCTCCTGGGCCATCTGGTCCAACCCCCTGCTCAAAGCAGGATTCACTAAATCATCCCAGACAGATGTCTGTCCAGCTTCTGTTTGAAGACTTCTATTGAAGGAGAGCTCACCACCTCTCGTAGCAGCCTGTTCCACTCATTGATCACTCTAACTGTCAAAAAGTTTTTACTAATATCTAATCTGTGGCTCCTCCCAGTTTCATCCCATTGCTTCTAGTCTTTCCTTGTGCAAATGAAAATAAAGATAATCCTTCTACAGTGTGACAGCCCTTGAGATATTTGTAGACAGTTATTAAGTTTCCTCTCAGTCTTCTCTTTTGCAAGCTAAACATTCCCAAATCCTGGAACCTTTCCTCATAAGACATGGTTTGCAGACTGGTCACCATTCTGGTCGTGCTTTTCTGAACTTGCTCCAGTTTGTTGATGTCTTTTTTAAAATGTGGCGCCCAAAACTGGACACAGTAGGCTGACCAAAGAGGAGTAGAGGGCAATAATGACTTCACGTTATCTAGACTGTATGCTACTGTTAATACTTCCTAGAATTGCATTTGCCTTTTTTGCTGCTGCATCACACTGTTGACTCATATTCAGTCTGTGATCTATTAGTATACCCAAGTCTTTTTTACATGTGCTGTTGCTTAGCCCTATTCCTCCCATTCTGTATATGCTTTTTTCATTTTCATTGCCCAGATGTAGTACTTTGCATTTTTCCCTGTTAAACCATTCTGTTAGCTGCTGCCCACTGCTCCAGTTTATATCTTTTTGAATCCTGTCTCTCTTCTCTAGTATTAGCTATCCCTCCTAGCTTTGTGTCATCAGCAAATTTAATCAGTTTACCCTCAATTCCTTCTAAATCATTGATAAAGATGTTGAACAATACAGGACCTGGACAGAGCCCTGTGTACCCCACTTGAGATATTCTTCCAACTGGATCTGCAGCCATTTACGACCACTCTTTCGGTCTGATCACTAAGCCAGTTAGGACTCCACCTAACAGTTACCTTGTCCATTCCATACTTAGTCATTTTTTCAATAAGGATGGTGTGAGATACTTTGCTAAATGCTTTGCTGAAGTCAAGATATACTATATCTACAGCATTTCCCTGATCCACCCAGTCAGTGATTCTGCCATAGAAGGAAATTAAGTTACAGTAGTCTGACATGACTTATTAGTTACAAACTCATGCTGACACTGTTTAATCATGTCATTCTTATCCAGGTACTTACATACATGTTGTTTAATAATTTGTTCAAAGAGCTTTCCTGGTATTGAAGTCAGACTCATCAGCCTATAGTTGCCTGGGTCCACCTTCCCCTTTTTGAAGATAGGAACAACATTTGCTCTTCTCCAGTCTTCTGGGACTCCTCCTGATCTCCAATAATTTTCAAAGATTATGAAGAGTGGTTCAAAAATTTCATCTGCTGTCTCTTTCAGTATTCTGGCATGTAATTCAAATGGACCTGGAGGGATTGTCTGCCAGGCACTTTAACGCTGCAGCCATCTTTGTTGTGGTCTTGCAGTGAATGGCTGGCCACACAGCATCATCAGGGGTATAAGAGACCAGACGGACGCCGCACTGCTCGCGCATTCAGCTCCAGAATGAGATAGTGTAGGGAGAGCTGCTGCAGAGATAGGGTCAAATTTGGGGATTTATTAGTCAGTGTGGGGTCTACCATCCTAAAGTACTCAAATCCAGCTAAACCAAAGTCCTTCTAAGGTCTAATTCCAGAGTATATAGGTTGCAGTGTTAGGTAGACAGGGGATTGTACAGTTCTCTATACATATCAGTGCAAGGCCTGCAGGCACTGTATGTGTGTATATAGATTTCATTGCATACATCAAGAGGGTCCATTCCATTACTATCTGCTGCTGCTGCTACCTATAGCATGTACTGACCGTATATACCTAGCCCCCTGTCTAATTGGCTAGGAAAAAATTTTTTCCAGGTTAATAGAGCTAATTTTATTGCAGAGCAATCCAGAACCCTTTTTTTCCTCCATTTGCTTTTTGACACTGCACAATACAGTCAGATCCTTTTCCTAGTACAGCGTGAAAATCCAGCAATTTTAAAGGGGTCCCAAAAAGCGTTCATTTTTATGTGGTAAGGTAGAGTAGAATTTTTTTGATTGTCTTACACAATTTCTTGACACCATTTTGCTGAATCCAAGAAAAAATACATAGAGGCCACATAATAATAATAATAAATTTTATTTCTATAGCGCCGACATATTCCGCAGCACTTTACATTTCAGAGGGGATTTGTACAGACAATAGACATTACACCATAACAATAATCACATGGATCATAACAGATACCAAGAGGAATTAGGGCCCTGCTCGCAAGCTTACAATCTATGAGGAAAAAAGGGAGACACGAAAGGTGGGTAGTAACAGTTGCCCTGATTGTATGGACCAGCCATAATGTTAAGTGTGTAACAGTACAGACGCAGAGGGCTAATGGATGCATAAAGCATGTGGGAACATGATGCGGGGAACCTGGTTATGGTAAAAACTTTTGGCTGTGCCACATAGGGATAGATTAGGTTAATGTGTTGAGGCAGTAGGCCAGTCTGAATAAATGAGTTTTCAGGGCACGCTTAAAATTGTGGGGATTGGGGACTAATCATATTGACCTGGGAAGTGCATTCCAAAGAATTGGCGCAGCACGTGTATAGTCTTGGAGATGGGAGTGGGAGGTTCTGATTATTGAGGATGCTAACCTCAGGTTATCAGCAGAACGGAGGGCGTGGGTAGGATGGTATACTGAAACAAGGGAGGAAATGTAGGGTGGTGCTGAGCCATGGAGAGCTTTGTGGGTGAGGGTAATAAGTTTGTACTGAATTCTGGAGTGGATGGGTAGCCAGTGTATTGACTGACACAAGGTAGAGGCATCGGTGTAACGATTGGCAAGGAATATGATCCTGGAAGCAGCATTCAAGACAGATTGGAGGGGGGAGAGTTTGGTAAGAGGGAGACAGATTAGAAGAGAGTTACAATAGTCAAGACGAGAATGAATAAGAGAAACAGTAAGAGTTTTTGCGGAGTCAAAAGTAGGAAAGGTCGAACTCTAGAAATGTTTTTGAGGTGCAGATAACAAGAGCGAGCCAGTAATCGTATGTGGGGGACAAAGGAAAGCTCGGAGTCAAGCATGACCCCAAGACAGCGGGCATGTTGCTGGGGTGTAATAGTGGAACCACACAAGGAAATGGCAATGTCGGATTTAGGTACATTAGTAGCGGGAGGAAACACAAGGAGTTCAGTCTTTGACAGGTTCAGTTTCAGATATAGTGAGGACATGATGTTAGACATAGCATTTAGACAATCGCTGGTGTTTTCTAGAAAGGCAACAGTGATGTCAGGAGAAGAAGCATATAACTGGGTGTCATCAGCATAGAGATGGTACTGGAAACCAAATCTACTGATTGTTTGACCAATAGGGGCAGTGTACAAAGAGAAGAGGAGGGGGCCTATGACTCATCCTTGAGGAACCCCAACAGTAAGGGGAAGATGAGAGGAGGAGGAGCCAGCAAAAGATACAGTAAAGGAGCGGTCAGAGAGATAGGAGAGAACGGTTTCCTTGAGGCCAATTGAACGGAGCATAGTGAGGAGGAGCTGATGATCCACAGTGTCAAATGCTGCAGAGAGATCCAAGAGAATTAGCATGGAGTAATGACCATTTGATTTAGCTGTTAGTAGATCACTAGAGACTTTAGTGAGGGCAGTTTCAGTGTAAAGAGCGGAAACCGGATTGGAGAGGGTCGAGAAGAGAGTTATCAAAGAGATAGTGGATAAGACGGGAGTGGACCAGGCGTTCCAGGAGTTTAGAGATGAAGGGAAGATTAGAGACAGGTCTATAGTTAGCGGCACTGTTTTGGTCGAAGGATGGTTTTTTAAGTAGTGGATGTTAGAGTTGAGCGAAACGGGTCGAAAAAATTCAAAAGTCGCCGACTTTTGGCAAAGTTGGGTTTCATGAAACGAAACCCGACCCTAGGATGAGGTCGGCCACGAGGTCGGCGACTTACGCGCCAAAGTCGCATTTCAAAAGTTTGTTTTGCGCTCTTTTTCAGCCAATCAGGATCCACGGACACTGTGGGCAACGTGATGACATAGGCACGGATCACCACCATCTTTCAGAAGGGCATGCAAGTGATTGGCTTGCTTTGGTGGGCGTCACAGGGGGTATAAAAGGGCGTGCACGCCGACCTTACTTCTGCCGATCTTAGTATAGGGAGAGGTTGCTGCTGATTCTGTAGGGAGAGCGTTAGGCAGGGAAGAAGACAAAAAAACTGCTTCTGCTGCTAGCGATTTGGCCTGCACAACACACAAGTCACTGTGTGTGCAGTGCAAGGGGAGGCTATATTGTGGTGTATCAGTGGTGTTGGTTGTTGGGCTGCCTTCTAAGGCTTCCTGACACGCTGGCATTGCTGTTTACCCACTGCTCTGCAAACTGCTTTTTTAAAAGCAATCCAATCTCCATTATCCTCTCGTCACTTTGGTCACAGGCAGCTGTGCCATCGAGCGTGTCACATAGCGCTCAGATATCAGTGGGCCGCACACAATCCACAAGTGTCCAGTGTCCAAAAGTGTACGCAGAGATTCAAAATCTCCATTATCCTCTCGTCACTTTGGTCACAGGCAGCTGTGCCATCGAGCGTGTCACATAGCGCTCAGATATCAGTGGGCCGCACACAATCCACAAGTGTCCACTGTCCACAAGTGTACGCAGAGATTCAAAATCTCCATTATCCTCTCGTCACTTTGGTCACAGGCAGCTGTGCCATCGAGCGTGTCACATAGCGCTCAGATATCAGTGGGCCGCACACAATCCACAAGTGTCCACTGTCCACAAGTGTACGCAGAGATTCAAAATCTCCATTATCCTCTCGTCACTTTGGTCACAGGCAGCTGTGCCATTGAGCGTGTCACATAGCGCTCAGATATCAGTGGGCTGCACACAATCCACAAGTGTCCAGTGTCCAAAAGTGTACGCAGAGATTCAAAATCTCCATTATCCTCTCGTCACTTTGGTCACAGGCAGCTGTGCCATCGAGCGTGTCACATAGCGCTCAGATATCAGTGGGCCGCACACAATCCACAAGTGTCCAGTGTCCAAAAGTGTACGCAGAGATTCAAAATCTCCATTATCCTCTCGTCACTTTGGTCACAGGCAGCTGTGCCATCGAGCGTGTCACATAGTGCTCAGATATCAGTGGGCCGCACACAATCCACAAGTGTCCACTGTCCACAAGTGTACGCAGAGATTCAAAATCTCCATTATCCTCTCGTCACTTTGGTCACAGGCAGCTGTGCCATCGAGCTTGTCACATAGCGCTCAGATATCAGTGGGCCGCACACAATCCACAAGTGTCCAGTGTCCAAAAGTGTACGCAGAGATTCAAAATCTCCATTATCCTCTCGTCACTTTGGTCACAGGCAGCTGTGCCATCGAGCGTGTCACATAGCGCTCAGATATCAGTGGGCCGCACACAATCCACAAGTGTCCACTGTCCACAAGTGTACGCAGAGATTCAAAATCTCCATTATCCTCTCGTCACTTTGGTCACAGGCAGCTGTGCCATCGAGCGTGTCACATAGCGCTCAGATATCAGTGGGCCGCACACAATCCACAAGTGTCCACTGTCCACAAGTGTACGCAGAGATTCAAAATCTCCATTATCCTCTCGTCACTTTGGTCACAGGCAGCTGTGCCATCGAGCGTGTCACATAACGCTCAGATATCAGTGGGCCGCACACAATACACAAGTGTCCACTGTCCACAAGTGTACGCAGAGATTCAAAATCTCCATTATCCTCTCGTCACTTTGGTCACAGGCAGCTGTGCCATCGAGCATGTCACATAGCGCTCAGATATCAGTGGGCCGCACACAATCCACAAGTGTCCACTGTCCACAAGTATACGCAGAGATTCAAAATCTCCATTATCCTCTCGTCACTTTGGTCACAGGCAGCTGTGCCATCGAGCGTGTCACATAGCGCTCAGATATCAGTGGGCCGCACACAATCCACAAGTGTCCACTGTCCAAAAGTGTACGCAGAGATTCAAAATCTCCATTATCCTCTCGTCACTTTGGTCACAGGCAGCTGTGCCATCGAGCGTGTCACATAGCGCTCAGATATCAGTGGGCCGCACACAATCCACAAGTGTCCAGTGTCCAAAAGTGTACGCAGAGATTCAAAATCTCCATTATCCTCTCGTCACTTTGGTCACAGGCAGCTGTGCCATCGAGCGTGTCACATAGCGCTCAGATATCAGTGGGCCGCACACAATCCACAAGTGTCCAGTGTCCAAAAGTGTACGCAGAGATTCAAAATCTCCATTATCCTCTAGTCACTTTGGTCACAGGCAGCTGTGCCATCGAGCGTGTCACATAGCGCTCAGATATCAGTGGGCCGCACACAATCCACAAGTGTCCAGTGTCCAAAAGTGTACGCAGAGATTCAAAATCTCCATTATCCTCTCGTCACTTTGGTCACAGGCAGCTGTGCCATCGAGCGTGTCACATAGCGCTCAGATATCAGTGGGCCGCACACAATCCAGAAGTGTCCACTGTCCAATAGTGTACGCAGAGATTCAAAATCTCCATTATCCTCTCGTCACTTTGGTCACAGGCAGCTGTGCCATCGAGCGTGTCACATAGCGCTCAGATATCAGTGGGTCGCACACAATCCACAAGTGTCCAGTGTCCAAAAGTGTACGCAGAGATTCAAAATCTCCATTATCCTCTCGTCACTTTGGTCACAGGCAGCTGTGCCATCGAGCGTGTCACATAGCGCTCAGATATCAGTGGGCCGCACACAATCCACAAGTGTCCAGTGTCCACAAGTGTACGCAGAGATTCAAAATCTCCATTATCCTCTCGTCACTTTGGTCACAGGCAGCTGTGCCATCGAGCGTGTCACATAGCGCTCAGATATCAGTGGGCCGCACACAATCCACAAGTGTCCAGTGTCCAAAAGTGTACGCAGAGATTCAAAATCTCCATTATCCTCTCGTCACTTTGGTCACAGGCAGCTGTGCCATCGAGCGTGTCACATAGCGCTCAGATATCAGTGGGCCGCACACAATCCACAAGTGTCCACTGTCCAATAGTGTACGCAGAGATTCAAAATCTCCATTATCCTCTCGTCACTTTGGTCACAGGCAGCTGTGCCATCGAGCGTGTCACATAGCGCTCAGATATCAGTGGGCCGCACACAATCCACAAGTGTCCACTGTCCAATAGTGTACGCAGAGATTCAAAATCTCCATTATCCTCTCGTCACTTTGGTCACAGGCAGCTGTGCCATCGAGCGTGTCACATAGCGCTCAGATATCAGTGGGCCGCACACAATCCACAAGTGTCCACTGTCCACAAGTGTGTGCAGAAATTCTAAAACTCCCCTGTCCTATAGACACCTTGTACCTTGTTTTACATTACTACTATATAGTTTGTTGGATTTTGTCTACGTTTCTACCAAAAACGAGGAAGGCTGGTGGAAGAGGCCGTGGAATTGGGCGGTGGTTGGCAGCTGGTAATGATGGTGTTGGTGGTGGATCTGATGGTAGTGGCAAGAGCAAAATAGGACCAAATGCAGGAGGTGCTGACCCTGCGTCATCGTCTGTCTACATAAGGCGTCGAACGCTTAGTTTTCTAGGAGTTGGCAAACCGCTTTTAAAGGCAGAGCATCAGGAAAAAGTTTTGTCTTACATTGCTGACTCAGCCTCCAGCTCTATCGCCTCCTCTTCTTCAGTTGTAAAAAGTAAAAGCACTGAGTCGTCATTGGAGGCTCATGTTCATGAACCACACCTTTCCTTGTGTCCTTCACCCCAACCAAGATTGAAGGATGACGCAGGCCATACTACTGATTACTCCATGGAGCTGTTTTCACATACCATGCCTGGATTATCAAGTCAAATGGTGAATTACCCAGGCCAAGATGAATCTGACATGGAGTGCACTGATGCACAGCCGCTGATGGATGATTCTGCTGGTACATTCACTCAGAGCACTACATTGTCCTCGCAGTGTACAGAGCCAGATTTTGACCCTGATGAGACTCAGGTGCCCCTTCCCGCACACTATACCACCATACACGGTGACACAGAGAAAGGTGCACATGACATAGAAGAGGAGGTGATGGATGACCCAGTTGTTGACCCAGATTGGCATCCATTGGGGGAAGAGGGTGCTGCTTCCAATAGCTCAGATGAGGAGCATCCACAGCAGACATCGACATCGCAACAGCTGTTATCTGGCAGGCCCGGAGCACTCCAAAGACAGGTTCCAAACATCAAAAGAGTTGCTGGACAGCTTGTCCAGAGGGTCAAAAGATCACAGCGTGCTAGGCCGCAAAATGTCTGCCAAAGTAGGAAGAGTGCAGTGTGGCAGTTTTTTGACCAAAATCCTCATGATCAGGCCAAGGTTATCTGTAAGAAGTGCGCAAAGACCTTTAGCCGAGGGAAAAATCTGAAAAATTTGAATACCAGTTGCATGCTTAGACATTTAACCAGCATGCACTTGCAAGCGTGGACACAACACCAAACCTCAAGTGCCACATGTGCAACTGATCACAACGAAGGTAGTCAGCAACGCTACATTGTTTCCCCCACTGTAAGCCCACCGGTTAGCACAGCAGCAAATGTTGAGGTGTCGTTGCAAGGCCACAGCAGTCAGGGAATCCCACTGTTATATCAACGAAAGACTGATTCTAGGCCATCAGAAAGAACACCAACTCCATCACCATCATCAACCCTCTCTCAGTCCGCCCTGTCCACCGCTACTTCCACCATATGCAGCTCTCAAGTCCAGCTCACCCTCCCAGACACTATGAGTAGGTCAAGAAAGTACTCAGTCTCTCATCCGCGTACACTGGGTTTGAACGCCCACATTGCCAAACTAATCTCGTTTGAGATGATGCCCTTTCGGTTGGTGGAAAGCACAGATTTCCGCGAACTCATGGCCTATGCAGTACCACGCTATGACCTACCCAGTTGCCACTTCTTCTCTCGCAAAGCCATCCCAGCCCTCCACCATCATGTGAAAGACCGCATTGTCCATGCACTCAAGCAGTCAGTGAGCGGAAAGGTGCACCTCACAACTGATGCATGGTCCAGTCGGCATGGCCAGGGCCGTTACGTGTCCATCACTGCGCACTGGGTTAATGTGGTGGATGCAGGGTCCACAGGGGACAGCGGTGGTGGGACAGTGCTGCCTAGCCCACGGTCTAGGAAACAGTTGGCTGTAGGCGTTCGACCCTCCTCCTCCTCCTCCTCCAGAAGCGACAGCTCGTCCACAGAGCGCAGTCGTACGAGCACTCCATCTGCAGCTGCCACTGTTGCACACGATGTGTCCCCCTATCGAGAAGCTAGTGGAAAGCGTCAGCAGGCTGTGTTGCAGATGATGTGTTTGGGCGACAGACACACCGCCGAGGTGCTGGCCGAGTACTTGAAGCGACAAACTGAGTCATGGCTGGGCAGTGTACATCTTGAGGCAGGCAAGGTAGTTAGTGATAACGGCCGTAATTTTGTGGCAGCCAGAGCCCTTTCAAAACTCAGCCACATACCTTGCTTGGCTCACACCTTGAACCTGGTGGTGCAGTGCTTCCTCAAAAATTATCCGGAGTTAACAGCCCTGCTCCAGAAGGTGCGAAGACTGTGCGCGCACATCCGCCGGTCGCCTGTACACTCCGTTCATATGCAGAAGCTGCAGCGATTGCTCCACCTTCCCAACCACCGCCTCATTATCGACATTGCAACAAGGTGGAACTCCACCCTGCACATGGTTGAGTGGCTGTGCGAGCAGAGGCAGGCCATAATGCATTTGTGGGAGGATACACGGCCAGGCACTTTGAGAGCAGACATGGAGTTGACAGGCGTGCAGTGGTCGAAGCTGAAAGACCTTTGTAAAGTCCTTCAGTGTTTTGAGGAATGCACACGGCTGGTAAGCGCAGACGACGCCATCCTAAGCATGAGCATCCCACTTATGCGTCTGCTCATGCAAACTTTGACGCACCTTAAGGAGCAGGCGTCTGCAGCCAATGTTGATGAGGAGGAAGAGGAGGAGGGAATCCTTGATGACATTCAGCCATTCTCTGCTCAGGGACCTCTCCTGGACGAGGTGGAGGAAGAAGAGGAGGAGGAGGAGGAGGATGATGGGGATGATTACTTAGGGGAGGGTGATGCATCTCGTGGGGCAAGTGAAAATGTTGGCGTGGCAAGGTCTGGTACAGGGTTTGTGCGTGACTGGAGGGATGTGGATTTGCCAGAAAGTGCTCCTCCACCCAGCACTCGCAGTGCATCATTGACACCGGGAACATTGGCCCACATGTCAGATTATGCCTTGCGGATCCTAAAAAGGGACCCCCGCATTGCCAAAATGATGAACGATGACGACTACTAGTTGGCCAGCATCCTGGATCCACGCTATAAAGGCAAATTACAAAACATCATGCCACAGGAGAACCTTGACCTAATATTGGCTAATAAACAAGCAACTCTGGTAAATCGGTTGCTTGAGGCATTCCCAGCACACAGCAGCGGTGATGGTTCTCACACGAGCCGTACGGGCCGGGGGCAGCTTGGCAGAGGTGTTCGTGGTGCACACAGCAGAAGTGGCGTTGGAGACAGGGGTTTCATGACAATGTTGTGGACTGATTTTTCAAATACCGCTCACACAACTGGTAATACTGCATCGATGGAAAGTGACAGGAGACAGCAGTTGTCAACTATGGTTACAAACTACTTTTCCTCCCATATCGATGTTCTCCCACACAGGTCATTCCCCTTTGACTATTGGGCCGCTAAACTGGACACCTGGCCTGAATTGGCCCAATATGCCTTACAGGAGCTCGCTTGCCCAGCTGCAAGTGTGCTATCGGAAAGAGTCTTCAGTGCAGCTGGATCAATCCTGACAGAAAAAAGGACCCGTCTGTCAACCCAAAATGTGGATGATCTAACCTTCATTAAAATGAACCACGCATGGGTTTCCAAGGATTTTGTCCCACCTTCCCCTGATGACACATAGGGTGACAGAAAAATGGCTTGCTTTGGTCCACCTCTTCCTGGTACTTCACCTATTTCGCCTTTTGCATCAGTTGAATGTCCAACATCAACATATGCCACTTTCTAAAACTCCCTAACTGTGCTGCCTCCCCCCCCATGGCCGGGGTCACCACCTAGCGCACGACACCGTGCGAGTGCCGTTGCCCTGGACAGGTGGGTAGGCCGACTCTTGGGCACGGGCACTGGCACAGGGTCCCTCATAGTGCAATCAAGTGTCTCTGACGGTGGTGGTGCACACCCGCCGTCAGACACACCGCTGTACTATGAGGGGCCCAGTGCCAGTACCGACGCCCACGAGTGGGCCCCCTTGCTTGGCCAGGGCCCCAGCATTTGCAATCTTTACCTCTCCCTGCTCCTCCGCTGTGTAATCTGGGCCGTCAAATCCATACTGTGCCTGACACCGTCTGAGCCTGCCTCCTGATGTATAGACATATATTTTGAATGTGTACGCTATCCATACATGTTATCCGGGGATACGGTACCCCTTCTAACCTTTGTGCAATGACGTGCAATCCATACTGGGCCTAACACCGTCTGAGCCTGCCTCATGCTGTATAGACATATATTTTGAATGTGTACGCTATCCATACATGTTATCCAGGGATACGGTACCCTTTCTAACCTTTGTGCAATGATGTACAATCCATACTGGGCCTAACACCGTCTGAGCCTGCCTCATGCTGTATAGACATATATTTTGAATGTCTACGCTATCCATACATGTTATCCAGGGATACGGTACCCTTTCTAACCTTTGTGCAATGACGTGCAATCCATACTGGGCCTAACACCGTCTGAGCCTGCCTCATGCTGTATAGACATATATTTTGAATGTGTACGCTATCCATACATGTTATCCGGGGATACGGTACCCCTTCTAACCTTTGTGCAATGACGTGCGATCCATACTGGGCCTAACACCGTCTGAGCCTGCCTCATGCTGTATAGACATATATTTTGAATGTGTACGCTATCCGTACATGTTATCCGGGGATACGGTACCCCTTCTAACCTTTGTGCAATGACGTGCAATCCATACTGGGCCTAACACCGTCTGAGCCTGCCTTATGCTGTATAGACATATATTTTGAATGTGTACGCTATTCATACATGTTATCCAGGGATACGGTACCCTTTCTAACCTTTGTGCAATGACGTGCAATCCATACTGGGCCTAACACCATCTGAGCCTGCCTCATGCTGTATAGACATATATTTTGAATGTGTACGCTATCCATACATGTTATCCGGGTATACGGTACCCCTTCTAACCTTTGTGCAATGACGTGCAATCCATACTGGGCCTAACACCGTCTGAGCCTGCCTCATGCTGTATAGACATATATTTTGAATGTGTACGCTATCCATACATGTTATCCAGGGATACGGTACCCTTTCTAACCTTTGTGCAATGACGTGCAATCCATACTGGGCCTAACACCGTCTGAGCCTGCCTCATGCTGTATAGACATATATTTTGAATGTGTACGCTATCCATACACGTTATCCAGGGATACGGTACCCTTTCTAACCTTTGTGCAATGACGTACAATCCATACTGGGCCTAACACCGTCTGAGCCTGCCTCATGCTGTATAGACATATATTTTGAATGTGTACGCTATCCATACATGTTATCCAGGGATACGGTACCCTTTCTAACCTTTGTGCAATGACGTGCAATCCATACTGGGCCTAACACCGTCTGAGCCTGCCTCATGCTGTATAGACATATATTTTGAATGTGTACGCTATCCATACATGTTATCCGGGGATACGGTACCCCTTCTAACCTTTGTGCAATGACGTGCAATCCATACTGGGCCTAACACCGTCTGAGCCTGCCTCATGCTGTATAGACATATATTTTGAATGTGTACGCTATCCATACATGTTATCCGGGGATACGGTACCCCTTCTAACCTTTGTGCAATGACGTGCAATCCATACTGGGCCTAACACCGTCTGAGCCTGCCTTATGCTGTATAGACATATATTTTGAATGTGTACGCTATTCATACATGTTATCCAGGGATACGGTACCCTTTCTAACCTTTGTGCAATGACGTGCAATCCATACTGGGCCTAACACCGTCTGAGCCTGCCTCATGCTGTATAGACATATATTTTGAATGTGTACGCTATCCATACATGTTATCCGGGTATACGGTACCCCTTCTAACCTTTGTGCAATGACGTGCAATCCATACTGGGCCTAACACCGTCTGAGCCTGCCTCATGCTGTATAGACATATATTTTGAATGTGTACGCTATCCATACATGTTATCCAGGGATACAGTACCCTTTCTAACCTTTGTGCAATGACGTGCAATCCATACTGGGCCTAACACCGTCTGAGCCTGCCTCATGCTGTATAGACATATATTTTGAATGTGTACGCTATCCATACACGTTATCCAGGGATACGGTACCCTTTCTAACCTTTGTGCAATGACGTGCAATCCATACTGGGCCTAACACCGTCTGAGCCTGCCTCATGCTGTATAGACATATATTTTGAATGTGTACGCTATCCATACATGTTATCCGGGGATACGGTACCCCTTCTAACCTTTGTGCAATGACGTGCAATCCATACTGGGCCTAACACCGTCTGAGCCTGCCTCATGCTGTATAGACATATATTTTGAATGTGTACGCTATCCATACATGTTATCCGGGTATACGGTACCCCTTCTAACCTTTGTGCAATGACGTGCAATCCATACTGGGCCTAACACCGTCTGAGCCTGCCTCATGCTGTATAGACATATATTTTGAATGTGTACGCTATCCATACATGTTATCCAGGGATACGGTACCCTTTCTAACCTTTGTGCAATGACGTGCAATCCATACTGGGCCTAACACCGTCTGAGCCTGCCTCATGCTGTATAGACATATATTTTGAATGTGTACGCTATCCATACATGTTATCCGGGTATACGGTACCCCTTCTAACCTTTGTGCAATGACGTGCATTCCATACTGGGCCTAACACCGTCTGAGCCTGCCTCATGCTGTATAGACATATATTTTGAATGTGTACGCTATTCATACATGTTATCCAGGGATACGGTACCCTTTCTAACCTTTGTGCAATGACGTGCAATCCATACTGGGCCTAACACCGTCTGAGCCTGCCTCATGCTGTATAGACATATATTTTGAATGTGTACGCTATCCATACATGTTATCCAGGGATACGGTACCCTTTCTAACCTTTGTGCAATGACGTGCAATCCATACTGGGCCTAACACCGTCTGAGCCTGCCTCATGCTGTATAGACATATATTTTGAATGTGTACGCTATCCATACATGTTATCCGGGGATACGGTACCTCTTCTAACCTTTGTGCAATGACGTGCAATCCATACTGGGCCTAACACCGTCTGAGCCTGCCTCATGCTGTATAGACATATATTTTGAATGTGTACGCTATCCATACATGTTATCCGGGGATACGGTACCCCTTCTAACCTTTGTGCAATGACGTGCAATCCATACTGGGCCTAACACCGTCTGAGCCTGCCTCATGCTGTATAGACATATATTTTGAATGTGTACGCTATCCAAACATGTTATCCAAGGATACGGAATCCTTTCTAACCTTTGTGCAATGACGTGCAATCCATACTGGGCCTAACACCGTCTGAGCCTGCCTCATGCTGTATAGACATATATTTTGAATGTGTACGCTATCCATACATGTTATCCGGGGATACGGTACCATTTCTAACCTTTGTGCAATGACGTGCAATCCATACTGGGCCTAACACCGTCTGAGCCTGCCTCATGCTGTATAGACATATATTTTGAATGTGTACGCTATCCATACATGTTATCCGGGGATACGGTACCCCTTCTAACCTTTGTGCAATGACGTGCAATCCATACTGGGCCTAACACCGTCTGAGCCTGCCTCATGCTGTATAGACATATATTTTGAATGTGTACGCTATCCATACATGTTATCCGGGGATACGGTACCCCTTCTAACCTTTGTGCAATGACGTGCAATCCATACTGGGCCTAACACCGTCTGAGCCTGCCTCATGCTGTATAGACATATATTTTGAATGTGTACGCTATCCATACATGTTATCCAAGGATACTGTACCCTTTCTAACCTTTGTGCAATGACGTGCAATCCATACTGGGCCTAACACCGTCTGAGCCTGCCTCATGCTGTATAGACATATATTTTGAATGTGTACGCTATCCATACATGTTATCCGGGGATACGGTACCCCTTCTAACCTTTGTGCAATGACGTGCAATCCATACTGGGCCTAACACCGTCTGAGCCTGCCTCATGCTGTATAGACATATATTTTGAATGTGTACGCTATCCATACATGTTATCCGGGGATACGGTACCCCTTCTAACCTTTGTGCAATGACGTGCAATCCATACTGGGCCTAACACCGTCTGAGCCTGCCTCATGCTGTATAGACATTTATTTTGAATGTGTACGCTATCCATACATGTTATCCAGGGATACGGTACCCTTTCTAACCTTTGTGCAATCACGTGCAATCCATACTGGGCGTGAGAACGGCTGGCGAGCTGTTAAGCAAGCTACAGCACCTGTCCAGACAAGTACAGGGATTCCCTAGCGAGGAGACTTATTTGATTGTTTTCTATGTTGGGACAGCAATTTTTGGCGAGCACTATACTCTGGAGAATGATAGATGGGGCCCACCATACACTGTAACATTCCAAAGGTGGACATCAGACACTGGAGCAGCATTTACAGGGCCCATTATACACTAGAGCATTAGAAATGGGGCCCATTATGTTTGGAGCATTATTTGGGCCCATAAGACAGTGGAGCTTCATCCATGGGGACCAACATATACTGTAGCATTATGTGGAGCTCATCATATACTGTTTCAAACATTATATGGGACCAATGATTTTGTATGGAGAAATAGATGGGCCTCGTCATGAGATGTAAAAAGTGAGGTATTTTTCATTGTACTATACCGCTATTTCTCTGCCGTATCGGAGCATGATGAGTTGTGGTATGTGTTAAAGGGGCGCTCTTTCGCCCAGGGCACATGAAAACCTGCAGCCAGCCCTCCCCCCCCACAACTTTAGCCAAATAACCCCCATTTTTCAGTGCGTAACTTGTATTATGAAGTTAATTAAGGTTGACAAGCTTAAGTAAGAAGAATTGATGCTTTTGGCATTCAAATGGGCACTGTAGGTGTGTTTCCTGTCCTCCTCTCACTGCCGACTTTTATTCCCCATTGACTTACATTGGGTTTCGTGTTTCGGGACGACCCCGACTTTTCCCTATAATCGGACGATCTTGCTCGACCCGACTTTTGGAAAAGTCGGGTTTCACGAAACGAAACGCGACCCTAAAAAAGCAAAAGTCGCTCAACTCTAGTGGATGTATGACGGCATGCTTAAATGAGGACAGAAAGATACCAGAAGAGAGAGAGGTTAAATAGTTTAGTTAGGTGAGGGGTGACAGCAGAGGAAAGGGGGTGGAGTAGATGTGACGGAAATGGGTCACTGGTGCAAGTGGTTGGGTGAGAAGATGCAAGGAGCCTGCTTACTTCTTCTGTGACTGGTTCAAAATCAGAGAGTGAGCTAGATGTAGTGAGGGAGGGAGGACAGTGTATGGTATGAGGTGATTGGGAGATAATTTCCTGTCGAATCTGGTCAGTTTTTTCTTTGAAGTAATTGGCCAGATCGTCAGCTCGAAGCTCCGTGGTTGGGGTCAGTACTCTTGGGTTGAGTAGAGAATGAAAAGTGTCAAAGAGACGTTTAGGGTTATTGGACAGTGTGGTATATCTGTGACATGCCTCATCCATCCGTGTGCTAAATCTTTGGGCATTTTAGGCTTAAATTTCATTTCTTTTCCTGTGTGTCACTCTAGTTATATACAACACTATTTTGCCTTTTTTTAAAAAAAAAACAGGCCACATATTTGCAGTGTGGTATCTCTGTGCCAGGCCTCATATATTTGTATTGTACAAGTTTGGCCATTTTAGGTTGCTATTCCAGTGTTTTCCTGTCTGTCACTCTCGTTATATACAGCACTATTTAGCATAAAAAAGAAAAAAAATACAGTGTGTCATTTATTTGTCAGTGTGGTATCTCTGTGCCAGGTTATACATATGCGTGCTCCAAGTTTGGGCATTTTAGGCCGGTATTTCACTCTTTTTGCTGTCTGTCACTCGAGCACTACTTTGCATTTTTAAAAAAATACAGGCTACATATTTGGCAGTGTGGTATCTCCGTGCCAGGCCTCATATATCTGTGTGCTCCAAGTTTGGCCATTTTAGGCTGGTATTCCAGTGTTTTCCTGTCTGTTACTCAAGTTATATACAGCACTATGTTGCTTTTTTTAAATAAAACAGGCCAGATATTTAACAGTGTGGTATATCTATGACACACCTCATACATCCATGTACTACAAATTTGGGCATTTTAGGCTGGTATTCCTGAGTTTTCCTGTCTGTTACTCAAGTTATATACGACACTATGTTGCTTTTTTAATTAAAATAGGCCAGATATTTTACAGTCTGGTATATCTGTGACATGCCTCATACATCCGTGTGCTACAAATTTGGGCATTTTAGGCTTGCAAATTCTAGTGGTTTTGCTGTCTGTTACGGTACTTAGTAGCACCAACTGGATTAGCAAAAAAACATTTTTAACTACAGTTCAAATAGTTTAAAGTGTGGTTCTCCCGCACATGTATCACATACAAGTTCGCTCCCAATTTAGCCATTTGTAGTGAACATGTATAATATTCTAGTCTATTTACAATGGGCAAGGCACGTGGCAAGGGACGGGGAAGTGGCCGTGATGGTGATGGCGCATGCTGAGGCCGTGGGCAAGCTACAATTGGGCCAACAAAAACACCCACATCTTCTCGCTGGACCTTAGTGTCCGAAGTCCTAGGGGACCGCAGCAAGACAGCACTATTGAAGCTAGAGCAGTGTGAAAAGGTTGTTGGTTGGATAGCAGATAATACTTCCAGTTACATGGCCACCACCACCAGCACACTGTCTTAAGGGCCCGTTACATGACTGGAGTAGCAGATAGGAGAGCTACTCCGGTCTGTGCGCCGCTCTGCCTCCACCTCCCGCCCTGCCTGCAGTGCACGCTGGTATCTAGGGTAAACATCTGGTTTCTAAGTGCCCCGCAGCCCTTAGAAACCCGATGTTTACGTTGGTAACCAGCGTGCTCGCTGGTCCTGATCGCTGGAGGGGCTGTCTATGTGACAGCTCACCAGCGATCAGCTAAGAATGTCCCAGCGATCCCATCCACGTCGGATCGTTGGTGGGATCGCTGGGACATCTTTATGTGTAACAGTACCCTTACACACGGTCAAGTCTGAGTAGCCGTGAATCTGGACCGAATATTCCTCACCTTGATCCTCCTTCTTCCCACCATGCTGAATGCCCTGGGACAACTGTTCCTACACTCGGACACTCCAAAGAGCTGTTCACTTTTCCATTTATAGATTCGGGCCTCTCGCCTGGTTCACTTGAAGAGGGGCAAGATGAGATTCCATGTAGAGATGCCCAAATATTTGAGCAGCCACGATCCAAAGAGGTGGACGATGATAAGACACATTTGCCGGAATGGAAAGTCAGTAGTAAGACCAGGGTACGGAAGTGGAAGATGAGGTGGTGGATGATAGAGTAACAGACCCAACCTGGCAGGAGGACACACAGAGTGAGGACAGCAGCACACAGGGAAAGGGAGGCGTAGCACCCCTTCAAGCAGGTAGAAGCCACGTGGTGGTTGCAGACAGAAGGTGGTCAACCGTTCCCTGTAACACCAACATGATGGAAGTTGCCAGTCGAACTGTCTTCCCGAGTCTGTTTTTTTTTTTAAAGACTTTTTTAAAATTAAAAATTCAGGCCAAATATTGAACAGTCTGGTATCGCTGTCAGATGTCTGATGTAGTTGCGGACTACAAATTGTGGTAATTCAGGCCTACATTCCACTGTATTTGCTGTCTGTTACCCTAGTTCTCTACACTATTTTGGGGTAAAAGTACAGGCCACATATTGAACAGTGTGGTATCTTGGTAAAAATACTTCTGTTTCATGTTGTTATGGCTGCTTCATGACTGTCTTAAATGCTCCAACGACTACCACCCTCATCATCTTCTGGCTAGAGTCAGTCACTGCGCAGATAGAAAGTCTGAGGGGCAGAGGGTGAACGCTTTGGCTTGGGCGGTGTTGTTCTGTGTCTCTGGATTACGAAGGTGAAATGTTCTAGATTATATGATGACTGGAAAAGCCAGAGGAAGAGCACCTGGAAGAGCACGGGGCCAGGACTTGCAACTACTGAAGCCTGGTGTTCCTGGGCCGGATTCTAACAAGCCATCACCTACTAATACTGAAGTTGTTGGACGATGACATCAAAAAGGAGCACCTGCATTTTCTATAACAGAAGCTAGAGATTTTGATGTTTTGGCTGCATCTCAAGAGGTGTCAATTGGAGAGCGTGGTGGTTATAGATGTGACTTCTACTCCACCACCCGAGCTGCCGCCTCTCCACCAACTGGGGTGCCGCACCCCCGAACTTCTGTCTCTTCCCCATTATCCCGTAGAATGTAAGTCCACAAGGACAAGGTCCTCTCCCCTCTATACCAGTCTGTCATTTTGAATTTGTTCACTGTAAACATTTTCTATTACTTTGTATGTAACCCCTTCTCATGTCCAGCACCATGGAATTAATGGCGCTATATAAATAATAATAATAATAGTAATACTGTATGGGTGTTTCCAATAGACAATTGATCCAACATGTTATTGAATCAAAATCTTGTTTTTCTGACAACTCTGTTCAGCTGGGCACAAACTATGTCAGTGGTAGCTAAACCCCAGTGGTTCTTGGCACAGTGTCATATTGACTACAGTCCCCAGATGTTATCTAGATCCCAAATCTCACCTCTACTTTACCAGCATGATGAAATAATAGGAAAAGCAAGTGTTATTGATGGAGTTGTTGTTTTCTTGCCAAAAAAACGCAATAAGATCAATGAGGTCGGTTAGCTGCACACGGAATGGAGAAATAGTAAAGATGGCAATTAGTTTCACATTTGAGTTAAAACACACTTCACTAACTTGTTTTCACTTTTACAACATTATATTCAGAAGCCTTAAAGAAAAAGATGAATATATTGTGAAGCAAATAGGTATGAATAATTATCATCCAAATGATGCTACATAAGTCAGAACATACACAACCTACTACTGGTGAAATGATTTTCCACCGAAATTTTGAAGTATGAAACTAGTGTCATCTTGTGGATTGATATTAGCAACAAAGTCCTTCAAAGTGACACTGTTCTGGATGTAATGTACAATTTTCTCTTGAAAATTGTTAGAACATGCCTTCTATCTATGATGCTTGTAATAAAGAACTGATTGGCCAGATATGTGCAGAGTATGACTGAGCTGCGGGTACCTGTGCTGCACCGAGTCCAGAATTGTCAAGGCAGCGTCCCCTGTTTCCCGGGGTAATGAATATGGGAATGGACAGGCCCCATTAGCCAGCAAGAGGGGGTGTGTTTAGACAGGGAATCTGGCTGGAAGCTGAGTGAAAAAAAACACAAAGCAGGAGTGAGTTCCCAGCTGTGAACGTGTGAGCATCAAGGGGGGCAGTGCACTACGCACCCGAAGAGCGGACGCTGCAGTGAACTGTTGCAGATAGACAGACTCGGTGACCTAGAGGCAGGGGGCCAGCTTAACACAAAGCGTCTACGACAGTATAGATTTTTAGTATATGTTAAGGAGCTGAAACTCCTAAACCCTTCATCCAATTTTAATGTGGATACCCTCAAATGAAAGCTGAAAGTCTGAACTTCAACTGCATCTGAATTGTTTTGTTTAAAATTCATTGTGGTAATGTCTAGAACCAAAATTAGAAAAATGTTGTCTCTGTCCAAATATATATGGACCTAATGGTATAGTCGCCGTCTTTGGAGCTTTGCTCACTTTTTCTGCTAAATTGCGATTGTCCTCATTGTCTTATTAATTTGCTATGCTGATTTTTCAACATTAAAATGCAGATATTTATCAAGGGCACTTTAATATCTCCCTCACCTCATTGTAGATTGTAAGTTGTCACGAGCAGGATTTTTTTGGGGTTTAATTATTGTTATCGTTACTTAGTGTAGATTGTAAGCTGTCATGAGCAGGGTCATTTTATTTCTGTATAATTATTGTGTTATTGTTATCGTTGTTAATTAGTGTAGATTGTAAGATGTCATGAGCAGGGTCGTTTTATTTTGGTTTAATTATTGTATTATTAGTATCGTTGTTACTTAGGACTGTTAAACTGTAAATAAGTTTGCACTACATACATAACTATAAATATTCATATTAGAACACAGAGAAACAGGATGAAGACATTAATTATGGCATCATTGACGATCACCATCTTGGTGGATTCCTCCAATTTATGAGGATGGTACATATGTCTGACATCCATGTCCACTCCTGAGATCTTATGTGTGAAGTCAGAACTGAATACCGACAACCTTGCTGATGCTGGTAGACTAGTCACCAAATGCTCTCTTCTGCTCAAAAATCCTTTCCAGAATCTGCAGTATAGAGTTTCAACTCCAGGGGACATCACACACCAGTCGGTAAACCAGAAGCTGTAAGCGCTGCTGAAGCACTGCAAGGGCGGATGAAGCTGTAGCTGACTTTCTAAAATTTGTTATTCTGTGCTTTCTTTTTGTGTTTCAGTCAGTGGGTGGTGTGAACACTGTCCGACCGACTTGTTCACATTTGTGCATGTCACATGTGATTTTAATCCATTTTTTTTCCTTGCTTTTGCATGGTTTGAGAGACCCCACCCCTCTCTTGTGTGACATGCACAAAAAGAGCCATCTTACACCACGTGCCCATACTAGGATGCGCCTGTCTTAATCCTGTTCATTTAGACACTGTTCATATGTTCAGGTTTTAAATACATTAGATAGGGACTGCTCCATTAAGGGTTACCTTGACGATGTGGAGTGGCTTGGTATACACTTTTTTGCAAAAAAAGTATCGACTAAATACCCTGTATTTGTTGTCATCTTTTTACCAGCACTTGCTGATTATTGTCATTTTTTTACTGCAGGGTATTTTTGCACATTTGTTATTCTGTGCTTTCTTTTTGTGTTTGGGTACATAGAGCATTGGACTTTTCCTAGCAGATCTGACAGCTCCATGTCGCTTTTCAGAAAATGTTGACCAATGGGGTTAAGCGCAATAGCCAGGCATGGCATGTGTGTGAGCTCGCCTCGCCACAGAGCAGCCACCAAGTTCCAGCCATTGTCACACACAACCATGCCTGGCTGTGGGTTCAGCGGTGTCAGCCACAGATCTGCCTGCTCTTTCAGACCTGTCCACAACTCTTCATCATTGTGCGGTTTGTCACCTAAGCATATTAGCTTCATCACAGCCTGTTGCCGCTTTGATGAGGCAGTGCTGCAAAGCTTCCAGCGTTTGACTGATGATCTGCTTTTGGACATAGAGGCTGAGGAGGAGGTGCAGGAGCTGTAGACTGTGGGGGCAACCCAGACTGACGTAGGGCCCGCAATACTAAGGGTTGGGAGGACGTGCACCATACTAAGGTCGGAGTGGGTCCCAGCTTTCACTATGTAAACCCAGTGTGCCCTCAGTGAGATGTACCGTTCCTGACCACAAGCACTTGTCCACGTGTTTGTGGTTAGGTGGATTTTCCAAGTAACAGCATTGTGGAGGGCACAAGTAATGTTGTGGGACACGTGCCTGTGTAATGCAGGGACAGCACACTGTGACAAATAATCCCGCATTTTCGTGACCTTGGGGTGATCTTCGACTCTGTCATCTCTTTCAAGCTACATATCCAAGCACTTGCCTCCTCCGGCCCATTACAACTCAAACACATTTCATGGATAAGTACATTCCAAAAAACTTCAAATATGTTTGTGCATGCCCTCATGATCTCCCGCCTCAACTAGTGCAACCTTCTACTCTCTGGCCTCCCTTCTAGCACTCTTGCATCACTCAAATCTTTCCTAAACTCTGCTGCCAGAGTAATCCAACTGTCCCTCCATTATTCCCCAGCCTCTCCTCTCTGCCAGGCCATCCACTGCCTTCCTATTGCCCATAGGCTACAGTTCAAAACCCTAACTATGACATACAAAGCCTTCCAGAATCTGTCTCCTCCATACATCTGTGACATCGTCTCCCAATGTCCGACTGGCTCCTGACTTATTCAATGCTATCCCAGTGTGCCGTCAATGAGATATACCGTTCCTGAACACAAAACTTGTCCATGTGTCCGTGGCTAGGTGGATTTCCCTGTAACAGCATTGGTGAGGGCCCATGTAATGTTATGGGACACGCGCTTGCTTGTGTAATGTCATTACGGCAGACCGGGAGAAATAGTGACGGGTGAGGACCGAGTACCTTGTTCCAATCACCGCCATCAGGTTGTGGAAAGCTTCCGTCTCCCATGAGCCTAAAACTCAACATTTCGAGCGCAAGCAGATGAGAAATGTGTGAATTTAGTACTGTGGCATTGGCTGCGTATTTCCGCTTACATTCCAAGGACTGGGGTATGGACAACTGAACGCTGCGTTGGGACAAGGGCATGGACGTGTGTAACGAATGGAAGCGGAGGCAGAGATGGTGAAGTTCACATTCGTTTTCTATTTTTAAAGTGGAACCCTCGGGACCACGGTCCGGGGGGCTCTGAAGGGTGCGTAACTAGTGAGCCCCGGGTAACCGTAGTAAAGTCCCTCAGACAGGACCAGAATAGAATACCGGGAGGACACAGGTGCTACCTCCAGTTAGACCCCGGTCACGAGGCACGGACTCAGATGACTGTTGGTGGAACGGGATGGTGTTTGCACAGATGATTCCTGAAATATCCAGGGTTAAAGATATTCTGTGGAGACAGTTAGCATGAGAGAAGGCACAGAGACTGCAAAAGCAGCGCAGACAGATTAGGAACAAAACTGGATGTAGCAATGATTGATACTCATTGCTCCGGCGCTCTCCCTATGGAGGAGAGGCCAGAAATAGCAGCCAGTGTGCTGCCATTGGATAATTACCCATTTTGAAAAATGCATGCTGTCCCTTTAAGAAGCCAGGGGAGCGCACGCGTGCCCTAATAGCTTAAACTGAAGACCTGCCAACGGGACGCCAGGAGGTGGGGAAGGGAAGAGAACTGAACGCTGAGAAGCAGCATGAGACACACGGAGCCAGCTGCTGCGCAGGGACAGCGTGCAAGGCATGAGGTGAGTGCCCTGAATGGGGGCAGCGGCAGACTGGGGAGCAGAGCAAGAACGGGGACCGGGTGTAACAGTATCCTCCTCTTTACGCCCCCTCTTTTTCAAACCTGCGCGAAATCTTTTAAGAAGAAGAGGAACCTGAATGTTCTCTCTAGGCTCCCAAGATCTCTCCTCAGGACCAAAGCCCTTCCAGTCCACCAGGTAATAGGTCTTACTCCTTACTGTCTTAATGGCCAGGATATGTTTTACCTCAAAAACTTCATCCTCCGAGACAGGATCAGGAGTGGTACCTGGGTCCTTAAAGAAGGGGCTCAAAACTACTGGTTTGAGGAGAGAAACATGAATGGAGTTAGGCACACGTAAAAAAGTTGTTAGGAATCTGGGTCATTCTATGCATATGCAGCAACCCAGATTCTCACATATGTCTCCTGAGGCAAAGTCCTTTTTCCCTGATTCTGAGCATGCTTACGGGACTAGCTCTCATTGGAGTTCAGGAGTCAGGTGCTCAGGTCCTGCTCCTGATTTGATTGGTTATGCTCGGGCCTCTGGAGGTTTCCGGCAGGTCCCGTACGCTATAAAAAGTGCGCATGACCGCTATGCCATGCGCTAGTATTTTCCATACTTGCTGCTGTGTGTTTGGTGATGGATGCTTGGACTGGTGAATGACTTATTAAGAAACTCCTTCCCTCTGATAATACGAATGTGTGAGTGATTGGGATACAACAAGTGTGCGCGCTAGCGCCAGCGCGATCAAGCACCGCCAGTTGCAGCAGCCAGCGTCCTGCTTCGCGCCTGCTATATCGCACTTGCAGCCCGCTTTTGGCGTCTGCAGTTGTGAGGCCGTGCACACGCCTACTTACGGTAAGTCCATTCGGGTGTAGTGCTGTTCTTAACTACTCCGGCTTTGGCTACCGCACATGTGCCGCTGAGTGTCTGTGAGGCTAATACAGACTCAGCGTTTTTGCATTTGTGTTTTGGGTACAGCTCTGTGAGTTTTAACAGAGTTTGCTTTTGTGCACCAGGTTCAGTTCCTCCTGTGCACATTATCGTCCTGGTGCTCTGCCTTTTCAGCAGTGGTTATTACACCTGCCGCACGGTGGACCCCGGGCGGCGAACAAGTTTATTTATATTTTTTTAAGCGTGTTCCGCCGCCGTAACATAACACTAGCGCCAGGGTCTGGCTAAAAATGGCATATCAGCAGCAACTGTTGCAATGCGTGTGACAGCTCGAGGCTCGCTTGACCACCCTTGAGAGGGCCCTCGCAGCTTCGAAGGCCATGGATGCTGCTGTCCAGGCACTTACGGACGCAGTGGGACGTATGTCCATGTCCGCCCTTGCGCCGACAGTTACCCGCCTCCCGTTACCTGAGAAATATTCTGGGGATGGCGCCTCCTGCAGGGATTTTATCAGCCAGTGCTCGATCCATCTGGAGCTGCTGGCTGCACAATTCCCTACAAAACGAGCCAAGGTGGTCTTCATTATATCCCTACTGTCGGGCAAGGCGCTGGAATGGGCAACGCCACTTTGGGAGCGTGGTGACCCAGATGTTTGGACCGTGGCTAATCTGCTTACCGCTATCAAGCAGGTGTTTCTTGGTCCATGGGTTACCCACGATACCTCTCTGCAATTGCTGGCCTTGTCTCAAGGATCACTCTCAGTAAGCCAATACGCCGTCCGTTTTCGGACACTGGCGTCTGAGTTAGAGTGGTCTGACAAGGCACTCATCCCAGTTTTTTGGAGAGGACTAGCCGAGCACGTGAAGGATGCTCTCTCCACTAGAGAGATCCCTACCACTCTGGAGGAGCTAATCTCCATATCCTCCCGTATTGACCTCTGCTTTTCAGAGCGTGGTTTGGAGCGTGCTCACACCAAACGTAGAGGTACTCCGGCTCCCAAATTTTTTGAGCCTTTGGATCTGCCTGAGCCAGAGGTTCTACCCCCCGAGCCCATGGAGGTGTCTCGCACCATTTCGGAGGCATGTCCGGCGCAAGAGACCGTGTGCAGTTGTCACCATCTGCCTGCTGCTTCTCAGGAAGACAGCGCCCCGCAATGGTCCGATTGCGAATCGATAGGCGACACTTTTGTCCCTCCTCACCAGTGGCCTAAAGTTCTCACGTGAGCACACGCGCCCAATGCGGATGGCCATCGTGGCTATATGCAGGCCACGAAGTCACTGGCCGGTTCGTATTGGTGGCCGCACAGGGCTCGGGATGTAAAGAAATTAATTCGGACATGCACCCTATGTGCTCGGGATAGCCTTCCCGAACGGAGAGCGGCTATGCCCGTCGATACACGGCGGCCTTCTCCTGAAACTCCCATTATTTCCCGGGTGTCCCTCCTGAGACCTGGTGATCTGGTCTCCCCCGATACCGTCCGCATCTCCCGGTTTTTGGTTTCACCTACCGGGAGATCAGGCTCACCTTTTGACGAGTCTGAGACCTGTGCTGCTGTCGGGCACAGGCTGGTGGATCGGAGGGTTCAGGGAGGAGGGGGCTCTAGGAGGGGGGATAATGTTAGGAATCTGGGTCATTCTATGCATATGCAGCAACCCAGATTCTCACATTTGTCTCCTGAGGCGAAGTCCTTTTTCCCTGCTTCTGAGCATGCTCACGGGACTAGCTCTCATTGGAGTTCAGGAGTCAGGTGCTTAGGTCCTGCTCCTGATTTGATAGGTTATGCTCGGGCCTCTGGAGGTTTCCGGCAGGTCCCGTACGCTATAAAAAGTGCGCATGACCGCTATGCCATGCGCTAGTATTTTCCATACTTGCTGCTGTGTGTTTGGTGATGGATGCTTGGACTGGTGAATGACTTATCAAGAAACCCCTTCCCTCTGATAATACGAATGTGTGAGTGATTGGGATACAGCCAGTGTGCGCGCTAGCGCCAGCGCGCTCAAGCTCCGCCAGTAGCAGCAGCCAGCGTCCTGCTTCGCGCCTGCTATATCACGCTTGCAGCCCGCTTTTGGCGTTCGCAGTTGCGACGCCGTGCACACGCCTACTTACGGTAAGTCCATTCGGGTGTAGTGCTGTTCTTAACTACTCCGGCTTTGGCTACCGCACGTGTGCCGCTGAGTGTCTGTGAGGCTAATACAGACTCAGCGTTTTTGCATTTGTGTTTTGGGTACAGCTCTGTGAGTTTTAGCAGAGTTTGCTTTTGTGCACCAGGTTCAGTTCCTCCTGTGCACATTATCGTCCTGGTGCTCTGTCTTTTCAGCAGCGGTTATTACACCTGCCGCACGGTGGACCCCGGGCGGCGAACACGTTTATTTATATTTTTTTAAGCGTGTTCCGCCACCGTAACAGAAGTAGGCAACTTCAGCTTATAAGAGACTGGATTGATTTGTCTCAAGACTTCAAATGGTCCAATGAACCGGGGACCCAATTTGTAGGATGCCAACTTCAGACGGATATACTTGGATGAGAGCCATACCTTATCACCAGGACGAAAGGTAGGCGCATCCAAACGTCTCTTGTCCACAGGCCTTCTCCAGAGCAGTTTTGGTGTCCCTCCAAACCTTACAAAAATCTTCAGAGAGAGAAACGGCAGCTGGTATGCCAGAAGATCCGGAAATGGGAAGACGTATTCCGGGTTGCAGTCCAAAGACAATCTGAAAGGGAGACTTTCCAGAAGATTCACTTACTTGGTTATTGTAGGAAAATTCAGCCCAGGACAGTAAGTCTATCCAGTCATCATGATGCGCGTTGACAAAGTGACGCAGGAATCCAGCCAGCATTTGATTAGTCCTCTCCACTTGTCCATTGGATTGGGGATGGTATGCCGAGGAAAAATCCAGTTCAATTCTTACAGTTTACAAACTGCTCTCCAGAATTTTGAGGTGAACTGGACTCCTCTGTCGGACACGATGTGGAGAGGAAAACCATGGAGACGGAAGACATGCCGGATGAACAGATCCACCAGTTCAGGAGCAGTTGGAAAACCGGGTAGCGGAATGAAGTGAGCCATCTTAGAAAAGCAGTCCACCATTACCTACACCACAGAACAGCCAGATGAGATTGTAAGATCTGTGATGAAGTCCATCGCGATGTGCTGCCAGGGAGCGGACGGAATTGGTAGAGGCTGAAGCCTACCTGCAGGTAGACATTTGACAGTCTTGTTATAGGCACATGAAGGACAGGCTGCAACGTACTTCTGGATATCCTTAGCTATAGCAGGCCACCAGTAGTATCGGGTGATAAGTTGCAGAGTCTTCCTCTGACCGACGTGACCAGCCAACTTGGAAGAGTGACCCCACCGAAGGACACGAGTACGTTCAGGAGCAGACACGAGAATTTTCCCAGGGGTAAGCGGGTAAGATCAGCAGAAGCGACAGCGACTAACCTTGAGGGTTCAATGATGTGCTGAGGTTCTTCTTTTTGATCAGGAGGAAAAAAGGCTCTGAAAGTGCGTCTGACTTGACATTTTTGTCAGCTGGACGAAAATGAAGAAAAAAATTAAAGTGAGCAAAAAGCAAAGCCCAGCGGGCTTGACGGAGATTCAGCCTCTGCGTGGTCTGGAGGTAAGCAAGATTTTTGTGATCGGTGTATATGACTACCTGATGAAGAGCTCCTTCAAGAAGATGCCTCCAATCCTACAGAGCCAATTTGACAGCCAACAATTCCCGATCTCCAATGGAATAATTCCGCTTTGCGGAAGAAAAAACCTTTGAAAAAAAACCCCATGAGTTCATTCGACCAGTGGACGATATCTGGGTAAGTACTGCTCCCGCACCTACGGAGGAAGCATCAACCTCAAGAAAAAATTGTTCATTAGAGTTAGGACGATGGAGGACAGGTGCAACAGCAAAGGCCTTTTTGAGAGAAACAAAAGCCTCCTCTGCATCAGGAGGCCAATCCATGGGATTTGTACCTTTCCGGGTCAGAGCTGAGATGGGCACCACTTGGGTGGAAAAGTTAGGGATGAATTGTCTGTAGTAGTTGGCGAAGCCCAGGAATCGCTGTATGGCCTTCAGCCCAGATGGCTGAGGCCACCTGAGTACAGCCAATAACTTCTCTGGATCCATTTTCAATCCTGTGGAGGAAACAATGTAACCGAGGAAAGGTAAAGAGGATTGTTCAAAGAGGCATTTTAAAAAATTGGCATACAGTCTGTTCTCTCTGAGCCTCTGTAAGACTAGGCATACTTGCCCTCCCATGCGCGGCCAAGATAGTGGAAAAAATCAGAATGTCGTCCAGGTAGACAACAACACAGGTACAGAGCAGATCCCTGAAAATGTCATTGATGAACTCTTGGAAAACAGTGGGTGCATTGCTTAGGCCAAACGGCATTACCAGGTACTCGTAGTGACCATCATGGGTGTTGAAGGCGGTTTTCCATTCGTCTCCTTCCCGGATTTGGATCAAATTGTAGGCACCTCTGAGATCCAGCTTGGTGAAGATTTTGACCCCTCAGAGGCGGTCGAACAGTTCTGAAATGAGAGGCAAGGGGTACCTGTTTTTTACCGTGATCTGGTTTAGTCCCCGGTAATCAATACAGGGCCGCAAGGATCCGTCCTTTTTCTTCACGAAGAAGAATCCTGCTCCTGCCGGTGATGATAATTTTTGGATAAATCCTCTGACCAAATTCTCCTGGATGTAGTCTGACATAGCTCGAGTCTCTGCCTGGGAAGAGGGTAAACTCTCCCACGGGGAGATGTTCCAGGAAGAAGATCTATTGGACAGTCATATGACCTGTGCGGGGAAGTCTCTCAGCCTCCTTTTTCCCGAAGACATTCGAGAAAGACCAGTAAGTGGAAGGTAACCCTGGCAGGGTAGCAGGTTGGACAGGAGGTCAAACTGGTTCAATCCGGGTTAAGCAACGGTCAGAGCAGGAATCTCCCCAATGCAGAAGTTCGCCTGTTCTCCAATTAAGGACTGATTCGTGTTTCTGAAACCAAGGCAAACCTAAAAGCAAGGGGTGAGACAAACCAGGGTACACACAAAAACAGATTCTTTCAGAATGCATTAGACCTACCCGAAGTTCCACTGGCTCAGTCTGGAACTGGACGGGTTCAGTCAGTGGCTTGCCATCGACAGTGGTCACCCGCAACGGATTGGGAAGAGCCTGGACTGGTAAGCGGTAATGATCCACAAGCCTCTGCTGGATAAAATTCCCAGCGGCTCCGGAATCAAACAGAGTCCAGAAAATGTTATTGCTCCGCAAGACACGGAGACCAAGATCTGCAATGAAGGAGAGGGATATTCTCTACCTAGGGTGGCCTCTCCTACCGAGCATGGGCACTGGAGTTTCCCGACTTCTTTGGACAGGAGCGGATCAGGTGTTCGGAACTACCACAATAAAGACTTCCCTCTTTGCAACGCGCCTCCTGGTGGTGGCTGGCCAAACTTACTTGGTCAACCTCCATAGCTTCGGGAGAAGAAGGTGAGGTAAGCATTTTGGAAGAATCAGAATCTGGGTGGTAGGACCTCTTGTCTCGCTTGATCTCCATAAAACGCTCCTGAAAACGCAGGTCAATCCAGGTTGCCAAGGATATCAGATCATCCAAGGTGGTAGGCCTGTCCCATCCCGCCAGCTCATCCTTGATTTTTCCAGAGAGGCCTTCCCAGAAGGTAGCCACCAAGGCCTCATTGTTCCAGGATAACTCAGATGAGAGAGTGCGGAACTTAACAGTATACTGAGCCACCGTGAGAGTTCCTTGGCGTAAGTGAAGCAAGACAGAGGCGGTTGACGTGACACGGCTAGGTTCATTGAAGTTCCTGTGAAAAGTCTCTAGGAAAGATTGAAGATCATTAACCAGCGGGTCTCCTCTCTCCCATAACGGGTTTAACCAGGCGAGAGCTTGTCCTGCTAGATGTGACATAATGAAGCCCACTTTGGCACGGTCACAAGTGAACATATGCCCCAAGATTTCGAAGTGTAGGGTGCACTGATTGAGAAAACCCCGACACTGAGTGGGATCACCATGGAAGCGGGTAGGGGCCGCCAGGCAAGGACCCTTGCTTGCCGTGAGGGCAGGTACCTGGGTGCTGGTAGATGAATTGGGAGTAGCCGAGGTCACCAGAGAATCCATGCGGGTGGACAGGTTACGTAGATATGTCGTGATCTTGTCCTGTTGATCTCTTAAACGGGTCACCTCTTGGCACAATTCCATAGTCGGAGGCCTCTGGGGTCCAACTTATTCCATGGCCGGAGCAATCTGTAACGAATGGAAGTGGAGGCAGAGATGGTGAAGTTCACATTTATTTTTTATTTTTAAAGTGGAACCTCGGGACCACGGTCCGGGTGGTTCTGAAGGGGGCGTAACTAGTGAGCCCCAGGTACCCATAGTAAAGTCCCTCAGACAGGACCAGAATGGAATACCCAGAGGACACAGTTGCTACCTCCAGTTAGACCCCAGACACGTGGCAGCTGTCCCAGCGGGACCAAAAGGGTTAACAGGAATAATAGCAGAGTCCGTAATGAGACGGGTCCTGGATCCGGGTAGTTGGTAGATAGCAGGCTCTAGAAACCTTGTCACAGTCCTCTGACTCAGATGGCTGTTGGCAGAATGGGATGGCGTTTGCACAGATGATTGCCCAAATAGCCAGGGTTATCAGGATAAAGATATTCTGTGGAGACAGATAGCATGAGAGAAGGCACAGAGACAACAAACGCAGCGCAGACAGATTAGGACCAGAACCGGATGTAGCAATGATAGATACTCGTTGCTCCGGCGCTCTCCCTATGGAGGAGAGGCCAGAAATAGCAGCCAGTGCGCTGCCATTGGATAATTACCCATTTTGAAAAATGCACACTGTCCCTTTTAAGAAGCCAGGGGAGCGCACGCACGTGCCCTAATAGCTTTAGCTGAAGACCTGCCGACGGGACGCAAGAGGTGGGGAAGGGGAGAGAACTGAATGCTGAGAAGCAGCATGGGACACACAGGGAGCTGGCTGCAGCGCAGGGACAGCGTGCAAGGCATGAGGTGAGTGCCCTGAATGGGGGGGGGCAGCGACAGACCGGGGCGCAGAGCCAGAATGGGGAGCAGGTGTAACAACGTGATTGTTAATGGTGCTAGTTGAGTTTGTGTGCAACTACAGATGCAGGGCAGGAGGCATCTTTGCATGCACCATGGACAGTGGATTAGCTTGCATGCACAACAGTGGAAGAAGCAATGGTATCACCCGCAGACACTGTTCATGGAGCCTGGTGTTCTACCAACAAAGTTGGGTGCTTTGCTGCCATGTGCCTGATCATGCTGGTGGTCGTAAGGTTGGTAGTTTTGCTACCCCTGCTGATGCGGGCATGACAGGTGGTGCAAATGGCCTTTTGGGGTTATCGTCAGTCTTTAAAAAACAACAAGACTGTTATGGGGACATTTATTGTCTTCCTCTCCCACACCACTTCCTCACCTCAACACCTGTCTTTCGGTTTTCCCCAAGGCTATGTTCTAGGACCCCTACTCTTCTCCATCTACACCTTCACCCTGGGACAGCTGATGTAATGGCATGGTTTGCAATATCATCACTACGCCGATGACATGTGTTACGGTACTGCAACGCCGGACTAGGGTAGAAGGGGGAAAACTGACACTGCACTATGACTAGGCAACCCATCCCTTGCGAATAGACCCACCGACGATATATCTTCTTTTTTTTCTTTCTTTTTTTTCTTCTTTTTCTTTGTTTTTTTATTTTGTTGATATACATATATATATACTGTATATATATATATATATATATATCTTATCTGCAAATTAAATAAAGAAATAATGCTATTTTATATAAAATTGAATGATTTATCACATGATTGTAATTGGTGTATATGTCACAGTATGAACTTTATATATAGGAAGGAGTGAAGTCCGGCTTTCAGGATCGCGCTGTTCCAGTCCAAAGTTCACAAGGAGTTAATCCAAGGACCAAGCAGTGATTATAACTTTCTTTTTATTCCATAAACTCTCCGCGTTTCGTGTACACACTGTACACTTCCTCAGGAGCAAAGTTACACTGGCATCACATTCCATTCTCCTTATATACTACCTCCCCCAGGAAGTGAGGTAGATGCTCATTGCACTTAAAAAAATTCACACATAACTATCAACATAATATAAAATCACAAAAATCACTAAAATTCATCTATAAAACACACTTCTATAAAAACACACATATGTAAAACTTCACACTAGAAAAAGTATAAAACATTGTAGTAAAATTATGATTATACTCAATAAAAATCTAAATTTCTTGGTACATCATATCAATTAGCAGAACAACATTCACAAATCTCTTATATAACCGCACTTATATTTTCCTTTCAGTATTAACCCTTCATTCAACATATTATACTTTTACTTTCCTTATATTTCAGGCAGATGATCATATACTAATTAATGTATGTACTCCTATGCGGATTTGATCCTGCACAGCAGACCCATGCTCTGCACTCAAGAAACTTTTCTGTTCTCTCAGCCAAAGGCTCCACATCTCCAGAGCTGTCAGTTCCTTTTCAAGGCACCAGCCAACTGTTCCAATCATAGTAAAATGCCGCCGATTGTATCTCTTTTTATGTTAGCGATATGATCATTCCCTTGCTGTAATGTTATTGCATGGACATCACACAATTATCAGATGCCAATACTACTCCAATCCTTAGCAGACAAATTTGCAGAGCACCAAAATTATTTAAAGATGTCAGATACTTCATTTAAACCGTATGGTTGCAGAGTCTGCAACCTATGAATCCAGTAAATTTCCTTTCTCATCAGAATGACACTCCTGTTCACAGTGTCTTCTGAAACATAATCAATTGGGGCCACTTTAATACATGGTTTCTTCCCATGTCTTATAGTGCAATGTTTTGATACTCCATGGAACATAAAACCTTCAATTATATTGTGTCTGTGCGAATTCATGCGGTTATGCAGTTCTTGTGTGGTTTTACCCACATACTGTAAACCACATTACACTGTTTCGGCGCATGGCAGAGCTCAGAAGTGAAGGAGAGCCGTTTGACTTTTTCATTGCAAAATTGGCTGGAATTAAGATCGGACACCATGTCACATTTGGAGAACCCCTGATGTGCCTAAACAGTGGAAACCCCCCACAAGTGACCCCATTTTGGAAACTAGACCCCCCAAGGCACTTATCTAGATATGTGGTGAGAACTTTGAACCCCCAAGGGCTTCACAGAAGTATATAACGTACAGCCGTACAATTAAAAAATCATAATTTTCCACAAAAATGATCTTTTCACCCCCAATTTTTATGTTCCCAAGGGAAACAGGACCCCAGAGGTTATTGTGCAATTTGTTCTGAGTACTCTGATACCCCATATGTGGGGGTAAACGACTATTTGGGCACATGGCAGAGCTTGGAAGGGAAGCAGCGTCAGTTGGCTTTTTTGGCTGGAATTGAGATCGGAAGCCATGTAGCGGTAGGAGAGTCTCTGATGTGCCTAAACTGTTGAAACCCCCCACAAGTGACCCCATTTTGGAAATTAGACCCCCACGGAACTGATCTAGATGTGTGGTGAGCACTTTGAACCCCCAAGTGCTTCACAGAAGTTTATAACGTAGAGCCATAAAAATAAAATCATATTTTTTTTCCACAAAAATGATACTTTTGCCCTCAATTTTTTATTTTCCCAAGGGTAATAGGAGAAATTGGACCACAAGAGTTGTTTTGCAATTTGTCCTGAGTAGGCTGATACCCCATATGTGGGGGTAAACCACTGTTTGGGCGCATGGCAGAGCTTGGAAGGGAAGGAGCACCGTTTGACTTTTTCAACGCAGAATTGGCTGGAATGGAGATCAGATGCCATGTTGCGTTCGGAGAGCACCTGATGTGCCAAAACAATGGAAACCCCCCAATTCTAACTGCAACTGTAACCCCAACATACCTCTAACCCTAATCTCAGCCCTAACCCTAGCTCTAAACCTAACCCTAGTCCTAACCCTAGCTCTAGCCCTAAATCTAACCCTAATGGGAAAATGGAAATAAATACATTTTTTTAATTTTATTAATTTTCCCTAACTAAGGGGGTGATAAAGAAGGGTTGATTTACTATTTTTAGTGGGTTTTTTTGTTTAGCAGCTGTCATATGCTAAAAGACGCTTTTTATTGTCAAAATAGTTTTTGCATCACCACATTTTGAGAGCTATAATTTTTTCATATTGAGACCCACCGAGTCATGTGAGGTCTTATTTTTTGTGGGATGAGTTGATGTTTTTATTGGTACCATTTTCGGGCACGTGACATTTTTTGATGATTACAGTGATACCTCATTTATGTTGTTTTTTTATGTTTTGGCATTTTTATGTAATGAAAACAATTTTATATAAAAATAATTATTTTTGCATCGCTTTATTCTGCAAGCTATAACTTTTTGATTTTTTCACTGATGTTGCTGTGTGGTAGCTCATTTTTTGTGGGACATGATAACGTTTCCAACGGTACCATGGTTATTTATATCCGTCCTTTTGATTGCGCGTTATTGCACTTTTTGTTCGACGGTATGATGATAAAGCATTGTTTTTTGCTTTGTTTTTTATTTTTATTTTTAAGGGATTCACTAAAGGTGTTAACTAGTGGGATAGTTTTATAGGGTGGGTCGTTACGGACACGACGATACTAAATATGTGTACTTTTATTGTTTTGGTATTTTGTATTTCCAAAAAATTAATTTATTAGAGAAATTTTTTTTTTCAATTTATTTACGGATTTTTTTAAAATTATTTTTACACTTTTTTTTAACTTTATTTTATTGTCCCCAGGGGGACATCACTGTAATCTGTCGGATCGCTGATCTGACAGTTTGGACAGCACTCTGTCAGATGAGCGATCTGACAGGCGCTGCACAGGCTTAGGAGTACAAAATGGGAGTACAAAATGAATAATGCGAAGTGGTTTTTCCTGTGCCTTTCCAGTATGTGGGTTCAAAGGCTTATTGGGGTGCATATGACTTGGTAGCATTGCAGGCCCTTTTTGGCGCTTTTATGCAATAAAAACTTTTAGAGAAAAAATAATTATTTTTGCATCACTTTATTCTGAGAGCTATAACTTTTTTATTTTTGTGCTGTTGGAGCTGTATGGCAGCTTGTTTTTTGCGGGACAAGATTACGTTTTCAGTGATACTCTTTTTATTTATATTCATCATTTTGATTGCGTTTTGTTCCACTTTTTCCAAGCGGTATAATGATGAAGCATAATTTTCAACTTTTTTTGTGTTTTTTTTACGGCGTTCACTGAAGGAGTTAACTAGTGTGATACTTTTATAGATCGGATTTTTACGAACACTGCTGCACCAAACATTTATTTTATTTTAACATAAAAAATGTGTATTTCTTAGGGATTTTTATTATTATTATTATTATTATTAATAATATCTTTTATTTTTTTTAGATATTTTTAAAAATATATTTTTTTTACCTAGTCCCTTTATGGGACTTTCACTTTTTGACTTTTGATTGATGGTATAATACATTACAATGCTCCAGCATTGCAATGTATTATACCTATGTAGAAAGCTTCTGAGACCATGCTTATATTGCGGAGACGCCGATCTGAAGGCAGAGGGAGCTCTTTACCCTATGCTTCCCTTCTGAACGCTGCGATCACGCTCAATTGCAGCCATCAGGGGTTTAATAGCCAGTGGCGGCACGGACGCTGCTCCTGGCTGTTAGTGCAGAAGCTCAGCCACTGGCAGCGCTGAGCTCCGTCACTGACCGGGCGGGAGATGCTGAAATTTCGGCATCTCCTGCGCGGTCATGCTGTGATCGGTCAGTCAGATTGACTGACCAAACACAGCACTCTGGGTGCGGTGACCGACGGCAGGGGTCCTCTCACCTCTTTCCGTGCCTGTCAGCTGTCTATGGCAGTTCAAAGGCATGACGAACACCGTCATGGCCGTGTGTAAGTTACCGCACCATGAATGACTGACTGTGTCCGACAGTGGACGTTAAGGGGTTATTTATTGGCATCAGCTGACTGTGCATTATAGTTTGTACTGATCTATGGCTGATTCTTTTTAAGAAATTTTAAGTTTTCCACCCTTGCAGTGGATAATCTGGTCTGCTTTGGTGTCACAATTCCACCTGCCATGTTCATCCTCTCTAACATGACACTGTATTCAGGTTGTGTGTATTCATGTAATATTAGATTAATGAAGCAAGTTTTAAAAAAATGTAAACATCACCCACACTTGTGTTCAAATTTTGTATGTATTGTAACAGTTTTTTTCATGGATATCACTCATACCCATTATAACCTACAGCAGTGATGGCGAACCTTTTAGAGGCCGAGTGCCTAAACTGCAATCCAAAACCCACTTATTTTTCGCAAAATGCCCGGAATACTAAGGTTTTAGATTAGAAAGACAACTCGTACATTAGCACACTGCAGAGTCAATATCAAAGAGCTTGTAAGCTCTGCACTCCAAGCCTACGATACTAGCCACCAATTGTTGTGAAGGACTGTTATTGAGACTGGAGAGAAGTTTTATTCAAAAATAAAATTGCAAAGTTGTTTGTTTTTGCAACCTCTTTGCAATTGTAACCCTTTATCATGATAAGAACAAACCCTTTAAGGCAGGGATATCAAACTCAAATACACAGAGGGTCAAAGTTAAAACCTTGCAGAGAGTTGCAGGCCAACCTTGATATTTGTTAAAAAATTTCCACAATTGAGGAAGATTTTCCTTATCAAATAAAACGATTAACTTTTGGAATTATAGCGGAATAATATAATATGTTATGTAACAGCAGTAAAAAGCATATGGCCCAATGGCCTAATTTAAATATGTAATAACAAAGGATGAAAAACCTTGAATTAAACAGATTATAAAGTATGATGCAAATGGAGCGCCCGCCAAGGCAGTGAGGATATTCGGTAGCGGGTCGGTTCTTAAAGGGGATGTGTCACAGCGGCAGTGACCCGGTCCGTGGCCCTGGGCGTCCAATTAAAGGGGATATTTACAAGGGATAAAAGTTTGTAATAAAGTTTATACAATTCTAGTGACGCCACCTGTGGTTTCTGGTCAGAGATGACCAGCGCTGCAGACCAGATCCTCTGGGACTGGTGGTAATGCAGCTGAGTTGGTACATCTCTCCACAGGCAGAGCTTTGTCCCAGGGCAGTTGTAATGCAAAAGATGTAGTCTTTGGCAAGGGATGTAGAAGTGCGGAGTGGTTGTTGCAGGAAGAACTTGAAAGGACACAGGTGCAGTTTCCAAAGCTTTACTCACAGTTCTGGTGCACACAAATGCCTGCTTGGTGCCATGTCCTCCAGGTGACGGGTCCTGCAAACTCCCAGGTAGATCAGGATTCTCCTTCCCAGGACTCCCTTCAGTATATGCCTTTCCTGGCTGTCTCACTGTGTTGGCTGACTGCCTCTCCTACTCAACACCTCACAGTCAGTGTCCAAAGCCAGCAGCAACGGACCCTGTCGGGTAACGTCCTCTCTGCGTTCCCTTGCTCCTATATGGCTTTTCGGCAAAGATAACTGTGGCTTGTGCTGAGACACCTACAGGTACCCCTGCCTCCGGCTTGCTAGTTGAGTCTGATGATATCTCCACAAGGCTAGGGGCCGGTACCCCACTGCAACCTGGTCCCTCCACCCAACGCTAGTTGGCACAGAACAAGCCCCACGGCCAGTATGGTTTCTGCGTCGTGCCTCTAGGACCCCTTCTGTCCTCCCGGAAGCTTCCTTCTGTCTCTCCTTCCACAGCTCCTTCTGACAGGGAGCTGCCTCACAGCACATCTGTTTACTTTCACTTTCTCTTCACGTCTGACTCACTCTCTGCTCTGTTCTTTTCGCTCTATAAGCTCCTCCCCTACTCCTACCGGAATAGACGGATGAAACTGCTACTGTAGTGTGTGTGGGATACAGGTGTTAGAGTCCTGGGTAGTGCTCCCTCCTTACCTGAGAGTGGGATACCACACCTCTGGGTGAGGTGCAGTACCTCTGTGGTGACTGAACCCTCCGGGGTGCCACACAAACAAAAGTGCTCCCAAACGCGGTATGATACCCCCTCAGTGAACTCCTCCACATGAAAGGTGGCCAGGGTGGTAGCCATGGCAATGAGCTGTAGTGCTCCTACACCCTGGCGCCCCACAGATGAAATGCAAAAGTCCTTTCTGCTACATGTGCAGCATGTGCCTCAGCACATTTACAGACTGTCAGATTCCTTTCAGCTGCTGTCATGTCGGCTCCTCATCCATGAGCTCCACAAATCACTTCAGAGATGAGGTCTTTTTCCAACAGCTTAACTTTACTGGACAGCAGCATAGTCATCACATGGGCAGCACAATTCACACAGAGCCACATATTCTGCACTTTCCCTGCCTTCCTGGCAGACTCTATTCTTTGTGTAATCTTTCTCGCTGCCATACCTCTAGTCAAACTCTGCTCTGTCCGTGCCTTCATTTTCCCTTCCATCCAGGCAGTTTCTTTGGACAGTCCATGTCCCATCTGTACCTTGCATGTCACCAGCCTGTCAGCACCTCGTCCAGTTCCAATTGGGAAAGGTGCTGGGAACACTATCTCAGCTTCTCCCGCCCCGTTCTTAGACCCTGGATTCTTCTTGGGGATGGTCCTGTTGAGCTGATGCCCATCTGTGCTACTCTTCAGCTTGGGGCCCCTTAGTGCCATCTGCAGCTTTATCCCCACGGCCTGTAACTATCTTCTACACTGCATGCACCCTGCCCTTGGGCTTCTGACTTTAATCAGGAAGTGACTTTCCTATATCTCCCTGCTCTATGCTGCTCTGCTCTGCTCTGTGCCACTCCCATTTATTAAATCCCTAAGCTGCCTATACCTTACTAACTCTTACATCTATTCTATGCTATCCTATCTCTATGATGCAGCCCTTGTACTCCAATCCCCTATGGTCATATACTATGTGCTAATCTATCCCTAAGCTTAAGCACAATACATCACATTACAGTACATGACAATATCATTAGGAAAGCACTCAGTAACAATGCTGTGCTGCATGTAACCATGTGAACAGTATCCTGGAGAGAGAAGGCACACGAGGGTAACCGCCACCTCCGTACACACACGTACGGTATGATGATCCAACTATACCCCCCTCCCTCAGTTCCCTCCAACAAAGAATGGTGACCCCATCACAGTATGATTCTCCAACTGTAATCACCACACAGCCCTCTATACAGTATAACGGGCACATAAAGTCCTCCATACAGTACAATGGCTCCACATGGCTCTCCATAAAGTATAATGGCCCCCACATAGTCCTGCATAAAGTGTAATGGGCCCCACATAGTGCTCCATGCAGTATAATGGCCCCACACAATACTCCATTCTATAAAATTGCCCAACATAGTGCACTATACTGTATAATGGCCTCACATAGTGCTCCATACTGTATAATGGCACCACACAATGCTCCATACAGTATAATGGCCCCATGTGATGCTCCATACTGTGTAATGGCCCGACATAGTGTTTCATACTGTATAATGCGCCAACATAGTGCTCCACTATGCTCCATACTTTTATGTGGCGAGGTTGGTGTATGTGTGGTGAAATGTGTGCTGAGGGTGGTATATGTGTTGAAGCACGTGGTAGTGTGTGACGCATTTTGTGTGTGTGTTTATATCCCCGTGTGTGGTGAGTATCCCATGTCAGGGCCCCACCTTACCAACTGTACGGTATATACTCTTTGGCGCCATCGCTCTCATTCTTTAAGTCCCCCTTGTTCACATCTGGCAGCTGTCAATTTGCCTCCAACACTTTTCCTTTCACTTTTTTCCCATTATGTAGATAGGGGCAAAATTGTTTGGTGAATTGGAATGCGCGGGGTTAAAATTTCACCTCACAACATGGCCTATGACGCTCTCGGGGTCCAGACGTGTGACTGCAAAATTTTGTGACTGTAGCTACAACGGTGCAGATGCCAATACATACATACACTTTTTCCCCATTATGTACCTAGGGGCAAAATTGTTTGGTGAATTGGAACATGCAGGGTTGAAATTTTGCCTCACAACATAGCCTATGACGCTCTTGGAGTCCAGATGTGTGACTGTGCCAAATTTTGTGGCTGTAGCTGCGACGGTGTGGATGCCAATCCCGGACATATACACACACACTCACATTGAGCTTTATATATTTACATATATATATATGTGGCGCCCCCAGGAGTACGGTCGCTACAGTGGCATTACCTTCCTCCTAGGGAGTGTGATGTCATGCTTGGAAGCATTGAAGGATCGCTCTGTCAGGTAAATCCAGCACACAGCACAGTTCCAACTCCAGGCCAGCAGAGGGAGCTGAACCAAACTGCTGAGGAGCTGTTCTCTGCAGCCAGGAAAGGGAAATTAGTCAGTTTGTGTGTAGAGGGTGAAGAGTGTAGACGTGGAGAGAGGAGTTGGGAAGGATTGAGCTGAAGTGAGCTCACTCCCAGCTGAGAGCATAGACAGGACCCCGGCGTCCGAGGCTGTATGGATACTGATAATCCTGCAGCAGAAACCTGAGGAAGAAGAGGCTGTAAATGCTCTGTTCTCACCTAAGACTTTGACTCACAGCAGCAACATGTGTGAGCCAGAAAAAGACAGCTACGGCTGCCTACCTGCCTGCCATACTCATGGAGTTCTAAGCAAGAGCAAGCAAGAGGAACTTGAGTGTAATTCAGAACTACAAGTACTTCAGATTAGCGCTAGAAAGGAGACTACACAACCCATCTGCATGGAGAGATTCCTAAGTTGCTTCCAGGCCGACCAATTCATGTACCATCTGTAATCTGGATCTTGGACTGTACCTTCAGTAAAGGTAAAAGAAACTACACTCTGTTGTGCTCTTTGAATTCTTCCTGCAACCCACTCAGCACCACTACATCTCTGTGCCTAACACTACACCATCTACCTCAAAACCTATTACTACTGCCCTGGGACTACAGCTCTACCTGTGGAGAACTACTACATCATCTTTGCTGCTCCCCACCATCTTTTCCAGAGGATCTGCACCGCAGCGTTGGCTTAACACCTTCCTTGCCAAGCACCACAGGTGGCATCACGAATCATTTAACTATAAACTTTATTCCATTCCACGCATTTTACATTGGACGCCCAGGGCCACGGACCGGGTCACTGCCACCGCGACACATCCCTCTCAGACACCGGCCCGGTGCCGAGTATCCCACAGCCCTGGGGGTGATCCAATTTTGGCATCACGAAAAGGATTTACGAAGCCTGGTGCTACCGGGTCCTGTGTGCCAGAACCTGTACTGTGTACTATAGACTGATTGTGAAAATTGCCGCCATTACCCTGCCACTTGGCGCGCACGGGAAGGGGAAGCCGAAAGGGCCTGCCGTCATGGGTGGAGCCTGTTAGAGAGCGCGAAAAGTGAAGGGCTGCGCATGAAGAGATCAGCGGGCGGGAAGTGAGAAGCTGAGACCTGAATCCCCGGCATGCCCCGATCATCCAGCCTGCGGAGCTGCAACCTGGTAAGCCAGCGGAACACGGTGCTTGGCCAACGTTAACTAGGGGGAGAAGAGAATGGTTGAGGCAAGAGAAGATGCAGCGATAGACGCCACCGCACCCCCCACATCACTGCAAGATGCAGGGGAAAGTGCAGCCGCCGCAGAATCCAGCAGCCAGTGCCACCTCCAGAGCGCAACAAGATCAAGCGTCCACCGCAGCAGTCCCCATAATGCCGATATCCATGCCATATATCCCGGGAGCGGCCTGGCTACTGCAATACTCAGGGGAGTCACATACCCTGAGCGATTTTAAAGAGAGACCGTGTAGTTTGTTTGAAGTGTATCCTCTGTCTGAAAGCCAAAAAGTAAACATCCTTGTTGTGCAGCTAACTGGTGCGTGCAAAGAGAAGTAAAGTCCTGGCAGGACACTGATAAAGAGATTGTTAAAAAGATTCTGGCTAAGCTAAGGAGCACCTTTGACACCAGCACTTCAGTTGTAATAAAAATGAGATTCATTGGGTGGAAACAAAGGGCGCAGGACAGTATACAGGACTATGCTCTTAACCTGCAGGAGGCGCTGCGAGCCATAAAGAAGATTGATCCAGACAGTGTGAAAGATGGAGACAGACAATTTATTGAGGGACTCCTATCAAGTACCCACAGAGCACAGCTGCGCATCATAGCCCTACAAAACCATGATTTAGACTTTGCAGACTTTAAAGACAGGGCTATTCGGGTGCTGCATGAACCAAATGTCAGCCGTCCAGCGCCCCCTAGGCGCCCAGCAGTTACATACCACCGAGAGGCAGCATCTTTCTTTCAGAGCCCTGTGGAGGCTGACGCACAGACTCTAGATAGTGATGCATCTACAGAGCTACACCTTCAGGTCCAAGAGCTGTCCAAAAATAAGGCTGCACATACCAAAACTGTGCAGTCCATGCAGATGTCCTCAAAGGATAAGATCCAGCTGGCCTCCAGTCCAGAGGATGTCCCGTGGCTACGGAAGAAAAGGATTCCGCCACTCCGAGGGAGAGACAACGATCGCTATGACCAGAATGGACGTCCCACCTGCCACCGCTGCAGCAAAGCAGGCCACATCGCAAGATTCTGCCACCCTGGGGCAGAGGGCCAACCCCCAGGAGTAGGACCACAAGGCCCAATGAACTGGCGAAACAAGTATGTTGGAGGGCGACCGGTCCTCCCAGTGGTGATTGATGGCATCCCGATGAATGCTTTGCTGGACACTGGCTCTCAGGTGGCAACTATGCCATATATCCTTTACAAAAGGTATTGGGCTGACTCTGTATTTACTTTCGGCCCAGGTGATGAACTGATAGTAGTTGCCAGCATTGGTCAGTCTTTACCGCAAGTGGGATGTAAAGAGATTACCATTAAGGTGGGGCGAGTAGAGTTAAGATCTCAAGGTCTGATAGTTGTAGGCATTGATCGACGAGAATATAACCCAATGATGACCTTAGGTACTAATGTGATTGAAAATTGTCTTGCAGAGGTTATTGTTTTGTTGCAACAGGTAGCTGAGACTGCTGGTTCCAATGAACAACGGATCCTGCAAAAGGAGATCATGGTCCTGATGCAAAGATAGCAGGTAGAACTATCTGGCGGAGAAATTGGCAGTGTCAGAGTGAGTGATTCATTCCCCATTGCAATACCCCCCACAGGTGAAATGTTAATATGGTGTCGGGCAGCCATAGGCCTCAGAGGAAAAGATTACCAAGCCTTGGTAGAGCCAGTGTACTCTGATAGCCAGCCCACTGTCCTGACAGCCAGAGGGGTAGTTGATGTCCGCAAAGGGAGAGTACCTGTACGCCTCTTGAATGGTGCGGAGGAGGAGGCCTCAATACCTCGGTATGCCACAGTTGCTAAGCTGTTTACTGTTAGTAACAACGCCATACAGGCAGCAGAGCCCTTGGTCTCATCCGACCAGGTGTAGGACAATGGCTCTGTAAAGCAGCTGGAGGAGTGGTGCCTGCAGCTGTATGTGGGCACTGACTCCATGCCTTCACACCAAAAGAATGGGGTGTACCGAGTGGCTCAGGAGTATGAGCGGGTTTTCAGTAAGCACCCGCTAGACTTTGGGAAGGCAAAAGGGGTTCAACATCACATCGCCACTGGAGATCATCCACCCATTAAAGAAAGGTACTGGCCTATACCCCAACACAATATCAATGTGCCAAAAGTATGTTGCGGGAAATGAAGGAAGCTGGGGTGATCAGAGGTAGTTGTAGCCCCTGGACAGCTCCAATATTCTTTGTGAAAAAGAAAGATGGTACCATGAGAATGTGTGTTGATTACAGAAAAATTAACAGCATTACACATAAGGATGCCTACCCATTACCCAGAATTGAAGAGTCATTAGCTGCACTGAAAACTGGTAACTATTTTTCCACCTTAGATCTCATTAGTGGGTATTGGCAGGTTCCCCTGGCAGTGGCAGACAAGGAGAAAACAGCATTTACTTCACCAATGGGTCTCTGTGAGTTTAACTACATGCCATTTGGGGTCAGTACAGCCCCAGGACATTTCAACGGTTAATGGAGTGCTGTCTTGGACACAAGAACTTCAAGACAGTTCTGTTGTACCTTGATGATGTCATTGTTTTCTCCAAGACTTATGAAGATCATTTGGAGCACCTGGCTGAGGTGTTTTAGGCCAAAGTTGGACAGGGCTTCAAAGTGAAGGCATCCAAATGCCACCTCCTGAAGCCCAAGGTACAGTACCTCGGTCATGTAGTGAGTGCAGAAGGTGTGGCACCGGATCCTGACAAAGTCACTGTCCTCCGGGACTGGCAGATACCCAGCAACCTCCATGAGGTACATCAATTCCTCCGATTGGTAGGCTAATACTGAAGGTTCATCAAAGGCTTCACTGAGATAGCTACACCTATGCAAAATCTTCTAGTGGGCCAGCCCAAGAAAGCCAGAAAGAAGAGTCCTACATTTGAATGGAATGAGGAACTGGAAAGGTCCTTCACTCAATTGAAGATGACTCTCACAGGAGATGAAGTTCTAGCCTACCGGGACTATGACCAGCCATTTGTTCTGTATATGGATGCCAGCAACGTGGGACTGGGAGCAGTACTGTCACAGGTACAGAATGGCAAAGAACGAGTGATCTCCTATGCCAGCAGGAAGCTTCGTCCCACTAAAAGGAACCCTGACAACTACAGTTCCTTTAAACTGGAGTTCCTCGCCATAGTCTGGGCTGTGACTGAACGATTCAAACATTACCTAGCTGCAGCTAAGTTTACCATCTTCACGGACAACAATCCACTGACTCACCTGGAAACTGCAAAACTAGGTGCACTGGAGCAGCGATGGATGGCCCGGCTGTCTAACTATGAATTTACCATTAAGTACCGAGCGGGGCACAAGAATGCCAATGCTGATGCACTGTCAAGAATGCCCAATCTGCCGGATGGGGGAGAAGATCCTGAAGCGCTCGAAGAAATTGAGCTACCTGCCTTTCACCGGCCAATCGCGGCCCAACGAGCCCAAGGAGTGAGAAACAAACGCTATAACGTGAAAGAGGCCACCCTAAATCCATTGCCTCATCATGACTGGGCAGAAACGCAGGATAGTGATCCCGCAGTCCGCCTGATAAAGAAGCTGCTGACACAAGCTGACTCATGCCCAGGTCCAGATGCTCCTGAAGAAACGCAGCAGTTGTGGAAGGAAAGAGGCAAGCTGTTCATCTATGAGGGAAAGGTGTGTCGGAGGAGTATCAATGCCCGCACTCACGAGCTGGTCTGGCAGGTGGTAGTCCCAAGGAGGGAGGTATCAATGGTCTTGGAAGCGTACCACAATGGAGCAGGACACTTCGGATGGAGGAAGTTGGAGGCCTTGCTCCAGAAGAGATTTTACTGGGCTGGTATGAGGAAGGCCATTGAAAATTGGTGCCTGAAGTGTGGACAATGTTACCGGCGCAGAAAGGACAGTAACAGCCAGCGAGCCCCCTTGCAGCCAATAATAACCAAACAGTCACTTGAGTTGGTCGCCCTAGACCATGTGAAGCTGGTCCTAAGCTGTTCAAGCTATGTTTATGGTCTTACCATCGTTGACCACTATTCAAGATTCCTTGTAGTTATGCCTGTAAAGGATCAAACAGCCAGGACAGCAGCCAGAGCATTCCAACAGCACTTTTGTCGACCACATGGATATCCTGAGCGAGTGCTTACAAACCAAGGCCCAGCCTTTGAGGCAGAAGTGTTCCATGAATTCTGTAACTTGTAGGGCGGCAAGAAGACCAGGACAACACCATATCATCCACAGACCAATGGCATGTGTGAAAAGATGAATCAAAGTAGTGATTGATCTACTGAAGACCTTGCCTTTGGAAGAGAGGAATCTGTGGCCAGAGAAGTTGCCAGATCTGGTAGACCTCTACAATCACATTCCTGTGAATTCCACCAATTGCACTCCAGCATACCTAATGAGAGCGAGGCCTGGCAAGCTGCCTATTGATTTGGATATGGGAGTTCTGACACCCGAGGTAACATCATCAGATGCTGCCTGGGATACAGAACGGCAGCAGCAATACCGTAGAGTGCAAGAGTGTGTAGAAAATAGTCTAGCTCAGGCAAGACAAAAGCAGGAGAAGAACTACAATCAACATGCAGTATACAACACAATTAGGCCTAGAAAAATGGCTCTTCAAACAGCACCATCATCAAAAAAGATATTACGGAAGCATATAGCCATAAAATATTTCCATTTTATTCAATCAATACAAAAAACACACATAGACATAGACAAATATGATAAAAGGAGATGAGCATCCAATATAACACCCCAGAGTACGTATGCACCATAGTAAAAATGCAAATATTGCTAATACCATGTACAACACCCATAAACAATTCTGTATCAAAATGTTACAAGACAATGTTTAAGTAATAAAGCCAGCACTAGAGTACTAGAGTACTAGAGTAAATAGCCTAAATAATGTAAAAAACAGGAGTGTAAGCAGGCCTGACGAATAGTGACATACTAAATAACACACTGCTGCCTATTAGAACCTATATTAGCCCATAAGGTGCAAATCAGTAGGATATATCCCCAATATGAGGCAAGAACAGTTATATTAGAGGTTATAAGTGACACAGCTTAGTAGCAATCCAGCCTAAGTAATATACTGCAAGGTGTTTCCACCATAGTAAGGCCGGTTTCACATTAGCGCTTTTTAAGCGCACGCACGACCGGGGGTAGCTCCGCCCCCGAGCCGGCTCTCTGCCCGGCGTGCCCGCCCCTTGCTTGTAGCGCCGCCTACTAGCGGACAGCGGCGCCTGCGATCGGCGCACCCTATCTTTAGCATAGGGTGCGCAGATCGTGCGCAGGCCGTGCGCTAGTTGCGCTTTGACCTGCGCTGCGCACTTTTGACGGTGCGCCGTGCGCGCCAAAATCAAACTTTTCGGATTTTGGCGCGCACGGCGCACCATCAAAAGTGCGCAGCGCAGGTCAAAGCGCAACTAGCGCACGGCCTGCGCACGATCTGCGCACCCTATGCTAAAGATAGGGTGCGCCGATCGCAGGCGCCGCTGTCCGCTAGTAGGCGGCGCTACAAGCAAGGGGCGGGCACGCCGGGCAGAGAGCCGGCTCGGGGGCGGAGCTACCCCCGGCCGTGCGTGCGCTTAAAAAGCGCTAATGTGAAACTGGCCTAAGAAGGCCAGGGCTAACAAGTTAACTAGAAATATATACTGTAAGTACTTAAAAAGTACCATCTATCACTGATGTAAGAGAATACCTAGGAGATGGTATATCCTAGAGCAGTGTTAAAGTTAAGCAGGTCCATATTTGAACAGGATGTGTCCCTAAATACACAGGCAGTTCCATGATGGACACAACAACTGCTCTGAAAAGATGCAAAGTAGCGTATAGCTACAAGACATGCAAAACCAGCTACACACGAATAAAGATGCACTGTGCAAGGTGGGCTGTATAATAGCATAAAAGGCAAATGCCAAAAACTGCAATACATATGGAGCATACGACCTGTTGGTGTGTGGGTCCCCGACGCGTGTTTTGCGTTAGCTTCAACCAGGGGGATAAGTGCGTCTGGATACAAGGGCTTATAGATCTTAAATAGAGTGTTTCTAATGGAAAGTATTCAGTACACCTGTGTAGAGGTGGGGCCGCAGCCTCCAGCGTGTGATGTCACAGTCAGCCACACCTCCCTCACATAACTGTCCAGCTGCTCCCCCGCCCAGCACGACGCGAGGGGGAGGCAGCCCAAACATGTCGGGGAGGACGCGTAGCCACGGCGACAGTCAACAGGAAGTTGACATCACCACAGCCCGCGCCACCCAACCGCTGGGTCTCCGCCCCACTCAGCGTGCCCTGATGAGGAAACAGACGAAAAGTCACCATCGGCGGTAACACTCGGCAAGAGGGGGGATCACAGAGGAGGTGCGTGTAGAGCATGACCAGTTGGGGGACTAGAGCGTAGGGCGCTATTCCCAAAGAAACCCGCCCCTAATGTACAGCCACTCCCCCACACATCGCGCTGCACGGGGAAGGAGGCCCGAACACACCAGGAAAGGTGCGTTGCCGGGGCAACAGATGCCAACACGTGGGCGTTACCTCTGCTAGCGCCACCCGGCCGTCCGGCCACCCTACGCTCTGGTCCCCCAACTGGTCATGCTCCACACGCACCACCTCTGTGATCCCCCCTCTTGCCGAGTGTTACCGCTGATGGTGACTTTTCGGCTGTTTCCTCATCAGGGCACGCTGAGTGGGGCGGAGACCCAGCGGTTGGGTGGCGCGGGCTGTGGTGACGTCAACTTCCTGTTGACTGTCGCCATGGCTACACGTCCTCCCCGACATGTTTGGGCCGCCTCCCCCTCGCGTCGTGCTGGGCGGGGGAGCAGCCGGACAGTTATGTGAGGGAGGTGTGGCTGACTGTGACATCACACGCTGGAGGCTGCAGCCCCACCTCTACACAGGTGTACTGAATACTTTCCATTAGAAACACTCTATTTAAGATCTATAAGCCCTTGTATCCAGACGCACTTATCCCCCTGGTTGAAGCTAACACGAAACGCGCGTTGGGGACCCACACACCAACAGGTCGTTTTGGCATTTGCCTTTTATGCTATTACACAGCCCACCTTGCACAGTGCATCTTTATTCGTGTGTAGCTGGTTTTGCATGTCTTGTAGCTATACGCTACTTTGCATCTTTTCAGAGCAGTTGTGGTGTCCATCATGGAACTGCCTGTGTATTTAGGGACACATCCTGTTCAAATATGGACGGCTTAATTTTAACACTGCTCTAAGATATACCATCTCCTAGGTATTCTCTTACATCAGTGATAGATGGTACTTTTTAAGTACTTATATATTTCTAGTTAACTTGTTAGCCCTGGCCTACTTACTATGGTGGAAACACCTTGCAGTATATTACTTAGGCTGGATTGCTACTAAGCTGTGTCACTTATAACCTCTATTATAACTGTCCTTGCCTCATATTGTTACTAAGGAATAAATTCTTGGACTTTAAGTGCGCTGCCAGACAAATTCCATAACCACACAAGGTTAAAAAAGTTAACCCTTTAATCCCTACGCGTTTCGAAGCATAACGCTTCTTCTTCAGGGGTTGACACATGTGTCAACCCCTGGAGAAGAAGCGTTATGCTTCGAAACGCGTAGGGATTAAAGGGTTAACTTTTTTAACCTTGTGTGGTTATGGAATTTGTCTGGCAGCGCACTTAAAGTCCAAGAATTTATTCCTTAGTAACTGTGGTGCGGTTCCGCTGTGGACCGTTGGACGTGCAGCAGGCTGACATACTATACAGGCTTTACTTTCTCTTTGAGAAGGTGAATATAATACCTTTAGTATTTATACATTTTACCCGGATAAGACCCTATTGCGCTCTTGTTTCAACCTTTTAGTGCATACAATTTCTTGCCTCATATTGGGGATATATCCTACTGATTTGCACCTTATGGGCTAATATAGGTTCTAATAGGCAGCAGTGTGTTATTTTGTATGTCACTATTCGTCAGGCCTCCTTACTCACTCCTGTTTTTTACATTATTTAGGCTATTTACTCTAGTTGTGCTGGCTCTATTATGTAAACATTGTCTTGTAACATTTTGATACAGAATTGTTTATGGGTGTTGTACATGATATTAGCAATACATGTATCATCACTATGGGGCATACGTACTCTGTGGTGTTATATTGGATACTCATCTCCTTTTATCATATTTGTTTATGTGTATGTGTGTTTTTTCTATTGATTGAATAAAATGGAAATATTTTAATGCTATATGCTTCCGTAAATCTCTTTTTTGATGATACAATCAACATGCACCTGCAGTTCCCTTGTCACCAGGAGAACAAGTCCTAAAGAGGAAAAGGAGGATGCATAAATTGCATGACGAATGGGAAGCTGAACCCTACACCGTCTTACCATCAAACTTTGACAACACAAAAGTGTGCCTTATCAGTAAGGATGGATGAAAAACCTCATCAGCAGTGTCGTGGGATCATCTGAAGTTGTGCCCTGTCCAACTAAAAGAAAGAATGGAAGAGCAAAATAACCTTCAGCCCATAGAGGAAGAAGAGGAAAAGGTCAGCACTGTACTCGGAGAATTCCCTGCAAACTGGACTAGAGTGAATCAGGCTATAGTGGTGCCAGTTTTGACCTTTCCCCAACTGGTAGTGAAAGAAAAAGAAGTGACTCAAGACCACCCTGAAAATCAGCAAGTACAGGCAGCGGATGCCACACCAGCAGTGGAGCAAGAGAATCCTCGCCCTGCCAGTGGTGAATCTGTCATGCCCACAGTGAGTAGAAGTGGTCCTAGGAAATCAAGTATCCCTGTGCTACGTAGAGTCACCGGTAGTGTAGCCAGTACAGCATGCACTACACCAGTAGTAGTTAACACGAGGAATCCAGTAAGGTCCCCAACAACACCAGTGCTATGTAGGTCTGTCTGTAGTACCCAAGGTATACCACCCATAAGGTTCTGTATATAAATAAGTAATGTAAATATGAAATGTAAATATGCAACTTTTCAAGTATATGTGCCTACAGAGACTCTGTAAGAACTTTGGAACAATCTTACTTTGCTTTTGATGGACAATTGGGCCACAGGACTATGTGTGGCCATGACTCAACTTGTATATAGTTACCAACTGGTCAGGAATTAGACCGTGGAAAATGACACATGGACTAATCGTCACTAGGACTATTTTTGAGCTTTGGCTTTTGTAATTTTTCATTTTTTGAAATCTTGTAACAGTTATAATTGTTCATTTGTTTAATATGTTTGTTAATGCTTCTTCAGTCCGGGAGTACTGAATTGCACTAGGTGGGAGTGTGGTGGCCCCAGGAGTGTGATGTCATGCTTGGAAGCAATGAAGGATCTCTCTGTCAGGTAAATCCAGCACACAGCACAGTTCCCACTCCAGGCCAGCAGAAGGAGCTCTGAACCAAACTATTGAGGAGCTGCTCTCTGCGGCCAGGAAAGGGAAGTTAGTCAGTTCATGTGGAGAGGGTGAAGAATGTAGAGAGGAGCTGGGAAGGATTGAGCTGAAGTGAGCTCACTCCCAGCTGGAGCGCATAGACCGGACCCCAGCATCCGAGGCTGTATGGATACTGATGATTCTGCAGCAGAAACCGGGGGAACAAGAGGCTGTAAATGCTCTGTTCTCACCTAAGACTGATGGCTACGGCTGCCTGCCATATGAGTGGAGTTCTAAGCAAGAGCAAGCAAGAGGAACTTGAGTGTAATTCAGAACTATAAGTACTTCAGATTAGCGCTAGAAAGGAGACAACACAACCCATCTGCATACAGAGTTTCCTAAGTTGCTTTCACGCCAACCAATTCCTGTACCATCTGTAATCTGGATCCAGGACTGTACCTTCAGTAAAGGTAAAAGAAACTACACTCTGTTGTGCTCTTTGAATTCTTCCTGCAACCCACTCAGCACCGCTACATCTCTGTGCCTAACACTATACCATCTACCTCAAAGCCTATTACTACTGCCCTGGGACTACAGCTCTACCTGTGGAGAGCTATTACATCTTTGCTGCTCCCCACCATCTGTCCCAGAGGATCTGCACCGCAGCGTCGGCTTAACACCTTCCTTGCTGAGCACCACAGGTGGTGTCACGAATCATCTAACTATAAACTTTATTCCATTCCATCCATTTTACATTGGATGCCCAGGGCCACAGACCGGGTTACCACCACCACGACACATCCCTCTGAGACACCGGCCCAGTGCCGAGTATCCCACAGCCCTGGGGGTAATCCATATATATATATATAATATATATTTGATCAAGTGGTAAATCTAAAATTTAATTTCAACATATTTTACATGGTGAATCCTTATGCCAAAAGGAACAAATTTGAGGGGTAAGACTTACCAATTTGCAAAGTTCATTTTTCCTTGGCACCCTAATGCCCATATTAATAGGTCATACAAGTCCCAGAGGGTGACAGATTCCCTTTAAAGCACCACTCCAGAACTTTTTTTATTTCACTGCTGGAGTGGCGCCATATAAATCCGAGATCTCTACCGACTGTCTGATACTCACCTTCCGGCATTTTCATCTGTTTTCGCCGCCGCTCGGCTCAATCTCCTGCAGTTAGTGACCTGTCCGCTGCTCCAGTGTTTCATGGAGCGGCGCAGAGGTCTTCAATTAATGTGAGTCTATGAGAGCCCCATTCAGGTCTTGTTCTTGCCTCTTTCTGTCTTTTTTAGACTTACATTGAGCGCTTGTGTTGTAGCTTCTAATTTCTGGCCAGTCAGAAGCTGCGCTCACAAGATGGAGCCGCTGCACTGGAGCGGTGCCAAAAACGGTGAATTTGCCAGAAGATGAGTATATGATCAGGGCAGGGGACTTGTGCTTAAAGCACCACTCCAGTGGTGAAAAAATAACCCCTGCTGGAGTGGAGCTTTAATAATTTAATAAGCAATTTATTATTATTATTATTATTATTTATTGTTATAGCGCCATTTATTCCATGGCGCTTTACATGTGAGGGGGGTATACATAAAAACAAGTACAATAATCTTAAACAATACAAGTCATAACTGGTACAGGAGGAGAGAGGACCCTGCCCGCGAGGGCTCACAATCTTCAAGGGATGGGTGATAATACAGTAGGCGAGGGTAGAGCTGGTCGTGCAGCGGTTTGGTCGATCGGTGGTTACTGCAGGTTATAGGCTTGTCGGAAGAGGTGGGTCTTCAGGCTCTTTTTGAAGGTTTCGATGGTAGGTGAGAGTCTGATATGTTGTGGTAGAGAGTTCCAGAGTAGGGGTGATGCGCGAGAGAAATCTTGTATGCGATTGTGGGAAGAGGAGATAAGAGGGGAGTAGAGAAGGAGATCTTGTGAGGATCGGAGGTTGCGTGCAGGAAAGTACCGGGAGACGAGGTCACAGATGTATGGAGGAGACAAGTTGTGGATGGCTTTGTATGTCATGGTTAGGGTTTTGTAATGGAGTCTCTGGGCAATTGGGAGCCAGTGAAGGGATTGACAGAGGGGAGAAGCTGGGGAATAGCGGGGGGACAGGTGGATTAGTCGGGCAGCAGAGTTTAGAATAGATTGGAGGGGTGCGAGAGTGTTTGAGGGGAGGCCGCAGAGCATGAGGTTGCAGTAGTCAAGGCGAGAGATGATGAGGGCATGGACTAGGGTTTTTGCAGATTCTTGGGTGAGGAATGAACGGATGCGTGAAATATTTTTGAGTTGAAGTCGGCAGGAAGTGGAAAGGGTTTGGATATGTGGTTTGAAGGAGAGATCAGCATCAAGGATTACTCCGAGGCAGCGAGCTTGTGGGACTGGGGAGAGTGGGCAGTCATTTACTGTAATTGATAGGTTCGTAGGGGGGGTCACGTGAGATGGGGGAAAGATGATGAATTCTGTTTTGTCCATGTTGAGTTTTATTATTATTATTATTATTATTATTATTATTATTATTATTATTGTTATCTGTGATAACAAATGTTAAGTGGGCAATTAAGAAGCTTTATTGTTATAGGAGCACTCAGTATTGTGACCATCAAAGTTGCATATGGGGTAATATTACTTTTTAGGGACAAACTGTGGAGAGCACTAGCACAGGGCATTAATATTTTTTTGGGAGGGAATTTTACTATCTAGAGAGCACAAAGGACACGTTATTACTATGTAAGGGGCACAGTGATGGCAGTATTATGTGGGGCGGTAAGTGAAGCCGTTATTGAACCACACAGCAGGTGCTGTAGGACACATATATGGCAGCTGCTGCTCAGTATTGGGGTATCCGCAGAATGAGTAGTTTGCAAAGGTTGGGCATAGATATGGACAGTGCAGGAAATGTGAGAAGTCAGATGTGTTGTTGTAATCTCTGCAGACAAGTCCTGGTTGGAGAAGTTGTCATGTCGGTCTGGGCCAGATAGAAAAGACTGCAAAAGTCCACCAGAAAGAACATCATCTGTAAGTCACAATCTTTAACTGTGCTGTGATCTCTTATATGTTCTGCAGGACTGATATTACTATATGGAGACCATATGGTGGTAGATATCAGTGTTCATTTTTGTATATAGATTTATTTTCCATCTTAGAGCAGTCATCTGATGATGTTCCCCTGTACTCTCAATTAGGGTGGCCCACTCAGATTTTTTGCCCCCCCAAACTGAAACCCTAGCTACGCCTCTGACGGTTCCTCATCCCTATCCTTATATGTATGGTTCCTCATCCCTATCCCTGTATGAATGGTTCCTTATCCCCATCCTTGTATGCATGACTCCTTATTCCCATCCTGAAGCACCTGATGCAAGTAACCCACTCACTAAGTGTGTGGTATAGCGCCTTGTATATGTGGCGCCCCCAGGAGTATGGCCGCCACAGTGGCTTTGCCTTCCTCCAGGGAGGGTAATGCCAGGCTTGGAAGCAGTGAAGAGTTTCTCTCGCAGTTGACCTATACATGCAACACAGTTCCACTCCAGGCCTGCAGGGGGACTCTGAACCGGAATTGAAGGGAGGAGTGCTCTCTGAGGGCCAAGAGGAAGGAGTGGTCAGTTAGTGTGAGGAGGTCCACGTGTGCAGACGTGTAGAGAGAAGCTGGTGGTTGAGCTGAGGAAAGAGAGCTCCCTCCCAGTGAGAGCGCATGAACTGGAGCCTGGTCTCCACGGGTGTATGAATACTGACGGTCCTGCACCAGAAACCAGAGGAGTAGGAGGCTGTAAATGCCCTACCCCCATCTAAGACTCGGAGACACAACAGCACGGAGTGAGCCAAGAGAGGAATAGCGGCTACAGCTGTCTGCCATACGAGGAGTGCTAGTAGAAGAGAATTAGGAGGAACTTCAGTGTAATTCAGTACTAGGAGTAATTCATTCAAATAAGCGCTAGGAAGGAGACTGCACAGCCCTTCTGCTGAGAGAGAATCCTGAGCTGCTTCCAGGCTAGCCTGCTCTGGTACCATCTGTAATCAGGACCCTGGACTGCATTTATCAGGTAAAGGTAGAGAAACTGCACCCCGCTGTGTCTTTGTCTGCTTCCTACCCTTCCGGCACTGTTACATCCCCATGCCAACCACATCTACACTGCCCTGGGACTACAGCTTCACCTGTGGGGAGCTTTTACATCTTTGCTGCACCATACTATCAGTCCCAGTGGATCTGCATGCAGTGTCTGCTTAACATCTCACTTGCCAAACACCACAGGTGGCGTCACAAACTATTCCATTAACTATAATCCACCATTTCCATTCCCTCATTACTTAGGCGCCCAGGGCCACGGACCGGGTCACCGCTGCTGTGACACATCCCGCCGACACCGGCCCAGTACCGAATACCCCACAGCCCTGGGAGGGCGACCCACATGCATGACTCCCCGCCTCTGCTCTGGTATGCATGCCTCCCTGTCATTGTTTGCATGCCTCCCCATCCCTGTCATTGTAAGCATGGCTCCCCCATCCCTGTCATTGTATGCACGCCTCCCCCATCCCATCCCTGTATGCATGGCTCCTTATCTGCTATCCCACTATCGCTGTTTGCATGTTTCCTATTGAAAAAAAACATACATCCTACTCACCTACCTGCATGCCCTGAGTGCTGGCACTGAATCTCGTTCTGGCCGCCGGCTTCCGGCAGCTCTTCCTGCCAAGCAATCACATGGCCCCACTCATTAAGTTAATGAATATGCGCTTCACGCCTTAATCCGCAGGGCCACATGATTGCTCAGCAGGAAGAGCTGCAGGACGCGGCGGCCGGAATGAGATGACGTGCCAGCACCCAGGACACGCAGGTAGGTGAGTATGAGGTTTGCTGGAAGCCGATGGCTGCGGCTGGCACTGTGCACTATACCAGCAGTGGCGCAGGCTTTAGCCACAGTCTCCGGCTCCTGCCCTGGGTGAATTTGGAGTGAAAGAACTTGACAGGCCTGCACAGAGACTTGACCTCAACCCCATCACTGTTAGGAGGAACTAGAATGGATATTGTGGGCCAGGGTCTTTTTTATCCTACATCTGTGTTGGACCTGACAAATTCTTTCCTGAGTGAATCAATAAAAATTCCCCAGACACTCCAAAATCTCATAGAAAGTCTTCCCAGTAGAGTGGAATCTGTTAGAGCTGCAAATAGGGAACAAACTAAACATAAATACCTATGGATTTGTACTGGAATATCATAAAATTGTCTGTAGATGTAGCGTGCAGTTCTTCCAATATATAGTTGGGAAAAAAGTATTTAAACATCAGAAAAACTAACTGAAACAACAAGAACTAGTCTGAACAGGTACATACCAAAAAACAACTTACATATCAATATACAAAAATGGTTGCACTCAATCGTGTTAAAGCATGTCCAAGTGAAATACATGAAGTGTGAATAGCAAAATGGCTTATGAAAAACGTACTTAGTCAGCCATCAATTGTGAAAGTTCTCCCACTTTAAATGATGAGAGAGGCCTGTAAGTGACAACATAGGTAGACCACAACTATGCGAGTCAAAATGAGAAAACAAATCCAGAAAATCACCTCGTTTTATTTAGCAAGATTTATTTTGAAAATTGTGGTGGAAAATAAGTATTTGGTCACCTAAAAACATACAAGATTTCTGGCTCTTACAGACCTGTAACTTCTTTAAGAGGCTTCTCTGTCCTCCACTCATTACCTGTATTAATGGCATCTGTTTGAACTAGTTATGAGTGAAAAAGACACCTGTCCACAACCTCAAATAGTCACACTCCAAACTCCACTATGGAGAAGACCAAAGAGCTGTCGAAGGACACCAGAAAGAAATCTGTAGCCCTGCACCAGGCAGGGAAGACTGAATCTGCAATAGGCAAGCAGCTTAGTGTGATGAAATCAACTGTGGGAGCAATTATAAGAAAATGGAAGACATACAAGACCACTGGTAATCTCCCTTGATCTGCGGCTCCACGCAAGATCTCACCCCATGGGGTCAAAATGATCACAAGAACGGTGAGCAAAAATCCCAGAACCACACGGAGGACCTAGTGAATGACCTGCATAGAGCTGGGTCCACCATAACAAAGGCTACCTTCAGTATCACTCTACGCAGTGCCAGACGTGTCCCCCTCCTTAAGCTAGTACATGTCCGGGCCTGTCTGAAGTTTGCTATAGAGCATATGGATTATCCAGAAGAGTATTGGAAGAATGTCATCTGGTCTGATGAAACCAATTTTAAGTTTATAATTTCAAGTATTATGCAATAGTTCAATAAACTTAAATAAGTATGTGTTGCTAATCTTATTTCTTGTCAATAAATATATTTTATCAGTTGTGGCTAGTTGATGGCCTATACATTTCCATCAAATATTGTGCCTTATGCAACTGCTTCACAATGGAACAATGATTCATAGGGACAAGTGATTTGTCAACCGTCCAATGATAAAATACTAGTAAATATCAGCTCATTGTTTCCACTTTTCATTCTCAATGAACAACAGTGTGTCTTTCCAATGATGAACGTACACTGTGTTCATGTTGGCAATAGTCCTGGAGCAGCTTAATGTGTGTGTTTCCTTTTGCATTAAAATTATTCAGTAGGCTTGGTGGTTTACTGGATAATATATTGGCCTTCAACAATTAGGACCGTTGGTTTGAGTTCAACTCAAGGTCGCCAAATAAAATTATGTTAAAACACTTAAGTCCAGGCAAGCCCAAACTCTTGAAAACAATGGTCAGTAATTGCGAGATAACCCTTCCCTTCACCTCGGAGGAACCATTTGCACTTGGCACTACATGACTGTGGCATTTTGTCTGGCAAATGTGAGGGTTGCTAGGATGTTTTGTGTAACAAAGTCTCAAAGAACTGTGATACTCAAAGCAAAGGGAGCATTTGGCCAGAAAAAATACATGCCAGATGGGCAATGAAGGGGCCAGATGATAGGCTAGCATCAATCAAAGGGATTTTTGTTAAAGTTAAAGTCTAAATTTCTGAATTTCAATTGTAGACATGACAATAATGCAATGAAAGACCAACATGCATCTATCTATCTATCTATCTACTGTGATGCAGTGACCGCTGTGACAGCTAGGAGGCGCTGTCTGGGTCATGCACACAGGCATCTCCATTATTGTGATGGAGAAAGGATGGTAAATGACAGCTATGTATCCCAGGGTGGGTGGCCCTGGGATGGAAGCTGAAATATGTGGTAATCAGCAGAGGTAATGCTGAGTGTTTGAAACTATGTATCAGGGAAGGCTTTCAGGTGGCTTGGTGAGATGAGCTGGACCTGTCACCTACAAACCCACCCAGGGGCGTGTGTCTGAACGCCCATAGTAAAAGCTGTATATGTGTGTGAATGGCTGGGTGTTTGAATAAGACCTTGATGAGGTCATAGCCATGTGATCTGGTGGGCGTGGCTACAGACCATATAAGGTGACTAGGGTAGGTCACATGGGAGAGAGTGAGTACCTGAATGGTTCAGGGTGGAATGTCCAGGAGGGTCTAGGAGTTGGAAGCTTTGCTGCCTTCCTGAATAGCACCTTCTGCGACCTTGGACCTGGTGAGGCCAGTGTGTTGGGAGTCCCTGGGAGTAGAGACGGATCCCTGAATAGCACCCGGTGAAGCATGAGTGTTGGATGGTCTCAGAGGGGATGGACGTCTTGAATAGCATCTGCTAAGGCCCTGGACCTGATGAGGCCGGTGTGTTGCGAGACCCAGGGAGCAGGGTCGGATCCCTGAATAGCACCCAGACAGGCCATGTGTGTGAGCAGAGTCTGTGATGGCCTGCATCTGGGAAAGCCACTGCCCGGCTGTGGTTCTGGAACCGGGAGGCGGCCTAATGAATAGGGCACTGTCCAGAACAGTGAGCCCAGTGCGGCCGCTTCCCCGAAAGAAGGGACCAACCAAGAGTCGGCATCTGGGGCCGGAGCTCCTGCGAGGTAACCCCGGACATGGGACTATAACTGTTGGTGCCTGTGATGTTCTATAGACACTAATGAACTGTTCTATGTGCGGTCACCCACGGTAACTGGACAAAGAGGTCCAGCGTGTTTAGTGACAGCATATCCAAGCCGTGTACTATGCAATGTTATGGACTATGTGTGAGCCTGTGAAGTATAACATGGCTTACGGTGTGGTTTATGATGGCACAATAAACTGCATTGGACTGTTTTAAGTGAAAGTGTTCCTGTGTGCATCAATATCGCAGCCAAGTGAGTGTCCCCCAATACACTCAGTGAGCGCTGCCTTACACTGCTTTAGAAAGGCAGAGAAATCTGCCGAAACGTTGCTGCTAATGGATCAGTAAAGCCACGGTTTTTCACTTTAATATTTTGGATGTTTGGACATCACATTAACAGGTTTTATTACACCCAGTTTCTTTTAGAAGTGCTGCCAAATTTTCTCTATCTATCTATCTATCTATCTATTTATCTATCTAATATCTTTTGATTATTTAAGCTTTCAAAAAATAAAAACTAACAAGAGAAAATTGTATAAAAAAGTTTATTAAACACTCATAATGGCTTTGCAGAAAGCGCAATGCCAGACAAAAATTATGAGGAGGGTTATCCATAAACCCCTGAAAGGAAACAACTGTCAGGCCTCAAAATATTGAATATTAAAAACACTTCCTATGCTGCTGTGATCTGGTGGTCTGGAAAAGTGTGGGCTAATCCAGGCTTTCTTCATTTTCATTAGCAGCATTCTCTGTTGACAGGAAAAAAGCACCTGTCTGTTATGACCCCACCCTGTAGCACTAAAAATCTGCCAGGTGTCTAGCTTTGAAACCCAATAGCTGAATGTCGCCGAGGAATTAAGGAGTGCTCTGGTTTGGTTGGTTAGATATTGTTTGACCATCTTTTAAAACGTTCCCTCCTTGTCAAAATTATTTGGTCATGAGGGCATGGAGGCTGGGAGAGTGTCATGAAAGGCTTTGACAGTGTATCCTTGCCTTAGCTGCACCTGGTGTGTGTCTCCCTCACCTCTCCTCCTTGGTTGTGCAAGGAAGCTTGCCCCCTGCCATTAGCGTTGTCTGGTGGGGATTTTTTTCAACATACTCTCCATGACGGCCTTCTGGTGTAACACCATTTTAGAAGATCTCTCCGCTCTGGATGAAGAGATGCAAAGTTCTCCTTGAAGCATGGGTTTAGCAGGGTGAATAACCTGTAGTCTTTCTTGGACAAAATGAATGTAATTCAAGGGAAAGACAGCAGTACATAAAGTTGACCATATGTGCCAAAGTCCATACAACCAATGCTTCCCTGTCAACACCATGGTGACATCTCTCCATCTCCTCTTCCTGCTCCCTCTCTTCCTCCTCATTCACATCGTCAGCCTATCCTTGTCGGGGAGACTGGACAAAGCTTGTGTAGGCAATAACCTGTTTTTCCAGGTCATATTCCTCTTCTTCACTCTCCTCCTCCTCATTATTAACCAATTTTGTGGTGAGCAAATGAGATGAGGCTGGGCTGGGTGTTATCTCCCTGTCTCATTTCTTTTTCTGTCTCTACTTGGTCCGCATGCAAAGCTTCATGTTTAATTTTCACCAACAATTGTTTAAATAGGCACACAAACGAGATCGTTGTGCTGATGATGGCATCATCGCCGCTCACCGTCTTTATGGAGTCCTCATATTCTTGGAGAACTGCAGAAATGTCAGACATCCATGCCCACTCTGAAAACCAAAAACAAATATCCTAAAATAAAAAAGTAAAAAATAAATTGCAAAAATTGCATGAAGGTAGTAATAATAATAATGGTATTTAGTAAACATAATTTTGATCAAAAGAATGTAGAAGCCATCCCACCAGGTCAAGGCAACCCTTGTTGGACAGTCCTAACTCTTTTATTTAAAATCTTTCCACTTGTCAAGTGATGTAAATGTGCCCACTCTTCAGTTGTTATGTGTAGAGGCTGACTAGAATACCGACAGCTGAGTGGGAGCTGGTGTTCCACAACTGGCCTCTTCTGGTAAAAAGCCTTTCCAGCATGTGCAGTGTGAAGTCCCAGTCAGTGAGCTGCAACTTGCAAGTGCTGCTGTCGCACTGCCAGAGCAGTGGCAGCTCTAGCTGACTTGTCTAAACAGGCGTTGACATGGCGTACCTTGACCATAAGCTCTGCCAAATCTGAATGGGCTTGTGAGCTTGTCAAGCTTCACAGCCACCACTAGGTTGCAACCATTAACACACACAACCATGTCTGGTTCGAGGTTCAGTGGCAAAAAACACAAGACCTGTCTAGTCTGTTATTCCTTTAAGTTATTCGTTTCGTGGTGTGCAGTTCGTCTCCTAGACAAATTATCTTCAACAGAGCCTGTTGCTGCTTTGCTGAGGCCGTGCTGCAGTGCTTTCAGCTTTCTCTGATGTGGATGATGTGCTCTAAGATAGCACATCGGAGATGGAGGATAAGGAGGAGCAGGATAAGGCACAGGAAACTGGTGTAGTAGGTGGAGGAAACCCTAATAGAAGTAAGGCTAGCAATCCTTACTGTTGGGAGCACATGTGCCGTGACTCTGCCCCAGCCTCCACAGTGTTCACCCAGTGAGCCGTCATGGAAATGTAGTGTCCCTGGCCACAAATGCTTGTCAATGTGTCAGTCATTAACCCCTTAATGTTCCCAGCTTTTTTTGGTTCTGTGTTTTCGTTTTTTGCTCCCCTTCTTCCCAGTGCCATAACTTTTTTATTTTTCCTTCAATATGGCCATGTGAGGGCTTATTTTTTGCAGAGCCAGTTGTACTTTTCAAAGACATCATTGGTTTTAGCATGCCATGAACTCAAAAATGGGAAAAAAATTCCAAGTATGGTGAAATTGCAGAAAAAGTGCAATCTCACACAGGTTTTTCGTTTGACTTTTTGCTAGGTTCACTAAATGCTAAAATTGACTGGCCATTTTGATTTTACAGGTTATTATGAGTTCATAGACACCAAACATGTCTAGGTTCTTTTTTATCTAAATGGTGAAAAAAAATTCCAAAGTTTGCTAAAAAAAACAAATTGTGCCATTTTCCGATAACCGTAGCATCACCAGTTTTCTTGATCTGGGGTTGGGTGAGGGCTTATTTTTTGCTTGCCGAGCTGACATTTTTAAGGATACCATTTATGTGCAGATCCGATCTTTTGATCGCCAGTTAATGAATTTTAATGCAATGCTGTGGTGATCAAAAAAACGTAATTCAGTTGTTTTGATTTTTTCTCCCGCTACGTCTTTTAGCAATCGGGCTAATCATTTTCCTTTATTGATAGAGCTGGCGATTCTGAACGGGGCGATATCTAATATGTGTATGTGTGATTTTTTTTATTGTTTTATTTTGAATGGGGTGAAAGGGGGTGATTTTAACTTATATTTTTTTTATTTTTTTCATATTTTTAAAAACTTTTTTTTTTAATTTTGGAATGCTTCAATAGCCTCCATGGGAGGCTAGAACCTGCAACAACTCGATCGCCTCTGCTACATATAGGCGATGATTAGATCGCCTATATCTAGCAGAATTACAGCATGGCTATGAGCGCAGACCACTGGGTGGCCCTCATAGCAGTCCGGCATCAACAGCCATAGAGGTCTCCAGGAGACCAATGGTTGTTGTGCCAACACATCGCTGACCCCCAATCACGTGATGGGGTCAGTGAGGCGTATATTTCCGGCCCGGTGGCCGGAATCGCTTGTTAAATGCCACTGTCAGCGTTTGTCAGCGGCATTTAACTAGTTCTTAGGCGTGGCTGGATCGCGATTCCACCTGCGCCTATTGCAGGCACTAGTCAGCTGTTCAAAACAGCTGACATGCCCTGGCTTTGATGTGGGTTCACCGCCGGAGCCCTCGTTAAAGCTGGAGATCTGACCTTGGACGTTCTATTGCGTCCAAGGTCAGAAAGAGGTTAAGTGAGCAATGCCAGTAAGTGCGTTGGTAAAGACATGGATGATGTTCCGTGACAGGTGCTGGAAGAAATTGTATACAGAAACTTGGCACACACAATAGCAAAATACAGGTAGATGGGAGTTCTTGGATATCAATTTTTTCCTAGAACTCACAGCTACCTGTTTATTGCTATTATGTACATGTATATACTTCTGTTTGTTTATCTTCTTTTTTACATGAATTTGTCTTACAGTACTTTAGACGTTTCGGTCTCATCGGCCTTCGTCAAATTGTATGTACTGTACACCATCAAATCACTTTTCACTAGAATCACAGATTGTGTGTGCCAAGTTTCTGTATACGGTCATGGATTGGCACCACCAGCCACAGCTGTGCTAACGGTTCTGTTTACAATTATTATCCTCTATGTTAAGCACGCTGTCCTGGGCAATGACCTCACTTGCTTTTTCGTATAATGCTGAACAAAGATCTAGCATTATAGCACAGTCCACCATCTCCAGCGACTTCCTCAGGGTCCCCCCTAAGGAGACCAGAGAATGTGATCTTGAAAGGGACTTAAGACATTGAACTAAACTCAAATTACAATGTGCCACACTCATGGAGCATTTAAAAGTGCAGAGAATTCCTAGTGGCCTACATGTCCCCCTTCGTCCTACCCCTTTTAGTGATTCTCAAGACTTTTGTTCACGTTTGAACAAATAATTAATACTTTAAATGTTCTTTTGACCTTATAACTCTTACGTTAGAGTACCTCCATCAGGGGATCAGGAAGTGCAGAGAACAGATCAAGAACATTGAAAGTTAGCTGGTTTCATCTACTACCACAGAGGAATTTAACAATCTCAAAACCAAGATTAACGCAACCATTGAACAACACCGCCGAGACACTGAGACAAGGAAAATGAACAAGTTCGCAAGGGATACCGAGGACTACGAGCATAACAGAGTTTGTAAATGGCTGGAGTCTACCAACTCAGGCAATTTCATCTCACGTCCAAATTACAGGTCATCTACAGATGTCTCTACCTCGGGGTCGGACTACGAACCACAACCTACCACGAGCCGTTTTTTAGGCCAAAGACGACAACCAATGAGAGGATGAAGACCCGCAGGGGAGAGTCACTCTGCGAAATATGGACTTCAAACACGTAACCTGCTCCCACTTGTTATAAATATATCATCTAAGAATCTGGGTATAGCAGAATGCCAAATATTACAAAAAGGGTTATCTTTTTGTCTGAGCTATAAATATAACACCTTTAAATTGGAAATCTATCTTCAGCCTTTTTACAGGTCATTTAACCTAAAATTACACTTTGCTGACTATAGTAATACAGTAGATAAATAAATAAATAAAAGAAATAAAAGCAGCTATAAACTACTGTAACATTCCACCATGTGAGTGGACGGGGATTACTCTCTTGGCAGGTCTTTTGTCATGATCTGGGTTGGATTATGACAGATAAATGGACAAGTAACCTTTTTTTTCCCTTAAGCTGTGTGCTTAAAGGTAGTTTTGCCCCCGGTGGCCATTAGGGTCATTGCACTGTGGTGATTTCAGTTCTAGTTTTGCCCCCGGTGGCCATTAAGGTCATTGCACTCTGGTTACTTTAGGGCACGTGATTATGAAGCAGGTGTGATTGCTGGCTCTTACCTATAAAAGAGTGTCAGGTGGTTGCAATCACGGTTGGTGATATTGTTCATTTCCAATCAAGATTGGTGAGGGAAGGAACTACAGAGAGCAGCTCAGGGGAGCTCTGGTGTAAAGTCTGGTGAAGGAAGGAATTACAGAGAGGTGTTCCTTGCAGCTCTGATAAAGCTTGGAGAAGTAGCAGCTATTCTGAAGGAAAGCTGCTTTCTGGTGGTGGACTCTGTTGCTGGGAGCATTAGCAACAGAGCAAAGCAAAGTGGTGTTATCCCTGTTTGTATTTTTCCCTGGTGTGTATTAGTATAGCGGTAGGGCCAGTGCCTGTACCACCCAGCTCCCTAGCAAGGGATAGGTGTAGGGTGTGCTAGGGTGACAGGTTCCAGCTCGGCGACAGGTGAGGAGCCTGTATAGGGAACATTAGGAGTGTGAGGGACACTGACTCAGGGGAGTGCAGGAGGTCTCCTCATCCCCATTCCCTATCGCAGGGCCCACCATTGCAACTGTTTCCCCTTCCCCCGTGTCTTGTTGCTTTAGTTACCGGCCTGCGGGTCGTGTCACACAGGACAGTTACACGTGCCAGTTTTGTTGTCTTAGTTACCGACCTGCGGAAATTCAAAAACTGAAAAGTGGGGCGTGCAATATTATTCGGCCCCTTTAACTTAATACTTTGTTGCGCAAGGATCTGTATACTATCTCCAAACCAAAGGCACAGCTATTGGACCTAACGCCCCACCACCATATGATAACTGCTATATGGCCCACTATGAGGATAGTATACTATATCCAGATGACCTCTTCCGCTCACATGTTGTGATGTGGAAGAGGTACATCTACGATATTTTCTGTATCTGGGAGGGATCTCTAGATACGCGCAATTCCTTTTTTCTACGCTTGCGGACATCGTGGCCTGGATTAGACTTCACGATGTCACACATTGCTAAACAAATTAATTTTTTGGACACTGCCTGGAATCTTGCCTTGGACCTCGGCATGTTCCCTAACACATCATCTTTATTTTTATACAGCGCTAACATATTCCGCAGTGCTTTACAGTTTGCACACATTATCATCACTGTCCCCGATGGGGCTCACAATCTAAATTAACACGCACCATGTCTGGAGATCTGTTGTGCCTCCTTGCCTGTACCCTGGTTTGCCTGCTGGATTCCGAGAACCTGCCATCACTGCCAGAGATCGTAAGCATGAAGACTACGACCTGATGTCAGGAGCTGGTGTCTGCAGCCTGATGCCCTGACCCTTGCCAGCTGTCTGGAGTCCGATGCCATCGTGTCCTTGCCGGTAACCAGGCTTACCTTCTGGCACGTACCATGCCATGGACCTTGGCGTGCCCAGCACGCACCTTGCTGTGTTTGCCTGTTATCACGTTTTGCACTTAATGTTATCCTGAATTTGCCTTAATGAAGATACCTTGAATTCACGTATTGTCTTGTCTTGTTTTCTGCACGTCCTTTGTCGTCAGAAACTCGTACCTAGTGTCTACTTGAGCCGGCTGTCTGATTCCAGCAGTCGTGGTGGCTCACCCCCTTGGTCTTGCCCCTGACACTCCCTGTATAGGGGGTGGTTCCTCACAAGGTCAGCTCACCCTAGGTGGGTGGGTGCCACGACCCAGAGAGTCCACTCTAAAGAAATCGACTCAGCGTAAGCTGACGTCATCACACTGTGGGTCAATTGTTGCCACTTTTCCTGGTGTCTGCCTCTAATTTTTCAAAATGTTTGGACTCCAAGTTAGTTCTCTTTCATGTGTGTTGCCTGTAGCAGTAGAGCTCCAAGACTGGCAGGCTGCACTTACTTTCAGTCAACTACTTGTGTTACTATCCTTAAATGTTTCTAACAATAGTAGTCTATGAAGCTGATATTTGTGCCACCTGAGTGTGGCTGAGCAGAAAAGCAGTTTGAGCTGATGCATAAGGTATCATGTACTCCCAACACAGCAGGCTTACACCGTTCCATCACTCGCCTCCTAATTTGAACTTAAATTCAAAGCTGTACATTTTGGCCCAAATCCTGTCTCATGCATGGCCCATGCCTGACTGCTGCACCATTATGAAATTTCTACTGTGTGCTAACTGATGCCACTTTGTCTGATATCTGCCCCTAATTTTTGGAAATGTTTGGACTCCAATTTGGGTCCTCTTGATGTGGGTTTCCTGTTTATGGCAGGGCTCTCAGAGCACCAGGCCTACACCTGTCACTGATCCATGTGTTACTGATCAATGTTTAATCTACAGTAGAAATGCTGGTCCAAGTTCTGTCCCAGGCCCTGTCCCATGCATCCATGCTGTGCAATTATACTACTTGAGCTCTGAGTCAATTGATGCCTCTTTTCCTGGTGTCTGCCTCTAATTTGATCTGTTTGGGAAGCTTTTGGCCCCCCTGAAGGTGTTGTCTATGCATTTGGTTTTGCCTCCCATTGACTTCAATGGGGTTCAGAATCAGATAAGTATGGCAAACTTTTCAGTTGACTGTTCGGCGAAGTTCAGGAAGTGCACTGATTCAAACTGAACCTTAAAAGGTTCACTCGTCTCTAGTGCCGACTTTCATTTACCCAAAGCTGTTGTTAATGATGAAATTGTCCATACTATCTTCCTTTTAAACTGTGAGTCCATTATCTGTCTTCCACACAATTCTTCTGCCACAGGAGCTGATTGTCACGGTTCCACCCCTCAGGGTGTCTGGGATGCAGTTACTGACAGCTCAGCTGTCCAATCCGGTACAGGGGCATCCTGAAGCTGTCAGTACTTTGATGGATAGCATGACCATCCAATCTGGTACAGGGGTGTGCTGAGCTGTCAGTGTGTTGATTGACAGCTCGACTAACCATCTGGGACTGGGAGGCGCCGGCTGTCTCAGGTGATCACTATCCTGGGTAATTGCAATGCCTACTTAACTGAGCAGCTTCTCCCAGACTACTGCCAGACGTACATTCATCTTGTGAGGTTTGTGCGCTGTGCTCTCATGTGCCTTGTGTTCTGTTTGCTTGATATGTTGCCTGACTTTGGACTTCGTTCTGACCATCTGCCTGTTTAACCCCTTCAGTTCTGATCTGCTAACCTCCCAGTACTCTGACCTCGGATTGTTACCTGACTATGCTTTTGTCTCTTCCTTCTGTTTATGACGTACCCTCCTGGCTTCTGACCTTGGACTCCTTGACAACTCCGACTCACGGCTTGGCCATGAGAAGTGAGTAGCGTCACATTACTTCTGGCTGCTACATTTTTCTTTTTTGCCAGTATGGTTCCTGTTCACACGTTTTGTGACCAGGTGGCGAATTTGATGCACATGACTCAGGATCTGGCGAAGGATTGCCAGAGTCTCAAGTTTTCAAAATATCAGTTGCAGGGTCAAATAAATAACTTGATGAAGACCTCCCATAGCCCCCACAGCCAGCAGTGGCTGTGATGTCAGTACCCTCTGTTGTACAGTTGGTCTCTCCCAAACCTGGTATATCCCTACCTGATAAATTTTTGGGAGAGAAAGACCAGTTTAGGGTATTCAGGGAGAGCGGTAAGTTATTTTTTACCCTGCGCCCCCGGTCATGAAGGGAGGAGTTCCAGCTGGTGGAAATAATCATGTCCCTACTGCGAGGGGGTCCTCAGACCAGGGCATTTTCTTTATCCCCACAAGCCCCAGAACCGATTTCTGCTCATTCCTTTTTTGACAGTTTAGGTCTGATATATGACGAACCCGACAGAATCCAGGTTGCGGAGGCTAAGATCATGAACCTGGCACAGAGGGATCACACAGCTGAGGACTACTGTACTGAGCTCTGGCAGTGGTCCACAGAAGTTCTATGGAATGATGCTGCTTTCAGGTGCCAGTTCCAAAGAGGCCTTTCCGAGATACTCTGGGCCTCCATGACGCTCCTTGTTCTCTGATGGAGGCCATGACTTAAGCCATATGAATGGACCGCAGAATCCATGATAGACATGGAGAACAGCAGGCTGCATGTATTACTCCCCCAGAGCAGGTTCATTTATCCGAGGTTTGAGTTGACAGTCTTCAAGTTGTGGAGAGAAGATGGAGACAAGATCTTGGACTTTGTATATACTGTGGTCTCTCTGGACATTTTCTTAAGAATTGCCTAACTCGTCCTCAAGCTATCAAACCACCAGGAGAACGTCTGAGTCTGGGTGACGGCCGAGGATGTCACCCAGACTCCTAGGTACCTTTTTCTTCCTGTGATAAAGTACTGATAAATTCAATGATTTCCTTCGAGAACCAGGTGTTATCAACATTGGTGTTCATTGACTGTGGATCTGACGCTAACTTTATTGATTCGGGACTGGTTCTGTAGTAAGGCTTAGGGACAGTTAGATTGGAAAGACCCATTCAAGTCATCGCCCTTGACAATTCACCGTTAGCTCACAATGTGGTCGAGAGAGAGCAACGGTAGATTTCACTCTCCAAGTGGGAGCTCTCCACTCTGAATCGATCTCCTATTTTGTGTTGGCTAATTTACCTGCTGGATTGGTACTGGGGTTTCCATGGCTGCATATTCGCAATCCAGTTATTGACTGGTGTCAGAAGGAGATTGTGAAATGGAACCCCAAGTGTTGCAAAAAATGTCTAAAAAAATGTACAAATATGCTCCACTAGTCTGGAGGGTCTTCCGGTGTACCTGAAGGACTCCAGAGATGTGTTCCCGGAAAAAGAGGTGGAGATACTGCCTCCCCATTGTCCCTATGTTTGTGCCATTGATTTTTTTTTTTCAATTCTTTATTTTCAGGTTTAAACCACACCATAAGACAGAACACCATTTTACAAATACAGATGGTTAATTATTGCTTAGACGTCGGTCCAAGGTGAAAAAAAAAAAAGGGGGGGAATAAAAGGGGGGAGGGAAAAGTGGGTGGGAAAAAGGAAGAAGAAGAAGGGAAGGGAAAAGAGGGATACATAATAACAAACAATAACAATAACATCAACACAAAGTAGTCGTCGGCATCGACACTAGCAATTAATGAGTGTATTATGAAAATAGAGTAGGTGGACAGTTCTGTAAGTAACCTTGGAACCAGCTACCCCAAAATAAAGGCCATCAGGTCTAAGTAAGACTCATGTATAGAGTTGAGCGATACCAGCCGATACTTGAAAATATCGGATCGGAATGGATCGGCCGATCTTAAAAAAAAGTATCGGTATCGCCGATTCCGATACCGGGAACCAATGCAAGTCAATGGGGCCAAAATATCAGAATTAAAAAAACCCCTTTCTTTCCTTGTAGGTTAATTCTACATGAAGAAAAACAACTAAGAATAATGTAGAATGTATTGTGGGAGGTGGAGGAGACATTAAAGCCATAGAGGTTTAGCCCAATCAAATGGAATAGCAGGAATTAAACTTTTTTTTTTAAAGATGTTAGGAGTTACAAAGATATTGACTATGTTAGCCTCATTTATATTTTGCCAGACATGTATGTCTTCTTCTTCTTTCTTCTTTCTTCTTCTTTCTTATTCTTCTTCCTTTTTTTACCTTCTTCTTCTTCTTCTTCTTATTCCTTTTTTTACATTCTTCTTCTTCTTATTCCTTTTTTTACATTCTTCTACTTCCTTTTTTTACATTCTTCTTCTTCTTCCTTTTTTTACATTCTTCTTCTTATTCCTTTTTTTACATTCTTCTTCCTTTTTTAAATTCTTCTACTTCCTTTTTTTACATTCTTCTTCTTCTTCTTCCTTTTCTTACATTCTTCATATTCTTCTTATTCAACAATTCTTATTCTACATATTCAACTTCTTCATCTTCTTCCTATTCTTCTTCATCATATTCTTGTTTGTGTCAGGCATTCCTGTAGTTGTTATCTAGAAAAGTTAGAAGTTTACACCTTCCGTTCTGCCTGTCACAAAAGATTTACAACAGGATTTGTCCGCGTTCAGTTTGGCCTGCAGCAGCAGGCCTTTTCCAGGGGCACCACGAGGAGGAACGGACTCACCCCCATACACTGCTTAGTCTTCTTCTGCTTATAAATAAGATAATATCATTTGCTCAGAGTATTAGTCTTATGCTTAATGTTCTTCTGCTTTGTTTTTTTTATGCTTCTTTGTCTTCTCTCTCTTGTTGTTCTGCATCTTGGTGGTTGTCTTCCTGTTCTTTGTCCTCTTGAACCAGCTGACGGTACTGGCACCCGGAGGGGCAGCAGAAGGAACAAGAGCCAATGGCACTACCGAGGACCAGCTGACGGTGCTGGAACCCGGTTACTAAGCAGGAGGTACCTGTGCTACAAAGCACTACCAAGGACCAGCAGACGTTGCCGGAACTCGGATACCGAGATGGAGGCACCTAGGCCAAAGGCTCTGACGAGAACCAGCTGACGGTGCTGGAACCCGGAGGGGTATCAGAAGTTACCCCTGAAAAGCAAAGTTGGCATGCCGCAAGCTGGCCGCAGTTACCGAATCACACAGTCCTACAGGGGGTGCTTGTCCTACTGGCACTATGGAACAAGCCTTTCTTACCAGAACCCGCAGTCCACATAGGAAGCACCTAAACTGCTGGCACCCTAGCCTCGGCTAACCCAACCGCAACACGACATGGCAACTTGGGGTGGCAAACTGACATTGACACTTCCCGGAAACAGCAGGCAGGGCTGGAACCAAGCTGGGCAGGAGGGAGTACCCGTGCCAAAGTCAGTTATGAGCAGCAACTGGCGATGTTGGAGCCCAGGACAAGCACTTAGCAGGCTGAGGCCTGATGTGCTGTCAATTGGGAGGCAGCAGGACAGATTGCCATCAAAACAGCAGGGGAACAGCTGACGTTACTGAACCCCACAAACACAGGAGCTAGTGTTTTACTCTGTGAAGACGGCACTTCCGAGCAACAACTGGCTGTGTTGAAGCACAGGGATTATAGTTCAGGTGGTAGAAAAATGAACACACCAGCAGACCTGGATACAGTTGCCAACCACTAATTTAGTCTGTAAGAGGAATGGCAAAGTCTTTGGAGATCCAGGCCTTGTTCATTTTCAGAAAAGTCAGCCGGTCAACATTATCGGAAGATAGTCGCGTGCGACGGTCTGTTAGTACACCACCTGCGGCACTAAAGACACGTTCCGATAATACACTGGCAGCAGGGCAAGCCAGCACCTCCAATGCATACTGGCTAAGCTCTGGCCATGTATCCAGCTTAGAGACCCAAAACTTGAAGGGGGAAGAGCCATCTGGGAGTACAGCGACAGGGCAAGACATGTAGTCTGACACCATCTGACGGAAGCGTTGCCTCCTGCTGACTCGAGGCGTCGCTGATGGTGTAGACAATTGTGGTGGACACACAAAACTTTGCCACATTTGGGCCATAGTGGTCTTGCCTTGTGCTGCGGCGCTGCCTCTGCTCCCTCTTTGTGCAGAGTTTCCTCCACTGCCTCGACGCACAGAGCTGCTTTGTAAAGCACTAGCAACAATGCTGTCGGGTGGAATGGAAAACATTATGGACTGCACCAGTGACTTCGTACTCCCGCATTTTACGCTCCCGGTTCAACGTTGGTATGAGCCTTTGTACGCTGTCCCGGTAGCGAGGATCTAGGAGGGTGTACACCCAATAATCAGCCGAGACGAGAATGTGGGCGATGCGGCGGTCGTTTCTCAGGCACTGCAGCATGAAATCAACCATGTGCTGCAGACTCCCAACTGCCAAAGAACCGCTGTCCCCTGTTTGAGGCGTGACCTCGGCCTGCTCTGCATCACCCCACCCTCGCTGTACATACTGAGTAGAGGTTTGTGTACCTCCCTCCTCTGGAGAGATGTCTTCCTCCTCCATCGACTCCTCCTCATCCTCCTCACAAAGTGTCCCCTGCCTAGGCCTTTGTGAGGAAACACGTAGCGCAGACTGTCCAGAAGCAGATGGCATTTGGGACTCCTCATCCTCCACCTCTTCTGAAACCTCATCCCTTAGTGCTTGCAGTGTTTGTTGAAGCAGGCAGATAAGGGGGACAGTCATGCTGACTAGTGCATCATCTGCACTCGCCATCCGCGTGGATTCATCGAAGGCACGCAAAACGAGGCAGATGTCCTTCATAGAGGCCCACTCAATGGTGCTGAAGTGTGAACGGCGCACAGTGCGACTTGTTTGCGCCTGATGCAGCTGGTACTCCATGACTGCTGCTCACACAACCGCTCCAACATATGTAACGTTGAATTCCACCGGGTGGGTAGGTCACATATGATGCGATGTTCCGGAAGGCCAAATCGTCGCTGCAGAGCAGCGAGGCGCGATCTTGCCGTGCTGGAACGTCGCAAGTGAGCGCACTCTATGCGGACCTTGTGCAACAGTGCAGCAAGATCCGGATAGTCCCTCAGAAAGCTCTGCACGACCAAGTTAAGAACATGTGCCAGACATGGGATGTGTGTGAGGTTGCCTAGGCCAAGAGCTGCCACCAGATTTCGGCCATTGTCACACACTACCAAGCCCGGCTGGAGATTCGCTGGCCCAAACCACACATCGCTCTCCAGCTTGATAGCATTCCAGAGCTCCTGCGCTGTGTGGCTTCGATTCCCCAAAGAAATTAATTTGAGTACAGCCTGTTGACGTTTGGCCACGGCTGTGCTCATATCGGTCGTAACAGGCTCCTGCTCTGCTGTTTCTGAGGAACTTGAGTAGGAGGAGGAGTCTATGTGTACAGACTGGAGTCCTGCAATCCGTGGCGTTGGAAGAACACGTACAGCGCCACTCTCCAGATCCGTACCCGGCTCCACAACATTGACCCAGTGGGCAGTGAGGGAAAGGTATCGTCCCTGTCCATGGTTACTGGTCCACGCATCGGTGGTCAGGTGGACCTTGCTACTAACGGCGTTTAGTAGCGCATGTTTTATTTTGCCCTCAACATGTTTCTGCAGGGCAGGGACGGCTCGCCTGCTGAAATAAAAGCGGCTGGGCACGTTGTATTGGGGGACTGCCAATGCCATTAAGTCCCGGAAGGTGTCAGTGTCCACCAGCCTGAATGACAGCATTTCAACTGCCAGAAGTTTGGCAATGCCAGCATTCAGAGACTGTGCTCGGGGATGGTTTGCCGAGTAAGGCTGGTTTCACATTCGCGCTTTTTAAGCGCACGCACGGCCGGGGGTAGCTCCGCCCCCGAGCCGGCTCTCTGCCCGGCGTGCCCGCCCCTTCCTTGTAGCGCCGCCTCCTAGCGCACAGCGGCGCCTGCGATCGGCGCACCCTATCTTTAGCATAGGGTGCGCAGATCGTGCGCAGGCCGTGCACTAGTTGCGCTTTGACCTGCGCTGCGCACTTTTGACGGTGCGCCGTGTGCGCCAAAATCAAACTTTTCGGATTTTGGCGCGCACGGCGCACCATCAAAAGTGCGCAGCGCAGGTCAAAGCGCAACTAGCGCACGGCCTGCGCACGATCTGCGCACCCTATGCTAAAGATAGGGTGCGCCGATCGCAGGCGCCGCTGTGCGCTAGGAGGCGGCGCTACAAGGAAGGGGCGGGCACGCCGGGCAGAGAGCCGGCTCGGGGGCGGAGCTACCCCCGGCCGTGCGTGCGCTTAAAAAGCGCGAATGTGAAACCAGCCTCAGGGCGCCTTTTATCCCATGCCTGTGCTACCGATGGCTGTGATGGATGGGAACGTGCTGCTATGGGTGTAATCTGACAGGGTCTCCGGACAACAGTGGCAGAGGTTCTTCCTTGGCGATCCTGTGAGGAAGCCGAACCAGCAGTGTGTGAGCTGGAGGAAGAGGGCCCAACACGAACTGAAGAGGTGGTAGGTGGTGCTGTACGTTGGCCTACGTCTTCAGGGTGTCTCTGCAACTCCAACTCGTGCTTGGTGCGCACATGTTTCCACATATTTGTGGTATTGAGGTTGCTGACATTTCTCCCTCTTTTGACTCTCTGATGACACAGCTTGCATTTGACAAAGCAAATGTCATCTGCAACTGTGTCAAAAAAGGACCACGCACTGCAACTCTTGTGAGCGCCCGGTTTGCCTTTGGAAGGAGGAATGCTCCTAACGGGTGCCGAAGTGGAGGGTACAGGCAACCAAGTCTTCCCCCTCCCTCTGCCTCCTGTTTTGGCTGGTAGGGGAATCTCTTCCTCCGAGCTGCTCCCACCACCTTCCTGTTGCTCATGCCATGATGGGTCAAGGACCTCATCATCTTCCCTCCCCTCTTCAAACAGCTGCTTCTCCGGGGTTGTCTCGCCAGCACCGTACGCACCAGAAAGTGGCAACTGAGTCTCGTCATCATCTGATGCGTACTGAGGTGTGCTGACCATAGGCACTGGCCCACTCGCCTCTTCAGATTCAGAGGGACAAAGAAGTTGCGCATCACTGCATACTCCCTCTTCTTCACATTCAGGAATGCTGCTTGGCTGGCCCCCTCTTTCCAAGCCAACAGATTCCGAGAACAGAAGTAGAGACTGTGATGGCTCCTGTCCATGTCTCTCTGACTGCCTGGGCACTTTGGCAGGTGGTGAAGAGACAGATGGTTGCTCTTCAGTGCTCTGACCCTGAGAGGATGCGGAAGTAATTGAAGTCGATGCGTTAGCTGCCATCCATCCGACAACGGCTTCAATTTGTTCCTCCCGCAGCAGTGGGGTACGTTGAGGTCCTACAAAGCTGCGCATAAAGGACTGTTGCCTGCTAAAACTGGGGGATGCTGATCCACTGGTGCCCGCAGCAGGCCCAGAATCCCCACGTCCTCTACCTGTAGAATCCCCACGTCCTCTCCCTGCAGAATCCCCACGTCCTCTCCCTGCTGAAACTCCACGCCCACGCCCACGCGCCTTACTCCCTGCCTTCTTCATCTTGCAAGACTGCTTAAGATAGGCAAAAAAGTACAAAGGGGGGCCTTAGTGTGCTTATTCCTGAACAGCTGGTTACAGGTACAAGAAACACTAATTTTATGAAGTGTGTGTGTGTGGACTAGACTTTAATAGGAGCTGATGTGGCCTACACAAGTTCAAAATGTAGTGTTTGGTGAACTTTTTTTGTGGTTTCTTTGTTGGAAACAAACTCAAAGTATGTGAACAAAGAATTGAAACTGATAGTATCACCAACTTTTTGGAGCTATTACAATGCAGGCAGGTAACCTACAATGCAAAAGATGAGGCTCCAAAAAAATTGGGTAATACTAATCTGGCTGCGCCGGCAGGGCACAAGCCAGAAAAAAAGGCTCCTCTATCTACTCCTATATAGTGTTTGCAACCAACCAATGTTGATGGATACGGATGGATGCACACTAATAGGAGAAGAAAAAATGAGCTGCACTCAAAGACAAATATGTGTGAGGCAGTGACGCACGTTGAGCGTCCTACAACCAGACGTAGCTGCAGGACACTCTACTCAGCGTGAGCTGCACTCACACACAGTCAGAGGCCTCTCAGACAGCCGTCAACAGTGCAGCTAAGTGGGCACTGGCACTGACAGGCTGCAGAAAGGCTCCGCTGTGTACTCCTATATAGTGTTTGCAACCACCGTAGATGGAGACGGATGGATGCACACTAATAGAAGAAAAAATGAGCTGCACTCAAATAAAAATATGTGTGAGGCACTGACGCACGCTGAGCGTCCTACAGCCAGACGTAGCTGCAGGACACACTACTCAGCGTGAGCTGCACTCACACACAGTCAGAGACCTCTCAGACAGCCGCGAACAGTGCAGCAAAGTAGACACTAGCACTGAAAGGCTGCAGAAAGGCTCCGCTGTCTACTACTAGTGTTTGCAACCAACGTATATGGATACGGATGGAAGCACACTAGATTGAAATTGTGTAAAAAATGCAGCTCAAAAAATAAAAGATGTATGAGGCAGCAGTGATCACACTGGGTGGCCTACAGCCTGACGTGGCTGCAGGACCCACTCCACAGCGTGAGCTGCACTCACACAGCCCTTGCAGACAGCTGTGAACACTGCTGCTAGGGCAAAGAAGGCTACAGTGGTGGTTTATGTAGCCTGGGTAAAGCACTAGATGTTTGGTGGAATCGCTATTTCTAACTGTCCCTCACAGTCTTCTACAGCAGCCTGTCCCTAACTGAATTCACAGCAGAGTGACCAGAAATGGCGGCTGCGGTGGCTTTTATAGTGCATCATGACATCATTTCGGCAGCCAATCACAGCCATGCCAATAGTTAACATGCCTACATGCCTAACAGGATGTGCCCACACTTCGGAGGATTCCCATTGGCTTAATCAAAGCAAGCAGGCTCATAGCATGATGGGAACTTCCGATTCCGATTCCGATTCCGGAATCCGATATGACAAAAGTATCGGAACTAAGTATCGGAATTCCGATACCGCTAATATCGGCCGATACCCGATACTTGCGGTATCGGAATGCTCAACAATACTCATGTATTATCCGATCTCTCACCTCGAGGATTATCCCCCAGATATCTAGTCCACGGGGCCCAGGTCGACACATAAGATTTGTGATTGAAGATCTCCCAGCTAGACAGCTCCTCCAGACGAGAAATCTGATTTATCTTAACATGCCACTCCTCCAATGTGGGGGGAGCGACATCTTTCCAATGTACAGCTATTAGTTGTTTTGCAGCACTTAGCATCAATGGGAGTAGGCCATGTTTTTTTGGTAAGAAATCCTTAGACGGGCACGAAAGAAGAACCTCCGTAGCCCTGAGATTAGTCTTTATTAATTGCAATTTCTTGAGAACTAGCTCGACACCGTCCCAAAAATGTCTCAATTTGGGACAATCCCAGAATATGTGTGTATGATGTCCTCCAGAGTTGAGGCATCTCCAACAAGCATCATTATCAGCAACACCCATCTGAAAGAGCTTCGCGGGAGTCCAATGCCACCTGGTCAATATTTTATAAGAATTTTCTTGCAAAAGAACACACCTGGAGAATCCCCGTGCACTAGATAGCATTCTAGATACTTGTTTCTCTGTGAACGTAGTATTAAGTTCCATTTCCCAGGAGTAAATAAATGAGGGCTTAAAATGTACTCCCGGAGAGATCAGATGTGAGTAAATACGAGACAAGATTTTTAGCCGTGGAAGCGGGAGTTTGATCATGATATCTAACCAGGACCAGTTTGATTTGGTCGGGAATTTCTTCTTAAATTGCAGAAGCGTACGTCGAATGTTCTGGCACTGAAGAAAATTAGTTGGTTGACTCATTGCATTTGATGGCCAAACTCCTCCCTGTAATATTTTATTACCGTAAAAGCTATTCAATGTATCTCTAGGGAGGGTAGACCATAGATTATAAGGATCTTGAAAATCAAAATCCAATAGATAGCTAATCGGCGTTAATGTTGAAGGAAAAGTGTCCTCCGGTAATTCCCCCAACATCAATCTTTTGATACGTAATGTAGTAGAAGTTATCTCGTCCAGTCTAAGAGTAACCGGTGGTTTAGCCCTAGTCCAGAGATAAGGCAAACCCCTCGGGCCCAGTAAAGCCAGGTCAACACAAGTTCCCTCCCCATCCTCAGTGCAAGACACCACCTTTAACCATCTGCTAAGGTGGATTGCTTTATAATATAATAGGGGGTCTGGAACTCCCAATCCACCAGAGGAGACTGGGTAAGTAAGAAGCCTATAAGGCAACCTAGCCGGTTTAGATTTCCAGATAAATTTTCCTATTAGGGACTTTAATGACCCGAAAAAGGTCAGGGGTATCTGAATCGTTACCATATTCATGGCATACAAAATGATAGGCATGATATATGCCTTAAACACGTTGATGCGACCCAACCAGGATAAAGTGGGTAGGTTATATTTATGCATCAGATTGGTAACTTTTTTCAATAAGGGGATGAAATTACTTTGAAATAAGTTAGTGGGGTCCCTAGTTATGAATATTCCTAAATATTTAATAGAGCCATTAGCCCAAGAGAAGGGAGTCTGTGTACGAAGAATGGAAAGTTGAGAATGAGGGAGAGTGATATTTAACGCTTCAGATTTGGCTAGATTAATTTTAAAATTGGAAAGGGAGCCAAACTGTTGAAAAATTCAGAGGATGATCGGGAATGCCTGAGATGGGTTGGATATGAGGAAAAGCAAATCATCTGCGAAAGCTAGCATTTTAAATGTCCCCGGGCCCACCGACAACCCCTCTATGCGTTGTTCTTGTCTGATGCTTTGTATCAAAGTTTCTATAACTAAAATGAACAAGGATGGGGACAGAGGGCATCCCTGCCTAGTCCCATTGTGAATCTCCAAACTTTTTGATAGGGTGCCATTTATCCTGACCCTGGCCGTCGGTTGAGAGTAGAGAGAGAGGACTGCTATTAAATATTGAGGAGGGAAGCCGAACTTAATCAACACCTGCTCCATGAATCTCCAGCACACTCTGTCAAAAGCCTTCTCGGCATCCGTTGACAAGAGTACCAAGGGGACCTGCCGGGTTTTGGCAAACATTATAGACTGTATGACCCTAGTGGAGTTATCTTTCCCTTCCCTACCCCTCACAAAGCCCGCCTGATCCGCATGAATCAATTTGGGAAAAAAGTTGCTTATTCTACCCGCTAGTATTTTAGCCCACAGTTTTATGTCCGCATTAAGTAATGAGATTGGTCTGTAGCTGGTGCACAAGTTGGGGTCCTTACCCTCCTTCGAGAGAACCGTAATATATGCCTCCAGTGATTGCTTAGGGGGAAGCTGGCCTTTCAAATAGGAATTAAGCAAGGTCACCAATTGAGGTAAGAATGATTTTATAAACTTTTTATAATATATAATGGGGAGACCATCCGGGCCTGGGGCCTTTCCATTTGGAATGGTGGAAAGAGTATCCAAAATTTCTTTAGGGGTAACCGGAGCAGTTAATAAAGTTTGGCCTTCCGGGGTTATTTTAGGTAGAATTAGTGGAGTCAGGAACTCTCTAATTTTTTCTATAGCTTTTATTGGATCTTGCATACTATCTGGTATGCTTAGATTATATAAGCTGTCATAAAAGGATCTAAACTCCTCGGCAATGTCAGCGGTCTCGAAAATTGAGGAGCCATCCAGAGTTTTGAGTTGCCTAATAAATGTCCTGTCCTGCTGCTTTTTAAGCAATGAAGACATAAGCTTACTGCTTTTATTGCCATGGAGATAGAACCTCTGTTTGCATCTCATATAGGTTTTGGCCGATTGGATATTTAAAAGATTTTTTAGTGAATTTCTTAGGTCCGTCAGTTCAGTTAGTATCTTATTTACTTGAGATCTCTTATGCAATCTTTCCAAGGAATTAATTTGGTGCAAAATAGACACAACCTGTTTTGTCCTTTCTTTTTTGAGATGGGAACTCAAAGCTATAAATTCTCCCCTCATTACCGCTTTATGTGATTCCCACACCACAGGTATGGGTGGGCCAGAGTGCAAATTTGTCTGAAAAAAGAATTCAAGCGTGTCAGTCAGTTTCGTAATGTGGGAATCTGAATCTAATAATGTCTCATTAAGCGACCATGACCTGGCTGGTCGCGGAAGGGTTTCTATGCCTATGTCGAGAAAAATAGGAGCATGGTCCAATAGTGAGATAGCGTCTATGGTCGCATTTTTGACTAATGAGAGGTTGGTTGTTTGTATCAATATATAATCAATTCTATGATAGCTACCACACGGACGGGAATAAAAAGTGTAGTCTCAGACCCCTGGAGGACACTCTCTCCTTCGGGCAATCGAGTGTAACTCTTGGAAAGAAAGGTGTAGTTTTCTCAGTGCCTTTTGAGAAGTATCCAAGGATGGATTAAGTGATACATTAAAATCTCCCCCCATCAGCAATAAACCCTCAGTAAATAGTTTTAAGGTATTCATTGTTTCAATACCTGATTTCTCTTACACGGGGAGCGTAGCTCCTTTACATTATACGAAGCCACTACTATAGTGGCAAAATTTTCCTTATCACCCATAGTAAATTAGATGTAGCAAAAGAAAAAATAAATTGATAAAGTGTCCCATGCCGACGGACCACAAAAAATACAAAATGCAAGGTAAAATAACAGTAACCGATAGATAACAATAACCAACTACGTGCCTGCGGCAGGAGCAGGGGGTCCAACATACCCCCCATGACAGAGCAGGGAATCACATCCCCAACACACGAGTAGTACATGTTAGCTTATAAGGCAGTTAAATGAAAGCATCAACACCTAGGCAGGTGCCAATCAAGGCAAACCAAAGTGATCCAAAACATTGCAAAGTTAAACCGAAACTACTGGGTCCAAATGCAAGAAAATACGACTAGACCGAATAAAACAAAATTCAGGGGGGCATCTCTTTTCTTGCCCCAGATTTCCCTCGCTTAGGGGGCATGCGTCTCTTCACTGAGGCCCAATCCCCCTGACCTCCTGTATAAGCGTTGATAGGAGGAGGTGTGCGAAGATCCATATCCAAAGGTAACCATGAAGGAAAATCAATAGGAGCAATGTCAAAAGTGTCCCATATTTTGTTTAAATCTTCGGGACTCCTCACTGTTATTTGTTTGCCATCCCCATTTACCGATATTCCAAACGGAAACAGCCATTTATAGAGAATTTTACGCGAGCGTAGTATTTCCAATAAGGGTCTCAGGATTCTTCTCTTTGAAAGGGTCGACGGCGCAATGTCCTGGTAGAGTTGGATAGCAGATCCTTCGTAGGCGAGATTTTTAACATCCCTTGAGGCAGACAAAATAACATTGGTGTCCACATAACTCAACAAGCCACAGATCACATCCCTCGGGGGTTCAGAGGGCTTAGGCTTGGGTCTGAGCGATCTATGGACCCTCTCTATTACAATTTGGTCGTATTTTTCTTGCGGGATTAGGAGGGCAAAGATTTCTTTTGTGGATTTTTCCAGTATTTCTGCAGAGACACTTTCAGGCAATCCTTTAATCCTTATATTTTTTCTGCGACTTCTATTCTCTTGATCTTCCAAGGCCAGAAGAGAGTTATTAAGCTGTGTTCTGTGGTAGTCCAAATGATCCCTCATGGCATTAGAGTGGCTAATGAGAGAGGACTGAGATGATTCAAGGGACTCCACTCTGTTACCAATGTGTGACAGATCTGCTCTCATACCAGATATCTCTGTAACCAAAGGTTTTAATGCTTGGGCCAGAAGTTTTTTAAATACTGATCTAGAGAACTTCCCAGAGTCTGAGTGGGTAATATCGCTGCCTGAGACATCATCACTTGAGTCCGAGTCCTCGACCTGTTCCTCTACCTCAGCATTTGCATGTAGCTTTTTTGGTGTGGGCCTAGCCGACCCAGGTTTATTTTTCAAAAATTTCTCCATTTCGCTTTGCCTGCCTTGATGTACCCTAGTATCCAGCGGTTTTGCACGCTCTTTATTAGATTTGACCATAATGCTGAATTAAAGCGTGCATTTAAATCACTCCTCGTGCATTCAGGGAAAGTCTATTAATGCATATTCATAGGTGAAGATAACCTCATGCGTCTTAAAAGGTGGAGCGCTGGCATTAGTAGATAAGGCCCTGATATGGTGCCCTATATATAGAGTTTCACACTGCAGTGGTATGGGATCAGGCCGGTCTTAGCGTCTCTGGAAAGGGGGAGCAGTACCCCCAAACCCCCAGTCACTGTATGCAGCAGGAGCGCCCGTCTCAGTCACCAGGAGCACCCAGCACTGCGGCCACCCTCTGATCAACAGCCAGGCTCTTGCGACCAGCTCACCTCCCTCTCCTCCGGTAAGCAGACCTTCTCCTTCCTTTCTTTAACAGTCAGCGGTCTCTCCTCCAGCATAGGCCGCGGCCCTCCACCCGCTCCAACGGCTCTCCGCAATCTTCTGACCCACGCAGCTCAGGAAGAAGCAGGAAGACGCATCAAAGATGGCACCTGTCCGCCTCTGGCGCCAAGGCCCGTTCCCCACGACCGCTCTCCTCTCAGAGAGCCGCGGTTCCTTCCACGCAGTCCTCCACCACTCTCTCCTGGTCCAGCTCCCTCTGGGGGGCACACAGACACCCCGGTTGGGGTCAAAAAAGGGCTCACTTCGTGGCTGGCAGCGGGAGCAACAGCACAACACGTCCTCCCCACAAGCGATCCAGATCACGCCCCTTTGTGCCATTGATTTTATTCCTAGCGCCAAGATACCAAAATCTCGCCTTTACAATTTATTGGGGCCTGAACGAGCCGCCATGAAAGAATATATTAAAAAAAGTTTATGGAAGGGTCATATCCGTTCTTCATCCTCCCTTATAGCTGCTGGATTTTTCTTTTTTAAAAAGAAAGATGGGGGTCTCCGTCCTTGCCTTGATTTCCGAGAACTAAGCAAGATCACTGTTAAAAATACATACCCACTTCCACTCATCCCCGACCTACACAATCAGCTTCTGGGGGCCAGGCTATTTTCTAAACTTGATCTTAGATTGGCTTACAATTTGATACGCATCCGGAAGGGTGATGAGTGCAAAACAGCGTTTTTAACGTCTGAGGGTCTGTTTGAAAACCTTGTCATGCCTGTCAGGTTATCTAATGCACCTTCTATGTTTCAAAATGTTATGAATGATATTTTCTCTGATTGCATTGGAAGATTTGTTGTGATTTACCTCGATGACACTTTAATTTTTTCACCAGACTTGGACACTCACCAGGAACATGTCTGTTGTGAGTTCATTTTCTGGTCTACCAGTTGTGAGTTCTCCTTCCAGGCTCCCTCTGGTGGTAACAGGAGGTAGTGAGGCTGATTTAATCAGTAGAGATCTGCCACCTGATAATGAGGATGACGATTGGACCTACTCTGGTGCTGGTGATTCCTTCTGCTTGTCAGGTCTTGGTTCTCAGCTCTGTTCCAGTCAGCTCAAGCTAAGTTTTTCTGCTAATGTTCACACTTGATTTTGTTGATCTATTCAGTTTTTTGTGTGGTCAGCCAGCCCCGGCTGGGGCTGTACTGAATTTCCACTCTTATTTATCTGTATTTGCCAATTTGCTTTTGTCCCTAATTAGATTGGCCTCTTTTTGCTCTGTCTCAGAATATTTCAGAGTGCTGATATAGTGGGAGAAGTCTAGTGACTTCAGGGTTAATTTAGTTATCAGAAGTGTTGGACATTTTTGTAGGGTTTTGGGCAGATTGCAGACAGTGTCTTTCCTTTCCTCTCCTTTCTAGTTAGTTTGGGCCCCATCGTTTGCTCAGCCTATTTTACTGCCTGTGTTTGTGTTTTCATCTTGTTTCATTGTCAATACATGTGTGGGGGGCTGTCTATTCCTTTGGGGTCTGCTCTGGGGCAGTTAGTTTTCCCCTTTTCTTGCTTTAGGCTTATTTAGTCCTCCGGCCGTGACGAGGCGTCTAGGTTCATCGTAGGTACGCTCCACGGCTGCTGCTAGTTGTGTGGTTAGGATCAGGGATCTGCAATCTGCATAGTTACCAACCTCTCTGGATTTTCTGGGCTTAGCTTGTTTAAGTTTTTTCCTCCTCGGTGACCCATTCATAACACATGTCCGTGTGGTGTTACAGAGACTGAGGGAGAACTTTCTGTTTGCTAAATTAGAGAAATATGTTTTTTCTGTGCCAGAAATCTTTCTTTGGGTTTATCTTGTCAGCAGAAGGGTTTAGGATGGACCCTGGGAAGGTGCAGGCCATAATTGATTGAGGTCAACCTCGTGATCTTAAGGCTTTGCAGCGTTTTCTGGGATTCGCCAACTATTGCAGAAAATTTATCAAGGGGTTGTCACAGATTGCTAATATTGCTAAACCACTTACTGACTTTACATGTAAGGGGGCAAATCTCAAGGTTTAGTCACTGGGTGCTATCAGGGCTTTTGAAAGATTAAAAGAGTGTTTTATGTCAGCACCCATTCTGATCCAGCCTGATCTTCAAGAACCATTCAGTGTAGAGGTGGATGCTTTGGAGATTGGGGTGGGGGCAGTCTTATCGCAGAGACCCAAAACTCTGACTAACCTGCATCCATGTGCTTTTCTTTCTAAAAAAATTTCATCGGCAGAGAGAAATTATTATGTGGTTAATTGGGAGTTACTTGCTGTCAAATTGGCCTTTGTGGAATGGAGGCATTTTTTGGAGGGGGAGATTCATCCATTTACGGTGATCACAGATCACAAAAATTTAGCTTACATTGGCTTAAAGGTTAACTCTTAGGCAGGCCAGATGGTCCTTGTTTTTCTCTCGATTTAATTTTTCTATTACATTCAGGCTGGGTCTAAGAATGTGAAATTTGATGCTTTATCTCGTGGTCTAGATTCCATTTCTCCTCCAGAACCCCCATCATCCTCCATTATTCCTCAGGGTATTGTGGTGTCTATGGTAACCTAGGAATTGGAAAAGGAGATTTGTAAGGTCCAGTCATTGGCTCCTTCCACTTCCCCGGAATCCAAATTATTTGTGCTTGTGTTCCTTAGATTGTTGGTGTTGCAAGAATTTCATGATTCTGTTTTAAGTGGTCATCTTGGGGTTACTGCCACAATGAAAGCTTTTGCTAGACTTTTTGGTGGACATCCATGCATAATGATATTAAAGATTTTGTATCTGCTTGTGAAGTCTGTGCACGCGCCAAAGTCAGTCATAGTCGGCCAGCTGGGGAATTGGCTCCATTGCCTATTCCAGAAAGACCATGGACTCATCTGTCCATGGATTTCATTACTGATTTGCCTCTGTCTGATGGGAAGACTGCTATTTGGGTGGTAGTTGATCGATTCGGCAAACAAACTCATTTTGTTCTTTTGTCAGAATTACATAATGCAGAGACACTCTCCAGGTTGTTTATTTCTCATATTATAAGGCTATATGGGATCACTCTGAACATTGTGTCTGATAGGGGTTTACAATGTCTCTCTAAATTTTGGAGAGCTTTTTGCAGTAAACTAGGGATTGACTTGTCATTTTCATTTGCTTATCACCCTGAAGCCAATGGTCAGACTGAAAGGACAAATCAATCTTTGGAACAAATTTTAAGTTGCTTTGTGGCAGTGCGACAGAAGGACTGGTCTTCGTTTTTACCTCTAGCTGAACTTGCTTTTAACAGTCGAATAAAACAATCTATTGGGACCTCACCATTCTTCTGTAATTAGAGTTTTCATCCCCATTTTGGTGAATTTTCTAGAATCAGTTCTGAATGCCCTGTACCGTACCGACCTGCACCGTACAGAGACTTGAGGATGTCAGGAGGGAGGTTCAGAAGAATATTGGGACTGCTCAGATTTGCCAAAAAATGAAAGGCCGTAAGAAGACGTTCAGTGGGTCCTGTTTTTATGATTGGGGATAAGGTTTAGTTTTCATCTAGGTACATTAAACTTAAAGTGCCGTCAGCGAAGTTGGGTCCAAAGTTTATTGGTCCAGATGAGATCCTAGAGGTGGTCAATCCTGTGGAATTTAAATTAAAGCTTCCTCCATCCTTTTGCATCCCTAAAGTATTCCATAAATCACTATTAAAGGAGTATGTCCCTTCTGCATTGTGTCCTTCATCCCCGCCTCCTCCACTTTCAATAGACGGTGGCCTGGAGGATGAGGTTCAGAGGGTTGTGGATTCTCGCAGGGTCCGTAATTCCCTCTAGTACCTCATCCACTGGAAGGGATACGGACCAGAGGAGAGATCCTGGGTCCCTGCTCGAGATGTGAAGGCCGATCGGGTAAGGGCCTGTCACACTAAGCGATATCGCTAGCAATATCGCTATAACTTGTGACTTTATAGCGATATTGCTAGCAATATCGCTGTGTGTGATACTTAACGTCCTGGACCGTTTCTCGTCGTCAGCTTCCTGCGGCGCTTCCTATGGAGAGACGAGCGACGAGCGTGGAGCCGGGCGGGAGGACGTCAGGATTGCCTAGTGTGACAGGTAAGTAGCGACTCCCAACTCCTGCGATGTCGCTGGTGAGATCTGCCTGTGTGGCAGCTCACTAGCGACCACTTAGCGATGCACCAGCGATCCTGACCACGTCATATCGCTGGTCTGGATCGCTGGTGCATCGCTAAGTGTGACAGTACCTTTAGTCAGGGCCTTCCATCTAAAATTTCTTGGGAAGCCTGGGAGTCCAGTGGCCCCCCTAGAAGAGGGGGTACTGTCATGGTTCCACCCCTCAGGGTGTCTGGGATACAGTTACTGACAGCTTAGCCGTCCAATCCGGTACAGGGGTGTTCTGAAGCTTTCAGTACTTTGATGGACAGCATGGCCATCCAATCTGGTACAGGGGTGTGCTGAGCTGTCAGTGTGTTGATTGACAGCTCGACTAACCATCTGGGACTGGGAGGCGTCGGCTATCTCAGGTGTTCACTATCCCGGGTAATTGCAATGCCTACTTAACTGAGCAGCTTCTCTCAGATCGCTGCCAGACGTACATTCATCTTGTGAAGTTTGTGCTCTGTGCTCTCCTGTGCCTTGTGTTCTGTTTGCTTGATCTGTTGCCTGACTTTGTTCGACCATCCACCTGTTTAACCCCTTCAGTTCTGATCTATTAACCTCCCAGTACTATGATCTCGGAACGTTACCTGACTACGCTTTTGTCTCTTCCTTCTGTTTATGACGTACCCTCCTTGCTTCTGACCTTGGACTCCTTGACCACTCCGACTCACGGCTTCGCCATGAGAAGTGACTAGCGTCACACTGATGGCCCAGATTCAGTTGGGCATCTACTTCCTGTCTATCAAGTGAACTATACAGCTGTATGACTTCTGCCATGACTGACTTTGCGGGCCCTAAATTGGCTCCAGCATCTTAATTTTCTACCATGAAGCTCCTGCCTTTAAACAGTCACACCAGTCTTACATCTCCTGGCTGCCTACTGTATTTGTTCCAATATAGCATGCATTTCTTTGATAACATACATTGTATAATATATATATATATATATATACTGTATATATATATACAGTGGGGAAAAAAAGTATTTAGTCAGTCAGCAATAGTGCAAGTTCCACCACTTAAAAAGATGAGAGGCGTCTGTAATTTACATCATAGGTAGACCTCAACTATGGGAGACAAACTGAGAAAAAAAATCCAGAAAATCACATTGTCTGTTTTTTTTTTCATTTTATTTGCATATTATGGTGGAAAATATGTATTTGGTCAGAAACAAAATTTCATCTCAATACTTTGTGATATATCCTTTGTTGGCAATGACAGAGGTCAAACGTTTTCTGTAAGTCTTCACAAGGTTGCCACACACTGTTGTTGGTATGTTGGCCCATTCCTCCATGCAGATCTCCTCTAGAGCAGTGATGTTTTTGGCTTTTCGCTTGGCAACACGGACTTTCAACTCCCTCCAAAGGTTTTCTATAGGGTTGAGATCTGGAGACTGGCTAGGCCACTCCAGGACCTTGAAATGCTTCTTACGAAGCCACTCCTTCGTTGCCCTGGCGGTGTGCTTTGGATCATTGTCATGTTGAAAGACCCAGCCACGTTTCATCTTCAATGCCCTTGCTGATGGAAGGAGGTTTGCACTCAAAATCTCACGATACATGGCCCCATTCATTCTTTCATGTACCCGGATCAGTCGTCCTGGCCCCTTTGCAGAGAAACAGCCCCAAAGCATGATGTTTCCACCACCATGCTTTACAGTAGGTATGGTGTTTGATGGATGCAACTCAGTATTCTTTTTCCTCCAAACACGACAAGTTGTGTTTCTACCAAACAGTTCCAGTTTGGTTTCATCAGACCATAGGACATTCTCCCAAAACTCCTCTGGATCATCCAAATGCTCTCTAGCAAACTTCAGATGGGCCCGGACATGTACAGGCTTAAGCAGTGGGACACGTCTGGCACTGCAGGATCTGAGTCCATGGTGGCGTAGTGTGTTACTTATGGTAGGCCTTGTTACATTGGTCCCAGCTCTCTGCAGTTCATTCACTAGGTCCCCCCGCGTGGTTCTGGGATTTTTGCTCACCGTTCTTGTGATCATTCTGACCCCACGGGGTGGGATTCTGCGTGGAGCACCAGATCGAGGGAGATTATCAGTGGTCTTGTATGTCTTCCATTTTCTAATTATTGCTCCCACAGTTGATTTCTTCACTCCAAGCTGGTTGGCTATTGCAGATTCAGTCTTCCCAGCCTGGTGCAGGGCTACAATTTTGTTTCTGGCGTCCTTTGACATTGTCTTCACCATAGTGGAGTTTGGAGTCAGACTGTTTGAGGGTGTGCACAGGTGTCTTTTTATACTGATAACAAGTTTAAACAGGTGCCATTACTACAGGTAATGAGTGGAGGAAAGAGGAGACTCTTAAAGAAGAAGTTACAGGTCTGTGAGAGCCAGAAATCTTGATTGCTTGTTTCTGACCAAATACTTATTTTCCACCATAATATGCAAATAAAATGAAAAAAAAACAGACAATGTGATTTTCTGGATTTTTTTTTTCTCAGTTTGTCTCCCATAGTTGAGGTCTACCTATGATGTAAATTACAGATGCCTCTCATCTTTTAAGTGGTGGAACTTGCACTATTGCTGACTGACTAAATACTTTTTTTCCCCACTGTATACATTTTTTTTGCCTGAATTTCATAATTTTTTTATTTTTTTTAAGACTTTATCATTACTTAACATTATCAGTATGCATGATTATTGGTGTCTTCCTGATTTTATGCTGTATGCTATATTGGTATTGACCCATGGTGGAGTTTTTCTATCATCTTTAGGTTTATAGGACCTTCTTGGCCTGTTTTAGTGTACTCTTATAATGAGTGCTCTCATGTCTTTGCGGTTTGTATTTAAGTGTTTTTTATAATGTTTTGTGCACTTTGAGTGTCCATAAAGCCTTTTTCACTTATATATCATGGTGTGTGCACTATTATTTGCGCAGCTTTCTTTCTCTCTTTTACTGCCAATACAGATAACATGTTATCCATATCCATAATGAATATATATTGTCTTCCTCCACTTCCACATCTTCAAGTATCTAGAAAGGATAAAATGACCTTTATTAAAATCAGAATAAATATAAAGTTAAAAATATGCACTGACTATATAAACAAAGTCAGAGATGAGAACAGACAATTATGCAAATTAAACTCAATATTCAGACTTCTATCCTGAAGGCTTTCCAATTCATATATCCACCGCAGCTCTTTTTTCTTTAGGAGTTTTAGTCCGTCCCACTTCTTATCTGCATAGGAAAGCTATCTATAACGCTAAATCTTAATTGATTCATTGAGTGCCTTTTGTGTACAAAATGTTACAGCAATGGCAAATCAATTAAGCCAATGATAATGGAACTCTTTTACTTGGAGAAATGGGCGCATATCTACATTGTCATCTCTGATAGATAACTTAATCCACAAGGGCAAGAAATTACATAGACTACATAACTGGAAGAGCATGTATATCTTTCCATAATCGAATAGCATACCCTAGACAGGGACAATTTCCCAGTCTGGGATTGCCGAGTTTGGTTTGTTTTGGCACTTTTAAAGTGACAAAAACAGATTTTACCAACCTGTCCTTCAAATTTAATCTATATGAGAGAAGGAACCGAGATTCAAAGTCGAGTATCGAGGGGAGACCCTATGTAATAGGGGTCAGTGTTTGTTTCAACCTTTATTAAGGATACCTGCTAGATGTCCACTAACAGAAATAAAGGGAATTCTTGTTCCTTTCTGTTTTGGGCATGCATCCCTCAAGAGATCCTCCGATTCTAGTGTCAGCACCCTCTATTTAAATCTAAGGATTTCACTATTTGGATATCCCCTATATCCACATTTCCAGCACATCTACTCCAACTTTCCATCCAATTTTTCTTCACATGAAACAATTTGTTGGACCCTGTTCAATTGACTCCAACGGAGAGAGTTAATCATTTTGCATGGATGATTGCTAGAAAAACATAATATGCTGTTCTTATCAGTATGTTTTACAAATATGTCAGTGCTCAATTTACCATTATGTTTATATACCATCGTATCGAGACATTGCAACTCAATCATGGAAAGGGTTAATGTGAATTGCAGCTCCAGATAGACATGATTAAATTCATTCTGGAAGGCAAGAAATTCGTCAACACTACCCTCCCATAATAGAAAGACATCATCAATGTATTGCCACCAGGCCTGAGATGAAGATGAAAATGTACAAGTAGCTGTCCTCAGATACCACCATATAGATGTTAGCATAAGTGGGGGCCACATTGGACCCCATGGCTGTACTCTAATGTTGCTAGAAGTAATTGTCATGACCCAGTTTTGGATCTGACAGTTTAAATGGATAAGTTGAACTTTTTTCCCTTTGGCTGGGTGCCAAAGTGATGTGATTGCCCCCGGTGGCCATTAGAATTACTACACGTGGTGTTTCATTCTAAGTTGCCCGGTGGTGGTTAGTGGTATCGCACGTTAGTTTAGGTTTAATATGCACGTAATTAGTATTCAGGTGTGACGCTCTATAAAAGAGTGTCAGGTGGGTTTAATCACTGCTGGTGATAATGTGTCATTTTGAAAGCAAGCCTGGGTGAAGATGGAGTTGAACATGAGTCCTGCACGGCCCAGCCAGAGGGGACGAGTGGCAGCTATGTGGTCTGCAAGAAGGGCTGGCATGGCGTGGTGTAGTCGCAGTTTATTGTCAGCAGGAGGTGCTTGCATGGCTTGGTCGAATGGCGATTATGGAGAGTTGCACTCAGCATGCTGGACTTGGTTGTTGAAGAGCTGGACTCAAGCATGCTTGACTTCTTGGCAGAGGCTGACTCATCTTTGGGACTCTGTTACTGGACTGCTGCAATTGGTGATGGACTCTGCTCCAAGGCTGCACTATGGTGAAGGATCCTGTTATGGTGATGGATCCGGGTGGAGAAGATGCACGCAGGTGGTGGGCTCTGTTGCTAGGAGCGTACGCAACAGATTAAAGCTAAGTGGTGTTTCCCCTGTATTGTCGTCTTTCCTCATGTGTGTTTAGTGCAGTGGTGGGATTAGTTTCCGCACCGACCAATTCCCTAGTGAGGGTTTAGGGTCTGCGTTAGGAGCGCAGGGACACTGGCTCAGGGGAGTTCAGGAGGTCTCCACGCCCTATTCCCTATCGCAGGGCCCACCATTGTTAATGTTACCCAGGTTCCCCCTTTATTATTTTAACTCGCCTTACTGGAGGCGGGGTTTCCAGACTACTGTATGTATAACGTGTAATACCTAAATTCGCCAGTTGAAGGCGGCGTATCCAGCTGCACGTTTTATTATTTAAATTCGCCCCACTAGAGGCACTGTATCCAGGGTCATGTGTGTCATATGGGTTCGCCTTGCGGTACTCGCTGCATCCTGACACACGTGACCGTGACAAGTAATCATCACCGAAGTGGAAGAAAATCCTTTCTGGGATGCACCTCAGCAGCGTCAGGACAAGTCATGCACAATCAGGCACCATGCTCGAGCCTGATAGCGTATCAAACACCGCCCAAAGAGGATTTGCATATTCAATAGATGTGTATAAACTACGTAAAAAGATGCTAAAATCAAGGAATAATCACTGGTATCCTTAGTGTAAGAGTGGGCACTAATTGCAAAATCTTTCAATACCCGATCAAGAAAAATAGCTGTTTTGCTAAACATGGATCCCCTACACAACCACAATTGATTATAATTTACACTTCTTGGAGGACACTTCCTTTTTCTATCCTTGCAAAGCATAAATAATTTGGGTTCCATTAGTACAGGAAAGAGAGCTCCCAGACCTATTAAACATATGCAGGAATGTCATAATGTCAACCCAAATTATTTATGCTTTCAAGGGATTATAATCAATTGTTGTTCAGAAAAGAAGCAAGGTAGATCCAGAATAATTGTGCATTAGGACTTAATGACAGATTAGATATGAACGTATTTTTATTAATGTGTTCTTATGTTTTTATTCTAAAATATTGTTACATGCTTTTAAATGTATGTCATAATCACTGGCACTGAACAGGTGCATAGGTGGATGCTACTCACCTGGCTTTAAGGAAGCGTTATTACGTCTGTGCATAGCTGCACCTGTAGAAGTGATGTTTGTAGCGCGAAACAGCCGTCGTCCTCTCCTCTCCACTCCCGTACACCCTCTGTCTTCCACTCCTCTGGTTTGGTTCGCTGGAATAAAGAACTGTTAAACTGCAGCATTTGGTGTGTGTCAGTTTTCATTTTTTTGGGATGGCCTAATCCATCATTAAGTTGTCTCTGCTCTAAATTTACAACTATCCATCACCCCACTTTTTTTGACTTGCTTAATCGTTATTTTACTTTCCTACTAATTAAATTCATCAGAGCTATCCTTTTAGCAACAGTAAATTATGTTTGGATTTTAAGTGAAAATTATGTTTCAATAATTCCATATAATTTTTTAACCAATTGTATATACGATTCAACAAAATTATTACTGCAAGTTGGTTGAAAGTTACAATTTTTGAAGAGTCCTACATCATATAGCGTTAACATAGAGGAAGAACCCTCAATTGGCAATTGTGCAGAATAGCCAGCAACAAAATACGAGGATAAACGTAATCTTCTGAAAAAATGTACAAATCATTTTCAAATTGAAACCAATCTGGCATATTGGAGTGGCTAAAGGATAAACCCCTTGAAAACACTTCAAATTAAATGTCAGTCAGAGGAATGGATGAAAGATTTATCAACAATTCTCTATTGTTCATGGATTCTTCCTCCTCCCTTTCATTTCTTGTGTCCTCATTGTGGCAAGTCTTGTCGTCCTCTGTTCCCAAGCCATTCCTCTTCCTCCTCCTATGTTTCTGACCCCCTCTGTGATGCCTCCTTGATGTGTCATCTTGTCTACTTTTCTTTTTCCTAAAAAATGAGTAGAGGTAGAAGGACCTTTCACTGGATTCATTATTTGACTCAAACTGTGCAGTTGTAAACCCGACATCCTGGAGATTTCTCTCCAGTGTTTTTACGTCCTCTCCGTATCTGGCTAAATCTATCCTTTCTCTGATTTGATTCACACAGAGTCATTATTTGCCAGTTAATATGCGACCTGATTTATAGCCCTTCACATCATGGAACCATTTCTATATTTAGTAATGTTCTCTTCAAGCTTCACTTCCAGGGAACCCCACTCCTGGGCTGTCATTTGTTCACCGAGTTGATTTTGCAACTCGAAAAAGTATTTTTCAATTGTGTTCATCTCCAAACGTGAAGATTCAATGTTCAATAACATAATATGAAATACAAATTTGTTAGAGATGGACTAAAATTTTGAATAAAATTGTAAGCTACTGTAATATTAAATCAGTGCGGTGACATGCAAATCAGAAGAAATGAGATCCCTCAATTCATTCTCCCATTTCTTCCTTAAGCATATCAATCACAGGTTTAATAAGAATAGAAATGTCTGAAGAAGGACCTTAAGGTATCCTTATTGTGTCATCAGCAGCATATGAAAAATTAACAGCAGTTTCTGGCTTACCCACATCCAGATTCCTATTTGATTCCATCTCCTCAGCCCGTTCCACGTAGTACGCCAATGAAAAAGAGCTGACAACACCAATTGCCAGAACACATGTCCAAATGCTCCAAGGAAACCCCTTGGAAATCATCAGCCAAGATAAAAGTAGACAGCATCCAATCCAGAGTGTTCAATCAAAAAATAGTTTTATTCTGCCATCATGTAAATACAATGTTTCGACCTATTACAGATCTTTGTCAAGTACATACGATGGAGTATAGTGGGTTTAATATAATGTGGTTCACATACTTCGGTTACACCAAAGAGCTTAAAGTCTTTGAGGATCTGCCTCCCAGGCAGATTTCAGCTTTCAGTCACAGGGGCACGGCTTCAGTCATTGCTCAGTACATCGCGAGCAGCAGCTCTAACCATACCCTAGCACTGACTGACAGCCTGCTCACCAGTGCATCAGTGCTGAGCCGGCTGTCAGGCAGTACAGAGGCGTGGTTACAGCTGCCACTCACCATGTATTGACCACTGACAGGACCCTCCCCTCTATGACTGAAAGCCTGAGGCTGCCAAGGAATAAAGTTCACTTCCTCTCCGCAGTCGGACTTTCAGTGTGGTGGCCGCAAAGCTTTAGAACTGTCTTAACCTACAGATTAACCCCATTTCTGCAGGTTAATAGCATTTTTTTTACTTTTCAGGTTCCCTTTAAATCAGAATTTGTGTGTCCTTTTGTGTTCAATCCATTTTTCACTGATCTATTGTAAATGATTAAAATAAGTTCAGACAGTCTACCTAAATGGATGAAAAGAGGTCAGTTTCACAGTAGCTTGCGAACGTATTCGGCCCCCTAGAACTTTTCAACCTTTTCCCACATATCATGCTTCAAACATAAAGATACCAAATGTTAATTTTTGATGAAGAATCAACAACAAGTGGGACACAATTGTGAAGTTAAATGAGATTTATTGGTTATTTTAATTTTTTGTGGAAATACAAAAACTGAAAAGTGAGCGTGCAATATTATTCGGCCCCTTTAACATAATACTTTGTTGCGCTACGTTTTGCTGCGATTACAGCTGCATGTGACTTGGGTTATGTCTCTCAATGGCTCAAGCTCAGTGAGGTTGGATGGAGATCGTTTGTGAACAGCAGTTTTCAGCTCTTTCCACAGATTCTCCATTGGATTCAGGTCTGGACTTTGACTTGGCCATTCTAACACATGGATACGTTTATTTGTGAACCATTCCATTGTATATTTTGCTTTATGTTTGGGATCATTGTCTTGTTGGAACACAAATTTCCATCCCAGTCTCAGGTCTTTTGCACACTCCAACAGGTTTTCTTCAAGAATGGTCCTGTATTTTTGCTCCTTCCATCTTCCCATCAATTTTAACCATCTTCCCTGTCCCTGCTGAAGAAAAACAGGCCCAAACCATGATGCTGCCATGCTGCCACTACCATGTTTGACAGTGGGGATGGTGTGTTCAGGGTGATGAGCTATGTTGCCTTTACGCCAAACATATCATTTGGCATTGTTGCCAAAAAGTTGGATTTTGGTTTCATCTGACCAGAGCACCTTCTTCCACATGTTTGGTGTGTCTCCCAGGTGGCTTGTTGCAAATTTTAAACAACACTTTTTATGGATATCTTTGAAAAATGGCTTTCTTCTTGCCACTCTTCCATAAAGGCCAGATTTGTGCAAAGTACGACTGATTGTTGTCCTATGGACAGACTGTCCTTACCTCAGCTGTAGATCTCAGCAGTTCATCCAGAGTGATCATGGGCCTCTTGGCTGCATCTCTGATCAGTTTTCTCCTTGTTTGAAATAAAAGTTTAGAGGGACGGCCGGGTCTTGGTAGATTTGCAGTGGTATGATACTCCTTCCATTTAAATATGTTTGCTTGCACAGTGCTCCTTGGGATGTTTAAAGCTTTGGAAATCATTTTGTATCCAAATCCGGCTTTAAACTTCTCCATAACAGTATCACGGACCTGCCTGTTGTGTTGCTTGATCTTCATGATGCTCTCTGTGCTTCAAACAGAACCCTGAGACTATCACAGTGCAGGTGCATTTATACAGAGACTAGATTACACACAGGTGGATTATATATATCATCATTTGTCATTTAGGACAACATTTGATCATTCAGAGATCCACAATGAACTTCTGGAGTGACTTTGCTGCACTGAAAGTAAAGGGGCCGAATAATATTGCACGCCCCACTTTTCAGTTTTTGTATTTCCACAAAAATTTAAACTAACCAATAAATTTAGCTCAACTTCACAACTGTGTCCCACTTGTGGTTGAGACTTCACCAAAAATGTACATTTGGTATCTTTATGTTTGAAGCATGATATGTGAGAAAAGGTTGAAAAGATCCAGGGGGCCGAATACTTTCGCAAGGCACTGTATATAGGGATAAAAAATTGGATTGCCTTCGGACCAATGTTATTCTATAATTTTGTCCTCATCTAGGTTTTTTTCAGCTCTGATCGGATCGAGATCGGACTGAAAAAAAAACTCAGCATGTTGCGATTTCATGCAAAATTCAGATCGCACACAGCCATATAAGTCTATGGGTGCATGTGAAACATTGCACTGCACTTGGAAATCACCTGAGTGCAGTGCTATTCCCTCTATCCCCAGCAATGAAGAAGATGGAGAAATTACTTTCTCCATCTCCTCTGCACCTGTGCTCCAATTCTCTCATGAGAGATCGGAGCACAGAGCACTGACACCTGGCTCACGCTCGCAGCAGAGCAGGAGCCGAGTGTCATTAACATATCGAATCGGATGTCATACGCGAATGTGAATCCGGCCTTAGAGTGCATTTAAATTGCTATTGCAGTGAAACTTTTATAATTGCGCTGAGAAAAACATAGTCCTTAAAATACAAACGTATCCAGATGGACTACTTGCTAGAGATGGGGTGCACCTTACGAAGGCTGGAAAGCATGTATTTGGAAGTCGTCTTGCTACACTTGTAAGGAGAGCTTTAAACTAGAAAAACATGGGAAGGGAAACAAAAGGCCAGAAAAAGCCATACACCTGACAAATGCTACTGAGAACTCTGCTATTAGAAGTGGAAAGGAAGAACAAAGACAAAAGAATCTAATTAATAAAAATATTGGAGAAAGAGAAACCAATCACAAACTAAAATGTTTCTATACTAATGCACAAAGCATGGGCAACAAACAAGGAGAACTGGAACTACTAACACAGGAAAAGAAATATGATGTCATTGGAATCACTGAAACTTGGTGGGACAATACGCATGATTGGAATACAAGACTAGAAGGATACAACTTATTTTCAAGAAACAGACTTGATAAACGAGGAGGAGGTGCCGCATTGTATGTTAGAAACGCGTATATCTGCACAGAGATTGAAGCTTCAGAGACTGGGAGTTCTGTGGAAACTGTTTGGGTAAGAAAAGAAGGACAGAACAATGGAAAGGACACCATTGTAGGCATTTACTACAGGCCGCCTGTGCAAGCTGAAGATATGGATGAACTCTTTATGCATCAAATGGCCAAGTTCTCCAAAAAATAGGACATAGTTGTCATGGGAGATTTCAACTATCCAGACATTTGTTGGGAATCTCTCTCAGGCAAAACTAACAGGTCAAGGAAATTCTTATCCTCTCTTGCTGACAACTTTATCTTCCAAAAGGTAGGGAAGAAAACAAGGGGAACTGCTACCTTGGATCTAATCCTTATAAACAGGGAGGAAATGGTTGAGGAGGTAAAAGTGGCTGGGACCCTAGGCGGTAGCGACCATGCTATTTTAGAATTTTGCATAACTAGAGGAGGAAGACCTGTGAAGACTCAGACGTCAAGGTTAGATTTCAGAAAGGCAGCTTTTAAGGGATTCAGAAAGAGAATTGGAGGGATCCAATGGCTGGATATCCTTAAAGACAAAAATGTACAGGAAGGATGGGAAATCTTGAAAAATGAAATTCTCAAAGCACAATTGTTAACAATTCCGAAAAGAGTGAAGAATAGGAGGCATTCAAGGAAGCCAGGATGGATGAACACAGAACTTAAGCACATGCTAAAAAGGAAGAAAAAAATGTTTATAAAATGGAAAGAGGGAGGCATATCTAAAGAAGAATATAATGCTGTCTGCAGAACCTGCAGGGCACAATTCAGATTATCTAAAGCTGACAATGAATTGAGGCTTGCAAGAGATGTCAAAAGCAATAATAAAGGATTTTGGGGATATGTCAAAAGTAAAAGAAAAGTCAAAGATGCTATAGGATTTTCACAGGATGAAAATGATGAAATGGTAAGACAGGATGTTGAGAAGGCCAAACTTTTAAATTCCTATTTTGCATCTGTTTTCTCTCAGAAAGGAAATGTAACATCAACTGTTCTTCACTGTCCTATTAAGGGAATAGAAGAATCCAGGATATCTATAAACAGAAAGATAGTGAGGAATCACTTAGCTAACCTAAATGAATTCAAGTCTCCAGGTCCAGATGAATTACACCCCAGAGTACTGAAGGCGATAGCAGAAGAAATTTTTGAACCCCTCTCCATAATCTTTGAAAATTCTTGGAGAACTGGAGAAGTCCCAGAAGACTTGAGAAGAGCAAATGTTGTTCCTATCTTCAAAAAGGGGAAGAGGTGGACCCAGGCAACTATAGGCCGGTGAGTCTGACTTCTATACCAGGAAAGATCTTTGAACAAATTATTAAACAACATGTATGTCAGTACCTGGATAAGAATGAAGTGATTAAACAGAGTCAGCATGGGTTTGTAACTAATAAGTCATGTCAGACTAACTTAATTTCCTTCTATGACGGAATCACTGATTGGGTGGATCAAGGAAATGCTGTAGATATAGTATATATTGACTTCAGCAAAGCATTTGACAAAGTATCTCATACAATCCTTATTGAAAAAATGACTAAGTATGGAATGGACAAGGCAACTGTTAGGTGGATTCATAACTGGCTTAGTGATCGGACCCAAAGAGTGGTCATAAATGGCTGCACATCCAGTTGGAAGAATATCTCAAGTGGGGTACCACAGGGCTCTGTCCTGGGCCCTGTATTGTTCAACATCTTTATCAACGATTTAGATGAAGGAATTGAGGGTAAACTGATTAAATTTGCTGATGACACAAAGCTAGGAGGGATAGCTAATACTAGAGAAGAGAGAGAGAGGATTCAAAAAGATATAAATAAACTGGAGAAGTGGGCAGCAACTAACAGAATGGTTTTTAACAGGGAAAAATGCAAAGTACTACATCTGGGCAATAAAAATGAAAAAAGCATATACAGAATGGGAGGAATAGGGCTAAGCAACAGCACATGTGAAAAAGACTTGGGTATACTAATAGATCACAGACTGAATATGAGTCAACAGTGTGATGCAGCAGCAAAAAAAGCAAATGCAATTCTAGGATGTATTAACAGAAGCATACAGTCTAGATCACGTGAAGTCATTATTTCCCTCTACTCCTCTTTGGTCAGACCTCATCTGGAATATTGGGTCCAGTTTTGGGCACCACATTTTAAAAAACACATCAACAAACTGGAGCAAGTTCAGAAAAGAGCAACCAGAATGGTGACTGGTCTGCAAACCCTGTCTTATGAGGAAAGGTTGCAGGATTTGGGATTGTTTAGTTTGCAAAAGAGAAGACTGAGAGGAGACTTAATAGCTGTCTACAAATATCTAAAGGGCTGTCACATTGTAGAAGGATCAACTTTATTCTCATTTGCACAAGGAAAGACTAGAAGCAACGGGATGAAACTGAATGGGAGGAGACACAGATTAGATATTAGAAAAAACTTTTTGACAGTTAGAGTGATCAATGAGTGGAACAAGCTGCCACGAGAAGTGGTGAGTTCTCCTTCAATGGAAGTCTTCAAACAGAGGCTGGACAGACATCTGACTGGGATGATTTAGCGAATCCTGCTTTGAGCGAGGGGTTGGACCAGATGGCCCAGGAGGTCCCTTCCAACTCTCCGATTCTATGATTCTATGATTCTATTGTCCACCTTTGAGCTACAGTAGAATATATCAATATACACTTGATTTTGCTGTATAGAATATATACAGAATGCTATCTTTTATACTCATTCACTTAAAACAAAAGTTGCCACAGTACGTCTGTGCAATGTCATATATCGGAGGCATCGGACGCAAGTATACCACCTGACTTATTCCACTGAAGTTTAAAGCAAATGCAGCACGGATGCTCCCTAATTTTGACATCATAAATTGCAGCAGGCATGGTGTTACCTGATGCTTATGTGCACCAGTCAAAAATCATTAATACGGCCCAAATTATCATGGGTCTTTATTAGTATTGGTCTTCTCTAGAGTTGAGCGATACCGTCCGATACTTCAAAGTATCGGATCGGAATGGATCGGCCGATCTTAAAAAAAAGTATCGGTATCGCCGATTCCGATACCGGAAGTCCCATTCAAGTCTATGGGACTTCCGGTATCGGAATAAGAAAAACCCTGTTTTTGCCTTGTACAGCCTCTCTGGGGTCTGTACGGGCCTTTCGGGGGGCTGTGCCGGCCTGCCAGGGGGTCTGTGCAGGCTCCGGTGGTCTGTGCCGGCCTGCCGGGGGGCTGTGCCGGCCTGCCGGGGGGGCTGTGCCGGCCTGCCGGGGGGGCTGTGCAGGCTCCGGTGGGCTGTGCCGGCCTGCCGGGGGGCTGTGCAGGCTCCGGTGGGCTGTGCCGGCCTGCTGGGGGGCTGTGCCGGCCTGCCGGTGGTCTGTGCAGGCTCCGGTGGGCTGTGCCGGCCTGCCGGGGGGCTGTGCCGGCCTGCCGGGGGGCTGTGCAGGCTTCGGGGGTCTGTGCAGGCATCGTCCGATGGGACTACAAGTCCCATCGGGCGATGCCTGCTACCATGACAGTGATTGACACATTAGCCAATGATGGGACAGTAGTAGTCCCATCATCCGGCTAATGTGTTGAATGTAAAAAAAAAAAAAAAAAAATACATGCTACATACATGCTACATTCATACTACATACTACATACATGCTACATTCATACTACATATATACTACATGCAACATACATACTACATATATACTACATGCATGCAACATGCATACTACATATATACTACATGCAACATACATACTACATATATACTACATGCAACATACATACTACATATATACTACATGCATGCAACATGCATACTACATATATACTACATGCAACATACATACTACATATATACTACATGCATGCAACATGCATACTACATATATGCTACATATATACTACATGCATGCTACATACATACTGCATGCTACATACATACTGCATGCTACATACATACTACATGCTACATACATACTACATATATGCTACATACATACTACATATATACTACATGCATGCTACATACATACTGCATGCTACATACATACTACATGCTACATACATACCACATACATACTACATGCATGCTACATGCTACATACATACCACATACATACTACATACATACTACATGCATGCTACATACATACTACATGCTACATACATACTACATATATACTACATGCATGCTACATGCTACATATATACTACATACATACTACATACATACTACATGCATGCTACATACATGCTACATGCTACATACATACTACATATATACTACATGCATGCTACATACATACTACATGCTACATATATACTACATACATACTACATACATACTACATGCTACATACATACTACATACATACTACATGCATGCTACATACATACTACATGCTACATACATACTACATACATACTACATACATACTACATGCATGCTACATACATACTACATGCATGCTACATACATACTACATGCTACATACATACCACATACATGCTACATATATACTACATGCATGCTACATACATACTGCATGCTACATACATACTACATACATACTACATGCTACATACATACCACATATATACTACATACAATACATTCATACAATACATACATGGACATACAGTACATATAACATAGAGTAACATACTTACCAATACTTGTCACATTGTTCCCCGAAGCCATTGTCTTTTACGGAATAAATATTAACATTACAAACCACAAAAATACTCACCCACGATCCGAAGCAGTCCACGAGTGTGTCCCACGACGATCTTGGGTAGAGAACTGCAGCATCAGCTGCAATGGCATAAAGTGAGACTAGGGACTTTTTTTTTTTTAAGTGGCGGAGGAATACAGTGCAGAAGGATACCTATCTTCTGTCATTGGATTCCTGCAGCCTGTAGAGAACGGCGGCATCAGCTGATGCTGCAGTTCTCTACCCAAGATTGTCGTGGGACACACTCGTGGACTGCTTCGGATCGTGGGTGAGTATTTTTGTGGTTTGTTATGTTAATATTTATTCCGTAAAAGACAATGGCTTCGGGGAACAATGTGACAAGTATTGGTAAGTATGTTACTCTATGTTATATGTACTGTATGTCTATGTATGTATTGTATGAATGTATTGTATGTAGTATATATGTGGTATGTATGTAGCATGTAGTATGTATGTAGCATGCATGTAGCATGCAGTATGTATGTAGCATGCATGTAGTATATATGTAGTATGTATGTAGCATGTAGTATGTATGTAGCATGCATGTAGTATGTATGTAGTATGTATGTAGTATGTATGTGGTATGTATGTAGCATGTAGTATGTATGTAGCATGCATGTAGTATATATGTGTTATGTATGTAGCATGCATGTAGTATGTATGTAGCATGCATGTAGTATGTATGTAGTATGTATGTATGTAGTATATATGTAGTATGTATGTAGCATGTAGTATGTATGTAGCATGCATGTAGTATATATGTAGTATGTATGTAGCATGTAGTATGTATGTAGCATGCATGTAGTATGTATGTAGTATGTATGTAGTATGTATGTGGTATGTATGTAGCATGTAGTATGTATGTAGCATGCATGTAGTATATATGTGTTATGTATGTAGCATGCATGTAGTATGTAGTATGTATGTAGTATGTATGTAGCATGCATGTAGTATGTATGTAGTATATATGTGGTATGTATGTAGTATGTATGTAGCATGCATGTAGTATATATGTAGTATGTATGTAGCATGTAGTATGTATGTAGCATGCATGTAGTATGTATGTAGTATGTATGTAGTATTTTTTTTTTTTTTTTTTAACATTTAACACATTAGCCGGATGATGGGACTACTACTGTCCCATCATTGGCTAATGTGTCAATCACTGTCATGGTAGCAGGCATCGCCAGATGGGACTTATAGTCCCATCGGACGATGCTTGCACATACCCCCGGACATCAGCACAGCCCCCCGGCAGGCCGGCACAGCCCCCCGGCAGGCCGGTACAGACCCCCACAGGGTGCACAGACCACCGGCAGGCCGGCACAGCCCCCCGGCAGGCCGGTACAGACCCCGGGCAGTCCACACAGCCCCCCGGCAGGCCGGTACAGACCCCGGGCAGTCCACACAGCCCCCCGGCAGGCCGGCAGAGACCCCCGGAAGGCCCGAAATGATGGCGCATCATGATGCGCACACCCCGCGCATCATGATGACGTCAGGCTGTCAATCAACTTTGAACTTCCGATTCCGATGCCGACTTCCGATATTGAAAAAATATCGGAAGTCGGTATCGGAATTCCGATACAGCAAGTATCGGCCGATACCCGATACTTGCGGTATCGGAATGCTCAACACTAGTCTTCTCATATGAGCCAAGTAGACTTTGGGCACACATAGGTTCCGAGACCCGGGAGAGACTACAACCACTACACGCTATGCTTACACTCCTCGTGCTATTGCATATTTGGCATGCAACACATTACACCCTGAGGCAGCGGCAGTGTGAAACTCACGGTGTGAAGCTTGACAGACAGAAAATTGAGTGTATCTGATATTGTGCTGGGACACTTCTAACATGGAAGGAAATCCAGCACTGCAGTCATCATCCATGAAACAGGAACTTTATTCAAAAGCACTTAAACAACATATGAAAGCTGATGCCTTTCAGACCTTTCTAGTTATATTTTTACAGATTTCTTTCCATTCTATTAGCAATTAGGACATTGCAATGGGTGTTTGAAATTTAAGAAAATAATTAATAGTTTTGAGCTAAAGTAAATGGACTTTTATTCTCTGTACAATGTAATTCCATTCATAATATAATCAATGAGAACAGACATTACAAACCAGTGCATATTCTTAATGGGGCTTGCAATCTAATATCCCTACCTCAATTACACAAAAAAACGCAACAAAAGCTCATTGTGGGAACGTAGCCTACGGAAACCTATTTTAATTAAAGTTTGGAAAAATGCTGCAATAAATCTGGAACATCAAAAACTCACCAAAAGTTCATTGTGAGAACAGAGCCTTAGGCAAGATTCCCAATATGAGTTTTTGTGAGTATTTTCTTAATGGGTGAAGAAATGATGCAGAAAATCTGCAAAATCAAAAACCCGCCAAAAGCTCATCATGGTAGCAAAGCCTAGGAGCTCACACTCAGTAGAGGGAGGCTAAGGCCACATTCACACTATCAGTATTTGGTGAGTTTTTTACATCAGTATCTGTAAGCCAAAACCAGGAGTGGGTGATAAATCCAGAAGTGGTGACGTGTTTCTATTATACTTTTCCCCTGATTGTTTCACTCCTGGTTTTGGCTTACAAATACTGATGTAAAATACTGACCAAATACTGAATGTGTGACCGTGCCCTAAGGTCACTTTCACACATTCAGTATTTGGTTAGTATCTTTCCTCTGTATCTGTAAGACAAAACCAGGAGTGGAACAGTAAGATGAAAGTATGTTAGAAACACATCACCACTTCTGTATTTATCACCGGCTCCTGGTTTTGGCTTCTAAATACTGATGTAAAATACTGATCAAATGCTGAATGTGTGACCCTAGCCTTACCCAGAGACTCTGGAGATGGAAAACGACTCTATTATACAAGCTATGCTTCATAGATGTACAGTGGCGGTCAGTACCTGGGCCAAGGTATGATACTAGGTGGTCAGCAGCTGCAGGGAATTATGGGGAGACCCGCATGGCAATGCAAAATGAAATAAGCCTGATCTCTGATGCTTCAGTGGTGTGGGAAAGGGTGATTCTCAATTTGTCCTTTGGAAACTCATATGGAACTGGGAATTTCATGAAGCTCAACTCAAAATCAATCATCAGCAGATTCATCAGCTGATCTGTAAGCATCATATTTCTTTAAGTCACAGCAGGGCACAATGCAGGAAACTCTTAAATATGGCCCTGGTGGCATAATGGGCTTGGCCCTATAATCTAGGAATATGTGTATGGCTTCTTTGCAGGGCATATTTACAGATTTTTATGCAGACATCTTTAAAGAGAACATGTCAGAAGGATTTTGCTAAGTAAAGTACAAACATGGCCATATTAGCGCTGTAATACTGATTGTAATGAAGAAACCCGCTTTCTGTTTTTTGTTAAATCATTGTTTAACGTTCTCCTGAAATCTTAACTTTGTGCCACTGGGGCGGAACTGTGAGCAGGGTTTTTTCTTGGTGCTCTGGTTCTTTATTCATCCTCTCTTGGATCAGTAACCTGTGATTTCTTTACCACGTGTATCATCTCAATCAGTATTACAACTCTAAGAGAGCCATGTCTGCACTTTACTTTAGTTCTCTTTAAGGTTATGGGTGTACTGCACATTCCAAGTGTGGTGCTGTCAATCCTTGGAACCAACACATGTCAAAAGTATAAAATGTAACTTGTATCTCACTCCTGATCATAGTTAAGTAAAGTGTAGCTAGAGCAACAAAATGAAGTAATAAGTCCCAAGAAGACTTCTTTTCCATCACTTTTGCTCTACAAACTCTTTTTATAATAAGTGGTTATGAAATGCTCCCTGATATGTATCTACAAGAGACCTCAGCCAATTGGAAGAATGCTTTGATTCCCTTTCTTGAGTGTCCTGGGAGCAATTGATCACCCCAGGGGTGGGCAATTAATTTTCCCAAGGAACCCCATAAGATATGTTGACTTTTGTGGAGAGCTGAACCAACACGGCAAACTTAATTCTGCTTATGTGGGGACACAGCATTCTATCTTAATTAACTGGACATCTATTTTAAGCAAGCCAGGAAGAATAGATTGTTATTTATATATTGACTTTTGAATCTATGCAGATTTTTCTTCAGTTGGTCAAGAGTCTGAAATGTTAGCCATGGCCCTGGCTGTAAGAATACAGATCTGCTCCATTGACGATTGTTGAACCATGGATACGTTTGTGAAACCCATGAATGGGACACTCTGGTCGCCTGGCTTCATGGAGATGTTCGGAGAAACCAGGTTGTGAACTGCAGGTCTACTGGCCTTGTAGCTGAATAGACTGTCATCTTCCTAAGCTTCTCGTTACCTTCTCTCTGTGTGTGCCAGGTGGGATAGTCGGCCCTCGAAGCTGAAGCCAGGTTATGACCCTCCAGCCAACTGGCCTTGTACTTGAATGGACTGTCATCTTTCTAAACTTGTCACTACCTCCTCTATATGTGCATGCCAACAGCAACCTATCCCAGTCACCTTGTCTCCCATTTTGTTTGACCAATTCCAGTACACAGAAACTCAGGACATCCCCATTGCCCTAATGGCAGTCCCATATATGTAATTTTTGGGACACAAGCATGTAGCCATATATGTAATGATTGGGTCACCGAGGATGAGAGCAAGCCCAAGCTAAGCCACAGAAAACCAGAGAGGTTGGTAACTAAGCGGATTGCAGACCCCTGATCCTATCCACACAACTAGCAGTAGCCATGGAGCGTGATGATCCTAGATGCCTCGGCATGGCCGTAGAGCTAACTAAGCCAAAAGCAAGAAAGGGAAATCTAAACTGCCCCAGAGCAGACCCCAAAGGAATAGATAGCCCCCAAACATATATTGTCGGTGAGACAATATGAAAACACAAACGCAGGTAGGAAAATAGACTGAGCAAATGATGGGGCCCACACTGACTAGACAGGACAGGAAAGGAAAGACACTGTCTGCAATCATGCAAAAAACCCTGCAAAAAGGTCCAACACGTCTGATGCAAAAGAACACTGAAGTCGCACAACTTCGCCCACTATATCAGCACTCTGGTATATTCTGAAAGCAGAGCAAAAAGAGGCCAATCTAATAAGGGACAAAAACAAACTGGCATAAGCAGTAACATATGGATGGTGATTCAGCACAGCCCCAGCCGGAGCTGGCTAACCCACACAAAACTGAAATAGACAAAACCAGATCAAATGTGAACAGAATAGCAAAAGAACACTTAGCTGAGCATGCAGGGACTGAGCTAGAAACTAAGACCTCAGGAAGCAGGAAAAAATCACCAGCAGGGATAGAGGGAGTCGGCTGTCTTAAATCCAATCTTTAACCCCAGATCTCCAATCGTCATCCTCATTATCAGGTGGCAAGCCTCTGTTAATCAGATCAGCTCCATTACCTCCAGTAACCATCAGAGGGAGCCCAGAAAGAGAACTCACAACCCCTCCGTCAACCTGACCAGCTCCACCACCTTCAGCAGTAACCAGAGATAGGCCAGAAAGGGAATTCACAACACTTATATATCTCTCCTGATGTTCTACAATTCGCAAAGTCCCTTATAAAGAATTGTTTGCCCATGGAGGCACTTTGAAAACTCTGTGTAGAAAGAACAGTTACCACATCTAAAAGTGCCACACATCTTTCTATCCAGCCATGTCCCCTCTGGTCTCTGTCTTGTGTAATGGCTGTGCACAAACCAGTCCTTCAGGGATCTTTCTTTTCGAAAAGTGATCTGTGGTCAACTAGAGATAATGTCATTCAACCCTGTGTCCGCTTGTAGAATTTGCCAGTGCTATCTAAGGATTCTATAAATCTGATACGCCTGACTGTCATAGGTCCCGATGACCCTGGGGAATCTACCATCACTTTGGGGTTCACCAGCCTGTAAAAGGGTGCTTCTATCATTGTCAAGATCATTCCTTAAGGCCGGATCCATTAGCTCATCGGGATAACCGCACTGTCTAAAGTGGTACCTTAATTCGAAAGCCTGTGCCCTAAATACACCTTCCCCAGAACAGTTCCCCCTGATCCTAGAGGTATTGTACTTGAGGAATACCGCGCTTAAATGGGACTGGATGGTGACTGTACCACCTAAGGGTAGTGGTGGCAGTAGGCTTTCTAAACACACTGGTGCTCAAGAAGCCAAAATCGTTTTTTCCTAATTTTGACATCAATGAATGCAAGTTCAGTAAGATGACACTCAGAAGTAAATTGTAAGCCTATACTGTTGGTGTTAAGTTCATGTACAAAATTATTAAGCTCATCCTCTGATCCCGACCAGATAATAAAAACGTCATCTATATAACGATGCCACACTGAAACTTTATCTGTCTACCAGCAATCCGCATCTGGAAAGCCGACTGTTTCCTCCCACCATCCCAGGAGGAGACTGGCATACGAAGGCGCACAGGAACAACCCATGGCCATCCCCTTGCGCTGGTGGAAGTACTTGCCGTCAAACATAAAAAAGTTGTGCATAAGTATGCACTCCATCAGTTTCAACACTAGTTCATTGTGTCTGCTGAAGTACACTGCCCTAGATTTGAGATAAAATTCCATGGCTTTTAGACCCATTATGTGTGGAATACTACTGCTACTATACTCTCAGATGCACATGTTCAATGACGGAACAGGGAGCTTATGCCTCCCTACTCCTTTATCGAGGATGCAGATATCAGTGAAAGGCTGGAGTCACACCAGCGTGTGGCATCTGATGGGAGAGCATCAGATGATATATGCTATTGACCCTCGGCTCCTGTTCTGATGCAAGCGGGAGCCGAGTGTCATGCTACTGTTCTCTGAGCCTCTTGCACTGAGAGGATCGGAGCGCAGCTGCGGAGGAGGCAGATAAATTGATTTCTCCATCTCCTCCGCTGCCAGCACCAGTGTATATCGCACCGCACTCGGATGGTATCCAAGAGCTGTGCGTTGTGTCACTCGCACTCATAGACTTAGCTGAGTCTTGGCCGTGTCTCAGTGCCAATTGCAACATGCAGCGATTTCACACGCACACCGAATATGCCGCTGATCTGGATTGCCCCATAGACTAACACTGGGTCGAGTGCTATGTGATGTTTTAAGTAAGAAGACAAAGAAAGAAGCTGGGCAGAGGGCAGTCGTGACGTCACTGCATAAAGCTCTTTTGCTGTCCCAGTCCTCGGACCGCACTGGAGCAGCCAAAGGCCCATATGTGACAATTGGGCTGCACTTTGCCCAGGACTGGATCTCACCAACCAACTTGTCTTGACACTTACTTTGATGTGAAATGATGAGCTCAGAAAGCTTTCAAAACTGTGAGAAAATTGACCTAAGACAGGTAAAGGGCCTTTGGCCAGGGTGCCTAGTATTGCTGCAGACTGGCACTGTGTGACTTGCTCAGTCATGGCCTGCAAAGGTGAGTGAGTGGTGGTTGAATTGTAAGCTTCCCATGGCCTAAGCCAGTAAGGGAAGTGTGAGGGATTGTGCATGTTTTAAACACCCTGTGGGCTTAATTTGTTTCTGGGGAGACATGCCTTCAGTTAGACTGAAAAAGACTACTCTAGTTGTTGTGCAATTACCAATAACTGTGCTTCATTACTGAGGAATAATAACCACGTTCCTGAACTATTACTATGATATGTTAGTGTGGCGCCCCTGAGGCTCAGTCGCCACAGAGGTACTGCACCTTCTCCTAAGGTGTAGTGCCCCACCAACTAGGTAAGTTGGAAACTCCTTTCCACACTCCAACACCTGCATCCCACACACAGGATAGTTCAGTAGGTCAACCTAGCAGCTTCAGGCTGGGGGTAGCAGAGCACCCTTCGTGGAACCCTGCTTCATAACACGAGATGTGCTGGGAGGTGGGTGGAGTTAGTATAAAAGAGAGGGAAAGTGGGGAATTGTAGGTCAGTCTGGGGGGAGTCCCAGAGAAGTTCAGTTCTGAAGTTAGTTTTGAGTTCAGTTTGAGTTCAGTTTAGAAAGAGTGCTGCAGCTGCCTCAGTGATCTGAGCAAGCTGGCACGGGAAAGAGAAGAGAAGGAGAAAGATGTAGACCTGCAACCTCAGCTTCCATAAGAGAGAGAAGGAACAGGGCGGAACGAAGGAGTAGGAGAACAGAGAGGAGTTGTGGTTTGGAAGAGGAACCCTGCCTATAGGTTCTCAGCGCAAGGCCAGGGCCCGGTCCCCGAGGTTGTATGGACACTTATGGTTCTGCAGCAGACACCAGTGGAGTAGTTGGCTGTAAATGCACTACTCCCATCAAAGACTTGGGACACAACAGCAACTGGATAGAGAGCCAAGACTTCTGAGAAGGGAGTCCCCGATAGAGGCTACAGCTTTCTGTCATACAAGTAAGGTTCTAGGAACATCTGACAGGAGGAATTCCAGAGAACTACGGTACTGGAGTTCTTCACACTAAAAGGCGCAATAGAGGAGTCGTTCAGGAAAGGCACATGTTGGTGGAGTGTTGGAGAGGAGAACCCTGACTTGCCCGGGAGGTTGATTGAGTCTCTACCCCGTAGGACACAGCACGGAGGCAGGCACCAGTCGGTACCACGAACTGTGAGTAAAGCGTTGAAACTACAAGCCCTGGTGTCCTCCATTTATTCGTCGCTAACACCTCCAGCACTGCTACATCTGGGTAACAGCATCTATACCATTCTGCGCCTCTCCTCATCCATTGCACCTACACTGCCCTGGGACTACAGCTCCACCTGTGGGGAGCTACACCATCTTTGCTGCATCACACCATCAGTCCCAGTGGATCTGCACGCAGCGTTGGCTTACCATTTCCCTTGCTAAATACCATGGGTGGCGTCACAAACTATTCAAATAAACTTTAACACCATTAACATCACCGCCATTGATATTGGGCACCCAGGGCCACGGACCGGGTCACACCTGCGGTGACAAATCCCCCTGACACCGGCCCGGTACCGGGTACCCCGCTGCCCTGGGTGTGAGGGCGACCGATTAGGGTAAAATGTTATGTATACGCTTCATAACTGTCTCCCATTTTCTTTTGCATTTTTTATTGGTCCAAAAAGACATTAAAGACCAGAAGGGGTTTTGACCTGGTTAGGGATGAGCGGACCCATGAAGAGAGAGAGTTTACAGCTCCAAAGTTCGGGTTCCTGTTATGATTGAGTCACCGTAGGAGGCAAAAACAGAAATGCTAGCTAAGTCCAGAAAACCAGAGAAGTTGGCAGCTATCGGATTGCAGATCCCAGAACTTATCAACACAACTAGCAGTAGCCGTGGGGGGTTCCTACGATGCCCTAGACCCCTCGATCACAGCCGGAGAATTAAATAGGCCTAAAGAAAGAAAGGGGAAATCTAAACTGCCCCAGAGCAGACCCCAAAGCAATAGGCAGCCCCCAACATATAATGACAGTGAAGCAAGATGAAAACACTAACACAGACAGAAAGATAGACTGAGCAAAGACGGGGCCAAGCTAACTACATAGGAAAGGACAGGAAGGCTGCTGTCTGCAATCCGTGAAAAACCCTATGAAAATAAGAGCCAACAGACTGACAGTGAAAAAGGCCCTGAAGACGCTAGGCTTCAAAAAGCTATGTCAGTACTCAGGAATATTCTGAAGACAGAGCAACAGGCAAAAGGAGATTCAGCTCACCCCAGCAGGGAATGGCAGAATCCAGAAAAGCAAGGAAAACAAAAACAAAACACAAATGCAACAGGCAAAGCAAAAAACAGCTTTAGAGGAGCAGGAATCAGACTGGTGTCCTAGAAGTCCACAGAGAAATCACCCGCAGGGCAGAAGGGCGTCGGCAGCCTTATATGCAGTCCGTGACTCCACTCAGCCAGTCATCCTCATTAGACTCAGGTGCCTGATAATCAGGCTCATTACCTTCCTTTACCAGAATAGGGAGTTCACCAGACCTCAGTGACGAAGGGGAAAATGAACTCACAACAGGTTCCCATTGATTTCTCTGGGGTTCGAGATTCTTCTGGTTCGAGTTCAAGTATAGTTCTGGTACCCGAACTAAACATTTGACTAAACTTTGGTCGAACCCAACGAACCCTAATAATGAATGTGTGCACATTACCTTGACTGATATCCATACTCAGACAAAAGCAATCCTCATCTCTAGACCTGGTCCAGTAACATAGCAAATGCTTGCTTTGTATAGGTTTTTGGTTATTAGTCAAGAATGTTAGCTAGCTTCCCTTGTAAGGCCTTGTGCACATTAAAGCAGGTTGTGGGATGCAGTGACAGACATAAGGCAGAGCAAGGGTTAACAAATTTAACAGTTTTAAATTTAACAGGGGGGTTAACTCCTCGCAGGGAGATGAAGGGTTAAATGGGAGAATAGCAGTCTAAATGCAAAGGATATGAAGGGTTAATAAACAAAGTGACAGCAGTTCTTTGGTGAACGTATCGTGTCAGGAGTTCTTCAGACTGCAGGTACTACTTGGGGGTTGGTAGCTCCTGCAACGGCTGGCGCGGTTTTGGTCCAGGGACATTCTGTTGGCAACTGTGGTCCATCTTCGGGTGGAAGCGGTCAGTCTCCGGCACCTTAAGCTGAGCCGCTAGTCCATGAGCATATGCGGCCAAAGCAAACAAGGCCGCAGCACTCTCAGGGTCTACCATGGGCGGACAGGGATATGCCGGTAAGGTGGGCCACAAATGTCTGTCCGGTGCCGGGTTCTCTCTATGGGCACACTGCACTTTCCTCTCTGTAACCCCTGCTGGTGACGGCGAGAGTCCACAGATGTGGGCCGGCGCAGTCCCAGTGCTCAAGGGATGTAGCACTTCTCTCTTTTTGCTGCACGCTGCCTGTTCCCACCAAGAGTGACTGCTCCCGTGCATGCTGTGGCTCTTGCCGCTTAGCCACACCCCCTGTTTCCAAGTGCAAAGGCCTGTCTGGTCTCTTACTCCTTCCCCCGGACAACCGAGGAGACAGCCCCAACAATTCCGGACCTGGCATAGGACAGGTACCCACTACCTGGTTCTCCTTCTTACACACACACATTCATTATTTGGTCACTAATTTTTACCTCAGAATTTGTAAGCCAAAACCAGGAGTTGAACAATCAGAGGAAAAGTATAACAGAAGCGCATCACCACTTGTATTTATCACTCACTCCTGGTTTTGGCTTACAAATACAGAGGTAAAAAAAATCATCAAATGCTCAATGTGTGCATGTGGCCTATTGCAAAGAAAAACCTAAGGAAGCTCCAAATATTGAGGGTGGTTGGCTCCCATGAAAATGAATAGAAAGAGCTGCATGTTTGGGGAACAAAATTTTACTGTATAGGCTATATGATGCCTTTTTAGTTTTTGAAAATAAATATTGGAGTATCATTCTTTCTTTTTAACCCCTTTGCGTCCCTTGATACGCCTTTTAACAATGGCAGTTAAGGGTACTTATTCCTCTGCGCCGCTTTTTAATGGGGCTTAGAAATAAGTGTATAGTGCCCCCCAGGGTCAGAATTTCTCCGGGGTATCGACTACCGGGGGTAGCTGAGACCCCAGAGAACATGATTGGGGTCAGAAAAAACTGACTAATGAGTTGCAATCACCGTTATTCACGGAAACAGCGAATGCATAAAAAAGTCAGATTTCCCATTTATTTCTCTCGCCAATAATGTGATCTAACACATCAGAAATGAGAGAAATGGGGTTCACCGAGCCCCCCCCAGTATCTGCGATGTCCCCCGTTCCCTATGGCTGTGTCACCCAACCCTGTGTCTTCTTTTGGGAAAAAAATGGCGGGTGCATACGCAGAGCGCCCGCCGAGGTCTGCCCAGCGGCACCCTGCAACAATAGGAGATTTCTCCTATTGGTTCATTTTGATCACTGTGATAGACCCGACCACAGTGATAAAAAAATAGTAAATCAAACCCCAATTTATAACTCCCTTAGTTAGGTAAAAAAAATAAAATAAAATGTATTTCCATTTTGCCATTAGGGTTAGAGTTAAGGTTATGGTTGGGCTTATAGTTGTGGTTATAGCTATGGTTAGGGTTGGGGCTATGGTTAGGGTTGGATTATAGTTGGGGTTATAGCTAGGGTTAGGGTTGGGGCTAGGGTTAGGGTTATGGTTGGAGTTATAGCTGGGGTTATAGCTAGAGTTAGGGTTGGGCTAGCGTTATTGCTGGGGCTAGGGTTAGGGTTGTGTTGGGGTTAGGGTTGTGGTGTTTGGGTTAGGGTTGTGGTTAGTGTTATGGGTAGAGCAGAGATTAGGGTTAGGGGTGTGTTGGGGCTAGGGTTCTGGTTAAGGCTGTGTTAGGGTTGGAGCTAAATTTGGGGGTATCCTGTCAGAGTGACAGCTAGCTAGCGCTGTCACTCGGGGGGACGAGGGCTGATAATCAGGCAGCAGAGAGATTATACACCGCGGTGAGAACCTGTAGCGCTGAAAGCAATAGCTTGGCTGTAGAACCTGCGGGGGGGTGAAGCTGTGGTGAGTCTCCCTGAGGTCGCGGGACCTGCGGTCACGTGACTGCGCGTCAGAGGAGTGGGGGGAGCCCCAGCTTAGTTCCCGGGACTCTCCCAGCTGTACAAGGAGGAGTGTGGCACAGAGAATAGCCGTAGTGTAACACGCAAACAGGTCATGCACGGGGCAGGCGACGAGGTACAGGAGGGAGGTACAGAAGCAGGTCAAACAACGTAACCGAAGGTCATGCACAGGATGGCAGCAGAGGGACAAGAGGGGCGATCACAGGGAGGTCAAATACAAAGCCAGGGGGTCATACACAGAACGGGCAAACAGATACAGAATCAGAATCCAAGAGACGTTTACTGTGGCCAAACCAGATCATACACCAACAAGCATACAAGGACAGGCGAGAAGCACTGACGGAGCAGGGTTGGGCACACTCAAACTAGGAGTATAAATGACAGGGGACGGAACTCCCCTGAGGCTATAAACCCCCCCCAGATCCAAAGAGAGGCTCTCCCCATTAACTCCTGCACCACCTGCCCAGAACTGTGAATAAACCATGACAGTACCCCTCCTTCAACGGGGGGCCTCTGGACCCTCAGGTCTCTCTGGGTAACGAGCATGGTACGCTTAAACCAGGCGATCCGCGTGCACCAACCTGGCCGGTACCCACGACCGATCCTCCTGACCATACCCCTTCCAATGGACGAGATACTGTAGTGAACCTCGAACCCATCGGGACTGTACAATATTTTGCACTTCAAATTCCTTATGTCCGTCCACAGACACCAGAGGCGGTAGAGACGCAGGGTCCTCTACCCCCGAACCTACAGGTTTGAGTAGGGACCTATGGAAAACGTTATGCAGTTTCAAAGATGAAAAGATGAGGGGAGGACTAAGCGATAGGCCACCGGGTAAATCACTTCAGTTATCACATAGGGGCCAATGAATTTGAGACCCAATTTGGCGGAGGGCAACTTTAAACTTATGTTTCGCGTCGAGAGCCACACCTTATCCCCACAATGTAGTGTCTGACCCGGGTCCCTCTTATTGTCTGCAAAGTGTTTATATTTCCCTTGTGCTTTGCAAATGTTTGTACGAACCTTCGACCATAGATCACTTATCCTGCTGACCGAGTCCTCGGCCCCCGGACAGTTTGAATCAAGACGTGAAAACTCACCAAAATGAGGGTTCAATCCGTAATTAATAAAAAATGGTGACCTACCCGTGGATTGGTTAATTCGGTTGTTGAAGTAAATTCTGCCAATGGCAAGGCATCGCACCAGTCATCCTGAAATGTCGAAGTCAAACACCGGAGGATCTGTTCCAGCGACTGATTGGTGCGCTCCGTTTGTCCATTGCTCTCAGGGTGGTAAGCTGAGGAGAAAGATAGCGATATCCCCAACTTCCTGCAAAACACCTGCCAAAACTTCGCTACACATTGCGTCCCCCTATCAGATACAGTATTAGAGGGTACACCATGGAGGCGAACAATTTTGGAAAGGAAGTGTTTCGAAAGAACCTCAGCTGACAGTAACTTGGCCATAGGTACGAAATGTGCCAATTTAGAAAATCTATCCACAATTACCCAAATTACCGTGTTACCCCGGGATGGAGGGAGATTTGTGATGAAGTCCATGGACAGATGAGTCCATGGTCTTCTCGAAACTGGCAAAGGTACCAATTCCCCGGCCGGCCGGCAATGAGAGCTCTTAGAACGGGCACAAACCCCACATGCTGCGACATGTTTCTTAATCTCTGCAGACATTAATGGCCACCAAAAAACTCTTTTTACTGCCTCACACGTGGCTGCAATACCTGGGTGAGCGCCCAATTTAGAGTCGTGAAATTCTCACAGGAGATCAGAACGTAAGTGTTGTGGGACAAACAATTTATGAGCAGGTTTGGACCTTGGAGCTAAAGATTGAGCCCCCACAATCTCCCGCTCCAATTCCGATGACAGCTCCGCTATAACCACCCCAGGTTGAAGAATGGATGACGGTGGATCAGGGGCAGACAATGGTTCAAAACTATGTGATAAAGCATCCGCTTTCATGTTCTTGGATCCAGGACGGAACATAATAGAGAATTGAAACCGAGAAAAAAAAAGTGACCACCGGGCTTGTCTGGGAGTCAATCTTTGAGCTGTTTTGATGTATTCCAGATTTTTGTGATCCATGATGACTAGAGTTGAGCGATACCGTCCGATACTTCAAAATATCGGATCGGAATGGATCGGCCGATCTTTAAAAAAAGTATCGGTATCGCCGATGCCGATACCGGAAGTCCCATTCAAGTCTATGAGACTTCCGGTATCGGAATTGGAAAAACCCTTTCCTGCCCTTGTACAGCCTCTCGAGGGTCTGTACGGGCCTTCCGGGGGTCTCTGCCGGCCTGCCGGGGGTCTGTGTCGGCCTGCCGGTGGGCTGTGCGGACTGCCCGGGGTCTGTGCACCCTGTGGGGGTCTGTACCGGCCTGCCGGGGGGCTGTGCCGGCCTGCCGAGGGGCTGTGCTGATGTCCGGGGGTCTGTGCAGGCATCGTCCGATGGGACTACAAGTCCCATCGGGCGATGCCTGCTACCATGACAGTGATTGACACATTAGCCAATGATGGGACAGTAGTAGTCCCATCATCCGGCTAATGTGTTAAATGTAAAAAAAAAAAAATAAAAAAAAAAAAAATAAAAATACTACATACATACATACTACATGCATGCTACATACATACTACATGCTACATACATAGTACATATATACTACATATATACTACATGCATGCTACATACATGCTACATGCTACATACATACTACATACTGTACATACTACATATATACTACATACATGCTACATACTACATACATACTACATACATACTACATACATGCATCATACATACTACATGCTACATACATACTACATACATACTACATATATACTACATGCATGCTACATACATACTGCATGCATGCTACATACATACTACATGCATGCTACATACATACTACATGCTACATACATACTACATACATGCTACATACATACTACATGCATGCTACATACAATACATTCATACAATACATACATAGACATACAGTACATATAACATAGAGTAACATACTTACCAATACTTGTCACATTGTTCCCCGAAGCCATTGTCGTCTACGGAATAAATATTAACATAACAAACCACAAAAATACTCATCCATGATCCGAAGCAGTCCACGAGTGTGTCCCACGACGATCTTGGGTAGAGAACTGCAGCATCAGCTGATGCTGCCGCTCTCTACGGGCTGCAGGAATCCAATGACGGAAGGTAGGTATCCTTCCGCACTGTATTCCTCCGCCACTTAAAAAAAAAAAAATCCCTAGTCTCACTTTATGGTAAAAGCTGTGTGGGAAATTCCCACACAGCTTTTACCATAAAGTGAGACTAGGGACTTCCCACACAGCTTTTACCATAAAGTGAGACTAGGGACTTTTTTTTTTTAAGTGGCGGAGGAATACAGTGCGGAAGGATACCTACCTTCCGTCATTGGATTCCTGCAGCCCGTAGAGAGCGGCAGCATCAGCTGATGCTGCAGTTCTCTACCCAAGATCGTCGTGGGACACACTCGTGGACTGCTTCGGATCATGGGTGAGTATTTTTGTGGTTTGTTATGTTAATATTTATTCCGTAGACGACAATGGCTTCGGGGAACAATGTGACAAGTATTGGTAAGTATGTTACTCTATGTTATATGTACTGTATGTCTATGTATGTATTGTATGAATGTATTGTATGTAGCATGCATGTAGTATGTATGTAGCATGTATGTAGTATGTATGTAGTATATATGTGGTATGTATGTAGCATGTAGTATGTATGTAGCATGCATGTAGTATGTATGTAGTATGTATGTAGCATGTATGTAGCATGCATGTAGTATATATGTGGTATGTATGTAGCATGTAGTATGTAGCATGCATGTAGTATGTATGTAGTATGTATGTAGCATGTATGTAGCATGCATGTAGTATGTATGTAGCATGTAGCATGTATGTAGCATGCATGTAGCATGTAGTATGTATGTAGCATGCATGTAGTATATATGTAGTATGTATGTAGTATGTATGTAGCATGCATGTAGTATGTATGTAGTATATATGTGGTATGTATGTAGCATGTAGTATGTATGTAGCATGCATGTAGTATGTATGTAGTATATATGTGGTATGTATGTAGCATGTAGTATATATGTAGCATGCATGTATGTAGTATATATGTGGTATGTATGTAGCATGTAGTATGTATGTAGTATGTATGTAGTATGTATGTAGCATGCATGTAGCATGTAGTATGTATGTAGCATGCATGTAGTATGTATGTAGTATGTATGTAGCATGTAGTATGTATGTAGCATGCATGTAGTATATATGTAGTATGTATGTAGCATGTAGTATGTATGTAGCATGCATGTAGTATATATGTAGTATGTATGTAGCATGTAGTATGTATGTAGCATGCATGTAGTATATATGTAGTATGTATGTAGCATGTAGTGTGTATGTAGCATGCATGTAGTATGTATGTAAGTATTTTTTTTTTTTTTTTTTTTTTTTTTTACATTTAACACATTAGCCGGATGATGGGACTACTACTGTCCCATCATTGGCTAATGTGTCAATCACTGTCATGGTAGCAGGCATCGTCTGATGGGACTTGTAGTCCCATCGGACGATGCCTGCACAGACTCCCGGACATCAGCACAGCCCCCCGGCAGGCCGGCACAGCCCCCCGGCAGGCCGGTACAGACCCCCACAGGGTGCACAGACCACCGGCAGGCCGGCACAGCCCCCCGGCAGGCCGGTACAGACCCCGGGCAGTCCACACAGCCCCCCGGCAGGCCGGCACAGCCCCCCGGCAGGCTGGCAGAGACCCCCGGAAGGCCCGAAATGACGGCGCATCTTGATGCGCACACACCGCGCATCATCATGACGTCATTTCGGCTGTCAATCAACTTTGAACTTCCGATTCCGATTCCAGAATCCGATATGACAAAAGTATCGGAAGTCAGTATCGGAATTCCGATGCCGCTAATATCGGCCGATACCCGATACTTGCGGTATCGGAATGCTCAACACTAATGATGACCATAATCGGATGCTCTGCCCCTTCTAAAAAATGTCTCCATTCTTCAAATGCTAGCTTAATTGCCAGAAGCTCTCTATTACCCACATCATAATTTCTCTGTGCCGGAGAAAATTTTCTGGAGAAAAAAGCACAGGGTCTAAGGTTGGTCAGAGTAGCTGGCCCCTGAGACAATACGGCCCCCACCTCTGAGGCATCGACCTCCACAACAAATAGCAAGGATGGGTCAGGTTGCACAAGTATCGGAGCAGACATAAAACAATTCTTCAAGATCAGAAAGGATTGTTTCGCCGGAAGAGACCAATTTTTTATATTGGCCCCTTTGCACGTGAGGTCGGTGAGAGGCTTCACTATCTGTGAAAAGCCCTTGATAAACCTCCGATAATAGTTTGCGAATCCCAAGAAGCGTCCTTTTAGGTCCTGAGGTTGAACCCACTCTGCAATGGCCTGCACTTTCTTGGGATCCATCTGAAACCCCTGTGGTGAAATTATGAGCCCTGAAAAGGTTAATTCCTGGACAAAAAATGTACATTTTTCCAGTTTGACAAATAATTTATTTTCGCTGAGTCTTTGAAGAACGGCTTTCACATGTAACAAATGAGAATCCTCGTCAGTCGAGTAAATCAGAATATCGTCCAAGCAGATGACAACAAAGCGGCCGATTAGGTCCGCGAATACCACATTGATGATGTTTTGAAAAACTGCAGGTGCATTAGTGAGGCCAAACGGCATCACTAAGTTTTCAAACAACCCCTCTGTCGTGAGAAAAGCAGTTTTCCATTCATCCCCCTCCATAATTCTTATCAAATTATAAGCCACCCTAAGATCTAACTTGGAGAACCACTTTGCCCCCCGAGAGTTGGTTACACAAATCTGAAATTAGGGGTAAGGGGTATGTATTCCTGATGGTAATTTTGTTAAGTTCTCGGAAGTCGAGGCAGGGACGCAGGCCACCATCTTTCTTTTTAACAAAGAAAAACCCCGCTGCTACCGGAGAAACTGAGGGTCTTATATGCCCTTTACGGAGACTTTCCGTTATGTATTCCTTCATCGCCAGACGCTCGGGTCCAGACAAATCAAATAAACGGGCTTTAGGTAATTTGGCCCCAGGGATCAGGTCAATTGAGCAGTCGAATGGCTTATGCGGGGGTAATGCCTCGGCCTCGCTTTCGGAGAACACGTCCTCAAAGTCCTTAAGGTACTCCGGAATTCCCTCCAGACCAACAGAAGACTCATAGACAGGATTTGCGGGTGTAACACAGAACACAGGTTTATAGGAACAGTCAATACATTTAGGACCCCACTTTATAATTTCTCTTTTCTCCCAATCAATAACTGGGTTGTGCCATTGGAGCCACGGCATGCCCAATACCATCCCTTCGGGCAGGTTGTCCATAGCAAAACATTTCATCTCCTCAACATGGGAGGAACCAACATGCAAAACAAAACTGTTAGTAACATAATGAATCCCCGAACGGGTGAGAGGGGAAGAGTCAATGGCCATGATTTTCAGAGGGGTCTCCAACCTGACTGTCCCTATCTTGACCCTGGAGACAGTACTGGAACTGACCAGGTTAAGTGATGAACCGCAGTCCACCAAGGCTGTAGAAACAAAATGATAGTTGTCTACAACCAGTTCGACATTAAGCAGAAATTTAGGGCATGAGGAAAAAAGTACCTGGGGGTCTGGACAGCCTCCTCGATCACTACCCAATACTAGTAGTTTCCCGTCAGCTTGGAAGATGCTGGACATGATGGACAGTCTCTCCTCAGTGTCCTGACTCCCCACAGTAGAAGCAGAGTTGCATTTTCCAGCGGCATTTCCTCTCTTTATCTCTGACCGAGGTGGCGCCAATTTCCATAGGCACAGGACTGGCCTCCACCTCCTTGCTGCCAGAAAACAAGGACGTTTCGGAGTGCATGACTCCTCTGGCTCTTAGCCGGTGATCCATTCGCACCGCTTGGGTCATGGCTTCCTCCAGAGTGTCAGGAGGCGGGTGAAGGGCCAGGGTGTCCTTAAGGCATTCTGACAGGCCTCTACGAAATAGTCCCCGGAAAGCAGCATCATCCCAGGAGATGTCTGCTGACCACCGTCGGAACTCAGAGCAGAACCACTCCGCAGAGTGCCGACCCTGACGTGCACTCATCACCATGTCCTCAGCCAAGTGAACCCTGTCGGGTTCGTAATAAATGCGGCCCAAAGCCTCAAAAAACGCATCCACAGTCATACATTCTGGGGTTGTAGGAGCTAGAGATAATGCCCAGGCTTGTGGGGCACCCCTTAGTAGGGAAATAACCACCCCCACCGTTTGAAATTCTCCCCCAGAAGAACAGGGCCTCAGGGAAAAGAACAATTTACACCCTTCCCGGAAAGCCCTGAACTCCCTTTTGTCTCTGGAAAAATAGTCCGGCAGTTTAACCGGAGACTCCGGGGAAGTAAGGGACACGTCCCGATTCTCGGGACCGATAACCCCTTGTACCATGTTAACCAGCTGTTGCTGGGTGTGGGCCATAGAGCGTTGTTCTACGTTTAGTGTTGTGAGCTCATCTGTTCATTCATCTTTTGTGTCCGAGGATCTCCCTCTTCTGGTGAGGGAAGGTAGTGAGGCTGATTACCAAACACCTGATCAGGTGGATGGTGACTGGGTAACGGGAACTTCTGACTGGATAAAAGGCAGCCGACGCCCTTCTGAGTCGTTGGTGATTTCTCTGCTGGATTCTTGGAGACCAGTCTGATTCCTGCTTCCCAAAGATAAGTTTTTGCTCTGCTATTGAACTTATTAGTTTTGGTTTTGTTTACCTTGTTTTTTGGAGTTCAGCCATCCCCGGCCGGGGGTGTGCTGGATTCTTTTTCCTTGCTCAGTGTTCTCTATTGCTCTGCTTCCAGAATATTCTGAGTGCTGATATAGGGTTTGAAGTCTAGTGACTTCAGGGTCCTTTTTGCTTATCAGTTGTGTTGGTAATATTTTTAGCAGGGTTTTCTCGTATTGCAGACAGCAGCTTTTCTATCCTGTCCTTTTTAGTTAGCTTGGGCCCCATCGTTTGCTCAACCTATCTTTCTATCTGTGTTAGTGTTTTCATCTTGCTTCACCATCATTATATGTTGGGGGCTGCTTATTGCTTTGGGGTCTGCTATGGGGCAGTCAGTTTTTCCCTGTTCTCTCTTTAGGCTTATGTAGATCTCCGGCTGTGACGAGGTGTCTAGGATCACCGTAGGAACACTCCACGGCTACTGCTAGTTGTGTGATAGGATTAGTGGTCTGCAATCCACTAGTTTTCAACCTCTCTGTTTTTCTGGGCTGAGCTTGTGTTTTGTTTTTTCCTCCTTGGTGACTCAATCATAACAGTTTAGCTTTTGGAACATCTGAGACAACTGTTTAACCTGTTCAGACAGTGCCTGCATGGGGTCCATTGTGACAGCAGAACCCCTCACACTCACACACTTTTACTTCAGAGGGAGAGGAAGAGAACAGTAACGGTCGTTTATAATGTCAGAGTGACAGCTAGCTAGTGCTGCCACTTGGGAGGGACGAGGGCTGATAATCAGGCAGCAGAGAGATTACTCACCGCGGTGAGAACCTGTAGCGCTGAAAGCAATAGCTTGGCTGTAGGACCTGCGGGGAGGGCGGAGCCATGTTGAGTCTCCCTGAGGTCGCAGGACCTGCGGTCACATGACCGCGTGTCAAAGGAGTGGGCGGAGCCCCAGCATAGCTCCCGGGATGCTCCCAGCTGTACAAGGAGGAGTGTGGCACAGAGAATAACCATAGTGTAACATGCAAACAGGTCATGCACGGGGCAGGCGGCGAGGTACAGGAGGCAGGTACAGATGCAGGTCAAGCAACGTAGCCGAAGGTCATACACAGATTGGCAGCAGAGGGACAAGAGGGGAGATCACAGGGAGGTCAAATACAAAGCCAGGGGGTCATACACAGAACGGGCAAGCAGATACAGAATCGGAATCCAAGAGACGTTTACCGTGGTCAAACCAGATCATACACCAACAAGCATACAAGGACAGGCGAGAAGCACTGACGGAGCAGGGTCGGGCACACTCAAACTAGGAGTATAAACGACAGGGGACGGAACTCCCCTGAGGCTATAAAAACCCTCCCCAGATCCAAAGAGAGGCTCTCCCCATTAACTCCTGCACCACCTGCCCAGAACTCTGAATAAACCATGACATTTTCACTATTTAGGTACATCAAACGCGACATGGTGCCCACCATTGATTTCAGCCAATTTTGAGTTCAAAAAGTTAAACGATGCTCCCTCTCTTCTGAGCCCTGCCATGCACCCAAACATTGGCTTCCCCCACATAGGGGGTATCGGCGTACTCAGGAGAAATTGCACAACAAATTTTGTGGTCCATTTTCTCCTGATAACCTTGTGAAAATAGAAAAGTTTAGTTGCAAAGTAAATTTTTTTGTAAAAAAGTAAATGTTAATTTTTTCCTTCCACTTTGCTTTAGTTCTCATGAAGCACCTGAAGGGTTAATAAACTTCTTGAATGTGGTTTTGCGCACCTTGAGGGGTGCAGTTTTTAAAATGTTGTCACTTTTATTACTTTCTATTATATTAACCCCAAACTCACTTCAAATGTGAGGTGGTCCTTAAAAAATGGTTTTGCAAATTTTGTTGAAAAAATGAGAAATCATTGGTCAACTTTTAACCCTTATAACGTCCTAACAAAAAAAAATTATGTTTCCAAAATTGTGCTGATGTAAAATACACACTTGGGAAATGTTATTTATTAACTATTTTGTGCAATATGACTCTCATTTAAGGTCACAAAAATTAAAGGTTTGAAAATTGCAAATTGTGTTTTCATTTTTTCCTCTGCTTGTTCACAAAGCCATAACTTTTCTATTTTTCCTGTCCACATCGATGTGTAAGGGCTTGTTTTTTTGCCAGAAAAGTTGTGTCTACTGATTGGGCTAAGTACCGTATTTTTATATTTTGATAGATCACACTTTTCTGAATGCGGTGATACCACATGTGTATTTTCTATTATTATTATCTATAACTAGTTTAGAATATGTAAGTGCCCATTGGAGTTTCTCTTTTCATTGGACATGCCCATTCAGTTACTTTTATATCTGTTAATGTCTACACTGGTAGTTTGTACTATATATTATACTAGCTGAATACTATGCACTGCCCGGGCATAGTAACTAACTACGGTTTGTTATAACAAATTATAATGATTATATATATAAAGCTGAGTGTTGCGCCCCGCCCACTCCGCATAGCCTCATTCACTATAATATCCCACATCATCCTGTCAGCCAGAGCCACCGGACTACTACCCCTAATTTCCCACATCATCCCGTCAGTCAGAGCCACTGGACTACTACCCCTAATATCTCACATCATCCTGTCAAAGCCACCGGACTACTACCCCTAATATCCCACATCATCCCATCAGCTAGGGCCACCAGACAACTACCACTAATATCTCACATCATCCTGTCAGCCAGAGCCACCGGACTACTACCCCTAATTTCCCACATCATCCCGTCAGTCAGAGCCACTGGACTACTACCACTAATATCCCACATCATCCTGTCAAAGCCACCGGACTACTACCCCTAATATCCCACATTATCCCGTCAGCCAGGGCCACCAGACAACTACCACTAATATCTCACATCATCCTGTCAACCAGAGCCACCGGACTACTCCCCCTAATATCCCACATCATCCCGTCAGCCAGAGCTACCGGACTACTACCACTAATATCCCACATCATCCCATCAGCCTGGGGTCAGAACCAGAGCGCTGAGTGGAACGGTCCTAACTTTAAGAGAGGCCTGGGGTTAGAACAAGAGCGCTGAGTGGATTTGTCCTGACTTGAACTTCCATACCAATGATCCCTTTAATAGAAGCTTGGGGTGAGAATCAGAGAGTTGAGGGATTTACCCTAACTTCGATACCGGAGATCCCTTTAAGAGAGACCTGGGGTCAATACCAAAGCGCAGAGTGGATTTGCTGTCACTTCCATACCGGGGATCCCTTTAAGAGAGACTGGGATCAGAACGAGAGTGCTGAGTGGATTTGCCGTGACTTGTATACCAATGATCCCTTTAATAGAACCCTGGGGTCAGAATCAAATCTTTGAGGGATTTGCCCTAACTTCCATACAGGAGATCCCTTTAAGAGAGCCTGGGGTCAGAACCAAAGCGCTGGATGGATTTGCCCTGACTTCCATACTCGAAATCCCTTTAAGAAAGGCCTGGGGTCAGTACCAAAGCACAGAGTGGATTTGCCTTAACTTCCATACCAATGAACCCTTTAAGAGACCCTTGGGTCAGAACCACAGAGCTGAGTGAAACGGTCCTAACTTCCATACCAGGGATCCCTTTAAGAGAGGCCTGGGGTCAAAACCAAAGCCCTGGATGGATTTGCTCTGACTTCCATACCAATGATCCCTTTAAGAGGGAAGATGTGCCTACGGGATGGAGGATGTGTGAAGGGGATATGGGCAGGGAGAGGGGATTCATTTCTGTCATGTGCTCTCTGCTTCTTTCATGGGGGTAGATAATGGCTGGGAGCTTATGTTCCTGGGGATGCGAGATTTCTCCCACCATGTCAGTGTCTGCTGAGGTGTTGTCAAGTGGGAAAAATTGCTCATAGCAACCGATCACAGCTCAGCTACTTTTAACCAGCTCTGGTGAAATGAGAGATGCTTAGTGATTGGTTGCAAGGAAAACTGTTGCTCATAGAAACCCATCACAGTTCAGCTTCTTTTGAACAGCTCTGGTAAAATGAAAGATGCTTCGTGATTGGTTGGTGACACACACACACATACATACATACATACATTCACTTTTATATAAAGAGATGGGGAAAAGTGGGGTAATTTGAACTTTTATGTTTTATTTTTTCCATTTTTTAAAAACTTTTTTTTACTTTTCACTGTACTTGTTAGTCCCTTTAGGGGACTTGATCCTGTGCTCACCTGATTGCTTGTACTATATACCACAGAATTGCTGCATATACGAGTAGCAAAAATCACGTTTTACATTGAAGCCCGGACACAAGGAAGGTTTTGAGGGAGCTCAGAAGTGACAAGTACAGGGGTTTTCAATAGACCTCCTGCAGCAATAGAAACCCATAGGCAACAAAGAATGATGTGTCCCCTTGCCGGTGCATTGTTAGCCACATTATACAGGTTAACTCACGGCTGTAAGAGGCATGTCCTGGGTATAGCACATAACCATTAAATGCCGAGAATAAAGCAATCTCACCTCGTGAGCCAGCTGTGTACCCCCGCTTCCGACGCGCTATACATGTAAGGGGTTAAAACATTCCTGAATAAGCCCACTTTCACACAGCAATATTTTGGCAGAATTTTGCATCAATATTTGTGAGATCAAAAGAGGGGTGGAAAATAACGAGAAAATGTACAATGAAAAAGCTCAAGCCTATGCTATTTAATTGGAACCAATTTTAAAAATGCTTTTCCTTTTCAATTAAATATATCCCCAGGCTGCAGTTCGCTATAAAAAAAAACCTCCCCCTATACTGCACTGTACTCACCTTCCCTAGATTGTCACGGGGGCTTAGTTCAACTAAGGCTGAATTACCCGGGGCCCCTGTGGTGTCCCTTTTACTAGGGGAAACCCTGTCTGACCCTCAACCCAGGGTTTTTGCTGAAGGTGCAAATGCCTGAGCCTCCACCCTTTCCTTATCTCCTGCTCAGCCCTGCACTTAACCCTCCACCCTCCACCCAGTGAGGAGACACACCACCAAAGCTCCCACACAAATAATGACAGACAGGGAGAACTTAAACTGCACTGCACCGCACACACACAGGAATAAACAGTAATGTGAACAGGGCACAACTAAACACAAATATGGGAAGGAGAAAGGATAACGACGGATCATACGACACCAGATATGAATCTCTCTCTCTTGAACACCTCCACTCCAGACCGGAACCACTTGGTATGAAACACAAGCTATAATCGGCGACGCCCATATGCCAGTATGACTATTTAAAGACCGTGGGCGTGACTAACCTTCCAACCTGGTCTCCAGCAGGATTAACCCCCGAGAGCCTGAAGATCAAGCCGGCGCCACTGAGGCTATAGTGGCTGGAGGTGGAACTACCTCTGCCTGCCGGACGCTTTGGTGTGAACAGCGTCCGACATGACAGTACCCCGTCTTCTACGAGGGACCCCAGGGCCCTCAAGACTCATAGGACCCGGCTTGTCCGGATGACGACGGTGAAAAGAACTGACCAGCCGATCCGCATGTATGTCTGAGGCTGGAACCCAAGACCTCTCCTCTGGACCATACCCCCGCCAGTGCACCAAATACTGAAGAGTACGGCGTACTACTCGAGAGTCCACTACCTTGGCGACCTCGAACTCTAACTCGCCATCCACCATGACTGGAGGTGGCATCGGCGTCGTGTCCACCAAGCCTACCACCTTTTTCAATAAAGCCCTGTGAAAAACGTTATGTATTCTGTACACCGCAGGAAGTTCCAACCGATAAGCCACTGGGTTAATGATGGCAGAAATCCTAAAAGGCCCAATAAACCTTGGACCCAGTTTTAAAGATGGGATTTTGAGTTTTATGTTCTTCGTAGCTAACCACACCCATTCACCCACACACAGGTCCGGACCTGGCACGCGTCTACTGTCAGCCACCCGTTTGTACCTGGCACTCATGCTCAACAAACGCTGTTTCACCCGCCTCCAGACTGATGACAATTGGGCTCCTAGCTGATCCTCCTCCGGGACACCCCCGGAGTCACCCTGACGTAAGGTACAAAACTGAGGATGTTGACCGTACACACAAAAGAATGGAGACTCTCCTGATGACTCTTGGCGGTGATTATTTAATGCAAATTCGGCCAGAGGAAGGAAAGTAGACCACTCCTCCTGGTTGTCAGACACAAAGCATCGTAAATACTGTTCTAGATTTTGGTTCATACGCTCAGTTTGTCCATTAGACTGTGGATGAAACGCCGATGAATGTGACAACTTGATCCCCAACCTTGAGCAAAAAGCTTTCCAAAACCTCGCCACAAATTGCGTACCCCTATCAGATACTATGTCAGATGGTACTCCGTGGAGTCTGACCACCTCCTTCACAAATACCTGAGCCAACGTCTTAGCATTGGGCAAAGAAGACAACGCCACAAAATGCGCCATCTTTGAAAAACGGTCAACCACCACCAGGATGACCGTGTTCCCTGCCGAGGCTGGCAAGTCAGTGATAAAATCCATTGAGATTTCTGTCCATGGCCTATTGGGTACCCCCAGAGGCTGTAGCGTGCCAGCAGGACGGGTTCGGGGTGACTTAGCCCTAGCGCACGTGATGCAAGCTGCCACGTACGAGACCACGTCCTGCCGGATTTTGGGCCACCAGAAACGACGCGATACCAGCTCTAAGGTGCCCTTCACCCCTGGGTGACCAGCCAGTACCGAATCGTGGTGTTCCTTCAACACCTTAAGCCGAAGATGCAGGGGTACAAATGATTTGTTGGCGGGAAGTCCTGGTGGTACCTCCTCTTGAGCCTCGGCAATCTCCGCCTCTACCTCAGTCGTGAGAGCCGAGACCACTACCCCTTTCTGGAGGATGGGTACCGGCTCTTCCCGAGGTTCTCCCCCCGGAAAACACCTAGACAAAGCATCCGCCTTGGTGTTTTTAGCCCCGGGACGGTACGTCACAAGAAAATTGAAACGAGTAAAAAACAATGCCCAGCGAGCCTGCCTAGGAGACAGACGCTTGGACGACTCCAGGTAGAGCAGATTCTTATGGTCGGTGATAACTGTGACCTGGTGAGCCGCCCCCTCCAAGAAGTGTCGCCATTCCTCAAAAGCCAGTTTGATGGCCAACAACTCCCTGTTGCCGATATCATAATTCCGTTCGGCCGGCGACAGCTTCTTGGAGAAGTAGGCGCATGGATGCATCTCGCTCAAGGACGAGCCTTGAGACAGTACTGCCCCCACTCCCACCTCCGTCGCATCAACCTCCACCACAAAAGGTTTAGACACGTCTGGTTGCACCAGAATGGGGGCTGAAGCAAAACTATTCTTCAGACGCTCAAATGCACGTATAGCCACCTCAGGCCAGTTCGCCAGATCGGCACCCTTTTTTGTCATGTCCGTGAGCGGTTTGGCGACAGTCGAAAAGTGTTTTAGAAATTTCCTATAATAATTCGCAAACCCAAGGAACCGCTGGAGTGCTTTCAGACTCTCTGGCCTCTCCCATTGCAACACCGCTTGCACCTTAGCGGTGTCCATTTTAAAACCGGCTGCGGACACAATATATCCCAAAAAGGGCAACTCCTGGACAAAAAATAAACATTTTTCCAGCTTAGCATAGAGCTGGTTCTCCCGGAGCAACTGTAACACCTGCCTAACATGCTCCAAATGAGTGTCCCGATCGCTAGAATAAATGAGGATATCATCCAGGTATACAATCACAAATCTCCCCAGGACATGAGCAAATACATCATTAATAAAATGTTGGAAAACGGCAGGCGCGGTGGTCAACCCAAACGGCATAACCAGACTCTCAAAATGACCCTCAGGAGTGTTAAACGCCGTCTTCCACTCATCCCCCTGACGGACCCTTATGAGGTTATACGCCCCCCTGAGGTCCAGCTTGGAAAACCATTTCGCCCCCGCTACCTGGTTGAACAAATCCGGGATCAACGGCATTGGGTAGGGATCACGGATAGTAATCTGGTTTAACTCTCGGAAATCCAGACACGGGCGTAACCCCCCATCTTTCTTCTTAATGAAGAAAAACCCCGCGGCTACAGGCGAGGACGAAGGCCGGATGTGACCTTTGCTCAGACTCTCCGCGATGTAGTCTTTCAGAGCTTGTCTCTCAGGACCAGAAATATTAAACATCCTGGCCTTAGGTAATTTGGCCCCGGGTTTTAACCTAATCGCACAGTCATAGGCTCTATGTGGAGGCAGTTCTGAGCAACCCTTCTCAGAGAAAACATCCGCGAAATCCTGCAAAGCCTCCGGCAGGCTGGGCGTCACGGCGGACACACATGTGGCCAAGCAATTGTCTTGGCAGAAACCACTCCATTGTACTATGTCCTGAGTTTTCCAATCAATTACCGGGTTGTGCCTGGACAGCCATGGAAAACCCAGGACCATTTGAGCTGGGAGATTACGGAGGACCCTACATGTAACCGACTCAGAATGTAGGACCCCAATGTGGAGTTTCACCTCTGCCACAAACTCAGTAATCTCCCCTTGAGGGAGGGGAACAGCATTAATGGTCACCACCTGTATGGGGTGAGGAAGTTTTTCGATCTTAAACCCGGCGGTGTGTGCAAACTCCTCATCTATGAGATTGGTGGCGGAACCGCTATCCACAAACACTGATATAGGTAGCTCTCTGCCGGCGATAATAACCTTGGCAGGGAGCATACATTGAGATACCATCATGGAGGATATGCATACGCTCAGTTGGGTCTCCTCCATACCCTCTGAGCTTAACAGTTTTCCGCCGGTGTGACCCTCTTAGGTAGTACCGGGCAAACGTTAACATAATGACCTCCTTTACCACAGTAGAAACATGCTCCGGGCTTCCGGAATCCCGGAGCGCGAGGCTGAACCTGTGCCACGCCAGCAATCTGCATAGGTTCAGGGGACTCATCTACTTCAACCACACCTGCACCTCTGTTTTCCCCCAGAGGTAGCATCTCCTGTGCCCCCTGACGAAAACGGCGATCAATACGTATCACCAAACTCATGGCAGACTCCAATGATGCCGGAGTCTCATACATCAGGAGGGCTTGTTTCACCCTCCCTGATACCCCATGAATAAACTGGCTCCGCAGTGCTGGGTCATTCCACTGTGTGTCTACAGCCCAGCGGCGAAATTCCGAACAATAGTCTTCTGCCAAGCGCTCCCCCTGGCGGAGGGCGCGGATTTTAGATTCCGCTAGAGCCAGTCGGTCAGGGTCATCGTAAATGAGCCCGAGGGCAGAAAAAACATTATCGACCGAATGAAAAGTAGCAGAGTCAGCTGGTAAGGAAAATGCCCATGCTTGGGGGTCACCACTCAGTAATGACAACACCAGCCCTACTCGCTGGGCCTCATTACCTGAAGATATTGGCCGCATGCGGAAGTATAATTTGCAGGCCTCCCGAAATACGACAAATTTGCTGCGATCGCCTGAAAATCGTTCTGGCAGCGGAAACTTCGGCTCTGCACCGATACCTGCAGATGCCGTTTGCACCTTTGCTACTACCAGGCCCTGCTGCTGAACTGCCCCTTTCAACTCGGAGACCTGTATGGACAGCGCCGCCAACTGGCGGGTTATGGAATCTAATGGATCCATGGACTCCTGAAAAAATGTGGGCCGATTATAATGTCACGGGGGCTTAGTTCAACTAAGGCTGAATTACCCGGGGCCCCTGTGGTGTCCTTTTACTAGGGGAAACCCTGTCTGACCCTCAACCCAGGGTTTTTGCTGAAGGTGCAAATGCCTGAGCCTCCGACCTTTCCTTATCTCCTGCTCAGCCCTGCACTTAACCCTCCACCCTCCACCCAGTGAGGAGACACACCACCAAAGCTCCCACACAAATAATGACAGACAGGGAGAACTTAAACTGCACTGCACCGCACACACACAGGAATAAACAGTAATGTGAACAGGGCACAACTAAACACAAATATGGGAAGGAGAAAGGATAACGACGGATCATACGACACCAGATATGAATCTCTCTCTCTTGAACACCTCCACTCCAGACCGGAACCACTTGGTATGAAACACAAGCTATAATCGGCGATGCCCATATGCCAGTATGACTATTTAAAGACCGTGGGCGTGACTAACCTTCCAACCTGGTCTCCAGCAGGATTAACCCCCGAGAGCCTGAAGATCAAGCCGGCGCCACTGAGGCTATAGTGGCTGGAGGTGGAACTACCTCTGCCTGCCGGACGCTTTGGTGTGAACAGCGTCCGACATGACATAGATCCACTGTGGAGTCTCCACCACTGTTTTTGAAGTCTGGCATTCACTGCAATGCTGAAGTCATGTCACCAGTCCAGCATCCAATCAGTGAGCTGAACGGCTCTAAATGTGGCGTTTCATCTACAGCTATGGCAAAAATTAAGTGACCACTGCACAGTTTTATAAAAATCAACTTCTCCACATGTCTGACAGCTATTCCATTACAGTGTCAGTTGAATTCCAACCTGAGTACACCTCATTCTTCTTAATGTGCTTCTGATTAGGTGATCACCTGAAGCAACGAAAGAAAGTATAAAAAGTCCTGCTGTGATCCTCTAGCAATAGGACAAGCTGGATGGGAAAACAAGTGCTAGTAATATCCCAAAAGTAATAGAAGTGGAAAAATAACTTTTAATCATGCCAAAGGAGTTGAAAAGAAAAGTCTTGAGTGAGGAAAAGAAGGGCTCAATTCTGGCTTTATTAGCACAGGGATAAAATGAGCGTCATGTTGCCTCCATCCTTAAAATATCTAAGACGACAGTCCATTACAACAAGGTCAAGCTGCAGACATTGGGATCAGCAAAGCTACAGACCGGCAGAGGGTGAAAATGACTCTACACTGACCGGGATGACCGTCATCTTAGTTGAATGTCACACGGCAACTGCAGGATGACATCAAGTGACCTACAAAAGATATGACAAATGGCAGCTGGGGTGAAGTGCATGGCAAGAACAGTTCATAACAGGCTCATAGAGGCATGACTCAAGTCATGTAAAGGTAGAAAAAAGCCTTTCATCAATGAGAAGCAAAGGAGAACAAGGCTGAAGTTTTCCAAAGACCATAAGGATTGGACCATAGAGGACTGGAGTAAGATGCACAGCAGCCTTGCAGCGCTGGAGTACTGGGTTCAAATCCCACCAAGGACAACATCTGCAAGGAGTTTGTATGTTCTCCCCGTGTTTGCGTGGGCTTCCTCCGGGTACTCTGGTTTCCAAAGACATACTGATAGGGAATTTAAATTGTGAGCCCCATCGAGGACAGTGATAAAAATGTGTGCAAACTGTAAAGCGCTGCGGAATATGTTAGCGCTATATAAAAATAAATATTATTATTATTATTGTCTGATGAGTGTAATTTTCAGCTTTACCCACCACATGGTCGTCTAATGGTTAAACGGAGACCTGGAGAGGAGTACAAGCCACAGTGTCTTACACCCACTGTGAAATTTGGTGGAGGATAGGTGATGATCTGGGGATGCTTCAGCAAGGCTGGAATTGGGCAGGTTAATCTTTGTGAAAGACGTATGAATCAAGCCACATACAAGGTTATCCTGGAAAAACAGTTAATTCCTTGTGTTCAGGCAATGTTCCCCAACTCTGAGGACTGGTTTTTCCAGCAGAACAATGCGCCATGCTGACGCGCCCCAGGGGCCGTGTGATACTCGGTACCGGGCCGGTTGTCTTAAAGGTATGTGTCACAGTGGCAGTGACCCGGTCCGTGGCCCCAGGTTGTCACGTAAAAGGGAGTATTGATTAGGGATAGAGTTTATGTAGTGATTCGTGACACCAGTTGGAGTGTTCGACTGTAGTATAGCCGGCACTGTAGATTATCCCTGGGGGAGTAGATGGTGATGGCAGTGCAGATGTTTAACCCTCTCCAACCAGGGCTGACCCCCAGAGATTGTGATGGAAGTAGAAGGCACGGAGTAATAAGGCAGAAGACAAGGAAAGTCACTTTATCATTTACTGTAGTCCAGGTGCAGTTCAGAGGAGATATTACAACTCTCACCAGGTTACAGTCTGCTCTGCAGAATGGGAGTTATCTTTCACTCTGCTTTGACTCGGTGTAAGCTTCCTGCTATTCTAATCCCTTCTGGGACCAAGGCTTCCCGGAATTTAGAACTTCCAGTATAGCCACTACTCACTATGTATTCCTCCTCTGGCAACTTGCAGCTTGGATCCTGTGTGAAGCTCAAGTTCCTTCTTGCACAATCCTTCACTGATCCTAGTTTACTGCAGTCTTCCTGGGGAAAACACTCTGCTGTTGGTTGTATAAACCCACATAGTCTCTCAGCTTACCACCCTGCTCTGAAAGCATGGATGGCCTAGGGGCTGACTCTCTGATTCTTCTTAGCTTTGCTCCTGGAGGAAGCGCATGTCATGGCTTCCAGGAGCGTTCTTCATCTTCTCCTTCTTCTTCACCGAAAACAACAACTTGACTCCTCCCCCCCCAGTTAGGGTGTGTCCGCAAAGCTCCAAGCTTCAGACAAGTAAGGGAGTGAGGTGAATTGTGTGTATGTGTTGTGGTCTCTAGCAGACAAAGCATAACTCCAATTGTTCAGAAAACACATACAAAACAGTACATATTTAAACCCCTTTGTGGCAGTAAAGATGCAGGGCGTCACAATGCCCCACAGCTAGGTCAATCAATGTGTGGATGAAGGACCACAATATCAAATTCCAGTCAAGGCCAGCCCAATTTCCGGACCTGAACCCCATTGAAAACCTCTGGAAAGTAATCAAGAGGAAGATGAATAGTCACAATTAGAGTTGAGCGACTTTTGGTTTTTTAGGGTCGAGTTTCGTTTCATGAAACACGACTTTTCCAAAAGTCGGGTCGAGCAAGATCGGCCGATTATAGGGAAAAGTCGGGGTCGTCCCGAAACACGAAACCCAATGTAAGTCAATGGGGAATAAAAGTCGGCAGTGAGAGGAGGACAGGAAACACACCTACAGTGCTCATTTGAATGCCAAAAGCATCAATTCTTCTTACTTAAGCTTGTCAACCTTAATTAACTTCATAATACAAGTTACGCACTGAAAAATGGGGGTTATTTGGCTAAAGTTGTGGGGGGGTAGGGCTGGCTCCAGGTTTTCATGTGCCCTGGGCGAAAGAGCGCCCCTTCAACACATACCACAACTCATCATGCTCCGATGCGGCAGAGAAATAGCGGTATAGTACAATGAAAAATACTTCACTTTTTACATCTCATGACGAGGCCCATCTATTTCTCCATACAGAATCATTGGTCCCATATAATGTTTGAAACAGTATATGATGAGCTCCACATAATGCTACAGTATATGTTGGTCCCCATGGATGAAGCTCCACTGTCTTATGGGCCCAAATAATGCTCCAAACATAATGGGCCCCATTTCTAATGCTCTAGTGTATAATGGGCCCTGTAAATGCTGCTCCAGTGTCTGATGTCCACCTTTGGAATGTTCCAGTGTATGGTGCGCCCCATCTATCATTCTCCAGAGTATAGTGCTCCCCAAAAATTGCTGTCCCAACATTGAAAACAATGAAATAAGTCTCCTCGCTAGGGAATCCCTGTACTAGTCTGGACTCCTCGTCGTCCCCATCTTCCATCTCACTGCACAGTATTTCAACCTTGCAAGTGCTGTGATCCTGAGCAAGCAGGGGGGCCCACTCGTTGGCGACGGCACTGGCACAGGGCCCCTGATAGTACGGTGGTGTGTCTGATGGCGGGTGGGCCGAACCTGCACTTTCATCTGCAGCTTCCTCTTTGTCACCGTGTAAGATGGAACTGTATATGGGAAGGGTAACCTGAGTTTCATCAGGGTCAGATTCAGGCTGTGTAGCGTGCGAGGGGAATGTAGTGGTCTGGGTCAATGTACCAGCAGATTCATCGAGCAGTGGCTGGGCATCAGTGCATTTGTGTCGCCCCCAGGAGTACGGTCGCCACAGTGGCATTACCTTCCTCCTAGGGAGTGTGATGTCATGCTTGGGAGCAACGAAAGATCTCTCTAGCAGGTTAACTGATTGGGCGGCGTTATTCCCACGAGTCATGACCCTCCAAACAGCGCTCATGAAGGCAAAGTGTTTGTTTTACGTGGGCAGTATGGTTGCAAAGCTGAACCTTAAAGGAATGTCCAGAAGGGCACCACCAGGAGTGGAGCCAACGGTTAAATTCGACTCCACCTGGGAAACCTCAACCATGCCAGCTACAGAACAGATGCACACATTGCAAGCTTAATTCCGTTAACGAACGAGACTCCGTCATGCCCCGCGGTCTGAGTCCGGCTTAATAGAGGGACACGTGAGGCTCTGGCACATGAGATTGGCCAATAACTGGTGTGTCATGCCTTTACATGTCCGTGGCTGCATGCGCGCTACACTGAAAAGGCCAGCGTTTGTCGCTTACAGGTGCAGATAACCCGCTGAACAACGTTAGTGATGGGGATCACTGATTACAATTATTACCCGCGAACGATGATTTCCCAGTAAGTGCAGGTCAACCGCAGTTCCGGAATTAGGCCTAACCGTCATTCCTGAAAAAATGAAAAACTTACGTGTGCAAACCACTGGTGCTGTAGCTTGCTTAACAGCTCGCCAGCCATTCTCACGCCCAGTATGGATTACACGTGATTGCACAAAGGTGAGAAAGGGTACCGTATCCCCGGATAACATGTATGGATAGCGTACACATTCAAAATATATGTCTATACATCAGGAGGCAGGCTCAGACGGTGTTAGGCCCAGTATGGCTTGCACGTGATTGCACAAAGGTGAGAAAGGGTACCGTATCCCCGGATAACATGTATGGATAGCGTACACATTCAAAAGATATGTCTATACATCAGGAGGCAGGCTCAGATGGTGTTAGGCCCAGTATGGCTTGCACGTGATTGCACAAAGGTGAGAAAGGGTACCGTATCCCCGGATAACATGTATGGATAGCGTACACATTCAAAATATGTCTATACATCAGGAGGCAGGCTCAGACGGTGTTAGGCCCAGTATGGATTGCACGTGATTGCACAAAGGTGAGAAAGGGTACCGTATCCCCGGATAACATGTATGGATAGCGTACACATTCAAAATATATGTCTATACATCAGGAGGCAGGCTCAGATGGTGTCAGGCACAGTATGAATTTGACGGCCCAGACTAAACAGCGGAGGAGCAGGGAGAGGTAAAGATTGCAAATGCTGGGGCCCTGCCCAAGCAAGGTGGGTCCACTCGTGGGCGTCGGTACTGGCACTGGGCCCCTCATAGTACGGCGGTGTGTCTGACGGCGGGTGTGCACCACCACCGTCAGAGACACTTGATTGCACTATGAGGGACCCTGTGCCAGTGCCCGCGCCCAAGAGTCGGCCTACCCACCTGTCCAGGGCAACGGCACTCGCACGGTGTGGTGCGCTAGGTGGTGACCCCGGCCATGGGGGGGAGGCAGCACAGTTAGGGAGTTTTAGAAAGTGGCACATGTTGATGTTGGACATTCAGCTCATGCAAAAGGCGAAATAGGTCAAGTCCCAGGAAGAGGTGGACCAAAGCAAGCCATTTTTCTGTCACTCTATGTGTCATCAGGGGAAGGTGGGACAAAATCCTTGGAAACCCATGCATGGTTCATTTTAATGAAGGTTAGATCATCCACATTTTGGGTTGACAGACGGGTCCTTTTTTCTGTCAGGATTGATCCAGCTGCACTGAAGACTCTTTCCGATAGCACACTTGCAGCTGGGCAAGCGAGCTCCTGTAAGGCATATTGTGCCAATTCAGGCCAGGTGTCCAGTTTAGCGGCCCAATAGTCAAAGGGGAATGACCTGTGTGGGAGAACATCGATATGGGAGGAAAAGTAGTTTGTAACCATAGTTGACAACTGCTGTCTCCTGTCACTTTCCATCGATGCAGTATTACCAGTTGTGTGAGCGGTACTTGAAAAATCAGTCCACAACATTGTCATGAAACCCCTGTCTCCAACGCCACTTCTGCTGTGTGCACCATGAACACCTCTGCCAAGCTGCCCCCGGCCCGTACGGCTCGTGTGAGAACCATCACCGCTGCTGTGTGCTGGGAATGCCTCAAGCAACCGATTTACCAGAGTTGCTTGTTTATTAGCCAATATTAGGTCAAGGTTCTCCTGTGGCATGATGTTTTGTAATTTGCCTTTATAGCGTGGATCCAGGATGCTGGCCAACCAGTAGTCATCATCGTTCATCATTTTGGCAATGCGGGGGTCCCTTTTTAGGATCTGCAAGGCATAATCTGACATGTGGGCCAATGTTCCCGGTGTCAATAATGCACTGCGAGTGCTGGTTGGAGGAGCACTTTCTGGCAAATCCACATCCCTCCAGTCACGCACAAACCCTGTACCAGACCTTGCCACGCCAACATTTTCACTTGCCCCACGAGATGCATCCTCCTCCCCTAAGTAATCATCCCCATCATCATCCTCCTCTTCCTCCACCTCGTCCAGGAGAGGTCCCTGAGCAGACAATGGCTGAATGTCATCAAGGATTCCCTCCTCCTCTTCCTCCTCATCAACATTGGCTGCAGACGCCTGCTCCTTAAGGTGCGTCAAAGTTTGCATGAGCAGACGCATAAGTGGGATGTTCATGTTTAGGATGGCGTCGTCTGCGCTTACAAGCTGTGTGCATTCCTCAAAACACTGAAGGACTTTACAGAGGTCTTTCAACTTCGACCACTGCACACCTGTCAACTCCATGTCTGCTCTCAAAGTGCCTGGCCGTGTATCCTCCCACAAATGCATTATGGCCTGCCTCTGCTCGCACAGCCGCTCCACCATGTGCAGAGTGGAGTTCCACCTTGTTGCAATGTCGATAATGAGGCGGTGGTTGGGAAGGTGGAGCAATCGCTGCAGCTTCTGCCTGCCTCAAGATGTACACTGCCCAGCCATGACTCAGTTTGTCGCTTCAAGTACTCGGCCAGCACCTCGGCGGTGTGTCTGTCGCCCAAACACATCATCTGCAACACAGCCTGCTGACGCTTTCCACTAGCTGCTCGATAGGGGGACACCTCGTGTGCAACAGTGGCAGCTGCAGATGGAGTGCTCGTACGACTGCGCTCTGTGGACGAGCTTTCGCTTCTGGAGGAGGAGGAGGAGGGTCGAACGCCTACAGCCAACTGTTTCCTATACCGTGGGCTAGGCAGCACTGTCCCACCACCGCTGTCCCCTGTGGACCCTGCATCCACCACATTAACCCAGTGCGCAGTGATGGACACGTAACGGCCCTGGCCATGCCGACTAGACCATGCATCAGTTGTGAGGTACACCTTTCCACTCACTGACTGCTTGAGTGCATGGACAATGCGGTCTTTTACATGATGGTGGAGGACTGGGATGGCTTTGCGAGAGAAGAAGTGGCGACTGGGTAGGTCATAGAGTGGTACTGCATAGGCCATGAGTTCGTGGAAAGCTGCGCTTTCCACCAACCGATAGGGCATCATCTCAAACGAGATTAGTTTGGCAATGTGGGCGTTCAAACCCAGTGTACTTTCTTGACCTACTCATAGTGTCTGGGAGGGTGAGCTGGACTTGAGAGCTGCATATGGTGGAAGTAGCGGTGGACAGGGCAGACTGAGAGAGGGTTGATGATGGTGATGGAGTTGGTGTTCTTTCTGATGGCCTAGATTCAGTATTTCGTTGATATAACAGTGGGATTCCCTGACTGCTGTGGCCTTGCAACGACACCTCAACATTTACTGCTGTGCTAACCGGTGGGCTTACAGTGGGGGAAACAATGTAGCATTGTTGACTACCTTCCTTGTGATCAGTTGCACATGTGGCACTTGAGGTTTGGTGTTGTGTCCACGCTTGCAAGTGCATGCTGGTTAAATGTCTAAGCATGCAACTGGTATTCAAATTTTTCAGATTTTTCCCTCGGCTAAAGGTCTTTGCGCACTTCTTACAGATAACCTTGGCCTGATCATGAGGATTTTGTTCAAAAAAGTGCCACACTGCACTCTTCCTACTTTGGCAGACATTTTGCGGTCTAGCACGCTGTGATCTTTTGACCCTCTGGACAAGCTGTCCAGCAACTCTTTTGATTTTTGGAACCTGTCTTTGGAGTGCTCCGGGCCTGCCAGATAACAGCTGTTGCGATGTCGATGTCTGCTGTGGATGCTCCTCCTCCTCATCTGAGCTATTGGAAGCAGCACCCTCTTCCCCCAATGGATGCCAATCTGGGTCAACAACTGGGTCATCCATCACCTCCTCTTCAATGTCATGTGCACCTTCCTCTGTGTCACCGTGTATGGTGGTATAGTGTGCGGGAAGGGGAACCTGAGTCTCATCAGGGTCAGAATCTGGCTCTGTACACTGCGAGGACAATGTAGTGCTCTGAGTGAATGTACCAGCAGAATCATCTATCAGCGGCTGTGCATCAGTGCACTCCATGTCCGATTAATCTTGGCCTGGGTAATTCACCATTTCACTTGTTAATCCAGGCATGGTATGTGAAAACAGCTCCATGGAGTAATCAGTAGTATGGCCTGTGTCATCCTTCAATCTTGGTTGGGGTGAAGGACACAAGGAAAGGTGTGGTTCATGAACATGAGCCTCCAATGACGACTCAGTGCTTTTATTTTTTACAACTTCAGAAGAGGAGGTGATAGAGCTGGAGGCTGAGTCAGCAATGTAAGACAAAATTTTTCCTGAAGCTCTGGCTTTAAAAGCGGTTTGCCAACTCCTAGAAAACTAAGCCTTCGAGGCCTTGTGGAGCCAGACGATGACGCAGGCTCAACACCTCCTGCATTCGGTCCTATTTTGCTTTTGCCACTACCATCAGATCCACCACCAACACCATCATTACCAGTTGCCAACCCCCGCCCAATTCCACGGCCTCTTCCACCAGCCTTCCTCATTTTTGGTAGAAATGTAGACAAAATCCAACAAACTATATAGTAATGTAAAACAAGGTACAAGGTGTCTATAGGACAGGGGAGATTTTGAATTTCTGCAGACACTTGTGGACACTGGACACTTTTGGATTGTGTGAGGCCCACTGAATATCACAGCGCTATGTCACTGGCTCGATGTCGCAGGTGTGAAAAATGTCACTAGAGGATAAGGGAGATTTTGAATTTCTGCACACACTAGTGGACACTGGACACTTTTGGATTGTGTGAGGCCCACTGAATATCAGAGTGCTATGGCACAGGCTCGATGGCACAGGTGTGAAAAAAGTGACTACAGGATCACAGAGATTTTGAATTTCTGCACACACTAGTGGACACTGGACACTTTTGGATTGTGTGAGGCCCACTGAATATCAGAGCGCTATGTCACAGGCTCGATGGCACAGGTGTGAAAAAAGTGACTACAGGATAAGGGAGATTTTGAATTTCTGCACACACTAGTGGACACTGGACACTTTTGGATTGTGTGAGGCCCACTGAATAGAACAGCGCTATGTCACAGGCTCGATGGCACAGGTGTGAAAAAAGTGACTACAGGATAAGGGAGATTTTGAACTTCTGCACACACTAGTGGACACTGGACACTTTTGGATTGTGTGAGGCCCACTGAATATCAGAGCGCTATGTCACAGGCTCGATGGCACAGGTGTGAAAAAAGTGACTACAGGATCACAGAGATTTTGAATTTCTGCACACACTAGTGGACACTGGACACTTTTGGATTGTGTGAGGCCCACTGAATATCAGAGCGCTATGTCACAGGCTCGATGGCACAGGTATGAAAAAAGTGACTACAGGATAAGGGAGATTTTGAATTTCTGCATACACTAGTGGACACTGGACACTTTTGGATTGTGTGAGGCCCACTGAATATCAGAGCGCTATGTTACAGGCTCGATGGCACAGGTGTGAAAAAAGTGACTACAGGATAAGGGAGATTTTGAATTTCTGCACACACTAGTGGACACTGGACACTTTTGGATTGTGTGAGGCCCACTGAATATCAGAGCGCTATGTCACAGGCAGAAATTGGCTAGTGTATCACAAACTACAAGGTGTATGTATAATTGGGCAGAATAAGAATCTCCCTAGAGTGTAGGTCTGTAAGAACGGAACAAGTCCTCCACTTATTCTTCCACAGTGACACACAGATAGCTTCACTGTGGCTGTGATAACAGCCGTTACACGGTACTGTGTGAGGAGCGTACACCGCTGTATGGTGTGAAAAAATGCACGCTCAGTACCTCAGCAGGACAAAAAAAAAAATTGGGATTGCTTTTAAAAAAGCAGTTTGCAGAGCAGTGGGTAAACAGCAATGCAGCTGTCAGGAAGCCTTAGAAGGCAGCCTAACAACCAACACCGCTGATCCACCGCAATATAGCCTCCCCTTGCACTGCACACACAGTGACTGGTGTGTTGTACAGGCAAAATCGCTAGCAGCAGAAGCATTTTTTTTTCTTCTTCCCTGCCTAACCCTCTCCCTACAGAATCAGCAACCTCTCCCTATGCTAAGATCGGCAGAAGTAAGATGGCGGTCGGCCTGCATGCCCTTTTATAACCCCTGTGACGCCCACCAAAGCAAGCCAATCACTTGCATGCCCTTCTGAAAGATGGTGGTGACCCCTGCCTATGTCATCACGTTGCCCACAGTGTCCGTGGATCCTGATTGGCTGAAAAAGAGCGCAAAACAAACTTTTGAAACGCGACTTTGGCACGTAAGTCGCCGACCTCGTGGCCGACCTCATCCTAGGGTCGGGTTTCGTTTCATGAAACCTGACTTTGCCAAAAGTCGGCGACTTTTGAAATTTTTCGACCAGTTTCGCTCAACTCTAGTCACAATCCATCAAACAAAGAAGAACTGCTGAAATTTTTGTACCAGGAGTGGCATAAAGTCCCCCACAAGTAGTGTGAAAGACTGTTAGAAAGCATGCCTAGACGCATGAAAGCTGTGATTTAGGCTGTGTGCACACGCTGCGGATTAGGTGCGGATTCATCCGCACGGATTTTGTAAAATCCGCAGGTGAAACCGCAGGTCAAAAGACCTGCGGTTTTACCTGCGGATTGCTCTGCGGTTTTGCCCTGCGGTTTTTCATCTCCTCAATGGAGGAGATGGCAAACCGCAGGAGAATCCGCAGAAAGAATTGACATGTCAATTCTTTCTGCGGATTGAAAACCGCAGATAATCCGCGCGGAAAATTCCGCACCGTCTGCACTGCGGTTTTTGATTCCCATAGGGAATCATTGTACTGTACACCGCAGCAAAAACTGCTGCGGGTCCGCAGCGGCCAAAACCGCTGCGGAACCGCAGCAAAATCCGCAGCGTGTGCACACAGCCTAAAAATCATGGTTATTCCACAAAATATTGATTTCTGAACTCTTCCTGAGCTGAAACATTAGTATTGTTGCTTCTAAATGATTATGAAGTTGTTTTTTAGCATTATTTGAGGTTTGCAAGCACTGCATTTTTTTGTTATTTTGACCATTTCTCAATTTCTCTAAATAAATACAAAATTTAGTGCTTGGAAATTCTAAGACATGTTGTCAGTAGTTTATAGAATTAAAGAGCAATTTACATTTTACTCAAAAATATACCTGTAAAGAGAAAAATCAGACAAACTGAACATTTTGCAGTGGTCTCTTAATTTTTGCCAGAGCTGTATATGGGAATGCCTTGCTAGAGCTGCTGAAGTCGCTTTTTTTGGCTGATGTCCTTTTGTTGTGACGTCAGCACCGCAGCCAGTGCCAGGCACAAGGAACAGCAGTGCAGATTTTCCATTGGACCTGGGAAAGGTGAGTATAGATAGTTTGCTTTAAATAGCAAATTGTAGCCAAGGGAGAAATGTAATTAAAGCAAACAACCCCTTTAAGTATTACTTTCACACAGTAGTATTTTGCATTTGCTTTTGTAAGGGGTTTAAAATACTCCTAGATTTTGGAGACAGGAACTGTAAAATGTTTGCAGTTACACTTTCCAATTTTTGGATGGTACAATTGTATAACCTGTATGGTCCTCTCAATATGATGAGATCTGTTTATACTGTACAGCCAGACAAAGGTATTCCTTCAGGGAAAACTTGACTTTGTAGTTACAATGATGGGGTCATTTTCTTTTTTCATGTGTTCAAAACCGCTACCAATAAAGAAGGATTAGGGCCTCATGATCTTGGCCCCATAAAAGTCCCACCTAACAGCTTGTAAAAGTCGCTTTTATTCTGCAAATTAAATATACCACAAAGTTACACCTCTTAAAGATCCCTAAATCTAAGACCTCTTTGGGTGCTTAATGCCATTTTTGATATAAGATACGACATCTCAAAGAAGGAGCTGCAAAATTTCCAGCTCTCGTAGTCTTCTTTTATTTTCCAAATTAACGCTTTTATTTTCTCTGCTGGTTGACATTTACCAGAACCCAGTGTGATTTAGTAACCTTGAGCATACTGTGCACTTTAATTTGTCAATTTGGGAAATTAATTTGTGGAAGAATGAGTTGAAGTCAGAGGTCAGGCAGTTGGAGTGCAGACCTGCTGACAGGTTGACTGTCCGTGGGGGGCTAATGAGAACACACCACCAAGTGAACGGAACAAAGGCAGACAGATTACACTGCCCAGTTTGTTGACTGGAATCAATAACATGAGGCAGTTGTGGTCTCCATTCTGCTGCGGCCCCGCTTCACACTGCTAAGGCAGAACATTCCTATTGATTCTGTGTCAGGAAAGACAGGCCAGATAAAGCAAGAACTACATGCCTTCAATGTGTTACAGGTTCTGTTAGAAATATGACATGGGGTGGGGGTATTGTACCAATAATCTCATTTTTTCATACCTGTTATATGGCACCGAGAGCTCTAAGATACGCTAATATGATTACTCTGCACAAGTTCTCTTCATATTACAAAGACCCAACAGCACTGCATTCTTATGTCTTTTGGCAATAAATTGCACCATTTTTTTTCTTTATAGATGATTAATTTTTACTTATAATAAATATTGTTTCTTATTACTTTGTGGTAAATCATCATTATATATACTCTTGACTGTATAAAGGAAATTTGTCACCATTTTTTTACGATCACGTCTAATAACATATCAGCAGAAACCTTGATTTCAGCGGAGTTACTTACTAGGCGGTTTTCTGCAGTTGTAATAAAATCACTGTTTTATCTGCTGCAGATCTCTACAACCTCTCCC